>NC_089541.1:6811427-7430647 GCF_040115645.1 Euwallacea fornicatus | reverse complement strand
TAATTTTAACAATTCGATTTGTATTATTACTGTTAAGTTTTGTAAAGTATTTTTTAACTGTTTGTCTATGTTATAAGCATGTCTATAATAAAAAGTGAGATGATTTTCTTTTTCATACTGTTACAAAAATTCTGGCATCATTGGAAATAAGGATTAGGAGATGTGGTGGCAGTTACGTGATATGTACAAATTACTTTAAGTGCAAAACGATCAGAGATGAATAGTACGCAAGAACTCTATTTTAAAATTTATACGACTTCATATCACAAAATTAGAATGCTCGTTGTATTGCCAGATAAAAGATGCATGAGATATGTCTTAAGGACTAAATCATGAATATCCCGGCAACGTTAGTAAAGTTTGATATTAAGCTCAAAGCTAAGTAACTTATATTTTCCTTTTTATAAGGGTCTTGAAGTTGGAGTGAGGTGGACTGACGCTCAGAATGTTCGAGAGGCAATTACCCAACTCGATATTTGACTGTAAGCTATCTTTGATAGGAAGTTAAAATAGAGCTTATGGATCGTAGTCAGAATCATGGTCCGAGTTACTGAGTGATAAAAATGAATAATATTAATATATAGAATTGTCCAGATATCAATCTGTCAAATATTATTGGGTGTATCGATGCAATAACACGTTTCCGTCAAAAGAACCTGCCTAGTTACAGGGAAAAATGAAAATGTTTTCCTCTGTATCGATTTCTTCTTTCACACGAACCGTTCTGGAGCGCGATAAAGTGACAGCTCGTAGACAAATTATTATTAAATCTAAAGAGTTTAATATCCGAATATTCAATAATACCTACAGAGGAATCTCAAATGAATAAAAAATTATCAGACAGAAACATTTTTATTTATCGTTACAGAATCAGAATACAAAAATACAGACTAGTGACTAGAAAACAACAATGTTTGTACAAAAAAAATGCGCCACAGCGAAACATTACTTTCTAAGTACGTTTAAAAAGTAACTTGGCAACTTAGGGAAATTAACTACTGAACACAAAAAGCACTCTTAAAAGAATAAAGAGCGGAGTGATGAGGGTAAATGGAAGATATTTATTATACATTGTGAGTTATCATTATCTCATAGATTACAAAAAGGAAAACAATAGTACATAGTAGTTTCAGTTTAAGCTTTAGAGCAGACGATTCAAAAAACTTTAAGAAATAAATACAGTAACAGAGCAAATCGTAACTTATGCACTATGAAAAACGCATGTTAAATGTGCCTGTTGGAATATACATCCAGCGTAGAAAAATCACATCTTATTAAATCTAATATTTCTCAGAATATTTACATTATTGAACTTCCGAGTTATTACATTGCAAGAAAGCGCTAAATGTTAAGACTAATCAAAATATCGAAATGAGGTGAGAGTATTTTTATTCGGCTACTACCCTTCGTTCAACAAATTTCCGACCTCATTTATCAAAGTACTATTTCGCACACTTAAATACAAGAATAACCAGTATTTCGTAATGTGCGTGCGGTAAAGTCGTTTTGCTCCACACATTTACAAGATGAAACTAGCATTTTATTGCACATGTGCAGTAATGGAGCATTGTGCAAAGAAAATTTGGAGTGTAGTAAGTGATTTTCGCACAAACTTCACTATTTACTTTTACGGCTGCGAAAACAATGAAAGATTTCTTTCTAATTTCTTTTAATTTTGCTTTAGCTTAAAAAAAATGTTTTTGGGTTATTAAAAACATTTCAAATTAACAACTTATATGGCTTTTTCAGACTTTTCTCTTGCTTGCTCAATGGTCGTGATCCGGAATTCTTCAACATAAGACGAATTGAAAACGGCTATTCTGCCGAAGACGCTCACACTGACCCTAGCCCAGCATTTATCTTTAGTTTGAGCCTTAAAGAGATTTAAAATTTATTGTTGTGTTCGGTCCGCCAGTCCAGTAAATCCATCAAGATAACTTTGGAGATTCTGAATTTTTCGGCAGACTGGGGACTGATCTCAAACCGTATTTTCGTTTGAAATGGTTTAAAATATTCAAGCATTAAAAAATGCTGTACTACCATTGGGAAAAACCTGAGAAAATCAAAGTTTTTTAAACGATGATCACCCTGTATATAACCGTAATTTCTGGTTGTAAATTTATGATCCCTGAACAATTTAGAGTTCTAGGAAATAAATTAACATATCCCGCTTTTTTTTGTGAGATATGAACCTCCGAAAATTTTCGTCATTTAAACCACCATTATTTCTTAATCTAGTGGTGTAAATTCCACACAAGCCCATATTTCTCTTAAACAGTTGAGAACAGCTATCTAGATATCTAAAAGTATATGGGGTCTCCCATTTAACAAATATAACGTTATGTGGCCATCCATAGGTAGGTCAAAATAATTTAGAAATGCGCCCACAATTCTATCGATGACCAAAATTACATTAAAATATCTTTTTGATTAATTTCATTAACATACATGAGCTTGAGAGTGGCAATAAACGAAAACGATATTGTGCCTCTACAGGCGAAACGCCCCATCAAGGACATATATGTTAACGTCCAAAGAACACACATCCCAAGCCAAAAGAGAACAAAAAACTTGAAGTAATACAGAAAGCGACCTCTTTTTCTCTACCAATATCGATACTTTTTAATGCAATTGTTGCCCAAATCAACCACTACAACGTGCCGATCCGGGGTGACTGCGCACCCTCCTGGTCTCTTTAGCTTCGCTTCGTGAGAGTCAATGTACTGATTCACGGTTTTGTCATTTGAACTCAACACCTGCAAATAACTGCGACCTTTTTGTTCCGTTCGACTGGCCACGATTCGCCCTTCCGAATCTACAATTATTCCGCCATACCGTCCTTTTCCTGGAAGCCAATTAAAACACTGAAATGTTAATTAAATAGTAAGGCCTTAATACCTCTGCCTTCATCATAAATGATTTCTGTGAAATCTCCTTTAGCAGAAAACATTTGTACTCTAGTATCGGCTATGAAGATTTCTCCGGTTGGCCCCACCGAAACTGACGAGATCATAGAAAAAGTGCCTTTTTTGCCTACCTAAAAGAAACAGATATGCAATTTTCCGGTGTCTCAACTCAAAATGCTTGAACTTGTGTTTGGTTTACTTATATTTTGAATTCAATTAAATACTTTAAACAACCCAAAGAATTGAAAGTTAGGACGATTATGAAGCAAGAATAACGACCTAAGATTTGTGATTAATACAAAGAACTTCAACTCTGCTTTAGCTTACTTGAAATAATATTTTTCCTTCTTCATCGAACACGAACACACAGCTCATGCCATTATCCGCTACCAAAATATGCCCGTAACTTTTATCCACAGCTACGTCAATCGGCTCCTGGAAAGCGTTGTTCGTGAACGACTTCACAGTTTCCCCATCAGTCGTTATTTCCGTCACTACTTTTGTCCTCCAATTTACAACTACCAGGCCATGGTTTGAGATCGCCAGACCTGAAGACATAACATGTTTCCTCTGTATGATACTAAATCTCATTGTAATTTTTCAATTACTGTTTAATTTAAAAAATAATTATCTTTACCTGTACAACTTCTTCCCAACAGCCCTTCATTGGTAATATGTTTTGTGCACTCCAACTGCTCGTTTAACACCTTAATCCTAGAATTCCCAGTGTCCAGGACGTATACAGTCTGGTCCCTCTCGTCTATAGCTATTGCCACTGGCTGATTAAATTCATCTTTGCCACTTCCCCTCGTTCCGTACATGGCGATCGGATTGTTATGTTCCGAAACGTCGAAGTAGATCGGATTATCTTTAATAGGTCGGTCGATCACAGATATTTTTACGCCGTATCTGAAATAAACGAAGATTTAATAGGTCAATTCGGTTTAAGGTGAACGAACTGCATGGCGGTTTTAAGTTTCAAAAATTGAAAACAATCACTATCTTACCTTCCGGCTTTTCTGGCTCGGAAGTATATCTTGTAAGTACCATCATCACAGTCTTGAATTCTAAGCGGAAACGTTGGTTCGAGTCCTTGTTCTGCTGTAACCTTGAATTACAAGCAATCACATTTTACACAAGATGAAAGGAAAGAAGGGGATAAATTCTCGAAATTCCCCAATAAACCTTATGAAAGCACTTTTTATATAACTAACCGGAAGAATTTCGGCTTGAATCGGATCTCCACCTGTCTTCCTCGTATTACCATGATAATCCACAGTAATAAGACTGATCGAGCTCTCTATTCCGGCAATGACATTATCCTCCATTTGGGCAGTGCACAGACTAGGAAATGTGGTAGACGTCCTCACTTTTCCTGCAATAATTTGCGTTATTTTTAACAGATATTCCTGAAAAAAAACGCAAAACTCGACCGAAACAGTTGCCTTACTCTTACCTAAGATCCCTAAATGCTGCTGAATCTGATCCAGGCTGTCGTTCAACGTAAAATCGCATGTCAGAAAGGCGTTTTCTCTCGGCTCCCCTAAACTGAAGGCAGTATCCAGCTTCTCAGTCAAAATTTCAATTTTTTGAGTTATATTCCTCACTTCTACTTGGTATTGAAGCCCTTGGCATTCTTGTTCCACCTAAGAAACACCATTTTTTAATGAAATTATATATATTTTAGCACAATGAATCAATTAAGTACTTTGTTCTTCTCATTCTCAATCAATCCGTGCTGCTCTTCCAAAACGCGCTTTTTCTCGTTACACATTTGATTTACTTGATCGATCATTTCCTGCTTTCTCTTATCTATGGCTTGCTGAATGTGTTGGAAAGTACTATCAATATGCTCCAAACATTTATCTTTTGCCACGTTCAGTCTGTTCAACTCAAACGTTACACCATCTTGAGCTTGTGTTAACTGTATAACAAGAAAACTTTATGAATATTTGATAATGACCCTCGTCAACATTATTCATTCAATATTTCCCTTGAATTTCAAATAAACTAATTAGAACTGTTGATTTCGCGCTGAATTTCTTAAATCTCACTAAATTAGTTGATTTCAAAGGAAATTAATACACTTGAGACTCACCTTAGAAATACATTCGTTCGCTTTATACAATAAGATTTCGGACATTCTCTTAATAGCGATGGAGAACGGTATGATGGTGTGTTCGCAGCTATTCGTGCTGTCGTTATGAGATCCACCAGTGCACAGGGTGCAAAAAACTGTATCACAAGTTTCACAGAACAGAAGTTCTTGGTTAATGTGGACTGAACATTTTGGTATCACCTAGAAGGGAAAAAAATCGTAAAACTTGCTTTAAGGGACGAACATATTTAATATTTGCTGATGAAGGCAAATATGCACTCATATACAGGGTGTTAAATTTTAAAAATCGTTTGCTTTATTTATGTTCATTTTTTGATGAATCGACGTACTTTGAAACGTGATTAGTGTAAATTCTACGGCTTATTTGTCTGCTTTTAAATCCCACTCTACTCGGCCAAAATCCGGGGTTTCAAGTACCACATCGGCATACATTTCATAATCCAATATAATATTCATACATCAGCTACAGCACTTTCTCGAACGTGAACAACTGTTCAAATAAGAGCCAAGTCCTTAAAATAAATTTAATTCTGCCAAAATCACGGTGATAAAATGCTATATACTGTGTGACTGGAAATGAGGTCATTGTCACGCTTAAAGAGAATTGATGGTTAGGCATGATTAGACTGAGCGGCAGGTGAAATATAATACCAGCGACGCCTATAGATTTATCTAAAATATGATTTGTAATTGCAGCTTCCCGTAATCAATCTTATAGCTTAGGATAACAACCGACAGCTGTCGCTCTCGTATATTTGAAAACTCCAACCGCGGGGCATAAAGTAATATTCGTCAATATTACACTTGCCTGCCAGGAGCAATACTCTCACTAGGCTAAATCTAGACTCTACATACCTCTCTTCTTTGCCTCGACATCAAATCCAGTAGCTGATTCACCAAAAAAGAGGGAGGCAAGGCGCTCACTCCCCCCCTCGGTATGGTGATCAACTCTCTGCAAATCGGACATCGAAACGATCCAGTGTCCCGCGTTTGAGACGCCGCGATCCTCGTAAGGCAATGCAGACAGACTGTGTGCGAGCACTGCAAAAGCTTGGGAGTGTGCTCGTTTCCATCGTACATGCCTGAAAAATCCGGAAAATTCATGGCATAAGTAAAAGATATGAAGCTAAACAAAGATGAAGAGCGGTAGTGAAAATATCTCCCGTTTCTTCATGTGATAATACATACACGTTGTCCATTTGGTTTATCATTGTAGTTGAAGAAAAACCGATTCTGCAATACTGTACTCGACTTTTATGATATTAACGTTGACGTAGCAGGAACAGAAAAGTCGCAGTCACTTTCGTAGGTACCGGGAGTTCGATTTATTATTTAACATTTTTGGAACTCGATTGTCTATAAGTTTGTACCACAGGAAAAAACATTGTTTGCTGAAGCATGGACTGAAACACTTCTCAAAGCGATAAGCGAAAGAGTTCGCGGTTTCCGTCTTAGTGGATTTAGCTTGTTTGTTGAGCTCCATGTTTCTAGGAATGCCACCATACTTTCGAAGGTTATGACCGAATGATCAGAAATATTTAATTGGGCTTTCCTTGGCACTGAAAACGTACAAAGGAGGTAGCTGAGGTCTATTAAGCGACTGCTCTTTCTGTTGAAAGCACAAGATTTGGCATTAGCAAATTGTGATCAAAGTGTACTCCCACATACGCGACAGTTTCTTTAGGGACTGTTTTAGTACATCCGACTGTAAAAATTACCATTTTTAGCATGGTCTTCTCTGACCCGAATGTGCTCATCTCGCAGTAAGCCAATTACTATTATTATTAACCTTCTGAACTGCTCGATTAGTCTCCCATATCAAATCAGACTTACCCGCTACGTTTACGACCAAAGCCACATCATCAACATACGCGGTCAACTCTACATTTTCAGATCCAACACTGAACCTTATCACATATCAAAATCAAAATTTCCTTTCACGATTATATTGCGATTTCGGGAATGGTCTATAATGCCATCAATAAGGTGAGTGTTGGAGTTACTGTTTTCTGCAACGATCCTATGATGACTCTTTATGCGTCACTCCTGAAAGCGGTCTTTACGTCAAGGGTGTTTAACACACACCATTTATCCCTTTCCTCGGTTCTTGACCATCTTCACTTCCTTTAAACACACTTTCATACCACTAATTGTAGACATACCCTGTCTAAATCCGAATTGTTCCACCGAGAGGGTCCTAACGTAGTTATGTCCATTTCCAGCCTAGACTGATGTGAATTAGATTGGATGTAACTAGAAGTCGGTCCAGCTTCTTTTTGGTAGTTAGCTGCCCCTTCACTGCCTTATACACCAAGACGTGACATAACTGAGGACACTCCTCGAGCTACATCGCTGAAGAGCAAACTAATGTGACAACTGGTGTCGAAAGCGCTCGAAGCACCTTTCTTAAAAAGAAATAGTACTTCTTTTAGCAAAGTTATCACCCATAACAATTGCCTTTTGCGACCGGCAGGGTTTACATTTCTACAGTTCTCAGACATGTGAGGAGGCCCCTCGGGGGGACGGCTGTTCATTTAGCAGAACCGTTAAAGCCCTCCTGAAATTCATTTAGTCAGTTAATAAGACGATTCAAGAGATGGATAATCTCAAACGACGAATGAAACTGGCGCGTTTGTGAAACGAAGTCTGTGTAATTTGGAAAAATCTGCTTTTTTTAATTGATTTTTGACTCGCTTTATGCAAATCTTGCCAATTTAGAAATCTTGTTAGTTCTTGAAAATTGAGTGAGTTCTTGGTAATTTTATGGAATTTTGAAAGTTTCGCCAAATTTTTAAAATTACATCTATTTTTGGATGTGTATTTTTTCAAATTAAGATCTTTGCAAACTCATTATTTACTGAGTGTGCACAAAAAATAACTCATCAAAATCGACTGTATAACATTTTTTTACTTTTTCCAAATTTTACGTCAACGTAGGATGCCTTGAAACGGAGAAATTGCAAATATACCCAATATATACGACACCACCGGCCACGACTTTTCTGTCACTGCCCACATTCATTGATAAAGAATCTTTATAATAACTGAAATTATTGATGACTAAAAATGGACATCCTGTGCAAGACGTGTTAAATTCGGGCCACATCATTGGGACCTCGAGAACGATGAAAGACACGAATTTGGCTAATTGGACGCACAAACCCACCAGAAAATTTTGTAAAAAAAATTAAATTTTTTAATAGAAGCTTTAATGTATGTGGTTGTATTTACGTTACCGTTTACAAAATCCCAATGTTATGCGCGAATTTTAAAGTACCCCGTATATATAGAAATTAGTTAGTTATGTGACAGAACGCTTCAAATGAAGGGTGAATGTTAGGGTGCTACCTCTGAATTATGAAAAAGAGCTACAACGATGACATAGTTATTTGCACAAGAAGGAAAAACCATTAGTGGATTTATTGAACGAATTGTGTGAATGAAAATTCCATTTCATTTGAACTAATGGAACGAAACTAGTAACGTCACAGATCGACGGAAGTAAAAGTAGAATTTTTCTCCCTTATTGGGCAAATACCGATTGCGTATTTTTGGTGCGCAGAGAGGAAAAGTCCTTTCCTCCCTTGGGAGCAAAACAAGGTTTCTTCTCTCAGATGAGAAAGGAAAGGTCTATTTCCTACAAAGGCTGTAGAAAAATATTATTTAACCAACGCATATTAGCTAGTATTTCCGACTACATCCACATTAAAAGAAATATCAAGTCAATTTCATTGTTCGAACCGAAAATTTGCCCATTATTAGGATTCAGCGGAAGCAGAACTATTCTAATCAAAAACTTTTATAGTAGTTAATAATGCTAATGAGGGGTGTGATGATACGAAACTGGGTGATATGATATCATTATTTATTGCCTAAATCATACGATACGTTGAATTTTGGCAAAAAAACAAAACGCACCGCTCCAAACGCTATCTGTAACAACAGAAACAAAAATACTTTAGGATCATGGAGGATTCAAGCGCTTATGGATAATGGAGGCACCATAAATCTTCGGTCTTGTGTGGGCATTATTCATAATAAAATTGTGACTCCAGTTTATGGTGTTCCTAAGGTAAAGACAACTTTTACGACTGCTTTGTTTCCGGGTGTGCCGGATTTCGATACCGGGTCGCGTTTAGTTTAAACGACACAAATATCCCATTTCAAGCATTTGTTTCAATTGGCTTCAAGTTTCTCACCATTTCATACTGAAGAAATTTTTTTTTATCTAGTTTCAGACACACCAGGAAATATTTTTTCAAAACCTTACGCAACATTAACATAATATGTACAAATAAATGCAGAATTTCATATTAATGAAAGCCTACTTATTATTGTGAAAGCAGTGATAAACACTAGTACGAAACGTCTGTATTCATTTCCAGTACGAGTTAAACAAGTACTTTTTGCATATCGTTATCGTCTGGTACTTTAAGTAGTGATAAACTCTATTCTAACGTGATGTGGGTCACCCAAACCATCATTTTTGTTTGGTCAACATTGGATTAATCATTTTAATTAGATTTCGAGGACGTTGACGATAGAGACCAGAGAACCGCAAATATGTTTAAACAATTACTAAAAACTAACTGTTCGATTTCTAAAATGAAAATTAGTCATTTAATTAAATTTAACTAGTGGCATGAAGATCTTCAGATTTATCAAGAATTCATCGCTATTTGTTGTTCTAATTAAATAAAAGAATGTGGAACTGTTTAGAAAATTGGAAGAAACCAGAAGTATCTAGGATTTTTTGGAATAGATCACAACGTCCCTTTTAGTTCTGCCATTTCAGACCTAATCATTTGTTCAAAATTGAGCTCGACTAGAAATATCTGGATCAGCCTCGAGCAGATTTAGGAAATTTAAAATCGTCAGCTTCAAGTTTAAATATACATTATCGTATAGTGTGGTTGACGAGGAAATTCAGGAAATTTTATGGAATTACAAAAATATTTTTGTCTTTTTTTTACAGTAGCCAAAGACGGGACACTAACTAACGCGTGGCCCAATGACACAGTTTCAAATTTCATACATCTGCGCGTACGGTAACCGTCAATAACACAAGTAAACCAGGTATAGATAAAACGAACCATCTTTCGAAAGTTTTAATAATAAAATAATCAAATACACCACACGGCCTTTCCCCGTTTCAGATTTAAGGCCAAGTGACTTTTTTCATGTCATCCAAACATTTTATAAACATTACTCATCGTCTAGGAAAAGAAGCAAGACATTTCGTAATTGAAAATCTAAAAAATGGCTATAGGACCTGTAGACGCACCTGACTTTTGGCCTAGCGACTTTATTAAAAAAGTAAATTTAGATTCCTTTCGGCGGTATACGAAAGTTAGCTTCAAAATGAATAATCTTTGAAACGCTTTTACGGTAAAACAAAAAAATCATTATTTGACCAACAAGCATTTCAGATCTGAAAGTATGTTATGTTTTGAAAAATAGCTCAACTTGATAATGAAAATTACTTTCAGGTACATAAGGAAATTGCATGACTTACTTGTTAGAACAAAACCGAACTTAGTCACCCTATTTTCACCTGATAAATCTGTGGTATTGT
The DNA here is from genome assembly GCF_040115645.1 of Euwallacea fornicatus. Taxonomy (NCBI): domain Eukaryota; kingdom Metazoa; phylum Arthropoda; class Insecta; order Coleoptera; family Curculionidae; genus Euwallacea; species Euwallacea fornicatus. The sequence continues at coordinate 7,420,047 of NC_089541.1, read as the reverse complement.
TTTGTCCATATTTGGCAGGAACATCCTGTATGTAAAAATGCGAGAGGGCGGGCTAACAAAACGCCCACTCAGAACAAATCTAATCTAATCTTGTAGAAAACTGACAGATTGTTTCGAAATTTCACTAATCACTAATAAGTGAACATTAAAAGTTTTCCCATGGTCGACCTTCATAAGAACTTCCTACCTTTTTCTGGATAGAAACGGCAATAATTTACAACCCAAAAACGATGGTTTTGGCTAATATCAAAACCCATCTCGTTTTCCTTAATACACATACATATATAAGTTAACTGTTAGATATAATTAATATATAACAGCTAATAACTCCTACTCAACACCTGAAATACTTACATAAACAAGTTCCACAGGTGAGAAAACTCTCGTTGAAATCCTCATAGTTAATGCTCACGGTCTCCACTAACGTAGAGTTCATACTGACCATTCTCTCCCCTAATCTAGTCCTGAAATCAACGGAAAAATTGAGGTCAAACTTGATCTGTTATTCATTAACATAAGCTCAAACTTTACAGTTTCAATACTGGGAAAATTTCAATGTCCAACTTGAATGGAAAAGTGTAAATATTTGAATGAGAAACCATAATCATAGTTCGAAAATAGCCAAATAATCGGTCCAGATACCCACCAAGGAGGAGCGTTTCATAGTCCCCTAAGCGTGAAACTGGTCTAATAAGCCTAATGATTTAGACTGTTACTTTATGGCGTTTAGATGCAAATTAGACATTGTGCCCATTGGCATATTATAGTAGAAATACAGTCAGCGTACCGTGAAGAAGTTCATTGTTCTGATTGATGTATTGTTGCAGGAATTGAATTTAGGTACTAACTGGTTCCAAGAGAACGTAAGAGATATCTGTGTCAATAGTTTAATAACACAATGAAATATACATGTAAATCCGTGGGATTTACATTCTTACTCCAAATACTAAGGACGAAATATGGTTGTAATTAATAAAAATTGATAGACGTCGTTTGCTCTTCCAGACCTATGATGACTCTTTCTGTAGTTAAACCTTCCGAAGGATGCAGCGGTAAACTGAAGGAGCTCTGAAAGGACAATAATGGGAGATTTTATAAATCAACTTTGTAGGGAGGTGCAAACTCTCGAGTTCGGGAAACAAACAACCTCTCAACTTCAGCGAGTGGCGCAATTCTTATTTACTTTTATAAACACAGCACAAACGAATATTAGATGATTACCCAAATAGGACAAAAGAAATGATTGAAATTCAATCAACTTTATTATCCTAAAGAATAGACATTTCCTCCTCCTGTGGGACTACAGGCATTACGAGGGATGTACTTGAAGTGCAGAAATGATCGATGGTCGCGGTAGTTACGGATAGTCACCCTATAGAATATTGTATTGTATCAATTTGGCTATCAGCCCGGAGATAATTCATGTAGTATCATAGACCCGATGGGGACAATAAAATATCGGTATTTTCGATTGATTTCATCGAACTCTTCCGCCTTAGCGACCTTCTTTTGGCTCTGTTAATACGAATTAGTAATATTTATCAATAATTGTACTATACTAATCGCGAACAATTTTAAAAACAAATACGACTTTTCAGGCTCTTAATGACGAATGATTCCCACAAAAGAGACCTTTCCTAATTAGAAAACCAAAAGGCCCGCATAAATTCGCTAAAAATAGAAGGAAATGTTTTTTATGGAAATACTGGAATACGTCAAATAGTTTTCAATTGTGCGTTTTTTTATGTAACAGATATTTGTACAGAGTTGCCCGTGTAGTTGATAAATGCGCTTTTTCATTTTATTCTTATGGAACCCCATGTAGATTATGATGTTTTTGAGTTCTGTTAGAAATTCCCAACATATTTCATGCGACACACCCATAACTAAACTCAACAATTTTGAAATTAAAAAAATCCATAGAAACGAGATCAGGCGGTCTAGCAGGCCAATCTAACTGCAAATATTCTAATAACTGTTGAATTTAGACATTAGTGTGCTAGATGAATTATGTTCAGAATTGCTCAAAGAACCTAAAAACGTCATAATATACATAGGGTTCCATAAGAAAAATATGAAAAAGTACATTTACCTACTGCAAAGGTAACTCTATATGCATATGTGTGACGTCAAAAAATACAAAACAAAAACAATGTTTTATGTACTCCAGCATTTTCATGAAACGTATTTCGTTCAATTTTTAACGAATTTTTGGTCCTATATGCTTGATCCTGATCAGCGAAAACCACCGTGTAACTACCGGAAATTTCCTCACCATTCTAAATATTCGTTAGTAAATATTCGCGACTCACACATCCAATTATAGTCCAACTGGCAAACAATGTTAAAAAAAACTTCTAGAACACTTAAGAACAACATTAAAAAGTTAATGCATATTAATATGAGAGTGAGAATGTTCTCTAGTGTCTGCAAAAAGGCTTCGGGATTTGCACCTCTTCGGAATCCCTACCCACTAGAGCAGAACCCGAGTGGTTCTTACAAGCACTAATAATCGCCAATTACGTCTTCTATTCTGGTTCTTTCAATATTTTTACGTAATTCCAACTGAAACCTCTAATCCCCTAATAAATATTTATCTTTCGATTTTCAACATTGGCTTTGTGCGCTGCTGTATCGCATTAGCACCAGGGGGTCATGTTAACATACCAAACAGATGGAAACTATTGGCAGGATAATGTATTCACAATTTTTTACGCAGTTGCCAATTATTGGAAAAGTCGTCCTTAAAATTTAGAAACCACGAAAGAATATTTATCTCATACAGTATAAACGTTGGTACAATAATAAACTGGGGCGAGGCGAACACTCCAAAACCGCGGTAAACTTGATGATGGAAAAGTCGTTGAAGAAAATCAGTTATGCAAAGTCTCACGGGAAACCCGGAAACAATAGTCTCATCCTGCATAATTATAATGAAGCATGTGATCTTCTTTGGTCTCGCGTTCCACAAAGGCCCTCGACCACGACCGCGATGCTCCGAGCCATATTCAATCTGAAATAACGACAAGATCGATTCGTTAAAGTTTTTTTACCTATTTTGATGCTGTTTAGCAAATGCCTACGTGGAATGCAAAATAACTGTTATTTTGTAACTGTGGATTTTGCTGCTGTAATAACAATATCTGGCCAGCGATAAATTATATCCGAGGCTGGTGAGTTCAATTCTGTAATAGATTTTTCCTCTTAATTGCCCGAATATGTCAGAATTCTATGCCTTATTCAGATGTGCATAATAGCCCGATATCAACATTCTATGTTGAAAAAAAGGAATTAAATTCCTAGAATCTGAATTACCTAGAATTGCCGTCAGTAATTTTAGAATCGATCAAAGTTTATTTCTGGGACTCAGATTTGCGGATAAATCTATCATCTGGCCGAACTTCCGTGCCAACTTAGTTATGACCATTGATGTGACCTTTTTCCATGTTTTTTTGGCGGATTCGAGACAAACTGCCTTTTTTGCACTTCACCTGTGCGCTCATGTGTCCTCTTCTATTCTAATTTTAGGACCTCTTCATCTTTTATGTCACACTCAACGCACCTTCCAAAGTAAACATCTTCAAACTATTTCTAGCCTCGCCATTAAATCCCTTAAAATAGCGATAAAAAAAAAGAATGAAAGTCAAAAGTCCTGGTCTTCGGGGCTATTTTTAAACCCGCTCGCATCCGTACCGCTGGAACAAGTACTAATTTATCTGGAAATTGAGTAATTTAAAATTAGGTTCAAAGCACTTTGTGACATTCACTGAGAGCAACGTATTTAGGTCGTAAATCATTTTTAATTTGAGTTGAATTAATTTTTTTGTTCCTACAATCATCGTCGTAAAAAATTACGTGCGGGCGCTTTTGCAATGAGAGATTATCATGGATTATAACGGATGACATGTGTAACTAACGAGGGTGGCATTTTCGATTAATTAAATATCAAGTAATACTCCTTCTGCGCCACAATACGAAGCATCATTAACTATTAACATACTCTTTTATGTGTATTGAAAAGTACGTGGACAGGCATAATGAACCCGGAAAATCTCCAAATACGCATGCGTGGCAACCAATAAGTTGCCGAGTCGAAAGTTTCAGAAACAAGTAGCCACAAGGCACTGTTTGAATAAGTTTAATTTTACTACAAGTGGGAACCCCCGGAAAGAATTCAATTTCTCGTGAGAAAGATTCTCATATTTTATGCCATTTGAGGTTACGATCCGTTCTATGCTTCGAACATATATAACCGTCATGGGCCTTAATATTCTCAACCTTTGTCTACGATCATTTACATTCATCTACATCATTCTAGGATATAGGCCAATCCTGTGCTTTAACTCCCGCTGGTTACACTAGTACTTTTGATCGAGATGCACCAAGACGACACGGCAGATGGCACTGGTACGATATTGTCCTACAGGCTCAACATACCTACCGCGGATATTGCCGATGTCTGCCTGCATTTAATTGGTTCATGAATCAAACTGACGAGATCTAATAGCAACGAAACCGGTGTTTGAGGTGCTTGAGTTAATTAAACGTCAATCTGGAATGACGCATGGCGTCGTAAAAGCCTTAATCTTCTAAAAATATTCGATGCTCATAAATGGATTTATTATTATTTGATGCGTCGTGGAAGAACTTTGTGTTCGGAAGAGAGTGCATTAACGGTTATCGGTAAGAAAACTGTTCAAACCAAGATGTTCCAATGGAAATTTGGCTAGGCACGTCTCTAATCAATGCTTACTTAAAGGGCATCGGAAACTATGGTAAGAATTGAGGAGGCCGCACTTTGGCTACGTGAATGCCATCCAGTTCTTCCCCTACAACTCGGAAAGTTATGAACAGACGCCCCCGTTCAAAACCATCGAAAGAATAATAAAAAAAAAAACATCGGCACATAAGGAGAAAAAACTTTTGTTTCGAACTCTTCGTCAGTAAAAACGTTTGGAATTTTCGCCCAATCATCGTAATTTAACCGACGAATGGGAAAAAGTATTTTTCAACGATGGAACGAAGTCTTACTTCGATGGTCTTGAAGGTTTCGAGATCGGTAGTGAATGTGATGATCGGATGGTAAGTCGAGGGGATGAGATAGGGACGTTGAAGTTTGGAAGGGCCGCAAGTCCCTTCCAAGAACTCAACGAGTTTGAACAATCATAATATCCTAATTTTAGAATAGCATGCCATTTTCCGTAATTTAAATATCATAGAAATCATACGCTATTGATGAAACTCATCTATGTCAGAGGAGGACAGTTTAATAACAGAGCAGACATAATTACTACATTAGGACCGACTCTTAGGTCAGTTCGGTTCAGTGCCTTATCAGATATTGGTAGTCACTGAAGAGCAGGGAGGACACACTACATGTCAAAATTAGCTTTAAAAGAAATGACTGTTAATATTTTATTTTTTTAGCTTAATTTTAAGAGTGAAAGTAATCAAAATCGTGTAAAATAAAAAAAATCACAACAAGGCACTAGGTAAGAGTAAGTAATCAAGAGTCCGGCACTGTATTTACTGAGAATAACCAGAATTTTACGTAACAAATTTGTGGATTTTCGTTTGCAATCGTAACATTTATGGAACAATAGCTATTACTGTGGAGCCTGATTGTAACAGATTTATTTTATTAGTCATGCAAGTTTTTAAATTAATGCCAATTAAATACACAGTTAACTGTTGTTATCCCATAAATAAAGATTGTTGAAGTAATAATCTTTGTTTAAAAGTCAATGAGGATGCACGTGTAAGAATTCCATCTTACAATTAGCTTGCTCATGGCTGAAGCCTTTCCAGACCTCATTGTGTCAGCCCCTGGAGGTATTCCATATACATACATTTCCCGATATATTGATCATTACGGTCAATTAAAGAATGGATAATTTGCCTTCCTCATTGAGGCGCCTTTCCATCAAAATCGGTGAACGGCAAAATTATCTATAATATCACGCTCATTAAATGTAATTTAACATAGCTTAGAAAGCTCAATTTAACATATCAAGACGTAATTACAGATCACAATCTGTGAGAGCTCTTCTGATACACCAAGACGATCAGCTTATGCTTGAAAGCGTCAATCACTCTTCATGCAAATTAATGATCCCCTTATGTGGGGTGCGTTAACAATGGACCCTTATGCACATTGTTATATGCCTTTTGTGCGTTGAAACTGTTGGATTAAATATTCCGGATATGAAGGATAGCTATAATTAAATCAGATTTAGCATAACAAATTCGCAAATGCCTGAGGAAACTGGTTGCCAATCATACTACAGTTCTTTGGCTTTTATAGTTTATTATTCAACTCCTATCCGGCAATAAAGCAAACCATTTGCTTCGAATGCCACATAAACGCGAATTTACTACAAATTCATACATCTTTTACGCCTAATACTAATGCCACCGAAATCGAAATTTAATTATTCAATAAATTCCATCAAGTTAGAAACACATAAACGTGAGGTCACCCTCGATGACTTCCACACCTTGGCACCGCTGGTACTTACAGAATCGTGGAACCACCCAGGGCGCCATTTGCATAGCACACCATTTTCTAAGAAGGCGGTAATAATACAAGTTGATGTCGGTACAAGCTCGGAATGTAAACAATAACAATCGACCCACTCACTATTAATGCATAGTTTTACTTATTGGATGGCAATAATGTTATTAACAATGTAGACCATGATGATGTCGATGGTGATGACGCCATTAGGATGTATTCGAGATTACTCAAGTCGGAATTTGTTGATGTTAATGCTGTGCCCACTGCTTTAATTTGATGTGATTATGCAATGGCGCGTGGAAAACATTCATGATAATATATAAAAATTAATAAAATCGCATGAACTACCGGTTCATCTTGGACAATTTGCTTCTGCAGAGATCAAGGTGAGCGAGCTCGAGTATGTCTGAACGAGGAAAAGAAGATATTTTTTCACTTTTCATACGTAATTAGGGTAATTTATTAATTTACCTTAACACTTTTCCCAAACCAAAACCAAAATCTGATCATTATATCACCGTACCGTAAGCACTTTTACTGTCCAGTAAAAGAATAGCCTTTAGGATTATCGTCCAACCACAAATTTGTGGCAAAAAATTGCAATTCACTTCTTAAAAATTGTTAATTAAACCGTTCAAGTGTGCTTCACTGACTTTCTACGTCTTTACCTCTCCAGCTGGTGAAGTAAGGCGTAGCTTCATTGCAACACGAGTAAAATCAATTCGAAGCAGGTTGTCGCTCGTGGTTTATCAATCAACCCTCGACGTGTAATCTCACGTGTGTGCTCACTCAAATTCTTTTAAAAGAGAAAGGAATAGAATTGGTCTCTAGGTACCTCACAACACTCACTAGTTGGTCAGGCCTGTACGGGGTTTGTCAAAAAAACTGACATTAGATTGCTATGAGAATTAGTAAAGACGAGAAGAGACGAATTAATTTATTTTCAAGGCTTAATGCGTGATGCGCTCGATTACTCGTGAGGCAATGACAATAATTTCTTGAACTTTGCAGTGTCACCGATTGGAACCCATTTCCCGTTTAAGATGTTGGGACGAAGTATCACATAAGCCAACAATCATTTGCATAACCACCCAAAGCAAATTCGAAGTGTGATTATTATGTAAAAGGGTCTTGGGGACTTTCGCAGGTCAACAGAGAACCTTTGTGTATAAAAAAAATAAACTCTCGACTCTCAAGGTAAAGTAGCGAATAACTTCATTCATATTTCCAGCGGGCGCACCCGAATCGAGGCCCATTGACGTTCGTGGTTCTCAAAATCATATGTTTCAATCCACGTAACGCAACACGTCTCTTTCGCACTTAGATCGCACTGAGATAGAGAGAAACGGAATAAGTCTCTAATCGTAGTCTCCACTTGTACGCGCCGACGTATATACGGTGTACCAAATAAATCCATAACCACTATTAATTGACATAGTAAAATCTACGTTCTTTGCACGGCATTTTGTATTATTGTTTGCCTATTGCATAATAAGACTTTTAACAAATATGATATAAAACTTCCTGCGAACCTCTTGTTATCTTGAGACATCAAAAGTTCGTCAACCCTGCGATCGGAGTCTGCTGTCTATGGTTTACAGGTGGCTGGCCAGACTGTACTGTATTACTGCAACCACTCTTTCTGCGCGGTTTTCAAAAGGTTATCGTCTCTTCGCAGGATTGCGACCTCCAGGCACCATAGGCAGTAAAACACTGCTTGTATTGGCTTTTTGGTGTAAATAATTTGATATCAACATGCACTCAAGTGCTAATGGTTGTTAAAAAAAAGTACAGAAGAACATACCATTTACGGTGAATATGTAAATTGAAGTCATAAAGTTGCACGCTAATTTTTTGTTCAAACACTCAATTTAATTCAAGTGCTACACGCAGAGTAACAGAGCTCGAAAACTAGACATCCTGTATGCCTTACGTTACGGATTTGTCAAAAAATAATTAGTTAAGGATGTTCTGAAACAACTTTTATTTAGTATGTTATATCAAAAGCTTGACCTTAAATTCGGCTTTCACAGGTTACGACATACGGGCCATGTTCGTATGTCATACCTTAATTATACTAATATTTTTATGTCACTTTTTACCAAATTTGTTGAGGCACTATTTAGTTGCAAATAATCGACTACATCTTTGTCGAAATATATGTGTGTACGTCTAGATAAACTAATGATAGGAATTTTGAGTGGTCCGGGTAAAACAACATTAAAATGTTTGTGGATGATCTCAGATGTGCATTTTTCAGAGTCCATATTCGCGGCCTTTTCAGTTGGAATATAGATGTAAAAACACAGCTCTTTCACCGGAAATATTGCTTTCTATGGTTCATAACATCAACTGAAAAATAAACTTAAGCAGTCCAGGGAAGTTAACAAAATATAGAATGCTTCCACAGCGTGAGCTTTGCCATTGTAATAGCAATTATCACGACTAGAAAGAATAATGCGAATGAATTCTAAGTAATAAAAATAATACAGGAAATTTGAATTGAAATGTTTGTTTTAATGCGAATTACCTTCGCGTGTTTAACTGAGGTTTACCATGTAAAGGAATTGTATCAATAGATCCAGTATAAGAAAATGAATTTCTATAACAAGGTGAATTCCATTACCTAAATCGTTACTTAAATATTTGTATTCTACCCATGTTGTAAAAAATCCAATAAGTGATAATAAAGTGATCAAATACTGACCCTGACTCCAAAAGTCTCCGAAAGAAAACAACATTACAACTTATTTTATCTGATATGACAATATTTGACTATCTACAACGACCACTAAACATAAACATTGTTTAGTGCGCTGTTGGTAGACCAATAAATTTCAAATTTACATACCTATATGGTACCAAAAATATTACAACACACCTCAAGTTTGCTTGCTCTCTAAGTTTTATCACCATGTGTAGGCAGTAGGAAAATAATTTATTTTATCTCTTGCATGGTACAAAAAACGTTATACAATACCACTGGGTTCACTACTAATGAAGATTACGATCTGGAAAAGCATAAATAAATTCTATCAGTTTTGAGCGTTCAGAAATAGTTGTTCGTGATAAATGCATATTCTAAAGTAAAAGTTTTGACCTCATTCTTATCAAGACGCCTCGCTGAGCATAATAAGCAATAAACCGTTAATGGTGAGTCAATAGAGCGCCAAAAAAGTATGTAAGTTGCAGTTATTTGGTACTCACCCTGACACCTCAAATTGATCACAGGTATTACTAAAAACAAGGAAATAGACGTCCCTCATGAAACACCCCTCAAGATCAAATGAAGGGTTTCCCTGAAAAAAACGCGTGTACCTAGGTTCAAAATTTGACATCTCACTTTGTGACAATTTTCGATAGTTAGTATAATTGAGCTAGTGTCAGAAAATTGTGCTGTTAATTTCAGTCCATAGGAAATCAGATAAATTATAAATTGCAGATTTTATAAGTCTATAAAAATCACCAAAACCATTTACCTTTAAGGATGCACTTTAATGCACCTTCAAGATTTTGTTATTTTCATGACAATCCCATCATTTGCGACATCAAAATAAATACCATAGCCCAAACATCGGATAATAATAGGTCCATTGTGAAACAAAAACATGGAACCATTACGAAATTGTGTGACCACTGTCAGGGGCGCATTTGGCACCTTATAGAACTACCCAGGTATTTTTTCGACATTAATTAAAAAATAACTTTTGTTGGTTAATCAACACACTTAATACGAATTAAAACGATTGACAATGCGTTGTTTATAATTAGATTACAGAAATCCAGAATGTGACAACATTTTTTTATTGCAGTGCTTAAAGGCAGGTTAGACAAATTTGGATTTCAATTAAGCCAGTTTCCTTTTTGGAAAAATCCTAAAAAGCTACCTACTTACTGTATAGCAAATCTAAGCCCATCCATGACCTCCCTTGTTGGAGCTCCCTTGCAGAACCAGTGTGAGCATTCGCCAAAGAACCAAGATGCTCGAAGATTTCAACAATAATAGTTCGATACAAAGTAGACGTAAATAAGTACTACCAAACAAGTCTACATACACTGTTCACGTAGACTCGAATCGGGACTGCAAGCTGGCCAGGCCTCCGCCGATCATCAGCTGTTCGAATGGCGAACCACGGAAATAAATTTGCGTTGCGCTTTAGACATGGCTGCTATGTTGTCAATACATTGAACTAACATTTGCTCGCACACCTCAAATTCCTTGTAACTCAAAAACTACATCAAAATTTACATTAGGTACCATCCACAATCAAATTAGCCGACAACCAGTAAGCAACTTAGATTGTCGACAATCTTTGGCAACAAAGCTGGGTACTACCTTTTGCCCGGGTACTACTTTACATCTACACATGGCCGGGCTGTTTTGTTGTGCAACATACTTGTAGAGACAAAGAAGATGATGATGCACATTGGGGAACTAGACTAAACATAACTGTAGGGATTAAGAATTACGACCTAATTTGGAGCGTAGAGCAACAATAATGTAAGAAGATACCAAAGTTTGTTTTTCTATGTCACGTTAGTACCTCAGGCATGAAAATGGTAGGCACTATGTACTATAGACAATGGTATTACTCATGGAGTCTTTACAAACTGAACTTTTCGGAATTTAGATTACATCTGCCCTTGCGAAACAGACAATGACTACTGACCAATGGGGTTTCTAAGAAATTCCATTATGAGTAGTCAAGAATGCTAGCTTACGGACTCATGAGGCGTAGGTGCTACTCATATATGATTGATTTAAGAATTGGGTTCTGGTCATTTTACAATGGAAAAGGGAAATCCTAAACACACGATCAATTAGAGTAAAAATAAGGAAGCAGTTTAAGCAAAAGCAAAGCTGGGAAAAACGAGACAGAACCGACAGATTACATAATACCAAACAATACAACCTTTGGAGGGTTGTCTCACAATCAGCGAACATGAATTTCAGGGTCAGTTTCCTGGAAATGTTGATAAAATTTGAATTGGTTTTAAGGGTCAATAAGTCACCTGATATTACTAAGTGGATCAACAAAGCACACTAAAAAATTAAAACATACGCATGTGACAGTTCATTTAACAGTACAATAGTAATTATCGTATCAAAATGCGTTTTAATATTACCAAGCTGCTTACTGTTCAGAACAAGCCTTATGACTACGTCAAATTGCATCTGTTGACTATATGTATTGATTATTTTATTATAAAATAAATAACAAAAACGTCGAAAGAGGGACGAGCAAAAACATTGAAGTCTGTGTAAAAATGCAATCAAACATGGAAATTCCATCATTATCCGCATTCTGTCTCTTTGTTGAAAATTTCTCAACAGTAATTTGTAGCAATCGTCAATCCTCGACTTGTCCTGTTCCCGTCTTCTTATAAGGTTCGGATTGCGAAGCATGTGAAAACCTTAAATATTTATGTATGCAATTTGAAAAGTATGAGAGTTTTATTGTAATAGAGTGATGAATAAAGAAATTTAATGTTAACTATCGATCTCATTGAGTATTGGAAAAATCATAGATGTTTTTACTGTGGAAACGTGAGTGGTACTCAAAAATTTTGCAAAAAGGAAGTGTTTGTTGGTACCACTTTTCCGGCATTCGTTGGGATATTTTTAACAGACCAAGGGCTGCAACCAGGAAACAGGTGTCCTCAAGACATATTTATTAGCACAACCTGCACAATTTATAATGGCAAGTTCAGACGTGACAGGAAGTAACTTTTTATTTAGTTCCCGCCTGAATTTTCGTAACACAATGGCAGAAATGGCGTTGTTAAACACCCAGCAGAATATTTCAGCGGTCTTTGGTTGTGAAATAAGTAATAATATTCTTTTACTCCATAAACTCCACCGTGTTACTGTATTTGGGCACACCATCAATTTCTTCGATTAGTGCTAAAACTTTTACTTTCTTATGGTATGTGTGTTAAGTGGCAATTCAAAGACGGAGGCCCTCGACCACTCATTACACAGAATGGGCAAAATTGCTATTTTATTGACTTTGGTAATAAGTATCGCGCATTTATCACATTTAATGAACATTACTGTGGTCAGCTGGATACGCAAATCGACTTCTTTGTTGTCCTAAAGAAATCGGGTACCAATATCAACTCAGGCTCTTTCTATTATAATTTCTTAAACCTCTTTACAGTTATTTCTTTTTTATTTTATTTATTTGTAATTAGGTTATTTTTAATCATTTTTCTTTCATAAAAAATACACCAAATTAATCGGTTAATCTTTTCGATTCATCCTTTCTGCGAGAACTGAAAGGGTGAACTTAGCTTTGGCTTGGAAAATGTGAGAATGGTGGGCTTTTTAGGTGACTATACATATATGTATGTATATGCCCATGCCCGAATTTGTAATATTCTTACTATGATTAAACAAACTTGGGGTTCTCTACAGTTCTGTAAGATTTTCGGATCGGGTTACCTACGAGTTAAAATGCATCGTAAATTTTGAAGATTTTTTAGAAAAAGTCGTTATCACGTTTGGATATGTTCTTTTACTCTGCATTCAAAGTCTAAATTCAACTAAAAAGATATACAATATAAAAGATATATATAAATATGTCAAATTCGATGGTTCTGGTGAAAATTAGCTTTTGTAGATACGGTGGGGTAACCCTGAACTTTTTCATAGTGCGAACGGAAAATTTTTATGGTGCTGTTTTACTTAGTTACGGGACTATTTTCAATATTTGTCATTTTTACTTTCGAAACCGAATCCTGTTTATTATTAGAATTCTCTTAGCCTCCGTACCTATACAAGGTGACCGTTGCCTCTTTCATCATATAAGTTTGTTATTAATACAGATATAAATTCGACTAAACGGACGAAGTTGAGTAGAATTTTATACAGAATACACTTTCAAATATTAGAAATGTGGAAATCCAGAATCATTTCAACGTTAAAGATCATAGAGATCCATTTATCATAATGAAATTCATTTATGGGTATACAGGATGTAACACAGCATCATAGAGTTATTTCAGGAAGAGAGAGAGTACTCTACAAAATAATTTAAAAAATCTAATAGACTCATGGGTAAAAATATACCATTTATAATATCTATAAAAGGTGGCAAAGTTTCACATTTTTTTTTCATATTTTGCATTTTTCTCACAAATGCCTTTATTTAAATTTGTGAAATTTCGTATACCTATTTTCTATAAGACCTTCTACACCAAAATGTTAAAATCGTCAATAGCCATATGTAGGGTAGGAAATTTTTTAAGGCTAAGTTCTCTTTTGTGCTTTGTTTTTTTTTTGGAACACTCCGTATGAATTCTGACACCAAATTTAAATTCCTTTTTCAATTGTTTAGCTTTTTGGTCTCTTTGCAGCATTTTCATATCTTTCACTGTTTTTGTAAAATTTACACAAATATCTATCGTGACAAATTAAAAAAGTAAAGCAAGTAAGGAAAAAATAATTATCCTGCTCAGTTATTAACTATCTGAAGCAATTCGTAATGTTTAATTAATTTTTTTTTATAATAATAAATATAAACGAAAACGAAATGATTAAAACTGTTGAAAATATCTTCCTCTAATGAGAAAAAATGTGAAACTTTGCCACCCTACAGTCTATAAGCATGTTTTTAATTACTTTGCAGAGTACTACCGTTGCTTGAAATATTCCCTTTATAAAATGTTACACCCTGTATGAAACTTGCTCATACTCTCAAAAGAAAACTATTGATTCCCTCCATTAATCAATGATTTTGATTTTATTTCAATAAATCTTGATTGCACTAGAGATTTTTTCTTAATTTTCGGACCCTACTTTACCTCCACCAACTAAGCACATACTACTAAGCACTTCCACCTGAGCACTTCTTTGTCCACTCTGTTATATATAAAACTACTCACCTTAACACAATACACTCAAAATCCAAACTCGCGACACCGCCGCAATGACACTCTACGCAAGGTGCAAGCACCGCAAGTACGTCTTAGGTACTCCGGGACCAAACACCTTTAAAATTTCAGCTTCTCGTTCTCAAGAACTAAACAGGCATGCCGGCGCATACGACACCGTAATGTCTTTGCTCCCGGTGAATAATGGGCATCCAAAAGAACATAATAAAACTACGAAAGGTAAACAATACCCCTCACGCTTCGCTAAAGAACCGTACCTCCTTAAACCTGTTAAAAGCCTAGTTTAAGTGTGAGTGAAATATTAAACTGTTAATTAGTTAGCCGTCCTTGGTACCAGCGGCTCTAATTCACTTCCAAATAATTCACGTAGGTTATTACATCAATATACTTACAATGCAGGACAGCAAAACATAGGATAAACTTCGAAATCTCCTGCTATCAGAGAACCTCACAAAAGATCTTCGTTGCGCATTTGAAAATTTGCAGATGTTATGTCACTTTATTAAACAGAGCAGGATGAACACCTGCTCCTAAACTGCCGCAGGAACACTCACAGAATACAAAACAGGAATAACACGCAATGAAATTCACAATGAACTCCCCGTAGTCATTCTAAGAAATTTCGATTCAGCTGTTCAATGTTGTTGTTTGAGGCGCAGGAGGTGCCCGCTTGTACGAAATCAATACTGCGCGACCTCCGGTTTGTTTTGCCGTGTTTGAGGGGAGAGAAAGGAAAGCCCTCATGTGAAACACCCTTATTTTTCCTTAAATGAGTGGCAAATAACCGAGAAGGGGGTTAATGAATAAATAAGTTTTTAATTTTGGGTGGGTGGCAGATTTGAGGGGTGGTGCTTCATGGAATGAGGCTTTAGCAGAGGGTTGGCAAGGGGAAAGAGATGTGCAGTATGAAGGGGTATAAGCGGTGCTAACCGGTTTTTGGCAGTAAACTTACGAGTAAAACCGGTGTGTATAAGAAATATAATAGGGATTTAGATTTTTGCAGCATCTTGACATCGCTCGTGATCGCAAGAGGAGTCCTCAATTACTATTTCAATGAAGAATTTATACTCTAAGAAAACTAAGCATGTAACCGAGTATGGTGAAAACAATATTTGAAATAAAATTTGTCGATCGTTGTATCTGAAATATCCCAAAATATTTTTCTTTAAATTTCATTTCCTGATTTGTTGATCACTCTAAGTGGCATTTATTGATACTTACTTTCTTTTTACATGTATGTCCAAGGGTGAGCCTTTGTTCAAGCACAAATAACGAAACATTACGTGAACAAGAGACTATACATCGATTTTGATTAAGTAAAATACACGTACTTTGTTTAATTTGACGCTCCCTTGATCATATTTCATTGCTAACGATGCACACATTATTCCATTTAATTTTGTGACCATTATCAAAAACAGAATGATATATATTAGAATTATAAATGTTTTTTGAATAGATAGTTCACTGAATTTTTCAGTGGTTTTAAAATTTTGTGGCAAATTAAAATTCTCGAAAAATTTTTATTTTTTTCCCAACTGTAATCTCAAGAAGTGTTTAAAAGGTCAAAACATTTGGGGCGCACCTCACAAAGGTTTATTATTTAAATAGTCTCCCTCTTTGGTCGCACATTTCATGCGATGTCCATTTAAGTCAGAGAATTAAATCACTTTTTTCATCAAATTGAGCTTGATTCCACACTAGAAATGCATGAGACATAAGACGTGCAACATGAGATTTTCAGTAGTGCTGCTTGGCCTCATACTTCATATACTGTTGGGAAACATGTGGTGCAAATTAATTTAATTTAAATGAATGTTGTTCTGAAACACTTCTCCAAGCAGTGTAGGAAGCAAAGTCAAGTTGCATGTCTCTTATGCCTCTCTGGTGTGAGACAGAGCTTATACCTATAGAATAGGTATTGCATGAGGCTAGGTATACAAATTACTTAAATGTAGATACTAAAGATATAAACGCCTAAATAACTACATCTGTATTTATGCAGTATAGATGATTAAATACTAGATACCACATAAAGGGGCGTACATAGTCACAATAACCAACTAATTTTACATCAACTATCTAGGTAGGCAAAAGTTATTATTATTATTATGCAACTAAGCTTTTGGTGGTCTTCAAATTAAAACTCAATAAGTCTCTTAATCATCTATGAGACAACTCAAGCCGCAAATATTATGGTAACAATATTGAAACTTCCTCTTTTGTTACCCCATTTAAAAACAAATATGGGTAATTGAATAGGTCTAAAACTAATGGGGCACAGAACATAGCAAATGCACTTAAGTTCGCAAGGATTTTGAAAAATTTGAAAAAATCAAAGAGGTAGCATACTTACCATCCAGAAATTGCTTTTCATTCAAGTGTCCAGTAGCTGATAATAATACCCTGTGCCCTAATAGTATTTCAAACCGGAATGAAGCCCTAGTGTAGCATTTAGAGTACACTTTCAAATGTCACTGTATCTTGCATGAAATGAAATAAAATTTGAATTGTCTCAATAGATATCACTTATATTTTCAGTTGTACTTATTTCAGAAAAGATCAACACTTTTTTAAAACTGTAAATTTTTAAATGCGGCTACAAACTACAATTCGAATATCAAACAAAACGAAACACAACATAACCTTACTTTGGGTTTTGGCCAAGAGCCGCAATGTTTCCCCGCGAAATTCAACGAATTAACTGAAAACTGATGTATCCTCATCAGTAAGTTCCAATAAAAAGAAATAATTAAGAACTAAGAAACGGTAATTTGTTGCATCAGTAAATTGAGCAAAAATTATTAAACGGGCGTTTTAAAAAAGAATGTTAAAGGTCAAAAGCAATAAAAATAAAACTACAATCATTTAATGGGCACTAAATCTATTTAATACATATGTTTTTATTTGTAATGTTTTTATTTATAATATAATTTAAATATAAAAATACCAGGCCTGTATTGAATAAGAGCTGAACTATAGGTAAAACAATTAATAAATAAATAATAAACTAAAAAATTAGCAAAAATAAACCATTAACTTCACCGTAACATAAATAAGTTCTTCATGTACTTGGAATTTGTGTCTAAAAGTAAATAGTTATGTTATAATCTAGCTTAAAAATTTCACTTATTATATACATATATAGGTACTACATATATTATAAGAAAACTTCTGAACCGTATTTACTGCATGTACTCCTACTCATCCTACTACCAAAAATCTACATCCAGAATACAAAAACGCATGTGTTTTTAAATATGAGCAAGTCAGTGTATATATTCATTGGAATAAACTTTTCAGAAATTCAAGGCAATTCCTACCTAAACTTTAACACCAAATAGAGTATAAAGAACACTACAATGGCAAATACAAATAAATACAATATAATGTAATTATGTGATCCCCTTGAAAGCCTTACTACTCTAGACATAGTTTTTCCAAGGAATCCAGAAGTTCTATCCATATCATCATCTACGTCCCGTAACATCTTGTGCTGGAACTGTACTTCATTCCCAATATCTATGGAAAGGGACTTGAGAACGCCAATTTTCTCGGATAGTTCCTGAGCCATACGTTCATTTTCGTGCTCAATTTCATTGTTGTCTTGTTGAGGCAAGGGTTCGTAACCATTACCAGCGTGAGATCGCCTCATGTTATAGGATGCCAGTTTATGGTACCGAAAGGGTGGTGGTGGCGGTAGTCTAGCTGCACGACGGTTATGTGGAAGCTTTGTGATGAGTATTAGTAATAATAAGATTATAGTTAAAATTAATGACGTGGGAAATTAGATATTTTAGAGTTACTCAGATCTTTTACTGTGATTTGGAATTTGAGGTTATATTCACTATCAAGTTTGATTGAAAACATCTGATGAGAATGAGCGCATAGTTGCCACAGTTTACTATGTGCAAGTGCATTTCTCCATTCTGGTGTTAGGAATTGCTGACCGTTAGTTTAAGTATTTATAATGATTCACACGTCACCCTACATTTTTGAAATTATATAGCAGAAATAAATATTTAGTTAAAATAAATATATTTTCAAGCCGCAATTATATATGTAAATAAAGTTCAGTAATATGGCAATAGAGCGACAATAAATTGATGTTCCTTCCTTACGTTTGTATTGTTGACTGCAGAAGTATGCATATTGTATTTGATTAGTACTTTGATTCCTGCGTGAAAAATAATAATCTTATTTTGAAAAACCATAAAACATAAAATTACTGTTGTTTTTGATGGAATTTCTTAACTCATATGGAAAATTTAAAGTTTTCTTTAGTTTACAATTCACTCATGTTCAAACGTCAGTTATAACGGACTCGAGAACGACCCTAGTAAATTTGTATTTACTAACTAGTGCTAAATTGAAAATGTAGGTAATGCAAGAAAATATTATTTTCTTCACTAATAATGTAGTCTATATTCCTACAGAATTTCAAATAAAGCGATTAATGAAGGTTAACAAACCAAAGTCAAATTGCTTGAACCTAGCATACCTATTTGGTTATCTACCTTCAGTCAACGCTTGCCAAGAAAATCATAATAATTTTGTCAATATGAGCTCCAAAACATAGTTATTTATAGTTAGTATACCGTTTTTAGGTGAACAATCATGGATGATGATACGACCGCTGGCGTATCAAAGTCAGACCCTATGAAAAAGACTAATTCAAATACACCAGTTAGAAAGCTCTCGGTGGCCTCAGTGCACTGTCGCATATGCTATGATAATGAGAAACCTGAAGAACTCATAGCTCCATGCCACTGCAAGGTAATTATTTATTCATAATAAGTTATCAGTGCAAATCTTATTTATTAAAGGGTACTGTGGCATTTGTTCATCGATCCTGCCTGGAGAACTGGCTTGGTGAATCTGGGACTTCTAGTTGTGAATTGTGCCATTACTTATTTAAAACAGAGAGAACTCCAAAATACTCATCATCAAGATCTATTTGGTATTGGTTGCGGTATGGTCCCAGGTATCCAGGCACTGGAGTTAGAGGTGATGTTATTGCCTGCACTGTATGTAATGTGTGGCTGTTATGAGGCTGATTTGTGCAAAATAGATTTAATATTTGCAGATAATAACCCCTTTAGCAATAGTTGTTACATATGTATGCCTTTATTCCTCGGAATACTACAGTCAGCAAAAGTTTTCTCAAATACCTGCAGCAAAATGGACCTCAGTTTCCTTAATGCTGATGATTGGCATAATGCTCATTGGTTACTATTTATGGGTTCATTCTGTGATAAGGCTGCATGCTAGAATGTGGTATAATTGGTGGCAGAGGTCATGTGTTGTTAGGTGCATCCAATAGTCCCTTAAAAAAATTTGAATATTATCAATACCCACAATTCCAGGTATATTCCTCCAAGTGTCATTTCTTTACATGAACAAAATGATGATCAAACAGTCCTAGTTCCTAACAATACACCTATTCCAGTTACAAGGAATGAAATGGAGGATTTAAGTGACAGTGAATCTGTGATAAATTTTGAGTCTGTGATAAATATTGGTCTGGTACAAAATGAGACGTTGTCTCAAGGGGAAGGTTTCAATATTCAAAACGATCAAGACGTGATTGTGAATATTGATGAGGAGCTATGCGCAAGCAACGATGACTTGGATCTGAAATAAATGACGTTAAAATTATTTGTTGGCTTAATGTTTTGTTCACTGTTTTTAATTCACAAAAAAGGAATTCAGAATAAACTGGCGACAGGTAAGCATTTTGTATGTTTAGCAAATTTATTTTATCTTAGGATTTTCAAATACAACATGTACTTTTAAAACATTGACTATAATAATTTAGGTATTCAGGCGTTTCTTGCAAAATTTATAGAGAAACCATTTGATAAGCAGAATTGTGAAAAAGAAAACTATCATATTACATTAATATTGAATTGGTGAGTGCGCAGGAAATTCTTCGTATAAGCTTTCTCTTGCTATTAAGAGAGGGCGCTTAAAATATACAACCAGATAATAATGCGCTTTCAGCTATGGAAGGGTGATTAAAAGCCTAGCAATAGAGGGTAAACTGCAAATATTTTACTGATCAAACCATCAACTCTTTGCGTTTACTCATTTTACTGCCATTGATCAAGCAATGTCAGCTTTCCCAACCTTATCATTTTCCTGCCATTGATCAAGCAATGTCAGCTTTCCCAACCTTATCATTTTCCTGCTAACACGCGTACGTACAAGTGTTGGAAAAGCGATAATGGAATAGAGGTTTAAGAAAGGAGTCTGCGGGTCCAGTATTTGGATCAGAGCCAAGTTGGGTTGTCGGGAAGCAACAAAATATACAAATACAATATTTTGATTGAGGCGTTGAAAACGACGGCTATATCCAGCCGGCAGAGATTCCTTGTATTATTGCTGATTCGCCCGGCAATAAAACATACTTTTTTGTTGGAGGGTGTTGAATTTAACAGAGTATGTAAAAGTTTATAGGTTTGGTTGTGGTGATATGTTATATACCGGTTGTGTTTGAGGGAGTTTCTATTTTGTTACAACCCATCTGTCTAGATTGGATTGGGAAATCCCGGCAGTTTAGGTTGGATGAGAGAACCTCCGGTCATCTACTTTGTACCTCTTATGTTAATTTAGACCCTCATACGTATAGAATGTAGTTGGTACAGGAATATTGCCCTCTAATCGAGTGACTTAACATACGTGCTTTCTAGAAACACGCTCGTCGCCATTATATACTGTGTTTAAATTATATTTAAGCGTCATAACCATAACACAGCATCTCTGTTTTATTTTTGGACTAATATCTTCCTCTTTAGAGAGATTATTCTTCAGCCTCCATAGTTTCTTTCTGCGATATATACTCACTATTAAAGTGCACTTTTTGTCTATATAATAGTTCTTTATATAGCTCGCACCACGTAAACTCCCCATAAGAAGTATTTTTACCTTTATTCAGCAATTCAGTCCATTTTATTATTTCATCCCCACCCCGCAATATAACCGCTCCTATTATTGATTCCTTTTCAGAAAATTCTCATTGACTCCTTTATTCATTCCATTTCCATTGAGGAGGAATCTTGGCGGGTCCTACTTTAAATGAATCACGTGACCCCATCAACTGAAATTATCGCGAACGTTTATGCGCAATCATTGCAGTGTTACGGCTACAACAGTAGTGATGGTGCTCCTCCTACTAGAATAGACAACTATTGAGTATTGACGTATTTGCAGAAAAACGGTAATGTGTATATGAAGTGTTTCATTTGGGTTTATTTTTAAGCGTTTTTTCTGCCAGTTGGGTCTATGAAAACTATGTCATTTATTGGCAAAACACAAGGAGGCATTGAACATAGAAACTATTTTAATAAAATATTCATCCAGTAGACTACGAAAACGTCAAATTTTTTCCTAATCAGTCCATTTTTCGCCAAACATATTTCTCATTTCTTCTACTGCTTTGATAAATATTGGTTTGAAATGGGTTATGTCTTTAACAGTTGGGAATGAAGGTGAGTCAGCAGGAGCGCAAGACTAATAGGTGCAACGTAATTCCATTGGTGGGAGTAGTATATTTGACAGTTGTGAACTGTCACATTTGGAAGCTAATGAAATGGTTCTTATTCTCAGAAAAAAATGACACGTGACCCACCATTATAGCAGTTGCGAGATTATCGTTGTAGTATCTGATCATGCCATACATGCCTACAGGATTAGCCTTGGAAATTCGTGCAGGAAAGTATCTAGAAATACTGCTTTCTGCGCAAGTCAGATAAGGTTCTGCAGTTCGATATAGCTGAAAGTAGGCAAAGGAGGCGGTAACGCTAACGAGACCACGACTACACGAAGCACGGCACGCTGCCGAATTTAACCGTTGCCAGTTCTAAATTTGATATCGACCCTCACGAACGGTCGCTTCAACATCATTGTCGAATTTATGCCCGTTTCTTAACCCTTCTGGGCTAGTTACGGTTACTATTGACACAAAAGAACTTTTTAATGGTCAATTTAAGATTTAAGAATTTGATCCGCTTTCACATTTTGGTCCATTGTTAACGGTGTGTGGAGTGAATCGGGGTGATATGTGACATACTCGCCGAAAATAGAGTTTTATTTTTATTTTCCGTTTTAATTCATAAAAGGACATTAAACCAAGACGCGAATTTTAGTGTGATTGTGTCATCTTCCTGCATCTAGGGAGAAAGAAATCAGATCAATAACATTGTCCTAGGTTGCCACGTTTGGGATCCCCGACTTGGCAACATTTATCAGCTGATTGCGACCTCTATAGACTTATTGCACGGTAAGATTTTTCTATGCCTATAGCATATAACGGAATGTTAACGATATCCGTTAATTGAACTAAACAATTGTTTGTGTTATTTTGCAATATATGGAAATAAAGAAATAACAAAAATATGTCTATTTATAACTTTTTAACGTTAAAAGATAGACTAACATAGGTTTCTGCCATTCTTCAATGTTTATTGTAATATTTCATTCAATCAGTTTACAGTTAGTCAAAGGTTACAAGTGTGTAGCTTGTAGTCTTTGTTACTTTTTAACTGGCTGACAGTAAGATGTGATTATTTAAAATAAACCTTGAAATAAGTGGCGAAGTGTTAATGCAGGGGTTGATTGAGCAATCTACTATTCACGTCAATCATCTCACTAACAAGCGAGTTGATTCAAATCGTGCCCCTGATCGTTCAACGTCTATTTGAGATTTTTTACTGCTTATCCTTTATGTGAAATGTCCTTTGTTTTCTTTTTATTATTATTTTGAGGAATTTTTCATCTGATGGGGAAATATTCATCCGTGAATTTTTATAATTCAACAAGGTATTACCGGTTTCTCTTTGTTATGTCGAACGAATTACTACCAATCTATAAGTTGGCAACTTTACACCGATACAACTTAAAGTGAAGCTTTTTTTACATCGGTCCAACCTCTCAAAAATTATTTGCACCGAAAAATTAATTAATAACTTTGTTAGATTTATGATCCATTACATTTATTTTGAAATGTGCCCCTTGAACCCTTATTTATAACTCCACCTAGTCTAGTTGTTTAACCTACCGGTGCCGTAAATCATAAGTTGAAGAATTTCTCAACATAACCAATGAAGATATAAGGCAAGTGCGTTGGAACACAATTCAAGAAATAGTTACAGTCTCCTGGATGAGATTCTCACCAATCTTGCCCAACATTTGATTAATTTTATGAAAAAATCTGTAGTAATTTCCGTTTATTAAAACAAATTGCTGTAGAGGTATTTGGGTGTTTATAAAGCATTTTGTCGTATTTTTAAACTCCGCTATAAGTTAATGAATAGCTACGCAGTAGTATTAGTAAACTATAAAGATTTGCTGTCTCGTAAAAATACGTTGAATTTTAATGATCGCTCTTGTATACATTTATTACTTTGGAACAGTAAAACATTGGGTAATAAAATAAAGTCAAAAGGTGTTTTAATTGTTCCTAAAAATAACAGAAGAAATAAAGGAAAATTTAGTTTTTAAGTTGCAGTTAGGAAGGTATTTAATTGACCTATCCTGAATAGACCAAACTCCAGGTATCGAGTGAATTTTTTTAATAGGGAAATACGATGGAAGAGTTTGCTCACGTGCTTCGAGATTGTCAGCATTGTAAACAAACCTACCAAAAAGTATTATTCGTGGACCAGCACCAATGCACACTCAATACAACAAAATTGCAGACTTTTACTGGTCTTGCTTCATTTGGTAACGTATTAGACCTATGCAAATTGCTTTCGCAGGTCGCAATACCGCACTAAATGCGCTCTTTTTGAACTCCCGAATTTGCTGTAAGGCTGTAATGTTTAAAATTCTCGGAGATAACGAGATTTCGGGATTAGCTGAAAATTATTTATTTGGATTGCTCTTAAAGAAAGCTTATACTAATACATGCTATGGGTATGTTGTCCATGTGATCACTGCATCTTTCTAGCGCGTCAGTATAAAGACATATTTTTCTTTTCAAAACTCCACCCATAAACAGTATGATTCATATATGTCCAAAATCTTCTCTAGACTCTGTCTCTAACGGTTTGCCATCTAAATTTGTTGTGTTCTTTACTCTCCCCTTAGGGATCAAACTTACGGTAAATGTGCCAACAAGATCATTTTCATAGAGAGCATCCGACCCATTGGCCTTATAAAAATGATCTGGGTACAATTGCCCCCAAACTGATAATTGATATTTGGACCTTAAACGACCAGATTACTTAGCTAAGACTGTCAAGGTTTTTACAGTCCTAATGCAGTTTTTCATAAACAAACTAGCATTATATTTACATTTTTCTAATGTTTGTGTATAGATCTGCTTTACATAATGTAAGGATTAAATGGTATTAGCTCTATTACATGACCGTTATCAAATGTGCAATATAGACAATTAATAGCTACGTGTTCTATTGACACGCACGACTGGAAAAATTTCGCATAGTGATAGGTGAGAGCGTCGGTTCTACAAATATGCGTCACATTCAACCTGGAAATTTTTACCTTAATAAAAATAGCTGTATTCTACATCCAAAGGTTATCGAATATTTCTTTAGTATCGACAGGGTATTGTGAGTTGTAGTGACAAACTGAAATGGCTAATAGATAATAGAAAAATAAGCACTGTTTGATGCTGCTTATAAGTAGATAATTTCCTAAATACATGGTATGAAAGTTTTGTAAAAAAATAGTGTATCCAACACTAGCAATCTGTATCTGTTATACAAAAGAAATTGTACGTTACTACCTCTCTTCAAGAAAAAAATTATTTCTGCAATTCTTGAAGAATTTTAAATATAAAAAATATTCTCCCAACTTTCCCTACTATGACGCACCTTTCTTTAGAAAAAAAAATGGGGAAAAATTACAGACGAAAATGATTTGAATGCATGACAAAACAACTGTTGTAAGAATTCAATCTCTACCCCAGAGAGTCTGAGAAGTGTGGTAATGTTGTGCTCAAAAACCGCAAAAATTACAAATTTGCCGGCACTAACTTAATGATGATACTTGACCTACTTTTCCATAATATATTATGCGTTTCTTTCTGGCGTGACAAACACTCTGTATAAATATAACAAAGGAAAATAAACAGTGAACAATGTAGGCAGATTTGTAAAATTTCATGTTTTAGTAACAGCTTTAAACACTGTTTAACTGTTTGCATAGTCATAGAAATTATTTTTGAGTCGTGAGTCCCAATCTTTATCGTTTTATGAATGGGCTAGAAACAGCCTAGTGATTTAGTCATTTACTTTTCTTTTTTGAAGCGGAAACTCTTAGTATAATAATAGTCAATGTGAACACCTCCTTTCAGTGAGAACATTGATAAATTGCCTGCTAAAAATCATCAACAGAAAAACAATGATAATACTCGTCTAGTTCTATTGCATGGATAGGTTTTCATTACTACTGGTGATAATGAAGATTTATTAACTGAAGAGTTGAGAAAATATTTACTTTCTTTTAATAAAATACCCCGACTACATTGCGCTTAGCTTAACAATGTCACTGCCTTTGTGGTCTCACTCTATTCCTAGCATCTTAGCCAAACTATTTTCTCATTGCTGTGCCGTTTACCTCTGGCACGTGCCAAATGTGTTGCAATTCAGTTGAAACATGCACAAACAATGTAAAAAGTGTAAAATGTGTTAACATTTGTAGGTGAATTTCTACGAATAGAAAATTATCTCCAATCACGCTGCATCCAATTGCATCTTTCAGTGAGAAATTGTAGTTATTTTAATTAAAGATAAGCAGGTAACTGTAATTAGTGATCAAAGTTCCCTTGCTTAATAACCAACCCATCATTACGCAAGAGAGTTTAAAATAAATGTGTGGGCAGGACTTACTGGGCGATATTTGATTGGTACAGTTCTTCTACCAAGTTGCTTGAACGACGTAGCTTATTTATTTTTCTTACAAAAAAGTACTTTCTGAGCAACTACATGTTTTTACGTTACAATTTCACTGCGAAATGTAGCTTATGTGCGATGGAGCAATTCATCATCGACTCGGGGAAATAACTGCGCTCAATACTGGCCCCCGCGTTCACCAGATTTAAATAAATATGGCTTTTCTCCGAAGGACTTTTATGATTTGTATATTCTAAGCCTGTTGAAACTGAGGATGATTTATGGTACTGCAAGACTAGCAAATGCTTTACGTAGAGTAGACTTTAACTTTAAGCGTGGGTGCATTTATGTATAAGAGAAAATGGAAGTATTTTCAGCAGCATTTTTAGAGCTAATTTTTTACCATTACTTAGTTTGTTTCATCTAATTAGTAGAGTTTGTGTGAAAAATATTAACAAAGCGACATCGTTATTTGAAAATCGAAACGAGTGTGAAGCTTTCAACACGCACGTGCTGCGTGCATTATGGATCACTCTGTATATGGCTTATTATTTATTTAGCAAGCTAATCCCTAAAGATTGTCATGAAAATGAATGTCAAATTAATCATCATTGCTGACATTATCAGTTAAAGCACAATGTACTTTTGTGTGTCCGGTTTAATTCGTCCTCAATTTAGGTAAGTTTATTGTAATTTTATCAAATCCAGTAATGGAAAAGATCGTATATACATCTACTTTCCTGAAATGGGGACAACCCTTACGAAACGGAATGCTCAGGTCATAATGACCCACTTCACAACCTTGGTGCGTAATATACTATTTTACGCCGTGGTTGTGGAATACTTGTTACCCTCTCATATTAAATCCCTCAACATTGCGGAGTCAACGTCAAGTTTAAAGCTTGAACTTGACGTTCGGGTATATCTTGATGTGGATACTGTACCATCTTGGCGTAGCCTGGGAAGTAAGCATTGATCATGACGTAAAACGTTGTTTTTCACTTCACAAGTCTATTGGATTTAATAGGTAACACAGCCCCTGACGTCATTCCTTCTAGGCGTTTCCTAGACCTTATTTACTACCAATTGTTAAGCTGATATTTTATTAATTGTTTTCATGCTTGTTCCTTATTTGGTAAAATTATTATAATATATTTAATTGTTAATAATGAAATTCATTGATATCAATAAAAATTGAAAACAGGGAACTGAGAAATGCGCGATCGAACGGAATGTTTCGGATTTTCAAGAACAAGCTACCTCTATAATATCAATATTTATAAGCGTTTATAAAAATATTAGCATTCCTGACTTATTACAGGAAGATTTGGCAGTTGTTGGCATATTATAAATATATTATGCCTTGCCGTTCATGGAACGGCGAAGCCCTGAATTTTAAGTGTTTTTCGCAACTTCCCACGCAGCATTATGAATCTTACGACTTGCGACATAGGGCGGCGTCCCGTTTTTCGGTGGGTTATATCCGAATTCCTATCTCGAATTCAACTTATTATTATGATTCAACATAAATTTCCACGACTGACCTCTGCAAAGTGACTGACCGTAAAACACTTTGAAATTATATTTCCAAGGAAATGTTCCTAAAGGTTAATGTGGCATTAAAGTCGGTTTCCTTTTTGTGACCGGGTATTTTTAGGTCAAGATTTAGAGCGTACGTTTTTCCTCGCTATGGCTATTTCTAGACTTCCACACATCGCGGTTTCAACAAAGCAGGAAGTCTTTGTTTATTGCCTGGCCTAGATTTTCGTTATACTTTGTAGTTACACAGATCTGCTGTATTAACCGCTTTCTTACTATTCACTTTCATTTTTATAGACAAAACGGAGTCAGCTGTTTTGGCTCTTCAAAGCTAATAGCGAATTGCAATAATTATTCATATGCAGATTCACTTGAGCTGTAATGTTAACCAAATTATAAATAGGCCTTGTCATGAGAGGCGAACATATGGTGATTTGCATTTAGATTATGGTTAATGTTAAGCAGCGTTTCCACTTGTGGCAGCCAAGGACTTTCGATTCCACGTGGGGCTAAATTATTTGCTATGAGGGCATGCAATTCGACTAAAATATTAATCGATTTTTAGGAAGACTTTTGCTCTGAAGTAGTTTTTCTTCAAGCAAGATTTGTTACGCAGCAGACGCTCGATAATGTAAACTAACTCAAACCAAATGTGATTCACTATCGAAACGTTTCCGTTCAGTCCTTACAGTGACCGGCAGAAAGTACGAAACGTATGGGACTTTTTTTATTTGAATTTATCGGACAACTTCATTTTTGGTAAAAGTTTGTGCGTTCGTGCAAACTCAAAATGCAGTTTGCAAAATTAGATTGTCTCATTTCATATAGGGGAGATACGACAATTATGAAAATGGCTCCTGAATAAAGTACCTTTATTTTGAATTTCAGAGGAAATATGTATTATTAGAAGTCATCTAGAATTGAAAGATAGGCTCAGCAATGCAGTTTCAAGTTTCGATTCCATAAAACGCTTTTTCGGAATTTATTATGATTTACCCCTTATAGAAAATCAAACAGACTTATTTAATATACCAGTTTCGTTTCAGAGAGGATCATACAATAATCATAAATGTGTGGTGCATACGTTCTACCGGTCGCGGTATAATTCCACAAATATTCTAATAGTGATGAGTATTTTTTAATTAGCAGAAAAATAATCTGTATCTCTAGTCTCTGTAAATTGGCGCTTAACATTGTCTTCCAATGTTACTTACGAAGGACTAAAATATCCATTCATGATACTCTTTTTTTCCAGCCCGACCCAAACTTGGTTAAAAACTTTTATAGCTTGCACGCCAGTCACTATATTTCCTAACATCATTGGGAACGTCCTCATCGTCCTCGCTGTCCATATCTTTCTCCTTATTAACATCATTCGTCTGCTTATCTTCGTTCTATAAATTAATATCACCTGGAGTACAAATAATGTTGGGATTCACTATTTTTAACATATCCACTGACATCACCATTGGATCGCAATTGCTACCTAATTACGCTTAGGCGAACGACATCTTCATCTTGATCATTGGTACAAAAGAGATTGTTCCAACATTTTTAAATAGTTTTCTTATTAACCGTATTCCTGGCTATGTGCAAATTTAAAATAGCTTCTCGTAATGTTAACCGTCGCCAAGAACTGTTTACGTCATCGAGCGTACACATTGTTTACGTTATCGCGCATTTCGCTTGACCCTATAGTACGACCTTTGTGTTTACGTTAGTGAAACGTTTTCATCATCACGTATTTACGTTACCGAGCCTCTGCTGTAGTATATCTTCAATATATCGTACACTTCAAAAAATAAACTGTAAAACCATTGGAATCACCCCACTAATATACGTAAGAGGCAAATATTATTATTTGCGTTGATCTTGCTAGGAATTTTCACCACCTGATAAAACTGATAACGAGAGAAAATATTTACTCTCAAATTACTATTAGATTACTGAGGGAGGGCAAACAATTTGGTGGTGCATATAAGATCAAAATATCATATTGCTGCAATTTCAAGGTCCGAATGATTCCAATAACAGCGCTTGTAACGTAAACACTATTAACTCAACAAATTAGCGCAACCACAACTGGTTCATTAACAGTTCTCTAATATATTGTTAGTCTTGGAGTAACTCTTAACAATAAACTCTCTATATACTTCTAGTTTCTCTGATGAGGAAACTTCACAACTTTCTTAGCTACTATAAATACTATAAATAAACAATATAATATACAGGGTGTCCCACAAGTGTTTCATTATATTTCAGTGGGTAATAGTACATTGAAAAATAATATGACTGCCTATATAAACCATATTCCAATAATGCTTCATTAAGAAGATACAGGGTGTTAAACTTTACTTAAAAAATCTAACTTTTATTGATATATTCAAAACCGTTTGAGATATGTAAGTGAAATTTGGCATGTTTTGAGAGTTAATGTAGACGCATTTATTTATGCAAAAGGGCTATTTTTCGTTTCACCAGTGACGTGCGTACGGACACCTCTCAGGCACATTTTGAAAGAAAAAGATGGTGCGCCACTGCTTTTTATCAAAATAAAAATTATTTTTAGAAGTTTAATTTCATTTAGAAGAAAAATGCTCACTTGACTCTTTTTCGTCCGACGTATCGTTTGCCAGTAAAAAATTGAATACCGTCTATATGCACGATATTCTCTAAATGGTTTTAATAATATTAAGTTTGTTTTAAATATTATTAATTTGCTATAACATTATAGAAATTGTTCAAATTGGTGGCCATTTTGTTTAATACATAATTGAGCTCGCCTGTTCATTGATACTCTGATACGTTGAAATATTCCAGGTGTGTTTTAAGTTTAACACCCTGTATCTTCTTAATAAAGCATTATTGGAATATGGTTTATATAGGGAGTCATATTATTTTTCAATGTACTATTACCCACTGAAATATAATGAAACACTTGTGGGACACCCTGTATAATTACAAAACCATCGACATACATAAAAAGACCTGTAAATCGCTTGTTGAGAGTCCTGGTCCTTTAATCTCTGAGTTACCTGAGGCGGCCGTCTACCAGCGGCAATAATAGCTACTTAGTATCCTATGATAGCGTTTCTTCCAAGTTATTATTTCATTTGACCTCTTTGACTGTAATGAAAATTTATGATGTGCCCTTTGATTTGGAGATATTTCTTGCCGCTCTGCCGAAATCAACATGATCTACCGCCTAGTACTTCAAAGTTGGGATCAAACAAAAGGTAAATTCTTGAAGCAATGTGGGACACACGTCCAAATAACTAATAAAGCTATAACATGGAAAAGGGGCACTAAACAAAGCAATATTTGAATAATGGTATCTGATGTCATGCAAGGAAGTAGCATATAATTGAAAAGAATCCGGAGGATATTCTGCGATATTGGGAATATCAAGCGGGGAACGCAGTTTTATGGCCATATGGCATAGGGAGGGTCGAGCAAAAGGTATGAAATTGTTCTGTGAAATCCCTGTTTATGTCGAATTTGAGCGTCGGAAAAGTGCGCATTGAGTGCGGCAATATATTTGCGAAAGGCGATTTACGTTTGTCTGATCAAGTAGCACACATCATAATAAAAGAAGGACAGTAAAAAAAGTCGGGCATATTGCCACACTGAATGTAGATCGGTACATATGTCCGAATGCGACATTAGAGTTCACGTAGAGGGTTTGGCGTACAGTCTTTTGGATTCCGGACTCAGAACTCTGAATGTAATTTGCTCACGTAGAATATGCGCTCTTCGTTCGATTCGTGATTTAAATCATAGAAATTTTTATGTATTTTTCTTTTTATTCTTGTAAACTCCATCGTCTGTTCTGGGGATACTTTATCATCTTGGTCGCTGCTGTGATTTTTTTACTTTGTTATGTCATCTGTCTCAAGGATTCATTTGGATGTCTGGAAATACGAATTGAACTTCCTTGGTCGACAATATTTCCAGATATTTGGAATGATGATTTTCATAAAAATAAACTAATGAAATAGTAATAACAAACTGTAATACTTTAAACGTAATAAAATTTTATAAAACTAGCTAAAAATGTTCCACCTGTTCCAATAAATAAATCAAGCAATAAATTGCATTAAAGTCCTGCAAATAAATATTCGTCACGAAATAAATTGAATCAATTTGCTTTGGTCATTGTTATAATTGAATAATCCGGTTTAATGTCATCAACTAATGGGATTTTCTAACACGAGTCATTTTTTAAATACCAATTGAAACCGTAAAAACATAATTAAATTGGCACCAATTTTGTGGTTCAAACGTTTTGGTGTTTTATCTATTAGGAAATTCTTATTACGCCATTTATTAACTTACACTATGACTGTATAATTGATTCACAATTGTGAATTTTAATAAAATACACATATTAACAACCACTAAGCAAGCATAAATTTTGGCACCACCACAGTCAATTTAAAAATACACAGCACATTGTAGAAATTCAAAAAACCTGAGAACACCTGTTTAACTAAGATTTCTACATGTTTCTTTGTTAATGAACGAATATATTTAGCATTAATTTGCAGTGAATATTAATTTATAATGCAACTGATTTGGTTAAAATTAAAAGATTTATTTAGTGACGTGTATTTGTTGAATTAATCAAGAATTTTTATAAGCTTTGAACGTTGTATGAGTAAATTTTCCTTGAAAATCTCCGTTTCGAAAGCTATAATTTTTTTTATCTTGTGGTAAATTAAGTCGATAATTGTTTCATTGTCACGTTCTTTTCTAGAAAATGTTGCAATATCTATTGTCTTCTATAATGCTGTTTGCAAGAAAAAGGTATTGGTAACATACCATTTTTTAGAATCGCTTTATGCCTATGTATTGCGCCATGTTTGGCACAACTAAGAATTATCTGCAGATTATTGCTTCATATCTGTTAGATTCAAGACTTTTTTCAAGTGTTAAGTCTCACTTTCTTACAAATTCTTCGTAACAACATAAGAAGAGCACTAACAACAAAATGACAATACATGTTATTGCAAAAAGGTAGGTAAATCTGTACGTGAATAACCACCAAATCTACTCCTAATTTACAGAATCAACGGAAGCTCTTGAACTTCTCGTTTTTACAAAGCCTTCTTCTATTTATACCCAAAGAATAAATAAATAAAAAACAATGGGGATTTACCGAAAAATCAACCTTCGGGAGCCAAAATATTTAAAACCTCTTAAAAATATTTCTGCGCATTCGTTTACACAAATTGGATTACCTTGGGGTTATTTCCAGAATTTAAACATCGTCGAAGTCCGCTTTCAACGTCTTCAAGAAGAGATTTTGAAAAGTGCCACGAGAGGTTATGCATAATTGAAGACTCGCAGATTAAACTGGCGTATTAAAGTAAATTTATTGGATAATTTAATTTAATGTAAAAACCATTCACAAAATAAGTCATATGTTTCCACTCAGTCTGCATAATGAATTTTTGCTTCCTCTAGAGTGAATTTTCACAGTATGTCAAATTATTGACGAAATGGCGACGGTGACTCTCCCTTAGGTAACCCTTATAGAAGTTCCTTTTCTTAGGCACTTCAATGAGGGGCTTTCTTCTTCCTTAAATTTGTGTCTGTTACAACGCCAAGCCACATCCTTGTCTTTGGAATGATTAACCCTGCCATCGTGCCAAATACTTTAAGCCTTAGATGAATAATTGACTCAATGCCCGTATTATCGACAGTTCTGTTTAACTGTGTTAGCTATCTTTAAAAATACTTATGTGCCAGAAATGCGACTTGCATCATCAGTCGTGGCTGTATGTCAGAAGGGTTTATTATCAATATTGTAAAATAGTTATTATCTGTAAAATTAGGAAATGTAACTAAAAGATTTATGATGCTTTCGAAAAATATGACGCCATGGATAACATAGACGCCAATTTCAACCACCACTAGTACGTGTTAAATGTTGTGAAAGAAATTAATGAAGCAGTCAAAACAAATAATTCACATGTCGCACGGAATTCACATTCAACTGATGCGTTGATGTGACTGTTGGTTCTACTGCGACTCCCTCTGGCGATTGGGTATTTTTGCCAGCTGTTAATTAATTAACTTCGTAAGTTTAAGTCACCATTAATTAAGTAAATCCTTTGCTATGTTGTAAACAACTTGAATCTGACGCGTATGTGCCTAAAAATACGCAAATGAGGGTGCCCACCCATTGTTTTTCTTTTAGATCCCCTTCTGTTTGTAACTTATTTTAGAGAATTGGTTTATTATTAGAAGGAGACGTAGGTGATTGTTGAGTGCTCTCTTAGCACAATCATAGAAATAAAATCGTAAAAATACATAAATGTTTTTAGTTAAAATTTTTAAGATGTGAAGCCATGGGCGCATAACCGGCCTCCGCAAGTTTTTCACCATGGGCGATATTTTTAATCACCTCCCCCTTACCCTAAGAAGAACCACCGCCTGAGGCCGTCACCCAACCTGGATCCTCCCCCACATAGGGTCGGTACTGTCTAGGTGAAGCGTGCGCCCTAAACAGCTAATATTTTTTGAGTCATGCCGCACGTTATCTTCGCTTTGCTTCTAATGCGTTGCTTTAGGTGACTTAAACTGCTTTTCATTAAGCTCGTGCGGCGGATTTCTCAAAGTTACGTCAACAAACCATTCCAATTTTCACTCTCATTATTTGAGGTGTGAACGTTCGTTTAACACACCTATGCTAACAACCAATTAACGTATTATTTCCAAAAACCGCAAATTGGTCTTACATGTTGACTCTACCGACACGGCACGATCATAATACGAACAAAGGTCGATTTTTTCGGCACCCGAGATTCTCATAGTTCCGCAAACGATAAATTTGTTGCGAATTTATCACTTTTATTTATTTTATTTTTTTTGTTAAAATTTGACTACGGAAATGCGGTTAATTGGCTCGAGTGTTAATGGGTTCGGTGCATTGCTTGGGTATATCTTCGTGTATCAATTTGATGAAATATTATGTAATGAAGAAAATATCTGTAGATAATGGATATATAGCGCTAGTCGAATAAAAAACAAATTTCGCAGAAAAAGTCTTTCTTAGCTTTTAGATATGCAGGGCTGGCCTTAGCAAGTCTTACGCCATGGGCAAAACCACTCCTTTACTTCCAAGGCAAACCGCCGACTAGGAAAGCCCGCTGCCCTTCTTAAGCTGACGCCCAACCTACTACCCCCTCCCCATCGCCCTCAAGGCCGATACTGTACATTATACACGATTTTGTAGCAATAACGATATATTTTTTAGAGGTGAAGGAAAGAAATGAAAATAGAAATTAAAACTCAAATGAAGGTCTCAGGATGCTTCTGCTTCATTTCATTCCCAATGCAGTTGTCTCCTTTCAACAACCCCAGTTATCGACTTATTTCCTTCGCCATCTTTCTACTCTTTTTCTTTCTGGTATCTTTCATTGTCCTCATTCCTTTTTCTTCATGTCTTGAGAATTTGGCATCTCGCAAAGAAATTTTCTAATATTTTATTTTTCACTGCAATAATTAGTGATGATTACTGAAATTAATTTACGACTTACCAAAAAATAATGACTCGAAACAGGAGAATAATAATTAATTTAGTGGTTGAGTGTTCGCCTTTGTTTGGCTAAAATTAACGCTATTTCCTCGGATTATTAAATTTATTGAACACTCGTAAAGATTATAAATTATCCAGAGTGATGGGTGAAGATAAGATAACAATGTCAGAATCCCTATAATAGATCATACATATATTCTGAGAAGAATCGTAGGAGATATACAGATTACAGGCTGTAACATATCACCATGGAGATATTTCCGGGCCCGATAGCAGTCTGCAAAATAATAAAAAATGCTAATAGATCCATGGTCTAAAACGCACCATTTTCGATATACAAGGTCGTTTTCTCATGTATGCCTTAAGTTAAATTTTTCAAATTTCCTATTTTTTTAAAACTTTCTAAAATAAAGTATCAGACTTGTCGGTTGCCATATACAGAATATTATATTTTTTGTCATGTACTATTTTATGTACGATATTTTTTGGCACATCCTGTACGAATTTTGATACCAAATTTAAATCAATTCTTCAATTCTTTAGCTTTTTGGTCTCTTGTAGTATTTTCGTGTTTTACACCGTTTTCGTAAAATTTTGCAAACTATTTATTGATACAAATAAAAATAGAATGAGGAACTTTGACACCTTGTATATCGAAAATGGCGTGTTTTTAATCATGGATCTATTAACATTGTTTGTTATTTTGTAGAATGTTATCGCCCTCTGAAACACGTAGTATCTTCATGATGATATTTTCCATCCTGTATATTGTTATGGAGTATAGAATATTATTATTATTACATGTATTTATATGCCTGCAGGTGTATGAGTGCGTGTGAAAGTAAAATTCGTATCATCATCATTGTTTGACATGGAATTTCTGACAAAAGTGGTGCCACATAGTTTTTTATGGCTTTATTATATTATAAAAATAATTCAGACCTGACTTTGATAATGGCTATATTTTAATGGTAAAAATGATTCATAAAACTTTAAGATTTGTTATTAAACATCACGATATTTTAGAATAAGTGAACCAGCAACACTTTTGTCAATATAGAAAATAAATTGTATAGTGCATATTGGGTAATAATAGCATATGAATTGTCTTTTTCTACGTAACGATATCCAAATAACGTTGACTCACTAAAATGGTTTAATGCAGTAAAATCGTGTTGCTTTTTATGTGAGTTTTCACATGATACAAAAATACGCACAAGAGCACTTTAATGTTGAGAGTCCCTCCTGATGTTAAGAGAACATCTATGCATCCATAGCATCTGTAGAACTAGGTACTGGCAGTTTTGCTAAACTATTTTTTAGATTAGAAACGCTTGAAATATTTGAAAAAATACTTATTTTGGTGATTTCTCCAATTTCAGTGAGGCCATTTTTGCAATTCTAACGCTACAACACCCCCAACTCTATCGATTTCTTAGTGAATTTAACTTGATTTGGCACCGACTTATTTCTTCGACTCAACACTCACATGACATGACATCTGGAGTCTCTTGCACATTCCCACGATTATGCAAGCTAAGCAATTTGTAACATTCAGAGGGCTAAAATATCAGTCATTGGCTGTTTCAGTACGCAAGGATTACTATAACTGATGTGAACGTAGTCAATGTAATTGTAGCTAACACCCAATTGAAGGTAGGCAACTCACTATACACATATACCTTGAAGCAAGAAGCAATGTTCAATATATGTATACTGTGTAAGTTTACTTCTTAGGTGTTTAAGCGTTTTGAAGACAGAGTTACTCCCAGTCTAGATGCGCCTCTAATAACACTTCTCTGAGAGCTTGGAGCCTTATGCCACTCTAATCACGCAAATAATATCTAAACTCAGTCCTTCCACATGATTTTCGTGATCATTCGGAACGTGCGGTGTTCATTCCAACAAAAACATTTATTTTGTGTAATCACGTTTCTTCCATTTATTATCGCCTCATATGGGTACTAATCGCTACAACAAATATTTAAATCCGTGATCGTGCGTGATAATGGAGTTCGTGTTATATCGAAATCGGAATTCTCTCTTTGACATATGCATTTCGACATTGCTGGAAAGTTTCGACACAATTCAAACCAAATTTTACGTGAAGAATAGATATCTTGTCGTACCCTTGACTTTGTCTTGTAGTAATCCAAAAGAAAATTATATACATGCGCATGTCAAACTTTCGAATAACATATAGTGGCATGTGTCAATGTGTATCATGCGAAAATTAACCTGGAATAACCCTGATCAGATTTGTGATCTCATTCATTCAAGTTGTGACTCACTATTCGTGCACAAATAGTGGTCAATGAGGAAATCCCCGACTAGACTTGATGAATAAAAACTGAAAGTTGGTAACAAGTTAAAAACAACTTTTGCATATTATTATTGATAACCACCTACACCAGACTGAAAGGCAGACTTACTTAAAATTACTCTATTGCACTCGCTTATAGATAAAAACCATTCAGACAGAAAACAGCTACACCTACAGATTCTGTACCTGGTTTATTTTCAAGTGCTGTTGACTGTTTATTTGAAATAGCTCCTAATGAAACTTGACCACGTCATGGTG
This sequence comes from Euwallacea fornicatus, assembly GCF_040115645.1. Lineage (NCBI taxonomy): Eukaryota > Metazoa > Arthropoda > Insecta > Coleoptera > Curculionidae > Euwallacea > Euwallacea fornicatus. The sequence goes on along the minus strand of NC_089541.1, from coordinate 7,382,113 downwards.
ATTTCCTAACGTGTCCTGATATAGTGATGTCACTACGCTTATTTGTCTGAGCCAATGTGGATCAAAGCGTTTATTCTAAAATAACTCAAGATCAATTCGAAACTGTCGAAAACAAGTTTAATTAATGGTTAATAGAATTTTGTGGCTTGTTTTCTCTTAAAGTTGATATAGTTGTATGGGTAAATATGTAAATCTTTGTTAATAGCGCCGTAAAGATAATTTTTCGCGTAAGTGCGGTAGGTAATGAGTCACAATCGGTCGGTTTTAAGTATGATATAATGAAGCATTTCCGAAATCTTTCAACTAGGTTGTGGTTTCAAGGAAAACGTTTTTTTTCCTAAAGAATGTAACTCTCTGTGTACAAATTGTTGGTGGAGTCAGCTGTGGTGGTCTCTTATAAGAGAGCATTCGCAGGGATTTTGTGTTACTTCCTTCCATAGCACTTTAATTCTAAAGCGAATAATTTTGAGATTCTATTTTTCGATTATTCTAACTGTTTAAAAATTTCCAGAATATATTTTTTATTTTAACAATCGCTAAGTCGCACCTACGTCTCAGGGCAAAAAGGAAATAGGTGAATAGGCAACGAAGAATTTAAGACACCAACACACGTTTAATTCGTTCACAGGATTATTTTCAGTGCCTTAATTCACATGAGAGAAAAAATTCTTCCCGTAAACTCGACATGCGCACTTGTCATATAAAATCTGTCATATTAGAAAGTGTCAGTGAGCAAATTTTTCATATTAATATTCGCAAGAGTTCTTGCTCTAAGACCTAATTCTATTCCGTACTTTTAAACTCAACCTGGAGTTTAAGGCTCGGTTTTAACATATATTCCTTTGGTTATCCGTCAAAATCTTGAATTTAACTACAGGTGGAGTTTAAGATTACAGTATACAACTGAGCCTGAAGCAAATCATCAAACGGCAGCTAAAGCTTGCTGTCCTTACATAAATTCACGCTTTTATGTATCACAAATCAATCTAAATAATCAAGTAGCCGATAAATAAGTAGGTATAATTTCATGTTTTAGTTAGGAATATACATAGAAAATCTAAAAGGTATATTTAGAAGACGCACTGTGATATACGCCCTTAATGCATAGTATACAGTACGTTTTTAAAGAAATTTTTAAAGACCAAATTTCGTTTATTCTGTGTATAAGATGATTGATTAGCAATAGGAGATCCGAAAATATGTGATGCTACACGACAAATGGTGGCCGCTGGCGCAACTATGCCTTATCCGAAAGTTCATCGTTTCGTAAATATAGGGTGTTGAAAGTTAAAGTTGCGAATTTGGTTTTGTTCTTATTATTCTGAACGTAGAACTTAGAAAATTTATTAAAGTTATTTTTAGACGACAAATAAGATACGTATTGCCGCTTTCGTGCTGCTCATTAAGGCAGCAATTTACGACCAATTTCATCAACATTTACGGTAAATGACTTTTTATCCTGTACGACCGACATGAAATTTGTGTCAAAACCTAAAAAAGTAATAATTTTTCCATTAATTACGTATTCTAGTTTCACTTCGGTACCTCGATCCATTCTCGAGAAAAATCAACTTAACGAACCCTATGCAATGATAACATGAGAAATTCTAAGTGAAATAACCAAATTGTATCTTATAATTTATTAATCATGTATAATAAACGAATTAAAATGTTAATTTTCAACTGTCTGTATTTACAAAACTATCAGCTTTCGGATAAGGTATCTTTGCATCAGTGGTCACCATTTCCAGTAGTCCACAATTAACTTTCAAAATTTTCTTTTTTAACTTGGCTTTTATATATTTGAATTATTCGTTTTATATAGAATTTATGTCGCCAGTTCAAGGTTAGTTTAAAATAGTAAATATCTCCAGTGCTGAATCAAATTAACCTTCAACATCTGCTACTTTATTTTCAAGGATTTCACTAAGTATTTTGTTTTATTTTGAGTCTCTGTTTCATTTGCTCTTTAATATAAATTTAATTGTGTAAATTATGAGTATCTTTGTTAGGGTTTTCAACGAGCATCTTGTTATCATTGTACTTTTGTTGGTACTTTTGTGAGCATGGTACTCTGCAAAAAGCCACCATAACAAATTAAGCAATTCTAGCATGTCATACAAAATAAGTTGGTAGGTTTGTTTCCTCTGCAGCATTTAAACGGTCGTTCCATGCTTTTTCTCAAAGACGTTCAAAGTCGTCATATACGAGAGCTCTTTAGTATTCTCTGTATAGACAAATGATGTTCAGTTCAATTAGAAAAATGAACAATTTCTGTCTTTTTTACCGAAACATTGAAACTGTCGTGTGGCCGAGTTTTCTTATTAACGCAAAAAATGGGCGATTTAAGCAGCAAAGAGAGCATTGAAGAGTCGTGTTTCGTCTAACACTGCAAATTTTCATAAATTTCCTACGAAAAAATCGGGATTTCTCTCTGATTCGAACTACGACACTCGAACAGTGCCTTCCAGTGTGTCGAGGTTTGTGCCTAACATAAACTTTATTGTCCAGATTTTCGTTATGAGACTTGAAGTATTTTTGAGATAGGCTGAGAGGAAGAACTTGCCAAAAAACCTTCCTATAACTTTGAGGAAATTCCGGAAAAAAAATGATAAGAATATTTGATAAGACTGATAGGTAATCAAGTCAATCAAGTTTTGAGCAGTTCAGTGCTACAGCTAATTGAAAATTGTACTAAGTATAATACATTTTGTTGTAAAATATACGTATTGGGTACGCATAACGTGCAGAAAAGAATACGTTTACGTCCATGTACGTACGGACTGCGCGTACTTAAGGCGTTTCTAATATGTACCGACATTAATTCGGAATCCTTGAACTGCACATTTTGATATGTGTTACAGAGTGTGTATATCAGAAGACAAACACGAAAAATTTTAATTACCACACTCCAAAATGGGACATCAGCTGTAAATCATCCCTGATAATTAACATTTTTAGTACTTCCATTGAATATCGAACATTTTTATTTACGATGCCGTAACTGGTACTTTCTATTTATTGCGATCTTCTCGTTGACCAAAATTTACAATTCGACAGGTTTACATTAGACTCCTTACTTCCAAGTAAACTAAGTTCGTCAAAATCCCATTATTACAGATGTTGCAATCATCGCAATAATCATAAACATTGTTCATCATTCCATTTGCATCAGTCTAATCAGTACTTTGGTGTGTTTCAGATCGTACCAGTACTCAAGTGGATCGTTCCAGACGTTAAAGACTTTCGTATATAAACAGTGAAAAGCAGGAGGAGGTCCAGTTGTCCAGTGGTGTGAAGGGATGGTTTACTTGTTGGCGGAGTGGGGCATGGGAGATACTGAATCATCTCATGGAAAACGCGGTAATTTTACTGCAGATGTTACTGGAAATAATGGTTTGCGTTGTGCTAGTGAAAAACAGGTCCTTGGGTCTCAGGAGAATGGAGAAGTTGATTTGTTTCCTTTGAGCAACCAGGTAAGAGACATGCGATTATTACGTGGAAGAAAGTATTTACTAATATTGACACCGAGATCGTTGTAGCTTATCAAAGGAGTGCACGGCAGAGAGTGTAACATATCAATAGGAAGATATATCAGGGAGCAATATTACTCAGTAAAATAATTAAATTTTGTAACACTCTCACGGTCAAAAACACACCATTTTTGATACACAGGGTGGCAAAGTTTAACATTTTTCCTTATATTTTGCGTGTTTCTCACGTATAGTTCCTACGTTTATTTTCTTTAAGACCATTTACAACAAAACATAAAAATTGTCGGTTCGCATATACAGGATGTTATATTTTTTGTGTCATATACTATTTTATGCGTGATATTTTTTGGCACGTTCTGTATGAATTTTGATACCAAATTTAAATTAATTCTTCAACTCTTTAGCTTTTCAGTATCTTGCAGTATATTTGCGTCCGTCACCTAATGAGCAAAATTATCTATCGATAAAAATAAAACTAAAATGTGAAACTTTGTTACCTTGTATATCAAAAATGATGCGTTTTTAACCATGGATTTATTTCCATCTTTTATTATTTTACAGACAACTATCGTTCCCTGAAATATCTCCATAATAATATATTACATCCTGTATTTTTTGTATGCATCATAATCGGCGTTTTATGCACCATACGGCGTGCATAAAACGGTCCTTTTGCTTACCACGGAAATTGGAGTTCCGGCATGTCTAAACATTTAACAAATTCATAACACTTTTTGACGATTTAAAGCATCATTTAGTTGCAGGCGGTTAGTCAAATAGGATAAAAAGTCAAAGAGAGCAAAATTAGCTTCATTTCGTTTAAAAAGAAAATATACTTTCAGATTTATTTTAACATGACTCAAACAAAATAAATCGTAAAAAAATACCGGAGATGTCAGAAGAAAGCGAAATAATTTTGATTACACAGGGGCCTTGTTTTAATCCGTCCCTGTCTCCTGGTTCAAATTTCTTGCAGTTAGAAGTATGGGGAAGGGGGAGTCGCTCTGAACTTTCCATAGCGCCTCTCTTATTCATTCTCTTCAGAAATATGGCCTTTTTAATAAAACTCATTAAAGTTCAGTTTTTAACATTGTTTGAGGGGTTTCCCCTTTTTTTAATACTCAAGTCTAGAATGTAGCCTGGAAATGATGGAAAACATAGAGGAAACTACATGCAGGCATCAGCTCAGCCTTTTATGGAAACACCCGAGGTATCCCCAATTTCGGGGATGACTTCAAGATGTCAACTTCGCCATGGATACCTGCTGTGATTTACTCAGGTATCCATGACCACATTAAGAAAATCTTTTTTTTATGACCCATTAAGATAAATAACGTGACTGAATTGAAGAATATATCGGTTTTTCATTTGACGGATACAGCCAGTGTACAGTGTGCCAATCCCTGCTTTTTCTTATTGCTTATTTTCGTGATAGTCACTGATAGCAGAGAGTTCCGGGTGAATTCGGTTATCTGACCTGTTTCCAAATTTGAAGGTGAAATATCTATATCTGATATTTCACCTTCATGATGATGAAAACACAGTAAAATCCTCTATATCTATGCTTTCACTAGACCACAATGACATACATCTTCCACATAATTACAATACTGCTTACAACGAAGATTTGAGAGAGTCACTTTCATTTCCCTTTCGCATTGTTATGTCCTTTTTTATATTAGAAGTGCTGAATTATGAAATTTTGAAAGCCGTTACATAATGAAAATGAAAACGTTCGTAGATAGCTTCAATTTGCAACAACTATTTATCGTCATTGACTGTTGAACGCTGTTGGCCTTCCTTGGATTACCACGATAGGCATATTGCCACACACATAATTTAATAAACCTCATTAAACTATTGTTATGTTTAATGGTAATGGAAAGTATAAACCTCAGTTTTCAGTCTATCGGAGAATGTTTTAATTTAAAGTCAGGGGGATTTCATTGAAGGCTCTGAAGTCTTTGGACATTCCAAGGAGCTCACAGTAAATGGAAACTTTTTCTGTTACGTAATCGGGATTATTGTGCTACATCCAAATTAAAATCATATCTTTCAATTTAGACGTGACCGTCACGACTTTAATGTCCCATCTGGTGATAAAAATGTTCTCACACTGCCAGTCTTTTTCTCATGTTCTCTGATCCAGTTCAAACCCGATTCCGGTCATTGAATATTTGCATGTATAATGTAGATAACCCCATCCGTATCTAAAAATATCAAGCTTTGCAAAAGTATCTTGGTTAATTTCCATTAAAATCTATTTATTTGTATAACATCCCATATGCTCAATTTTGCTTTGTGCATGCAAAGGTTATTTCAATATAACCCTGATAAACGGACAATAATTCGCAGTGTTTCCGATTGCGATGTAAATATTGTTAACAACGCAAAAGGTTCAGATGTGAATGACTTTCTAATCAATCGTGATTAAACAAGAATATGCAGGGTGTCCCTAAAATCATTCAAACTTATGGTTTCAACAAGATAGGGCTTCAACCCTTTTTTCGATAATTGTTCGCGAATACCTTAAACAGATATTTCCGAATAGATGCATTGGAAGATGTGGTCGAGTGGCCGCCGAGATCTCCAGACATCAATCTGTTGGATTTTTTTCTCTTGGGTCATCTTAAAAATGTAGTGTGGAAAAGTAGACTGGACAACATTGAAGAAGATCTGAAAGACGGGTTAAGAATCTTGTGCAACAGCATGAGACGGGATATTTTGCAGAGAATCCAACAGGAATTTACTCACCACTTAGAAGACTGAAATTTAAATTAATTTTCAATTTGGACGTTTTTTTAACTTAAATGAAATAGTTTATATTCTAATTTTGAGTTTTTTATTATCGATTTTTTTATTATTATATAACATACTAATTATATTGCATAGTCACAAAGATGAAATGACATACTTTCACATTCTGGGGAAACCCTCGGGAATTGTCATTTACAAAAATTATTGATGACGTCATATTTGTATATGGTTGACGTCACTGATACAAACAATATGTCACATAAAGCACTTTTTTAAAACAAAGTTGACATATTCGAGGATTTAAAAAAAATCATAAAAACTGGATATATGCCTAACTTTACGAACACTTTGTATTCACGTAAGTTCACGAATGAAATATTTATTCGATAACGAAGCGAAGTGGTATATATTATACATCGCAACATTTGTACGATACTAAATCTAGATGATCGAAATTCATTCATTTCCTGCAAAATTTTGCTTGTTTTTGGGTTGCTGAACATGCAAGATTGGCTTCTTAATTCTCTGATCTTTAAAATTATCTCAAGTCTTTGCATACTTTTACATATTTTAATCAAATTTGCTCTTCTATAGGTTGGCGGACACACGAGATTGATGGTTCTTAACTCCAGTACGATATGCAAGCCGCTCAACTTCCGAGAACTCGACTTTTACCAAAACATCCAAGACCAAGACATAAAAATGTTCGTTCCCAAATATAAAGGTAAGCTGAGTAATATTTTCCCAATGAATGTGAACCCAATAGCGGACACTATAATAAAATCTGGACTCTAGATCTAAGGATCACTATTACAATAATTGTGAACAACTCATTCGTGTTATGTGACGATAAGAATGTGCAAAGTTAAATTTTTTAATCTCATGTGATAGTGTTGTCTGTGATTATAAACAGTATTTTGCTATATTATTGTTATTATGTTCTATATTATTGTGTATTTTGAACGTTAAAATAAAAAAAGTAAGTTGGGACCAGCGTTGCTCACTCAGTCAGTGATTTTACACGTGTCTTCAAGTACATGACAACACAAAGTGGTCTTAAAAATTACCAAGGCAAATGCATACCTCAATTCATTGCAGTTTTAACTCAGTCTCAAGACATATAGCGAAACCATTTTTATCATACTCCAACCTTTTAACAAAATTCATCTCTCCTTTATAATGGAGTTGTAACAAACTGTTTTGTTTAATTATTATTTTTAATTTTACCCTTTACCCTCCAAGCAATGAATGCTGAATGTTATGAAGGTAACATAACAATTTTTTATTTCTACTTACATTATTACTTCGTCTCAGTGGATGAATGGTTTGGATGACTGTTGGTTATAAACCCAGGACATAAAAGTTAGACAATGGGCAATTTTCCATTGTTCTACTCACAGTTTTGTCGATTTTCTCAATCTAAGAGTTTTATTAACACAATTACGTCAGTATTTGCATTGCGTCATTTAGATAGTATTTTGGTGGTGATCTAATGCAAAGTAAGTAAATATTTAAATGTTGTGGGGTAAGTATACTTCACAGAGTATTGATTTTGACTTCGACATAATATCTAACTTATGAAGTACATGGATTGGATTATATTGGATAAGGCACATTTGACTATCATCGACTATTTATTCAATGTGACGTGTGTGTGTTTGTGCCCTCACATATGGGCCATTTTTGACTAGAAATTATCGATGTCTGTAGGTTCAAAACATGTGCTCTAAGACTTAAGGTTAAAGGGAAAAAAACGCTTGGTACACCATTTTGACAAGAAATATTTTTCTACAAATTTTATTAAATTCGAAAAACTCACTGATGAAAACTTTCCATTTTTAGATTTTGCTCAATTTGTTTATAAATTCAACTTAAATAAAAGCTGATTGCAAAATTTAAGCGCTATACAAACGGCAAAAATGGGATAAATTACCAAAAATTCTTCTTGTGCTATTTAATAAGAATTTAAATTAATTCACAAAATAGCTCACAAAACAATAAATACAAAACTGAATTAAGATTAGCTATTGTTCTTACACTACGCACTCTCCTCCTGAGTTTCGAGGCGACGATCCGAAAGTTGGGCATTTCAATGAAGGGTAAGTCCAAGGAAACTTCGTTGGCCATTGCACTAACGCAATATTTTAAGAATAGTGAATGGCAGCCTTCGGATGCAGTTTGTCCAAGTCTAGTAGAATTGGGATAATGCAGCGACTATTTCCCATTATTCAAAGGGTTTGATTTCTTTTACAAGAATCAGAATTTTAGAAAATTAGCGCGCAAGACTTGTGTGCCATGCCTAGTGTTATAGAGACGTTCTAACTAACTAAGAGGTTGCGATTTATTTTCTCGAAAGCTTTGGACAGGCCAAAGAATAGCCCAGCGATCCTCAACTCCAAATTCAACTTTGCAAGAAGATTGAAGTCCCTATCGGTAGTTCAGTACATCTTCAAGACCCGAAACCGAGTTGAGTGCTTTCAAGCACTCGAGTGTTTTTTACGAAATTAATATTCGAGCCCTCTCTAAGGCTTTGGATACTGAAAGAAATATGGAAACCGGCTGCTTGACAGCTCGATCTCTTTTTTCCTTTTTTAGATGTTTCGGAAAGATACTCTTTTGAAAATAATAGTTGATACAAATAAGTAAGGAGTACACTTATGCAACGGACAATATGCTGCAAGAAGAAAAAGGGAGCATACCTAATGAACACTTTGCAGGGGAGACTCGTGTTGGTTCCCGTTGGTCTTATGATAGTAGAAGATTTTCAGTGTAGTTTCTAATATGTATTTTAAGGAAAACTAGTGGTACACGTACCAATGCAAATTGCACACTCTTCTTGCCGATACTATCAAGGGCGCTTGTTCATCCGAAGTTTCTGTCTTAAAACTACGCTAGAAATAACCTTCTAAAGGATTAATCTTTTGAATCGCCCTGTATATGAAGCACGCACTAGTAACTCCTCATCCGGCAACAAACCCAAACTTTGTGCCAAAATGAGAAAATGTTGCCATGCCAATATAATCCTGAATGTGTGTTGCGCGCATGTGCCTTTTCATGTCAATTTCCACAAAAACCTTTTCATTGTTTTATTGAGGGCCACCCTGCCGACAAGAAGGCGACAAGATGGCGGCTGCCTGCGGACCGAAAAATCCGAAAACGACAGTCGTTGTCGGCCCATGCCCAAAAGCCACTTTTGTCATGGTGCAATGGGTTTGTATGGACCTGTATCGTACTACTCTGCTACATTTTTACGGGTTGGACTTTTATCATCTTACTTGCCGAGGGTGCTTTCCAAATGGCGATCTGCGAAAACTGCATTTTGAAAGCATCCCTCGATTGCGTGTATGTTAGGTCATAATTTATAGGGACACTTTCTGTTACTGCAATGTAGCTTAATCACCTTAAGTATTTTGTCACATATAAACCTAATCTTTTTCCAAGTCATTAAATCACGTCTTAATTCTTGGACAAAGCAACTTTAATTGTAAACTTCTCAGAAAGTTGAAAGAAATTTCTGTGATAGTCGGATAGACAGTCGTCTACATGTTTCTGCGAATTGTTTCAGGGGTGATGCAGGCCACGTTATGTAGCGGATCAAAGATGGATAAACGCTACAGTCCTAGTTTTAGAGATGACAGTACTAAAAGTATTAAAATCGACAGGAAGAGGAAGCGAGAGGACGTTTTAAAGTAAGGAACACTGTTATAACACTTCGATTTTTAATCAAACGTTTTTAGCTCAGTAGCCTTAGTCACTGCCTGCCAAATCAGGTGGCCATCACGCAATTTAAGCTACGCAGTGACGTCACCCTCACTTGCCCTATTGTCTGAATCATTAAACCCCTAACTCGGAAGGTTATTAATCATTCCGATTTTTATTTGCGAACTAGACATACCTACATTCGGTTGGCTAAATTATATTTCCATCACTAGTAAGAAAGGACGCAACTTCATGTAATTTCAACTTTTAGGATGAGAGTACATCACACGGGGAATCCCAAGGATGTAGTTAAAAGCATCTCACAGTCGGACAACTCGAACAAGCAATACTTTCTTATGTTGGAGAACATTACCTCGCACTTTGGACAACCCTGTATATTGGATTTGAAGATGGGGACGAGGCAGCACGGAGACGATGCCAGTGCCGAAAAAAGAACGAAGCAGATGGCTAAGTGTGCTGCTAGTACTTCTGCTAGTTTAGGTGTTAGGTGAGTGGATTTTTTTACTATAATTCGCAGAACGTAAAGACACTTTTCCATCGGCATCATTCCTAAAAAATATATAAAGTTAGTTTTTCTAAGCATTTTTCAAAAAAATAGTTCTGATTAAAAATAATTAAATTTGCGTTTCACGCGACATTCTCTTAGTATAGACGAGTTGAGTCATCGCGTTAAAAAAGGTAGAAAAGTGCTGTATTACCAAATTTCACATATCAGAAAAGAACCATGAAGAACATCATCAGAAATTTAGAGCCTTTCAGGCTTTTTCCTTCCCAATCCACTTCTTTTTGACTGCACGTGAGCATTCGTAGGAGTTCCAGCCAAATCCTCGATTTTGAATAGTTGTGGTATATGGAAAAAATTTGAGTTTTCAGTAACTTTACATACCTAACTGGTGCTTGAGTTGCCACAACTCATTATTCTTCATTCTATAATTTTATCAATAACTTCATATGTGCTGTTCCTACTTCTGCGCAAACTCTAAAAAATCTTAAACTTGATTGCGTTAATTGCAATTTGTAGTTTTTGGTACCTAGATTTTAATATATGAGGAAATAATATTGGAAACATTCTCCATAGTTTATAAATGTTTATTTATTAACAAAATATAGAAAGACAATTTAAGAAATTTAAAACAACTCAACTGCGCCTCTACTCTTCTACGTATATCTCAACTACACATTTTCTCCCCTTGTCCTTCCTTTTCAGTTGTGGAGAGGTACCTAAGTCCAAAAGGGGATTCCGTGACACTTGACCATTTAGTAACGGCAGTAATAGTAACTTTGTTCAACAGTGCTTTATCCTTAGCTGACTATATCAATTTGCCCGTCGCTATCCTGTCACCAATCCTAACACCACAATACCAAAAACTTATGAACTTTTAAACCTCCGTTGCATATAAATATCTGGAATAAAAGCGAGTTCTTTTATAAAACGGTTCTTTACACTTTATTGGTCAAAAATTCTCAAATAAATTTACGGAGTTTTACATATTGACATTTCTGTGTTAAAGCTTATTTTCTTTGGTTTGGATAATAAACTGTTAAATATTTTGCTTTCATATGTTTATCAAAATGATAACGAAGCTTTCTGGAATTTTCTCCTTTGTGTGTTCCTTGAAAACCTAAAGATTTGGTTTAGATGGGTCTTTTTTGGTGATGTAGTAAGTCGTCATTATCAGGCAAAATAATCAAATTAAGTGACGCTCTAAAAAAAAGAACCACTTATGGTCCACGGAAGTCGGACATGGCATAATAATGTTCATCAGCTACAGCAAAACCGACTCAGGAACTCATCTTCTCCTTAGGCTAGGAAATTCTTCGGCATGCGGTATTTTCTCCAGACTTCACTCCATTCGACCCACATATTCAGATCCACGCAGTATGATTTAATTGACTAGCGAATTTCTAAAATTGAAGATTTTCGAAAATGACTCGATATCTATTTATTTTGCATCGAAAGCACTAAGCGTCTGTTGCGAAGGAATGCATATATCTGATAAACGGCAAAAAGCCATAAATAGTAATAGAGATTATTGTGATTATTAATATTTTCAGAAATTATGTTTTTAATGAAGCTTAATTCCACGAAAAATGCTCAGTTTCTATTTGTGAATCTATCAATTTCATAAAATCATAAGGTTTTACAACAAACGGACTTATCTTGAATCATCCCTTTTTTAATTCCCCTTCAAATGTCTTCTGCCTCTCAAGAGATTTGTGTGCCAATAATGATTTCTTTATTAGACTATGCGGCATGCAAGTGTATCAAACAGACACAGACTTCTATTACAAGAAAGACAAATATTGGGGAAGAGAATTAAATGAAGAGGGTCTAAAAAACGCTTTGCGGAGATTCTTCAATAACGGATCCGGATTACGAATTTTTGTGATAAAAAAAGTGCTGGCTAAGCTAGAACAGTTGCGGAGAATTATTGAAAAACAAAGCTGCTACAGGTTCTATTCATGGTAAGCCACAATAGTCCTTAGTTTTGAATACATCTTAACAATAATTCGTATTTTCAGCTCTCTCCTAGTTGTTTACGAGGGTTCGACTCCTCAATTGGCTACCTCTAGCTGTATTCCAGAGCCAGAAATCCTAGATCCAGTATTCAGCAACAATTTCAGGACGAGTACTTCTAAAAGGAATGTGGCATCTTCATGTTTTTACGATGCAGACACCAGCAATTCCTCCAACGACTTCAACTCTAGCTTTAATAGTACGGACTTTAGTAATTCGGCTGTCTTTAATTGTAGTTCGAGCGATTTCGGACATTCGGCTGACTTCAACACTTTCCAATCGAGTGATGAAGTCAGTCACAATTCGTTGCACAAAGCTTTTGGAGAAGCAGCGGCTAGGGGCGCCCGGGGAGTTATTAAGACTGGAAATTTCGTACCGATCAACGAAGAAACCGTGTTTTTAGGTAGAGATTTTGGTTATCTCCAAAAGGCACATCCGATTCCATAGATATATTTTCAGACTCTCCGCCTATTCCAAGTATAACAAATTCCAGTCCTCGATCTGTGGATAGTTGGATGGCGTTTTCGAATAGTTCGAGTGACGAATGTTCGTTGAGTAATCCTAATTCCAGTTCCAATGATGAGAGTTCGGATAGTGAATCTTTGTCGCCTCAGAAAATTAAAAGGAGTTGTTCACTAAGACTTTCCAATTTGGATTTGGACGATAGTACTGAGGATGAAGAATTGATTCCGAAATTAGCTACTAGGAGCAATGTACCGAAAAGGTGATGAAAACTTATGAATACAAAGCGCTGAATCCAAGTGAATATCCAAAGTGAATGATTGTTATTGTAAAGTTATGTTTTTATTTTGTTTTTGGACTAAATTTTTCACTCAAACAGCTTATATTAAAACACTATAATGTCTCAAATTAAGCTGCTATATATAATAGTTTGAAAATTTGCTGGAGAATACTTATAATAATAGGCTTCAGTCAAAATATCTTAATAATTTGGTAAATATAAAATCATGATTTTAACCAAATCCTTTAATTGCGTCATTCGATACTTTCCAAGGTTCCAAGTCTATAAAGCTCTTTATTGACACCATTTAGACGAAAAAAGTTATTAATTAACTCAAATCAAATCATTCAAAATAACTAATAAAAATTCTGAGTACCCGATCTTACTTGGATAATATAATATACAGCAAGGGTGTAAAGTATATGAATCTCAAGTTGTGGCATATGAAACTTACAATTTAGTCACCATTTTATCTACGTATTACTTTTTTGCAGATTGTGCGTAAGTGAAAAACCAACCCTAAACTGCCGCCCTACAACCCTAAACCCAAACCCCCGGGTGGACATCAGAATAATCGACTTTGCTCACACCTCGTTCAAAACCAAACATAGTTTCAGCAATATCAAGGGTAACAAAGTTCACGAAGGACCCGATGGAGGGTTCCTGACTGGTTTAGACAGTTTAAGTAGACTTTTATCTCAAATTTTAGCTGAAAATGTTTGATCCACAGTATAATCTTCTTCATAATTTTCCGGTGACAATCTTTTTGGTTTTTTATAAGAATACTTGAGTGCATACTCTTTACCCGTTTAGAAAGGTAAAGAATTCTCCATTTGGAAACTGTTAACTGTCCAACACATGCAATAAAGTTATAATAAATTCCAATATTCTTAACTCGCCAGTTTTAGTAGCTTGAACTAATGATGATAATTACCAGATACTTACCATGGGCAGAAAAATGTAATTGATACACAATTACCTATAGTATGTTACACACAAAATTAAATTTTAGTTAGCTTCGCATTTTCGTTTTTTCCCCAATAAAGTTCTCCATATCTCTATTACATTTTTGTATGTACATTTGCAGTGCAGATCTGTTGCACTGTGAACTTGATTCCACAAAAGAGAATAATTATCAAAAATGCAAAATCATCGTCCATAAGGACGTTAATCAACTACCTTGTGATAACTTTCTGTACGGTTTAATTTCATGATTGAATGGCTCAGCCCCTTGTATAATTTTCCTGAATATTATTCCTAAAAACCTAAAGGACATAAAACCTTTGGTTCCGATAAGTAACTGTATCAGTATTTTGCATAGGTCTTTAATGGACAAACTACTACTTACATATTTTTCTAGAGTTTTGAGGATTAATTTTATCTGTGATTTTCCTTTTTGTACTATTAAATGTTAAACTTAGTTGTCTAAAGAGTATAAATTATATATACTATGAAAACATTATTATTTAACAGTGTGTTTAACACATACTAAATTGTTTCTAGACATTCCCGAATTTTTGCATACTTAAAAAAATTGAGAGTTATCGTCAAAAGAAAATGCGGAAGTGCGCCGATTTGCTCAAAAAAATTACATAAATGAATATTTCTTTTAATATTCAAATATTACATAATTCAGTATTTTTTAAAGTCACGTTGAGAAAAGTATATTATTCGCCAATTTGTCCCTAAAGCTCTGTTTTCTTTTAACTTAATTATTTTTTAATCACCTTCAAATATTTTCACGCGTCTCATGAAATATTCCCATATGGTGGACCATGAATACTTTGTTGAATTATGCCAAATTTTAGCATCTAATGCTTAGAAATTCGGTTCAAAAGTATTCCATAACGTATATAATATGACCTGTACATTTAGGAAAATAAATTATAAACATTTATTCATATTTCTTTCATTTTTTACCAAATAACCTACTTTCTAACTCCGTACATCCCCACTGTAGCTCTGACTTTAACGGTGCAAACTCAATTGGCTAAGAATTTACCCCTCATTCAATTTTGGTGTGAAAAGAGGAGTATTTTTCAAAAATTTTCAATTTGCACATGGCTTAAAGGCGAAAGTTCAATAATAACCATATTTTAATTTATAATTCAGTGAAGTGTTCGACATATTTCCGTTGATGTATTTTATTGCCAATAACCCTATTATATTTATCGTGAAAACAGCACCGTGTACAACCCACTGTCTGATACGAGGGAACAAACATGCACTACTTGACCTTTTGATCGCAGCTACATATAAAGAAAAATATAATCTTTGAGAAACTTATATATTTCGTCACAAAATAAGTACAAAAGCTGGATGTATCTAAATTACGTATAAAAGTGCTAAAAAGTTACAAAAGCAAATAGAATAAAGAAAATAACAATATGAATAGGCTTAGGTAAAATTGTATCTAACGTAATTACGCATATTAAGTGCGTTTTTCTCACACTGACGAATAAAAGTAATGACGCTTTCCATTGAACTGCTGTGCTCCAATAGACATAAACACCCAGACACTTAGACCTAAAATAAAACATTTATGCCAAAACTACGTCCTAAACAAATATTTTCAGTATTTATAGGCTTTTCTTACTCTACAAAAATACTTACTCTCACGAGTAAGTAACAATATAAATAAATTTAAAAAAAAACTCTTTAGGTTCCACATCGTAATTTTATACATATATTAATTTTAGAAGTCACACATGAAGGAACTCTATCAACAGTGATAAAGGTCATACATTTTCTAAGTAATTATCTCTTTGGTCTTGCTATTATGATAATGCAAACAATTACTTATTATTTGATCTACTCTCGCTTAATTGACGATGCTGTTTCAAGACTTACTATTGTTATTTAATAGCTACACTAGACTTTTAGAGTTATTAAAGGAGGAATAAAAAAACATTAAGTCGGTGCTGTAGGAGGAGGAGTGGTAGGAGGCGAAGCACCACTTGATCCCTCTTTATTGACGGTATTGGGAGGAGGAATCATAAGAGGAGCGTGTGCTTGGTTTTGATTTTGTCCTGCGTTCGCTAATTCTCGCTGAATGGCAATTCGTCGAGCTATCCGATCTGCTCTTTCTTCCCTCAGAGTTTTAAAGAAACTGAAGAATGCAAAAAGTCCTAATGCCTGAAAAAACACCAAGAAATGCATTTAGTACAAAAAACAAATACCGATCTCTTCAACACAAAAAGATTATGCTGTATATTGTTCTAATAATTATACACAATACTTACGTGAAATAATACACACACAAACTCGACAATGACCCCATCAATTAAAATTCGCTTTACATATCTAATTAATGGCATTTTACAACCTTCTGAATACATTGAGGAACTTGAATTTCCAGATATAGCAAAGCAAGACACTGGATATGAGTCTGTTTTATTGTGGTAGTCTTGCATGCCGTTAATTCCACAACAATGTAGCTAAAAACAATGAAACTAAATATATCTTTATTTCTATTAACCAATAAAAAAATAATTATTTTTGGCCTAACAAAAATTGTCTATTATGTAATATATTTCTTACTGTGTTGAAATACTTATTAACAGAAATTATAATTTTTTGAATTTATTAGATGTCCTACATGATTATAAATCAGTTATTTCATTTTCTAAAGTCACATCCACCCATTTTCCACCGTAAACGTTTTTTATGTTACCTAGGGCACTGACTTTTTTTTTATGTTCTTTTCTCTTCGCCTTTCAAAACCACTGCTGTGCTAGACGAGGCCCTACGAATGTCTTATAAGTACTTTAAACAAATTAAAAATTTATCGTTAAAGTGGACAATTAATGATCCATTTTTACTTTATTTAACAAAAGTCTTATAGTCAGTTGACGGTAAAATATTAGTTTTTAAAAGTAAAAAAGATGTGACAGCGGTGGGATTCGAACCCACGCCCTTTCGGACTGGTGCCTAAAACCAGCGCCTTAGACCGCTCGGCCACGCTGCCTCGATGTTCCTGATTGCCTCAGCCGCATAATACTTACTTGGCTCTGCAATTTGTGCCAGTCCTTTTTATAGTAATTTAATGTAATTAATTCGTTAAATGACGATAGCATTAAATCGATCGACCCAACCTCGACTTCGTCCCACAAAATTATCGACCAAACTCCAACAGCAAATTCGCATGCCAGCAAAAGCAGTGTAAATATCATAAACTAGAAACAATAAAATTACAAGTGTTAATTTACTTTTATCAAAACAAACCGTTAATTTTTGTTTAAAAAACATTTCCATAAATTCACTTTTTATAATTATTAATGGAGCATTTTTCATGTAGCCCTGATATACAACATAGGACTTGCTTGTAGTTGGACATGTACATAACTTCACGTCACCACGAAGGTGACAATTATAAATATACGTGTTGAACGAAGAGCGAAAGTGCATAGTACGGCCTAATGAGAGAACCCGATAGACTTACCAAGAAAATGTGAAAATTGTGTTCCCTCGTAGGCCCTTTTATACCAAGCCATGTCAGGAATAGATGCAGAATTCCCAATGTAAGTATCACAAAGAATGGTCCCACGCTGCCGGATGGAATGAATGTATAATGGTAAAATAACTTAAACAAAAAATAAGCCGAAGTGCCTATAAGCACCAGTCCTGAAAGCTGGGCAATTCAACAAATTAATCAAAGTTCCTAATAAACAAATTAAAACTTACAAAAAGCAGCCCGGAATATATCAGGCACAAAACTTCTTTCACTTTTAAAGAGGCCATTGTTCCCGTACTGGACCATTTAATAACTTAAACGGTCTTGCCAAACATGAGAACCTGATGCGAAAGCGATGCTATTTTCGGGTGAAAGGAAATTTAAAAGGCCGCTCCATTACACCTCACCACTTTTAAAAACAAACATCACAGGGAAGTTCATTCATCAAGTTTATGCCGAACTGGATTCGTTCATTTTTGACGTTTCTTCAATAATATTGTTTACTTGCGAAAGCTCTGCCTTCCATTAGATATTTGTGTAATGGTCTAAAAATAACTGTACCTGTGTGTAATTTATATACCGTCCCTCCAAAGCTCACGGTCATGCGACGTCGTTATTCGCTATGAGCTCACTGTGTCGATTCTACTGTCCATACCCGTGACTACACATATTAGAGCACAAGCTTAATTTTCATGTTTTAATTCACTTTTCCTCAATCTCTACTACAATCGATTCTCATTCCTTATACTTTCGTTCTCACCATGCATTCGCACCCACACGCTCACAACCATGCACCACACCACGATCAGTCTATGCCTTCGCATGTAACTCTTCCTAGACCTTGGTTGTGGTTTTTGATGGGCATGGTCAAAGCAGAGAGCTAGACTGTAGGGTAGTGCAGGAGAGGTAGTGTGATGCGGTTTATCCCTCATATTCCTTGTTCCTTCAAGTTGACGCAAAATATTTAAAGAAACTCTCAAGGAATTTCAATATGAAGTCTTTCACCTTTTACATTAATTTGAAAGTAAGCGTGATTTGAGAGGTAGCTTCCTAAAATTCGCTTCCTTACCATTAAGTTAATTTCTTCAAAGGAAGCCTACTTTTCGAAAGGTAAAAGAACATTATATCCATATATGATATAAATTGAACCACCATTAAGCAAGTTATTATGAAGACCCGGTATATCTTGAAATAGATTAAACAGAAAAAGAAAAATTATAAGACGTTTATATGTCGATACAGGTAGGCAACTCAACGTACGCCATGGAATACGTGCGCATCAAATTGTGTGATATGGAGTAATCTCGATTATCCTGTCTATCTGATATCTACCGAGTCCCACAAAAAAGTAGTCATACTAATTAGTACTAGTACCGATATCAAATTTCCCCCACATGGGTGAACGTGAATAGTTTAATGTCTCCTTTAAGTGCATTTGGGTACTCATTCAGATTATTTCTTCTAACACTACTTAAAAAACAAAGCTTTCTAAATATGTCTGTGGGGTCATTGCTCCTAATGACAATGTTTTTTGCCGATTTAAATGAATTTTTCAGGCTCCACATTTAAAAATCTTAAGTACATAAATGTCCCATATTTAGAAATCAATGGAATTCCAGTGGGACATTCACGGGCTCTTGTGCTGAACTGTGAGTACTTGGACATTAGAAGTTTTATGCCACCATAAAATAATAGAGGATCAATTTGCCGCGCTGCTTTCAACTCAAATGACAGATGACCAATGTTGCCGAATCATTGACAATCAGTTGACGACAAATCAGCAAACAGCTGATTCAGATAAATTCCAATGTTTAGTGATTTATTTTTAATAATGTGTAAATTTTATTTTTTATTCAAAAATAATGAGTGTTCATAACATCTTATCAGGTGGTGCATTATTCTGCTTATAATGGTAAAAATAAAATTTTGAGAACGGTGAATTACTTATATGTTTAGCTCAAAAAGTGTTAAAACAAGTAATAACTAATACCCATCCTAATTATATTTGCTTAAACTACTATTAATATTTTGTAAAATTCGAATGTTTGAAGCACATTATGTTTGTGCACTATCTGTAATTAGTGTTACCCAAACACAGGCCCTACAAATTAGACCCTAAATTTTATCTACATATGCCTATTCTGTAAATTTGTTTATACAGTTTCACAGCACCTTTGTTAATTGATGCTCTACAATGATGCTTGAGAAAGTCAATTCGTTGTTTTGATTTGACTTTCCCTATGCTTAGAATATTTTTTAGAGCACTACCAGATGTATCCAAGTTGTTCTGGGAGCTATCTGCACAGCTCTGACCTTATATATAGAGTACCACCTAAAGAGTAGATTGTTACCTGCCTGAGATTTTAGTATTTAATATCTTTGAAAGGTACTAAACAAATTTAAAAATATGAGCTAAATGAATGGGACTATATTATTTTGTTTTGCAGTTCCTAAGTAAAGCAAGCTTAAAGAGTGCATGATTTTCTATTTTCCCTTATTTTTTACCTATTTTATTTATTATCTTTTCAGAACAAGATGAAAGTAACTACAGACCACAAAAATCAACAGGGTTCTGTTGAGGTTGAAGACCTTGGTACTCCTGAAAACTGGCCAAACCTCGAGTCTAATACTTTATTAGCTGACAGTAACTCATCTCTACTATATATTTCAGTAAATTAATCTATAACAAATGTGAAAAACTCCTTTCAAAATATCCAATATTACAGGTTGAATATGTTTGTAGTGACAATATTGATGAAACAGTTGTTGCAACTGACTCATCAGTCTCTGAGCAAATGTGCCCAAACTTCGTCACTCCACATGTCAGCTCTCTAGATCCCAACATGTGTTCTATCACCCAATATAGCCCAGTGTCAATTGAATATCAAAACCATAATTTAAATAATGACTTGAGACCTATAATTATCCATCAATATGTGTCACAAGACCGCACAGGACAGAACACTTTTGAGCACCACGAGCCTGCTGAAAATTCCTTGGAAACATTTTCGGCATCAGTAATGCAAACAGTTTTGAGTAATGATGAGTTGGATTCTAATAAATCGCAGTATTTGGACGTGATAAGGAGTGATGATGAGGTTGTGGGAGCAGATGGGGTGGGGCAATTGATTTCTGGAAGCAATAAGGAAGAGGTTGAGTTATTGATTACTGATGATGCAACAGGTCAGTTGTAAATTGGAAAACAGTCACTTTCATTCATTTAAAAAAAAAACAATTAATTTTCTTCTGGAAGCTTTGAGTTACATTTCAGGCAATGACATATTGCAAATACTTGTCCATGTTTTAGGCAAATCTTACAGCATTGGACCTCAAGAATTCCTTGAGGTAAAAACCTTTTCCAATAATCAACTCCTTGAGAGTATGCTTCCAACTGAAAAGATAGAGTCCCAGATTTATTCTATGGGAAAATCAAATATCATTTATGATACAAATGATGAAGTGACCTGTGATAATGAAACCGCCAAAAATTACTTAGAAAATATACCTATGGAAATATCTGACTATGCAGTTGGATCGAGAATGATTACTAGAAGTATCACCAGTAAATCTGTGAATGAAGAAGAGAAATTATGTAAGAGCATCTAAAAGTTATAAGGTCAATTTTACACAAAAATTTTGATTTTTTCAGTATCTTCAGTTTTTGTCATCAATGATAAACCTGTTTTAACAAAAGCGCGCGCTTCTTTGCCTGACTCTCACTTAACATTAACCAAAGTGGATGGAGGTAAGGCGAATATACAAAGAGGTATTCTAAAATATTATATTTTTCAATTATGATTACCAGAAAATGCAGTGTTTGCAAGGAAAATTATTCCAAAGAGCACTCAGTTCGGCCCTCTGAAGGGGGTTCTAGTTAATTACAAATTTGAAAGTGAGGGAAATGATTTTTTAATTCATATTGATGGAAATATGTATAGAATTTCAGTTTCTGACGAAAGTAAGTAGGTATATAATTCAGCTCAACTGTTGTCCTTTTTAATTCCTTGGCTGGACTTTTGTGTTGGTGGGCAATTTTTGTTAACATCATTGATTGGATCATGCTACAATTTTCCAGATATTTCTAATTGGATGGGTTTTATTCGAAAAGCTTTAAATTTTGAAGAGCAAAATCTAATTGTAAGTCAGGAAGACAAAGACCTATATTTTACTACTACTCGAAATATACAACCAAAAGAAGAACTAAAGGTAAATTTATACAATTCCCAAATTGTCCATTATTTTGGTGTGTTCTCAGGTAGGTTATAGCTCTGCTTATGCGAGCCAGTTTAAACTGGAAGTATTAAAACCAATTGAAAACAAGCCATGGTCATGTTATGAGTGTCCAGAAAAATTTTCTACATGTGACGAATTGCAACACCACTTCGATGTACATGATAAAGAAAATACTAAACTGAAGAAAAAAAGTACTAAGAAACACAATTCAAGGACTAGACCAATAAAAACGCAAATTGAGTTTATTGAATGTAACCTTTGCCAGACTGTACTGACTGGCTCTACAAATTATTTTGCGCTTAAGCGTCATTTAATAGAAACTCATCAATCTCGCGAGATAAATATCGAAGAACATTTTACCATATTGAAGTAAGGACTTTTATTACATAATATTTATTTATGTACCTATAATTACTTTCATAGGAGATTTCAATGCCCCGTTTGCGATATACGCTTTAAAGCAGAAATTCTGTTGAGCATTCATAAGTTGAAACATAACCCTGAGCTGCCTTTGGATCAGCCCAACCACGTGTGTCCTCAATGCCAGAGGAAATTCCCCACTAGGAAACAGCTTGTAATGCATGTTTCAAGTCACGCACTCCCGAAGATTGTGGGCAATAATAACGCGTTTAAATGCCCGGTTTGTCACAAAGTGTTCGCACAGTCAATCAGACTTCAGGTAAATTATTATCACAATTTATAGTGCAGCGAGTCAACAAAAATTTACCAAACCCTTTAAGTCCCATATACGTCCTCAAAATTAAAATTTTTTAGTAAATTTTTAATAGTCGTCATATACATATTTTTTGTAGAAACATATGTCCCATCACGGATCTGACGAAAACAAACCTCTACAATGCAAATTCTGTAATAAGCGTTTTCTCAATAAATCAACCCTATCATTCCATATGAAAGGTCATAAGCGAGGCGAAAAGCATTTCCAGTGTGTAATATGCAGGGAGCGTTTCGATCATGTAGTGGAACTAAAACTTCACATTCCCGAACATGCTTATAACAGCACATATGCATGTCCACACTGTAGCAAAGTCTTCACAAAGTATTGTTTCCTTAAAAAGCATGCGAGATTTCATAATGAAAAGGAGCACCACTGTCCGCATTGTCCGAAATCTTTTAGCATTATTGACAATTTGAAAAAACACTTGATCAAGCATTCGGATCGTAAAGAGTTTTTGTGTGCCGATTGTGGGAAACAGTTTAAAAGGAAGGATAAATTGTCAGATCACATAAAGAAAATTCATAAACAAGAATCTGACCAGAAAATCCCTCGGATTCCGAAGGACTTTCATCGATTTATTTATAAATGTCACATGTGTCTCATAGGCTTTAAACGTAGAGGTAAGATGAGTTTTTATATTATTTTTGGGCTTAGAGAGTCACCAAAATAATTTAAATTTTACCAACTATTGCTCTTTTCGTCCGCATTGCATACGCATTTCTTCAGGAATGCTGGTTAATCATTTGGCGAAGCGCCATCCTGATATTAGTCCGGATTCAGTTCCTGAACTGAATATTCCTATATTGCAAACTCCAAAAAATTATAGCTGTGAATACTGTGACAAAGTTTATAAGAGTGGTACTAAGCGAAAATGTCATGTCTTGAAAGTCCATCCAGGGGCTCCTTTGCCGGTCAACAACGGGTAAGAATATAATTTAAAAAATAAATACTTGAAAATTCATATCACTTTGTGCTGAAGTTATACACATGATTTTATCTACAATTTTTCAAATCACTGAGGAGTTTTCTCATTACTTTAAATGAACATTAAGGTATTTTATTATCTCCCTTTTATCATTTAAAGGACCACAGTGAACGCGTCCAATGATGTTCAGTCTTCAGCTTCTTTTCCTGCTCCCGTCACCGTTTTCACACGACCTAGAAAGTGCAGGTGGTGTCACAAACAATACGTAACGAAGTCCAAATTAATGCAACATATACGCAAAGCCCATCCATCTAATATAACGGAAGAAGATGCTGAACCGAAAGAAAGTACGTATATAACATACACAAGGAAAAAAAGTTAAGGATATTGAAAATCGCCATCCAAATTTAGACAGTTATAAGCTTTTGGCGACCTATATAATCTTCTTGTGGCTCTTATGAGTGTATAGTTTCATGTTTACAGAAATTATTTATTTGGTAATTTTATTTTTCGTTGTTAGAAATATTGTTTAATAAGGTATGACAATAGAGCAGCTTCCAAAGAAAGGTTAAGTAAGTATCGTGAATTAACACCACATTTGGGAATTTTAGATGTTGATAAAAGCGATGCAGATCCCGCCACTGAAGCCGTAATGGTTATTGGGAAAATTCCGACCGAGACACCTAAAGGCTGGAACCCTACGTATCTGACTACTCATAACGTGTATTCGGATGCCCTACAAAAGGACAATAAAATTACCACTACTGGTAATATTACTCAAATAACTCCGGTGGTAATTGACGTCGAAGGGGAATACCAAGTATTGCCCATCGTCTATTGATAACCATATTATTTTAGATTTGTTCTATAGTGATTTTTTTTACTCTCGGTGTACTTTTCCTACACTTATGGTATATTTTTTGTAGGTATAAATTTTGCCGTTTTTTCTGATTTACTACATTTACCAACCTTTGTTATCTTCTTTTAAATTTTTACATTAAAAATATGCAAATAAAAGTAATTTTTAATTTATTTAAGATTTTTTACCGTTATTAAAAAAAAAGTAGTTGTACTTATTTGCGGGAATAAAGGAAAAACGCTTACACAAAAAAACAAATATTTTTAACGTATGAACGAAAAATGTTGGACATTCTTCAGGACAGTTCTTCCAATAGTATTTTGTTTTGGTAATTTAAAGTCTTTTGCTCTCTACGGTGTCACCAAAACATAAATGCTGTGTTCGGCCATGTTCGCGACCTTTTTAGAATAATTTTATGACCAAAGTTTATATTTCTATATATCCTTGAGCAAAAAAAATCAATTAAATGTCGATTAGAATAGTACTTCTCAATTGTCTTCAGGGTTCATCATAGGAAGCGGTATTCTCTCGAACCATGTCGATAGGATTAACATATAATCTTTCTTCCGGTTGATGAAAATACACAAAACCTTAAAAAACAGTAATTATATTACATTACAAAGGCTTAATTAAATATACTATGAATTATTTTTTGTTTCTGGCTTTTACTCTTCTATTTTTCCCTGGCCTAGTTTTAGCTTTTCCTTTCCCCTTATTCCCTTTACTGTCTCGTTCTTTTCTCGGCTTTTTGGGATTTCTATATTCGCTGATATCCGCAGCACTCTCTTTTGTGTTCAATTTTCCTCCTTTCTTCTTCCCTCCAAAACCAAACTTTTTATTTTTTTGTTTCCTCTTCTCTAAAGCCTTTCTTGAAATGGCCTTACTCTTCTTCAAATCCAGAAAATCCAAATCTTTAGACACTCCTTTTCGGTACTTTTTAACCTGATCTAACATCTCCTTTTTTTCCTGCTGTCTCTGCAATTTCGTTTGAATCTGCAACAATTTTCCTTCCTTCCTTTGTTGTCTTAACTGCTTCACCCTCTCACTCCTTTGCTGCTGTTGTTGTCTCTGCATTAAACGTTCCCTAATTTTTTGCATATGCTCGTCGGTCTTTGCCATTTCGGCAAAATAGTCGTCCGGTCTTTTAGTTAATATCCCTAGAGTTTTTAATTTTGGTATCGCATCAAGTATTGCTGCTTGAGCTTGTCTTAAAAAACTCATTTCTCTATTAAAATCATTTAAAACAGGGTCTTCACTGGGTTTGAATTGAGGCAGTTTTTTGTTATTTTTCAATTGGTTTTCGCGCTTTTGTTCATGCGCCAATAATTGGGCGGCGAGCTCTGGAGCCAATGGTGCTTCTTCATTGACAAAATCTAGTTTTTCAATCCATGGTAAGCCCAACTGAATTTCTTCCAACTTGTGTTTTAATCCTTCCTAGAAATTTAAGTTTGAATTCAAGTTACTTGAACATAATCAGGTTATTCATGCTAATATTAATATCAACGAACACTTTGGGCACAGATTGATATATAAAAACTTGATTACATGAAACAGTATGCGCACGAATTAATAGTATTTATATACGTTTATAGTAGAATAAGAAAAAAAAAACCGTTAAGATACTTAACAATAGATCAGATCTAATGAAACACCTACGTGCCTTTTATGAAGCGAACATACAATAAAAAACTTGCCTTAATAAATCAAAAGAGGTCAATTATAGTAAATTGTTCAAAGGTCGTATTCATTTATTCTCGTTGATTTTTCAAACGGAACGGGCAAACTTTTGCCTGCAGAGGCTGGAATGGAAAGATCGTCCACCAGAAGTGTAAGATTGGTGCCACATCAAGACAGTGGAAGAATTCGGTACGTAATACAAAAATAATTATGTTCTCTGCAGAATTATATTTACAACAATTTCAAAAAAGATCCTTTTCTATAAACATTTTGCTTTTAGGTATTTACTTTTTATTTTGCTTAATTATATATAATGAATGTGCAATTATTTAAATTACAACATTTGCGAAATTTTCAGGTGGTGTATTGGACTTGAAAAACAATGGCAAAAATGGCTGAAAAGGCTCATATTTCTTCCAATAATACTGCTACCCACTGTTTTAGTAATTGTTTTAGTTTCTAAGTACAATCCTGGGACTAAAAAAGGTACCTTTAATCATAGTTAATTAAATGGTAAAGAAATTGATTTTCAAAATTGCAGGTATTGGACCCCATTTAGAGAACGCCTCACTTGAAAGAGATATAGCACAACACACCAGATAATATTGTCATAATTTGAGTGATAGTTATAATTGCCAATGATATTTTGATTCCTGTTGATATGAGAAGAAAAACGCTGGCATAAACTGATTATTTAAATTCCACAGCAATATCATTTTATTAAGTTGAAAATCTAAAGATTTTGTAGTTAGTTTTGCACACTGCATTTACTGAATAACTTACTCATCAAGGGCAAAATAATGTAAGATATTAAATTTTAAACTCTTTGGGATTTTTTTTTTAGTGATGTGATGTATTTAAATAAAGCAGGTATTATTATAACTTAATTTATAAGTATGTTAAATTGTGATACAAGAAAATTAATAAGTAATTATTAGGAGATATACATTTTTTTTTAACTACCTTTACACATATTACATAGGGAATGAATGGAAATGTTGGAAAATTTGGGACTTACCAGATTATTTTTAAATTTTTTTGGTGCTTGCTCCACAATGTTTAATCCTGGTTTCAATTTACCCTCGACAAAAGCATCTTGCAGCTAAAGGAGAAATGAATTAGTTATGAGAATTTTTAATTCTAAAGTTAAAAAGGGTAGACAAATTATTAAAATGCTGATAACTTTAGCACAGCTTTTATGAATCTGGAGCAATAATTCTAAAGCTCCTATTCAGTAAAAGTCTCAAATTACCAAGTGAAGTTAATCCATATTTATAAAAGTTTTTCTCAATTTAAAGGAAATTTTGAGCATATTTAACCACATTTTTAAAAAAGTGATTATGGTGCAGAAAATGTAACATTTTTTTAGGTATTCCATTCATAAAAATTGCAGTAAAAGTTTAGGAATTAGATGAATATTTGTCTATAAATGGAATTTCGTTATACATATTTTCTTAGGTGGATTTCCCTTCGTCTACAATCCGTCGAAGCTCAAGTTGAAAATCTTACAACCACCTTACCTCTTTATCACTATCACTTAATTCGGATTCACTGCTGTAGTCCATTTCCATGATTGAGGCTTAAATAATGATATATGTAGTATCTTGAGTTATTCAAAGTTTTATGAGTCGATGTATCTCCAATAACGATTTAATAATAATAAATACAAAACTCTTAAAGTAGGAGAATGTGCACGTGCACCTAATGTAAGTAAATATAACATATAGACACTAACGACATTGGTATCAAAAGTACCATTTTTCTTTCCGAATTACCACGACGTCTAATATGACAACGTTGTAAGCAGTGCTATTTACTACTCTTAATATATTTCAATTTCACATACATATACACATATATATGTATATATATATATACATGTATGTGTATATATATTTTTTTATAGAACAATTATACATTTTTCTAAATTTTAATGTACTCAAAAAGTGCAGTTTGAAAAAATGATGTCTATGGGTGGGAGACATTAAGCACCCAGACACTAATTTTGCCATTACGCTGTTTTGACACACTTCATATTCCGTGCCAATGGGTGGTGTAGGCATGCCCGTTACCGAAAATATCGAGTCTCCATTTCTAATTTTTATAAAAGTTAACCTTATTTTTCAGAATTAAATTAGTTTTTAATTCAACATTCAAATAAGATATATTAATAAAATAAAACATTAAGTAATAATAGACCTAATTAGTATATTCAAGGAAACTATTTCCAGTAGCTTAAGTTACCTAATTCTTCATAATTCGAAGATGTACAGAAACTTTTTGAATGTTTTTAAGAGTTTCAATCAAGTAATACTTAGTAGGAAACCTTTCCATTCACAGGTATATTTTAAATAGTTCTTAAATCTATATATAGTAAAACCTCTATTTACAGTCAATCCTAAATACTAAACTATTCTTAGGTCACTGAATTTAATAATTAAGGCTTTCAGTATTACAACCTTTAAATAAATGAATCTTTATATCCTAGTAGTGCACAGTGTCCCCTTTACCAATATATAAAAATATGTGTCGGATGACCACTTACTTTTTTCTTTTATAATGGAGCCATATAATTGCACAATGTTAAACTAAAAGTAACATTAAGCCTTCAGTAAGGATTCAAATGAAAACCTTCTTTAATCTTTTCCTAGCAAACTTGCCACTATCTGCGGGATGTAAGAAAAAATTGTAATAAAAACGAAAATTAACAAAAGTAAATTTTATCAAATGAGAGTATTTAATTGAAAATATGTAGAACACTATGAAAATTCCTTGGCTCAATTATTAAAGAACGACATCAGTCATTTTATAACTTCAAAAGGTCGATTGTACCTAATTTAACTTGTCTTGCATAAAACTTTATTAGCTGTATTGGTCAATAAAAGATATGTCTCCGAGATATAAAGGAAAAAAGAACAATTCGCCTCAAAATTTATTGAACATGTTTACCTCTTAATAATGAACAGACAAAAGGACATCTACTATTCAGTTCCTTGTTGCATTTGCTGATTTGGAATTTCTGGTAATCTTTATGGTCCTGCATATAATATCCTATGATTGCACATGTTAGATGAATTTCAGTGTGTAACTCCTAGAAATTCCTTAATACAAAATTTCACTTAATTGCTGTTGTTACAAAACAAATAACTGTTAAAAAAAAATTGAAGTCCCGTATTTCGGAAATTGTCAAATTTCGTATTAAAGCAAATTAAGTTAAATCGTCGAATACCGATGGTAAGATGCAGTGGTAGAATTTTGTACAATTTGAAGACACTCTGTATAATTAGCAATTTCATGATTCATTTCAATTCCATAATTCGCTCTCGCCCCATTCACACTTTTCTTCGTCGTACTTCAATTAAAATCAGTCCATAAAAACATGCAGACATTTTTTTAATACTCAGTTTTGTGCAGTTTCAGTACATTCCTAAACAAATTCCGAAAACAGAAATTCTCAAATGTGGTTCAGTAAGATACTACTGTGAAAAGCTTTCAAAGAAACCTAAAAAGAATTGGGGCTCAGGATATGGGCCTATGTCATGGCGAAATTTAGCCATTACCTCAACTCTAGGTGGTTTACTTCTTGCCTTCATGTTGTACTTAAAAAGGGAAAAAAACGCAGGTTAGCTAACAAAAAAAAAATAATTAAAAAGGATATTTGGAAATCAAGTTTTCTTTATGTACAGCAATAGACAAAGAGAGAAAAAGAATATTAGGTAAGGCTGCGATAGGAGGTAAATTTGAATTAGTGGATAGTAGTGGGAAATTAAGGAAGAGTGAAGAATTCTTAGGATATTGGGTTTTGATATATTTTGGCTTCACTCACTGCCCGGATATTTGTCCTGACGAATTAGAAAAGATGGCAAATACCGTTGATATTTTAGGTAATGCAAGTACAGTATTGAATTTTTTGCACTAAGTTAAATCGCGGGATTTATAGATAAAGATGAAAATGAGATAAAATTGCAACCCATATTTATATCTGTCGACCCAAATAGAGATACCCCAGAAATTGTTGGTAAATATTGTAAAGAATTTAGTCCAAGATTACTGGGTTTAACTGGAAATGAAGAGCAAGTTGCGAAAGCTTGTAAAGCCTATAGAGTATATTTTAGTGCCGGACCTAAGGACCAAGATAGTGACTATATTGTGAGTATTCTCATTTGTTTTGATAAAGGGTCGATGTCTGGGTCGAATTATGAAAAATGAGTTATTCTTCTTAATGAAACCTTTTAGCAGGAAACTTTATCCTCTATTTCAGGTTGACCACACTATAATTATGTACTTAGTAAATCCAGATGGCGATTTCGTCGATTATTACGGGCAAAACCGGACTTCCTCCGACATCGCCACATCGGTTAAATTACACATTTCCAAATACGTGCACAACAAAAAAAGTCTTTTTTCTTGAAAAAATCGTTTAAATTATTATTCATTTGTCACATCCTTTTGTGTTTTAACGTTTGCAATTAAACGCTAATATCGGACATTTATTTAATTAAAAAACCTACCTGTTTATTACTTATATTGTCTTTTAATACCTATTTCGTCTTATTTATATAAGCAGTTTAACTGGGAATTCCCCTAAAAAGTTATTGGGTAAGTGACCGTTCGGCTGGGATTATGATCATGAAGGCGTGGTGGGTAGTTTTCGCTGCAAGTATCGCGGTTGAAAGTGTTTATTGTGCGGTAGGTATTTAACTTCTTTTTATCGGGATATCCTGAGTTGTGTTTTACAGATGACAGAGGGTCAAATGGTTGCTGCTGTGAAACTTATCAGGAATGTGTGTCAACCAAAAAACAAGGCTACAAATGGTTAGTTGTGGATATTTATTAATAGTAAAATAGTTCTTTCATTGAAATTTAAATTTTGAGCGTATTATGTTTAAAATTAACAGTTTTATCAATGGAAAACGCTGTCAAAATGTGGGTTTAATTGTAAAACTGAAAAAAAGGGAATGTTATTTAGTTAAAAACTGTTCGTTTCTATCGAGACTCAAGGTTTTTTTTTGTGTACACTTATCTATTATCGTTGTTAGATTTCTCTATGATAAATAGTTTATTCGAACTCCTGCGTGTCCAGTTCACCCGCTACACCGAGTTTTCTTTGGCGATCACACATCTACATATTTCAAAAAAATTGTTCATTCGAATTATTATTATTTTTCAATTTGATATAACGAATTTCCTCCAATCGGATTAGTTTATTACCCATTGGAATAAAGTGCATAGTGCACAAAAACTCTAAGTAATTAGTAGCATTTACCTGCGTGCACATTTGTCTTGAAACGCATAATTGCATGATTGGATCAAGAGCTATATAAGCCTCGCCTCCAACAACGACCACGAACCAACTACTGTTATCCAAACTCTAAATCAAACGTAAATAGTTGCACCCAAAAAAAATAGAACTGTAATTAATCTGGCTATTACACCTACAGCACAATCAAAATATTTGTATTTTGCAAACCTTATTGCATTTTTCACGTTAAAGTGCACTCTTTTATCTTGATGAAGAGAAGAGGCTATTTACATCGTTTGGTATAAGCGGTAGTAAATTTAACTTGATTCTTATGACGAAAAAGGAGATGGACAGTAGTGATGAAACTTCAGCGCAACTATGATTTTTCCTACATTTAAGGTCAGCTGATAAGCTGCTTTATTTCATAATACTTTTATTTGATTTTTTAGTCCGAAACGGAATGGAAATAAAGAAAATTTGCAACAATCTGAAATGGGAGAAATGTTGCGTATTTTCACCATAATGAAATTGAAAACATCCTTATCTATATGTCGTAATTCACATTTCAATTTAAGCTTTAAATTAATTTACTTAATCTTTTTCTTTTTTGTTTATTAGCACAAATAGAAGGAATGCATAAAGGTGACTGGGATCAAGACCAGAATGGCATGGTAAGTTGCTCTGCCGCTGCTTTTTATGGCAGTCTAAAATACAATTTCATAATAGAAACTTCTAAACTTGTTTTACATCTAGCTAAATAACCATTTTCTTGTTCAATAAAGTTGAGTAAACGTCTGCAATCCATAAAAACTTCACGAAGTTTCGATTATTATGTATTTTACCGTCAGTTGATTGTTTTTTTTCTTCGAAATTTACAAAGATACACTATTATTCGATGTATCGTGGGTAATTTAATAAAAACGCAAAGTGAAATTATTTATTAATTATAAGTTACTTATTTTATAGTGTTACGTGAGCTGTGTACTGGGGTACTACAAGTTGGTAAGTATAAATGCATCTAACATCAAAATAAGCACATTGAAATCTATATATACATGTATGTATATTGGGTGTTCAGCGATAAAGGTTTTTTAAATTAAATTGCTTTGCCCCTAACGTATTTAATAAGCGAAAGCACTTTGGGCCTATGCAGTTTTTTAAATTTTCGACTAATACATTTAACGAATTATTCTTAGCAACTGCCAGATAACTCTTTCGATTGGGAAACTGGGGTAAAAGTCATACAAGCACAAGCTCCGCCATCAATCGCTCAAATTGCTCTGGTGTCTGTACAGAATTGCAAAGACGCAGGTAAGCTAAACTGAGAATATGTTATTCATTTTCATCATTTTTAAACAAATAAATTGTAGTGAAAACTTTGAGTGATAAATGTAGAGCTGCGTTGGAAATAGCAAAGTGTATCTACGACCAAAATCCAGAGGTAAGTTCGTGATTACATAAAACTGGTGCATAAAGTGAATGTGCTTCTGTAAGTGCAAGTTTTTACTGACGAAGGTCGCTTTTAGGTATTATGAGTAATTCCGCGATTTGATTCATCACGAATGTAATTTTGACTATCTGTGTAGTGCGTAGCTAATGTACTTATACCGGGTAACGACAGAAAGTGTGTAGTAACTTTTTTTGTTATTTCCTACGAAAATTTGAAATTTAGGCCACTTAGGTCAAACAACATTAAAACTTTTTCTGGATAAATCACGCCGCATTATTTCCGATTTGACCGGAAGCCCCTAATTTTTTAATTTTAAGTGAGACACCTGATATGTTTTTACATTTGTGACTTCATCAGAGAATTTTATTGTTTCGCCGAGGGTTTTAATGAAATTATTTTTTTTTTTAATTATTTAATTCAAGAACATGTGATTTTGGAACATGTTGCATTTATTTTTTTATCAAATTTTGGAACTTTTGA
The DNA here is from genome assembly GCF_040115645.1 of Euwallacea fornicatus. Classification (NCBI taxonomy): domain Eukaryota; kingdom Metazoa; phylum Arthropoda; class Insecta; order Coleoptera; family Curculionidae; genus Euwallacea; species Euwallacea fornicatus. The sequence continues at coordinate 7,348,827 of NC_089541.1, read as the reverse complement.
TGCCGCGACGTATATGATTGTTTTGGTTTGCGGTCAGTCAATAAATTCACGTCACTTCCGTTGAATTTTTTTTTAACTAATATTTTAAAATTTTGGTGAAATTAATTATTAAAAAATATTGATTCTCGGAACTTTTCCCATCACGAGCATCCAAAATAAAGCAATTTCTGAAAATAAATACAAGGTTTTTCGTGTAAAAATGAAAAGTTAAAGCAACTTCCGATTAAACCGGAAGTAACATAATATTCAAAATTATCGATAAGTTGTCTTGTATAAGTACTCTGAATTACTATTTTCTATTGCAAATAGAAAAAGTTAAAATATATCTACTTTATGCTGTCACTCGGTATAGGACCTTCCATGACGGGTAAAAATTTTTGTTTATATCTTTTTTTTTTCAGAAATACTTTCTGCCTTGATAGGTTTTCTGCCCTAATGAACTCATAATACTACTCTGGGATTTAGTACCTACTGTGCCCTTTGCAGCAGATTATCTCTTTTTGTTTCTAAGTTTACTTGTTTGTAACTTTTCTTGTTATGTAATATATATCAGATCAAAAGTATTAAGAAAAAAGATTAAGCTAAATGCGATAAATAGTTTTTTCATGTATGTGTAACACATACATATGTCTAAGGTGAGTTAGAATTATTAGGTCAAATGTTTATTTGTTCTATTTTCAAGTCATCCTGGATATGAGGCATTTTACATGAAACGATTTTTACCAGTGGAGGTTCCAACGCTCATCGTATGCGGTACCCAACATATCTATGCACAGTGTAAATTATATTTCAGCTTCCTCTGAAGATGTTTATTCGAGATCTCCGCAAAGATGTCAAAATTTCTTTGCCAAATTACAATTCGTCGGAGGGGGGTTGAGAGCAATCTGAACTCAGGGACGAAACTTAAAAAAACGGGATTGGCTGGATTATTTTCAAATCAAAAATCTCTCAACATAAATTTGGCCATCTAGAAACGTGGACCAACGAATCGCCGCCCATGTCTGAGGGGTTCAACCTCCTAAATGAACTTCACTCGACCCCGCTAGCTGCTTTTGACGTCACGCGAAAAATCAATCGCGAAAATCCATTCCGGGCTCATGCCAAATTCTTTTCACTGGAAACGTCGTCCATTATCCAGACATCACGGGGCGCCCATCTGGATAATCTCGGTGGTCGAATTAGCCTTGGCACGTTATGTCGCGTTGTTTTTTGGCAAGCAAGAATCGATTTTAATTGTTTGTTGATCCAGGCGGGAAGAAGGGTGGTCGCTGGATGAACAGTTGCTTTCAGGGCTGCGCCGCGTTGTCCATTAAGGAAAAAAGCTCTACGAGGAAAGCACGTCCATCTAGAGCAAGGCTGTAATAATTCGAACGGTAATAATCGAAAGCTTACCTACGTCACCGCTTACCGCGCCAGTCGAGAGTCGTAAGTCCAGTGGAGCGGTGTTGTTAGTTTATTGTGTGAAGTGTGTCGTATATGTTTCGTTGAGAGCTCTACTATATACATTAGATGTTTCGGTACTACGTTTCCTGGTTAAACCGATGAATGTAAGTGGCATGTATCATACCAAAACCCTCAATCCAAGCCGTATTCCTATCAGCCAACATTTCGTTGCTTTCCACTGTTAGAGCACGCCCTTTTTGCCATTGATGCGACTTAGCAGCTCTGGAATAAAACCACGATTTGAAGTATAACCTGCTCTGATTAACGCAAATCTGAGTCCCGAACTTGAACTTCTTCTATTCAAGCAACCGTAAAGGATGACTATTGAAAACAAGACAATTAACATATAACGAAACGACACTCTCATCCTCTATGGCTGTAACATAGTATTGAAATTAGCTTTGTTGAAGGCTGGTGCGTAAGTGCCACAATTTGGGTTCCTATTAAACAGCTAAATGGGCAGAGATATTTTTGTCGTGGTAAACATTTCTATTTTTAGGCGGTTCTTTTCTATTATAAACAACTCGCGTTGATAATTCGTTGTGCGCGTTTAGGGCTAACGAACGACCCTTACGAATTAAAACCCTGATTCGTGCTAAGTCAGTTCTTGAACTGACATACGTAACTCCTTGCGGGATGGCAATTCGCAATTAATTTGGAATTCTTGGAAGGCGGTAATAAATCAATGCCAGTGGAATGCAACCACGGTTTTAATTTAGACCTCAATAAAGCATGGAAAGCTGGATATTCCCAGTGAAGGGAATATACCGTTCGTGTTACCCGTCCCCCATTACCCGTCTTTCAATCATTTTTGACCTCAAACCTTAACAGATTTCTGCATATTTGAAACGAGCGCGACGTTTTTTTTTTCAACAAAGTACTACAGCCTAAATTCGGATTCAAAATGGTGTTACATTTGGAAATTTTTCCAAATGCGGCCGTGGTAAATCTTGCTGATTTGATCTATTACAAAATTGTGTAAAATTTTCCACCTGCAGAAAATATTGGTGTGATGAAGAAGTGTTCCATTTTGTGTCATCTTAATGCAGTTCGAGCAGAACGCCTATTTACCTCGAAAGTATACTTCCAAATAATAGCCTCAACAAACCGTAACGAGGAGCATATAATATTGTCGGTTCCTGAAAGTTTCGAAATATCGTTTCTCAAAATTGAACAAATCACACGTGTCTCAAAATGGTTATGTTTTATTTAAACAAAGGTACTGTTTAAATTTAGAATTTGCCAGAACTCCGACCTGGGTATTTTTTTATGAATAGTGCACATATACATGTACAACTAATTCAAATTTTCCACAAAAAAAATATTCGCTTAGATGATGGTCAGGCGATCAACAATGAAATTTTCAGTGCAAAAATACCCACTTTAGAACGCTGCCATTACACTAGTCCAGGGATAACTCCCATGCTTACAAGTTTGCCAACATCGCTTCGGGTTTCACTTCTGTGTTAGAATACTTGATTGAATGAAAAACTAAAGAAAACCCAAAACGTTTTACGCGCAAATTACTTAGTGTGAAATATCAATCATTCAATTTGTATTAAAAACCGAGGCCATACTTAGGAGAAAAAAGTTGACAATCATTCTTGACCAACGAAATATCATAGAATGAAACCAACACTGTCCAAGTCTTAGTTAAATGAAGTTAATAAAAAGAAACTGGAATAGAAAGTTGATGTCATCTTTTACCAATTTTTGACCATAATACGACTCCATTTTCCTTTTTTGGAAATTTTTGTAGCGCCGCCATTTGAATCCGAATATCGGTTTGTGTTACCATAGCCGTTAATAATTTCGATAATGTTCAAGCAGTAACGTGTACTACGACGATAGACAAATTTTTCAATTATTATTTTTTAAAAACGACTAAAACGACGCCTCTTTAATACATCGCCATTTTGAATTTTGAGCTCGATTTTTGGATTGTGACACCGTCTACGTCGTTTGTTTTCAAAACGTCATAATTAATGCGCTAATGTTGATCACCGATTATTTGTATCTAGACTTAGCGATTGTTTTTCAACACCGTTCTGATTTTTCTGGAAAGATTTTTGTTTGCTGAAAATATTTATTTTCCCTCTTCCTAAAAGCTCAGTAAAACCTCCATTTTGCATATAAAATCAGAAAATTTGATTCATCACCTACACGTTGCAAAAAACTCGACATATTAGAGACATGAAATTTTCCTTTTAAACCTATCCACGAACACAGGTAAGTCAACTTACTAGATATACTTTCCCCCGTCTACATTTAACAGGAATGGCTCATGTAGTATATTCTTCGCCGTAGGGGGCCACAGTGTGATGGATGTGAGAGTCGTGCTCTTGGGGGATGGATAATGAACAACCCCATCAGGAGTTGGTCAAGTGTGTGGTGGTCGGGGATACGGCTGTTGGAAAAACACGGCTAATTTGTGCTAGAGCTTGCAATAAGCAGGTAAGTTTCCATCTAAAATAAATTCATTTGTGCGCGCTTGCTTCGGCCCTAGTTCTGTTCTATTATTGAATCAGTTTTATTTGATGTTCCATTATTCGTCTGTACTAATGGGACGATGATAGATGCGTCGGTCCGAGGCAGATCGTTACCAACAAAACAATTTTATCATGTTTTCGTAATGTATATACCTCGAGGTATAATTTAGTAAAATGGCTTCTGGGGACCTAAGGGAAATTACATGTAATACGTTATATCGTGTGCCTTGCTTTGGGCTACTAAGGGTAAATTGGCCCCTCGATGAATGTGACAGAGCTCATCAATTCAACCTTGAATTATTAGTAATTATTGACTGTTTTTTCTACAGGTGTCGTTAGCTCAATTATTAGCAACTCACGTCCCAACAGTATGGGCAATCGACCAATACCGCATTTACAAGGACGTCCTGGAACGGTCCTGGGAGGTTGTAGACAGCGTAAATGTCAGTCTACGACTGTGGGATACTTTCGGCGATCACGAGAAAGACCGCCGATTCGCATACGGTCGTTCAGATGTGGTAAATAAAAATAGTACCTGTGTAGAAAATTTTTTGACTAGTCATTAGCCTCGGGCATGAGGTGTTATTTCACCTTGTACATATATTTTTTTTATTTATTCAGGTACTACTGTGCTTCAGTATCAACAACCCGGTCTCGTTGCGCCACTGCCGCTTAATGTGGTACCCGGAGATACGGCGATTTTGTCCCAATACTCCCGTACTTCTGGTCGGCTGCAAGAACGACCTGCGGTACATGTACCGCGACGAGGCATACCTGTCTCACTTCAGAGATCGCAGCCCCTTTGTGAGGGCGACCCGCAAGAGCGATCTCGTCATGCCGGACGAGGCGAGGACAGTGGCCAAGGAACTGGGTCTTTATTACTACGAGACATCGGTAGGCATCGGAAGTCCACCTGAATGTGAAATATCTCCGTGTTTATATTTTCTCATGAAAAAACTCAGTTTCATTAATTTTCTCTTGTTCAGACTCTTGGAAAAGATTAAATTTCCCAAAGGAGTTTCAAATTAATAATTAGCTATAAAAGCACTCACTCAAAACATTAGTTTTGTCAGTTGCCCAGATCGCACGATCTCTTGTTATTCCACACCGCCAAACATTAATTCTCTGCTACAACAACTACGGTTGTGCATGGTCAATTGACTAGTCAATTACTGGTCAATTGGTCGAAAATAATTTGACCGGTATTTGATTGGTCAAAATCCTGGAGTTGCAAACTGAGATGTCTGATTGTTTTAATAACTGCCTATGGGGTACTGCTATGGATATTTGATTTAAGTAAATATTTTGTTCTTTTATTTCCAGGTCTTAACTTATTACGGAGTTAACGAAGTGTTTGAGAATGCAATCAGGGTTGCACTCATCGCGAGAAGGGCACAACGCTTCTGGATGACCAATTTAAAAAAAGTGCAACGTCCCCTTTTACAGGCAAGTTCGTTCTCCTAACTCTGCCACCTCCGCTAATGGTGGTTTTAGTCTCCATTCAAGCCGCCACCTCCATTGAAGCCTGAAGTGCACGTAAGCTCCAGCCAGTACCCAGAACAGTTAGAACATCTATGGCTAAGCCGGGCTCACACCGACGTAGTTCTCATAGTGGGCTCGATGGGATTTCCTGCGCACAGATTTATACTTGCAGCTAGTAGCGGGGCTTTCTGTCGTTTGCTGACTGTTGATTTAATGGCCCGAAGCACTAGCGACTCCAGTATGGTAAGGACAAAGGAAATGGCAAAGGAATATTTTATTTATTTAACTACTTCAGGTGAGTTCTTTGGGAGACTTCGCAGATGAGACTGAGTGTCTGGTAAGGGCTGAACAGAAGACTTGCAAGAGAAGGGCCAGTTGTCAAGCTTTGCCTACAGCAAGGGAGTTGGAGCATCCGGCGTTTCAATGCATCAGGAACGTCCAGCCGGAAGGACAGACTGTGGTCACCTTGTCCAAACTTGTGACGCCGAGTGCAATGCTGCAGTGCTTGCAATTCGCCTATACAGGCACCGTCGATCGTAGCGCACTTAACTTAGAGGAGACACGTGAAGCTGCCGAATTCCTAGAATTGCCCCAGCTTTTAGTTCTCCTAACCAAGCACCCTTTCGTTGCACCCGACCCCCCCGACGAAATCTACGAGAATTTCTTGAAACGAAGGCTTCAGGACATTTGCTTGGACCAAGGCCTGTTCGCTGACGTCATCTTCGAGCTGGATGATGGAGTGTGCACCGCTCACAAGTCTATGCTAGCTGCTAGATGCGATGTCATGAAAGCCATGTTCAGTGGGGATTTCCGCGAAAGCCAAGCAAAAGTCGTATGTTTCTCACGCATGTTTTTATCAAAACAAATATAGTGTTTTGTCCATAGATCGAGTTTCCGGGTGTTCGCGAATACACCTTCCACAAGTTATTATGTTTCCTCTACACCGACGAGGTGCCTCCAGTTTCCGCTTCCAAATGCGTGAATATTCTTGAATTGGCCAACAGGTTGTGTTTACCTAGACTAGTCAATTTGGTCGAGAAACGAGTTATTGAGGATTTGGAGTGCTTACAACCGTCGGAAGCGATCGAACAATGTTTAAGACTTCTAGAACCTGTTAAGGTACGTTTAAACACGATTTTCTTAAATGCAGGAATAAGTGCAGTTTTAGGTCAATTTAAAACATATTTAGGTTAGTTCAGGTTAATTTTAACTAACCCCCATTTTTCGCAAAAGTTCGTTGTAGCTTAGGTACATATGAAGCATTTGGGTTCGTACCCTAAACAAACAGAGATTGCCATAGATATATAAAATATATGAAATCTCGCAAAGCCGTAGTGACAGGACTTTTTACACATCAAAATCGATAAGACGTGTTTCATTTTACATTAAATGAACTACTTTTCAAACCGATCAAGACAGGGAATTCCACAATAATTTTATTCTAGTTGCACAACGGACATCAACTAGCCGACTGGTGCATGAACCACCTCTGCATCAACTACAACATGCTCTGTCGTATGTCTCCGCGGAATCTACGTCTGCTACACTCGGATAATCAGGCGTATTTAGTGGAACACCGCTGGCCACCAGTGTGGTACCTCAAAGACTACGACTACTACCAGAAGTGTCTGGCGGAGCGCGACAAAGAGCTGAAACCAAACGAACGCAACAGCTCGGGGTGTCTCTGCTTCTCGCGTAAATCTGAGTCTGATCCTGCCCTCTCTACAAGCAATCTTTGATATTATTAAGTACTATTAGGTTCCTCATAAAGTAGGGTGACAAAATTGAGTTACGGCATGCGGTCGTCGGAACATATCGACTAGAGTATAGGTACCAGTATTGTATTAGTAGGGGTAGAGCGGGCGTAGGCCGGCTACGATTAGTAGTATAGGGGAGTTTCGACTCGAGGTTTATTATTTATTGTGAGTTACTTTTGTCTACAGAGATGAGGTGCCTAACTTGGTATTTTGCTCACCTTGCTGTTAATCGTATGGCGTAATTAAATATTTAGTGGATATTTTGTGCCCAATTAGTTGATAGTAGCTGGCATATTATGATTGTCGACAATGAATCTTCTATATGAGGGATTACTTTATTTTTTCACCATTCTTACTTATTAACCTTTTCTATCTTGGTTGATATGTAAATTTTGTCAATCATGTAATAATTAAGAATAAGTCAATTATATTAAATGAATAGAGCATATTTGCGACTTCAACATAAAAACAATCTCGTAGATTGTAACAAAATCTGTTTTAACAAAGAGGAAAATCAATTTCGGATTATCAAAAATATGAACAGTACATCGGTCGAGACTTCTTCACGTATTTCTAATTGCTTCTGACGATTCGGAATTGGTTCTCTCTATCGCTAAAATAGAACTACGATATCACAAAAAAGGTCAATATTTTACTTTGAATAAAGCAAAAAATAATTTCGTCCATTTTTAGTTAACTGCAGGTAGTCAAACAGGGAGAACTAAGAACAATCAGAAATCCGGCACCCCAAAATGTTTAGCTTAAAAATGGACCTATTATAGGATTTTATTGATGAGTCATGGTAAATTGAATCTAATATATTATTAACCCAACTTGATAATTACAGGACCCCCGGGTTATTAATTTTTCCATTAATCTCATATAATAAATTACCGAAAATAAAGTAATCCTACTAAAATAAGTGTCAGGTGTCTGTATCTACCTTTTGGACAACAACCAAACCTTTTTATAACATCTACTTTAATAAATCACTTTATTCTATGTTCATCTTTTTTTGCATCGATACTACCGGAGCTTTTATTATACACACAAGTCAGTTAATCTAAATAGGTACGAATGTACTTACAGGTGCAAGGTATTCCAGCTGAGTGAAAAAGGACGATTTTAAAACAAAAACTATCTATGGAGAATCAAAATACTCTGGATTGGAAAAACCTCTCTATATGGACATGTTAACGATTTGCAATATTACAAAAGGAATGAAAACATGAATGAATTTGTGGACAGAACTGTAATTGAAATCACTAAATTAAACCACAATGATTGCATTGTTTAAGCCAGCATTGCTAACTTTCCAGGATGTTATGAGCGTTGTTTTGAGAACAATGGGGGTCACACCGTACGTCTGAATTTTTAATATTAGAATATAATTCAGTTAAGTAAAGTTACGTAATTAAAAGGAACAGGGAAAACAAAAAATGCTATTCAATGAAATAATATTTATTGTTTACAAATAAAAGATGATTTCTCATAATATATTACTGGTTATTCATGGGCTTTGACCAGTCTACTGTCAAAATAAGATGATCATAACCATGGCCATTTAACCTAGCAATGGCGATTGCGGCATCACCTTTGAACTTAAAGTGAATGTAGGCAAATCCCTTGCATTGGCCAGTCTGTTTGTCCTTGGCCAAAAACAACTTATGAATAGGACCAAATGGCTTTACCAGCTCCTCCAAATCCATTTCAGTAGTTGATTCACTGAGGTTTGCTATGCGGATTGCAGAATAGTTGTCGTCTCTGCGAGCCATATTGGGACCATCAGTTCGTTTGGCACCACCATCTCTCAAGCTTGGGGGCACATATTTTGAGCCGCCTGGTTTGTTGGCTTCGACAGCAGCAGGTCCAGCTAAATATCGAAAAAGTAACTTAAGGCTATGTCACAATAATATGATAAATTAAACATACCACCAGTAGCTGCAGGCTTCTTATCATCAGGCAATTTTCCCCCAGCAAGAATTGTGTCTTTCCAAGGGCACTTAGATGTCCAATGGTCACCCCCACAGGTACGGCACTTCACCACATTTTTATCTCCCAATGCTTTAGGACATTTTAAATTAAATTCAATTCATTCACTAGTGACATAAACAAACCTTTCAATTTGTCAAGGCCTTCATCCTCAGGTTTATTGTCCTCTTCTTTGCTTGAGATGAACTGCATGTACACATCTTCTCCAACTATCGTTGTGGCTGGATTTGGACCCAATTTATCATCAGCAGATTCACCAAATTTCTTCCAAGTTTTTCTCAATGCAATCGACTTTGAGACGATGCGTTTTTCAATTTTGTATGTCCGCACAATTTTTACCTAAAGCCAAACTCAGTCTTAGATGTTTGATAAAAAGTTTTAATACTCTGATAAATTAATAACGTTCTGAGTTATTGTATAATAGCTTTTACATTGTTATGTTAGTTGGATGAAATGACAATGGAGAATTCAAAACACGTAACAAACGTGGTGTATGAAATTTGTTGACCAATCAACAGCACCAAAAAGTTCATATTCACACTCGCATATTCCTCTAGAATCAGGGCTTTGATTTGATTCATATGTTTACTTAGCTCTGGGCATAACACTTGTGAGCACCCACTATACAAATAAATTAAGTGGAGTTTAGGCCTTGCAGCTGGCACCAAGTTGGAATGTAAACAGAAGTAGGGTTATGTTCGTACATTATTAGTGTTAAAGGAATCATAAATATCTAATGGTATTTTAAATATATCAATACCTTCTTATTGCCCTCAGTTTTTTGATATTCTGTAACTATTTTCTGACCGTTGTGGACGACTTCTGTAGAAGGAGGTAAAGAGCCTTCTTCCAATTCCACTTCATCCGCCCAGCTGGATTTCACCTCCTCTACTGCCGGCATATTCACTATTGAAATTGATGAATTTAATTTAATATTTTGAGGGTTAAAATAACACTAAATTTTGTGCAGTGAATATCCAGATTGAATTAATGAGATTAGATATAAGATATAATAAAAAATATACGAAGGGAAAGGAAACCAACTACCATGCAAGCAGTGCGTTCGTTTTTGCAGTCAATAGCAGTGTTGCCAACTTTTGACTTGGGATAGCTACACGGTGTTAATAAGATGTGGTCCAAAATCATCTAAAAGTCAATTTCGGACAAAAAAAAATAGAAACACAATTTTTTTGTATAATTCATCGGATTTAGACTTTTCAAATAATTACTAATACGTTATTCCAAATTTGATAAGCACAAGATAAGTAACTAGAACGGTTCTTCTTACTTTCCAAGTGTTCAAATGTATTCATTAAGAAAATGACTTCAGCACGTATCACCCACTGCAAGCGCTTATTCTTCAAACCAGCTGGTGCGGTGTTGCCTAGAGGTAAACTTACGAATATATTTTTTTCTACGATTAATTTTAAAAAATACCATCATTCGGTCTGTTGCGTTCTCAAGTAGTCAATCACTTGAATAGCTGATTAATAATGACACATACATAGCTCCTTATTTATCTGGGAAGTTAATTGGTCTCATTGGCGTCACTATTCCGATTGTTTTATTTATGATTGATTGTTAAAAGAAACGTCAAAGAAAATATGTTATTAGTATACTTATGTAGAGAAATTCCTTCACCTTCTTCGCAAGAAATTAACGTTTAATAATGTTTTAAATAAAATTTAAACCTTTAATTGTTTGCTTCCATTATTCATTTTATAGATGAACAAAAAATTTTTAAATATCAAGTCAAATTATTAACATAATTCTAATCAATCATATGAATTTACTAATGTCAGCAATAAAACACTGCTAATTTAAAACAACTTTATATAGAATTAAATAAACCTGTGTTTCTTATAAGCGATACTCTTTCTTATTCTCCTCCCCCGCAAAGTCACCGCTTTCGGTAGAAGACAATCCCGTATATGAACTCCTCGTTTTTGGGGCGTCCAAGCTTGAAATTCGTAATTGGCTAATCCGCAGTTTACCGCTACCCAACCTGCAAATTTCAGATAAATATGAATAGTGAAGCACCCAACATGTACAAATGCAGTCTCACCAGCATTGGATAAGACTACATCATAGCTGGATTCCCTTCTTGATTTTCCGAAAATTTTAAACGACTTAGCCAGCTCTAAACCCGGCCATTTTTCTTTACGATCTCCTTTAAAGATTGGTACAACAAACAAATCACTTCCTAAAAGCTCTTGATATATGGAGTCTGCTTTTTCAAGTTTACAGAATGTGATTGGAAGAGAATTGGCTCGAAACACTGTTAATCTGCAGTGCGATATTTAGTTGATTTGCGGTCACAAAATAATTCTTCATGTCTACCTTATGGAGTCGCTTCCTTGAATGTAGTCAAGCCGAGCCAGCCCTGCGATAAACAAAGAGGTTCCAGGTTTCACGCAAAATGTTTCTGCCCTGATTATCTCTCTAGGGAGAGTTTGTACAAGCTCCTCCGTCGTGAGTAAATGCAGAATTTGATCAGGATGCACTACACCTGGCGTGTCATAGCACCATTTTCCGAAGGCAAATTCGGGGCTTTTCTCATTTATTCCCAACCTAGTTTGTCCTGACATGTTGAAACTCCCTTGAAAATTTACATTTATTTCAAGTTCTTTTACAAAAAACTCTTGATTCTACCCTTAGTGGAAAAAGTGTCTGACTGTTCAGTCAAAGGCGTCAAATGGTCAACAGTTCTTTCAACAATACCCATTGGGGTTGCATATTTTGCCTTATTGTAAGACAACAAAGCTTCCTTGCTAACCTGCTCAGCCCTTTTTTCAATTTCTCTCAATTTTTCTAAACGTTTATTGCGGGCATGCAAACGATAACCTGAGAATTTCGTGATTGGGAATTTAAGCAGATTTAATGTCGTACCAGGCCATGGGCTAGTAGTAGCTTTTTGAATCAGATCTGCCGCTTGAATTTTGCAGAAATCCGATTTTAGTAATAAATTGAAAAGGCTCGATTTGCCTACATTTGTAGTGCCAACAATGTAGACATCGCCTGTGAAAATCGGTAGAAAATATTAGTAAGTTGTTCCTAAAAAATCTGAAGAAAAATTAAGTAGACCTCAAAATAAATAACACTTTAATATCTAAAAAGAATAGGAGATTGTCATAGTATTTTGGTGTACATATTGAAGGTATTTCAAGGCAGTTTAGAGAACTACCTGACCAATTTATGCCACTTCAAGGTATTTTTATGTCGTTTTGCTGAAAATTATGCAGTCAGGATCTAAAGCCTGTGGTCCCTCCATTACTTCTTTATATTAAATATTGCTCAACATCAATCTATTGTTTTACAACTATAGCAATATAAACCTACCTTTGATTTTTATTTCATGTAGAGATGAAATCAAATTTTCAATCCCATATCCTGTCTTAGCAGAAATAAGTTCTACATGCTTAATGTTGCTATTTCCAAAACCACTCAATCTTAAATTATCAATGAGCAGCTGCTTGATTCTTGCAAGGTAATGATGATCATCCTTAGGCAACAAATCTAATTTGTTCCCCACAACAACAATTCTGGATTTTGGCCCAAGTATATCTGCCAGTCCAGGCCATATTGAACATGGAAAATCTATTAAATCTACTAATAGAAGCACAAGGCTTGAATTAAAAGATATGCTTTTTAGAACTTTAGGGTAATCATCTGCTGAGACCCTCACTTGCAGAGCTATGTTGTACTCCTTTAAAAAATGGCAACGTTGGCAATAAATTGACTCTAAATTTGCTCCTGCCGATGTGAATGAGTTTTTGAAAATTTCTGATGGAATATAGCCTGGTATAGCTGCATCCTAAATGACATTTTTTAAAATTTTTTATAGATCTAACTAAAGCAAATATTACCTTACAATGTAAGTATGCTCCACAACCCCCACAAGATGTGCTACTTATAGGGCATCTTGGATCTGCGGTACCAAAATTTATATTTGAACCTTCAGCTTGCCAATCAACTATGGATTTACTTTCTATATCTTTTAAATCTTTTTCATAATTTTCATAATATGTCATCCAGTTGTCTGGGCTTTTGTCTAAGATTTCTTTCTTTGCTTTCAATTCTTCTTTTATTGTATTAATGTTCACAGGTTTTATTGGTTTGGTGTCATCTTCTACTTTAGAGTTTATATTAATATAAGGAAACTTTGTGGTATAATCTAAGCTTTGAGTATGCTTGTCAAAATCTTCTTGAAGTGTTTGTGGGATAGTGTTACTACTATTAGTTGACTTTTCTTCACAGAAATATTTTAAGGAAACTGGTAGAGGTCGGACAGTTTGCAGTGCAGCCTTAATTTGCCGTTCAAGGTTTTGCCGCATTTTCATTGCAATCAAGTTTTGCTGATATGTACTTTTGGGTTTGCTCCAATCAATCACACTATTGTACAAGAGTTTTTCTTCGTATTCCTTAATAAATGCCTCAGAAGGTTCTACGCCATCCTTCTGATCCAGTTTTGCTTTAGTGTTGTTTAATGATGAGGTGCAAATTCGGTAATAGTTTTGGTTTAAGATGTTTTTTTGAAAACGCTTTAATAGGAGCATTCTTCTATACTTTCTGTGGGTATTAAATTCTAATAAAATTGGGTGAAAAGCAAAGTTAAATGTATTAAATTTGAAAAAAATCAATCACAAAATCAAAACATGGTTTTGTGAGGTTGAAGTTACTTCACGGTATTTTTGTTTCTGTTTCATATCATTAATGACCATAAGAACTTATGTACCAAACAAAGAAAGATATACACATTTTACAACTATATTATTTCAACATAGTGTGTCCAATGTTAATTTTAACATTTGTCAGGAGTGTCATTTAACACCTCTTTTCTTATATACAGAACCTTGATTTTTCGAAATAGCAGCAGCAATGAAGCCTCGTTATGATCGGAATCTTTTTCCCTTTCTCATATTTTTCCTTTTATTGAATTTGGAAAGATGCGTCTTTGAGTACTGTTATTTATTAAATATAGAACAATAGTTAAAAATTTAATATGAATTAAATTTAGTTCGTTTACACTTAAGAGTAAGATCATACAAAAAAATGCATCTTTCACAACATTGTCACATTTTCATATTCGTCCTTTGCATACAGGCATAGTTGTATGGAGACATTTCTAATATATTCGTTGCCATAGTTACCTGTCAGCGTTGTAAACAAATTCACTCAAAACGAATAAAAATGTCTGATCTCCATTCTTACGGAATATATTTCAATGAAATTGATAAAATTTGTATTTTAAATCCAGAAAACTATAAGCAGACAAACGATTTGAAGGAAGAATGCTCTATTTATATAGAAAGTAGGTAAATTTATAAAACTGTAGAAAGAAAAATGGTCCATCAAGAGTCGTTCATTTATACAAGAATCGTCTTGTGTCTTTTGTTCCAAATTTAATATTAGTTTAAATAATGTACAAGATGCCCATGTAAAAGTTAAAGACGATGCAACCAACAAGGAGTGTGAATTACAATCTGTGGTATCACTAAAAATATCAAAAAACGTATCTTTAATTTCCTTTTCAATGTTTTAGAAATAGATGAATTCCAAAGAATCGCACACAAATTCGTATCAATGGTGGAGGAACTGAGTCAAAAAATCGAGAAGCAAAAAATTAAAGCCATAGGTGCTCGAAACTTACTCCAAGGAATGGAGAAGCAAAAGGAACATAATCAACAACAATTACATGTAGAAAATCTGCAATTTTAGTTTAAATTAACAATTTTCTAGCACTCTTTTAGGCAATAATAAACGAGGCTTCAATGGAATTGGAAAGACTAAAAATTCAAGTAAACTCTCTGAAGAAAACTGAGATGGAGCAGAATGAACTAATAACGCAATTAACACACTATTAAAATTCTACTAAATAATTTATTCAAGTACAACAAATAATACAGTGGTAAAAGTAATTTGCGTTTAGAAAAATATCCTATACATGGTTGCTACCTAGAGCTGCAATAATGTAACGTAGGTATTTGCATTGTCCAGAAAAGTATGATTAAAATACCAGTGAAGGCGAACTAGACACTTCAAAATGCATGACTAATTATTGTATCCTTAGGTTATTACAGTTGCCTAATATCTTGTTCTACAGTTTTATTTCTTTGCCAACTGGTGAGACTTAATTTGTAGCTTAAGTTTATTCTTTCATTTTAGCTATGAGCCAATTGGTGCCTTAAACCCATATTGACGTTGTAACTACCCAAAATAAATATTAATTGAAACCCTGATTATAGGATTGTTAATAGAAAACCTTTATATTGAGGTATTTCTTGTATATGGAATCGTCGCATATCACCCCCTTGTAACCCGTAAACCACGACAACCTTGACTTTGTGAGGTGCATGTTATTTGTTTTCTGTTTATTACATAGGTACTGAAATAAAGAAAGTGAAATATTCAATTTGAATCCCATAGAGTTATAGTAAACGGCAAATAAATAAACTAATAATGTTTTAATTGTTCATTCTGAAAACACATACAATAAGGAAAAGTTACATCAAATCATGGTCTATTAAGGGACTAGGTAATAGATATTAGAACATAAATGGAATTGCCTAAATTAGGAGTTAAAAACAAAAAGCGAAGGAAACGATAAAACTTAAAAAACTAAAAGTAATTTCTAAAATATCATAAACGCTCCCAAGATGCATCCCTTTTAGATTATTTAATATTTTCTTAATACTTTACCCTTATTAAATCCGCATTTTTTCCTGTAAATAAAATAAATCGAGTTATTTGCAGTTGTAAGAGACTACCTCAGAGGTACATTACACAAAAATTGCCCTACTACTGGCTACAGTTGTAGTGGGATTTTTTCATGACGAAGTGTCGATGGATTGGGGCTCTTCAGTCTTAGCACGTTTCGCTTCGGTGTCTCCGGAATTTGAAGGCTCGGGGCTCATCAACCGCTTTTTCATTGTTGATTTAAATTTGACGATTATCACGGTCATGTTATCGCAGCCAGTTCCATCACCCATTGTATTGGGGGCCAGACAGTGATCAAACATCTAAACATAGAGAAACGTTTAGGATTATAATTACTTAGCAACACTGTTACATATACTTCTTCGCATATATGCGAAACTTTATCGGAACTTTCTTCGATTCTAGACTTTACAAAATCGACTACTTCCTGATTTGACATATAATTCCAAATGCCATCGCATGCCAATACCATGAATTCGTCTTCGCCGGGGTTAATTTCTAGCTTTTTTATATCCGGTAGTGCTGAAAAATAAAGCTTTGATAGTTATGATAATTTTGAGATAGTTAATGGGGTCATATGTTTCTGAATATATAAATGTGCTAAGATACCTTAAAGACGCGATCCAAATACTAGAACAGTAGAATTGAAAATGTAGAAAGCAAAAGAAATGCGCTAGTTCAATTACTAACTACAAACTAAATATTATATTTAATTTTGTTCAATTTAATTAAAAGGTTAAAAATGCATTTTTTTAACACAACCACTTCAAATTTATGTTTTGTAAGATTTAGTTTCAGGTTTTTTAATTCCTCTTTTTTGCTTTTAACTTTTACGATCAAATGCCTACCAGTAATCATTTGTTCCCTTGCGCTAAGATCTTTATTTTCCTTATAGGCATGATCGCCAATCGCCCTGCTCAAGTTCAGTCCTCCATTCACCCTGCCGTCGGATGTCACTTTGCCGCCTGCATTTACTATGCGCGCACGTTCTGGTGCGTCTTCAGGCTTATGATCAAACGACATTTCCACTGCTTGACCTATTCATCAATAAAACTTTAGCATTAAAATAATTAAGACCAAGTATAACTTGCCGTTTCTACAAACAACACATCTGGAATCTCCTGCATTGGCAACGTATAAATCGCGACCTTTTAAAATTGCAACCACAGCGGTACAACCACTATCTGAGCCAGGTTCTTCTTTAATGGTTCTAGCAAATTCAAGTTCATGCTGACCATCTTCATCCAGTTCTTCTTCCTCTTCCTCACCATCGTCTTCATCGTCTCCGTCGCTGCTGTTGCCAGAGCCGTCAGCTTCTTCCTCGTCTTCATCGGAATTGACTTCAAACAACACAAATAATAGAAATAATAACCACATTTGACGGAAGTGATAGTTGTGCAAGAGTTTTGCAACTGCTGAAATTCAACATAAAAAAACTGATCTCAGTTTCCATTTAGTTTTTTTTCCCATTTCTCCCATTTCAATTTGAACAATGGAGCATTATTTGGTACAAATCCTAACAGTAGCACAAAAACTAACTCTTCGATTCCATTCTGACATTATTTCATTCAAATTTTGGCTTTACCTTCTGGCTCTACAAAAGTCTTATCTTCTTCATCTTCTGTATCTTCCTCCTCGTCACTATCTGGTTTGAAATCTAACAATTTTTTGTACAATTGAGCGGCATTTCTTGTTGGCCTTGCACTTTTCTCAGGTGTCTTTTGCAAGGGCTTCTTCATGGGCGATTTGCCTAAATTCAAAAGAAATAAAAAAATCATGCAATCAAAAGAACATATCATATCAGGAGGCAACAATTTAATAGAGTATATACTTTCAAAATGAATAAGTTCTCCTTTAGAAATATTTCTTAAGATTCTTTTTGTACTTTTGTTCATCTAATATTTCATTAAAAGTAGCTAAATAAAGAGCACTAGTTGAGTTTTTTTATGTGACATCTTAATTAAGGAAGCTAAGGGAAAAAAGTCTATAAAAATCAAGTCTTTTATCAAAAAAATATACTAATTGAAAACATTATTGACTTCTATTACAATTCTAACAGTCCACACCCACAACCCACACATACCTTTACCTTTAATGCTGACAATGTCTCCATTCACAGAACTTCTTACACCATCTTTGGGAGTTTCTTCTTTAACGTCTCCATCTTCCTGTTTCTTACTTTCACTAACTTCCATTTTATCTGAAGGAGGATTAGTGTCTGCTTCATTAGCCTGCATGTTTCCAGGACTTGAGATTTCAATATCAGGAATAGGGCCATTTGAAGTGGGTGTGATATCTGAGACATTCTTTATATCTTCAACTACAACAGAAATATTTTGTTGGTTTGCTTGAGGTTTGAATCCATTGATATTACCTCCTTTTTTTTTACCTCTATTTATGTCTCCATTGGTGGCTGAACTGCTATCTGGTTCAGATTTACTGCTACCGCTACACCCAGCCTCAGCCTCACAATGATTATTACTGCTACTGCTGTTTTGTGGCGCATCAATTAAGTTGCTGTCAGCATCAGCAGTGGAACTTGAGGCTGATGCGACCTAACAAACTTAAAATGAAGAACATGGTAATTTCAGAATTATTTTTTGTGCTTACAGAACTGTCCTTCTTTGCACTTATCATAGGACTTTTAGGTAACTTCTCTCCTTTTTTTAAACTGTTCAGTGTTGGATTCACTAAATTTGTGTATTTCTCTATGACCTTCTCAATAGGCATTGAAGCTTCCTCATATAGGTTATGGTAATTCTCTTCCTCATCAGATTCTTCAGCTTCCTTTTCACTTGCTATTTCCTATGCCACCAAAAAAATTCTCTAGAGAACAGTTATCCACTACATCTCAAATAAATACCTTTAAAATAGATACAACTTCAGGTGTAGCAATGGTGGAATCAAATCCCAAAAACCCATCTATAAGGGCTTGTTCAATATCACCCTTTTTATATGCTTCAGTGTCTCTAATGTACTGGGGCAATTTCTGAGAACAGTACTGAGCAACTTCGTGGCCTCCATGCCCATCATATACTGCGAAAAATGAAGTGTTTTCTTCAAAGTCCAGGATTGTATTATGTGCATCCTGAAAATTGTAAAGAATATAATCAGTGCACCTTTGAGAAAATGAAATTTAGTAGTTAGAAGTCAGAAATTTTCTGTGCTCCCGCCAAAAGTGAAAATAGTTTCTCGCCGAAAATTTAGGTATTGAAAAAATTTGCGTGTGGTATTGATGCATTTAATACAAAAACTATAGAAATGTACTTCTAAAACAACCATAAAAACGTGATTCAAGCAACGTCTTGTCAAGACAATAAATTCAATAATATGGGTTGTTAATGCAGATGATGGAAGGTTGCAATTAATGTTTTACACGATTCTAAGCAAAGTATTCATATTGTGGTATGAAATTACCATGATAGGGGATAAAAACAACCGATAAACGTAAGTATTATAATGCCTTACCTCTTGGCTTATTCGCCATCCTTGCATGGAACTTGCTCCATAGGTTAATTTATCGTTGGACTCATCTGTTGAAATTTTTTCTGTAACTGGTTCTGACAAATACGAACCCATTTTTTCGCGTTTAACGTGGTTTCTTAATGAATGGGGGAATATATCTAGGAATAAAACCGGCTCTAATCTTACTTTACCCGCTCATAATTGACTTGCCAAAATTGCCAATTGATGCCATTGCGAAAATGAGGATTTCGAGATTTTGACATTGAAGACATGCGACGCAGCAAAATCAAAATGGTGGATAAGAGGATGATAAGAAGAAAATGACGTAATGACGTATGCTGTATATTTTAAATTAGAAGGAAGAAAAAAAAAGAAGTTAAATACTTATTGTTTAAAATAAATTAAATACACTCGAATTTTACTAATACTTAATGCCGCAAAATTAAACATTTTTTCTCAACATTAACTATGTCCATTGCAGATATTAGATCAGCTGTTGAAAACAATGTAAAATTTGAAGAATATATACAATCGTCAATTTAAACTAAAAAACAAATGTTAATTGAAAATTAAAATAAATATCACTTCTTTATTTATGTGTTAACTTTACTTTTCTGGCCTCAAATTTCTTAAAAAAATACAAATTATTTGTTCATTTTTCATATTAAGCGACTGGGTTAATTTTACACAGAACTAATGGATTTAAAGTTTTTTAATCGAATTGTTCTAGGCCCTATTCGAAATTTTAGTCGTTCTAATTCTAGATTTCAGAGAAAACCTAATATTACCACTGCTGGGATTGTAGGTAAGTTAACATCACTGCAGTGTAACTTCACTAATACGGGCAATTAAATGCATGGGAGTTTAAATTAGCAATACATCCATTTAACCAGTCTATTCCTATTTAGAAACCATTTTAACGTGACACATATAGTGAAATTTCATGGACATTGCAATTTTGCCATTTGAAATGCTTCAAACAAACACAAGCCACTGTACTCATGTATTTATTATATCTCTTTTGAGCTTGCTCAGTTATAAACTATTTCACCTCATAAAATCTTACATTACATATTTAATCTCTAAATTACTATTATTGCAAACAGCCATAATATGTGTTAAGTCAAACCTTGCAATCACCTAGTACATTTTACTATAGTGTGAGATATCCAAATCTGCAGATTATAAGACCTAAGTGAGCAGTTTAAATGAGAAAAATGCATGTTCAGAGTAAAAAGATGTGTTCAAATTATGATTTTTGAAAATCTATGTAGGGATTACTAGATATTTGGAGTAAACTATGTCCAAATTTAGGATGTTACACTGTATTTGAATCTGCTAATCTAAACCTTATGATACAGTTATAGGGGATGAAATTTTAAAGGGTGAGGTGCTAGACTCAAATTCCAGATTTCTAGCTAAGGAACTGCACAAATTAGGGCTTCAGTTGAGAAAGGTTCAGTGTTACTCAATTCTATTTCAAGATCACATTCATTTTAAAATACTAGATGTTCTAGATTTCTATCATTCCAGATGATGTGGAAATGATTAGTAATGAAGTACAAAGCTTTTCAAAAAAGTATGACTTTGTTTTGACCACTGGAGGTATTGGGCCTACTCATGATGATGTCACTTATGAGGGTATTTGTCTTCATTTGTATAGATTAAATGGAAACAATAATAATTTGCAGGAGTTGCACTTGCATTTGATAAACCACTATATTTACATCCAGAGCTAAAAGATATTTGTAGTGAATTTTATAAAACGGAAGATCTTTCAGATGCTGGTATGAAACTTGCTTATGTATGTAGATATCACATTACTTTAATCTTAATACTTTTTAGGGTTCATATATTTTTCTTTTTTAGATTCCTAAATCATCAATATTGAACTACAAGACAATCGCGGGCAGTGATTTAGCCTATCCGATGGTTTCGATAAAGAATGTATACATGTTCCCAGGTATACCAGAATTACTGCAGAAGACAATTTTGGAAGTAGGCCCGATACTGTTTCAATGTGCAAATCGATTTTATAACAGGTGCGTGTTCTGCAACTTGCCAGAACATAAGATTGTGACCCAATTGCAGCAGGTTGTGGATCAGTTTCCAGATGTGCGTTTTGGGTGTTATCCGAAATTATTTAACAGGTCGGTATGGTAAGGTGTTGCAAGAGAATGTTAAATTCAGAAAAAATGAGTTCTCTCTTGAGTGAAATTCGTGTTTTAGTGTTTACAAAGTTAAACTGACAATAGAATCATCGAACGAAGATTCGACGTTAAAGGCTCATGCCAGATTGATGGAATTAATACCCAAAAATTGCATTGTTGATATGGATGATACATAACATCATCTTAGGTATTAAAATGACTACAGTAGAACCCTCTATAACACGCTAGATTCTGTGTTTATGAGTCACTTAAATTATACAACCATTTTATTTTAATATTTATTTTAATTTAATTTAAATTATTAGGTGTACAAATAGAAACTGCACATTTTTTGGTGAAATTAAGGTTTGTTAAAAACATACTCATTGGCAATGTTAATAATCAAAATAATTTCCTTTATTATCTATCACCTTTTGTCATTTATTGGGTATATTGGCATGATGGATGCATTCATGATAGAAGCTTAATGATTTTGAGGAAAATAATTATCGAACCATTTTCCAACATCTTCAACTTTAGCGAATTGATGGTCAGCTAAATGAGATCTTAATAAGTGGAAGTTGGATGGAGCTAAGTTTGGAGAATACACAGAATGTTGGAGAACTCCCCAGCGTAAGGATAGAATGAGTGCCTGGGTTGGTTTGCTGTATCCAGTTGAGTATAGTTCTGCAGCTATATCACTTTTCCACTTTTGTGGCTCGGAAATGGGCTTTTTTCCCGTAGAACTTCCCGTAATTTAATCATTGAGGTCTGATAACGTTAAGCTGCAATAGCTTAAATAAGTTTTCGAAGCTCGTAGTAAACGACTCCCTTCCTATCTCACCAGATACATAGTAAAATTTTCTTGGCATAAGTGTTTGGTTTTGGACCTGATCTATATGGTTGGCTTATATCAACCCATCCTTTTTTGCTTTTAGGATTGTCATACGGTATACACTTTTTATCTCAAAACAATTTTGTGCAGAAAATTATCTGTTTTTTGTCGATATATATTCCTTCGATTTTTGTTATCTTCGGTTGGCTCGTGAAGAAACTATTTTCCTTTCTTTTTAATTGTTCTCATTATATGTAATCGAACTGAAATTGCTTATTGAGTTGTTCTCAACTCTTTTATAACCTTTTTTCAATTTAGCAAGAATATTTGACTAGCAAAGTTTGACTAGAAGTTGTCTATTCCCAAATGTGGATCGCCTTGAAGATAAAAATTTCCGCCACAAACTTCTCAAACCATCTCCTAATAGTTGCAGCACCAATAGAATTATCTCTCGAAATAAAATGAATTATTTCTATAGTTGTAGCCGCACTTTTTTCTGTTTAAAATAAAACAACGTTGTTATTTTGAAATTTTGCCTGAAAACATCCATCTCTTAATCACGCTTTATGCACTAAATGACAGCTCATGGGTACATGACATTTTTATAATATAAGGAGCTATAACTAAGCAACACATGCGCAAAATTGCGGATCGATTGGATGCGTTTGCGAATGCTTTTTGATGCGGTCAATTTCAGTGTACAGTTTCTTTTCGTACAGCTATTGTTATATTTAAAATAATTCTTTCCTAATAATCAGACGTAAGACATTACAAGACAACAATTTTTATTTTCGTTTAATAATGAATGTTTTCTTATCGTTTTTTTTTCATTTTTTGCCATGTTATACAAGTATCCTTTAATGTGTTGTATCTATACCATCGCGATATTCCCGCTAAGTTTTACAAATTTGAAGTGGACAATTCTCTAGGCCCTTGTTTTTTGGAATTAGCCTCTATTTCAGACTTAGAAGTAAAGAACTCCCCAGTTTGGGTTGGTACTCTCAGCCCCAGAGGTAACTTGAGAAGTAATCTCTACAGATGAGTTAAGTATAGGGATATTTTCTTTCAATTGATCAGTTGCTTCGGTTTGATTTTCTCCTGGCGCTCCTGAGAGGGTGTTTTACTTGTGTTGAATATATATATTGAAATAATAAATGTATTTTATCTTTTTCTTTATTGTTTTGTCAAGTTGGAAAAACATGATCGCATGTTTTTCGTCTGTGTTATACGAATCCGTTTTATATGAATCCGTGTTATAGGGGTCTACTGCATTATGTGTTAGTTATATTTACTTAACTAGTCATGGTGTCATTTAACTAAGTCCTAAATAGGTAAATATATTTTTTAAGTTTATTTCACATTGCTGGAAAGTATGTCAAGTAAAGGAAATAAAGAAATGCTGGGGTCATTTACATAATTTATTGATAAATATTACATATTCTACTTAATTCTACATATTGAGCATCCTTTAATATACAAAAATCAGTCCGAGCGTTCAAGCGGCAGAAATACACTATTTGAATAAATCTACTTAAGTAGTGCAAAACCGACATTAATCGCCCTTTTTTCTACCGGTCAAACAACTCAGACTTGTGTCGGGATACGCAACACTGACGGTGACCTGGTGGTTTCCATGAGACCCAGCCAGAGCCTGCAACTGGCTGAGTCCCTCAAAATACCCCTCAGAACGATAATATTATTACTTGCCCGAGAATAAGATTATTTAAGTTGGCTTATTAAAAAACGACACTCCAAAAAGTCTAAACATACATTTACAAAAGTGTAAAAATTTATTCAGTCGATTCGTATTCTATAATATCGAGTATACAAGTTGCTTGTAGAAAAATTGCTGTAGATTTTTGTGTGATAATGGGGAACGGGCTGTTAGAATGTACCCTGCAGGGAGTTGTGTCTAAGTCGAGAAAAGGTGCTTTCTGACTAAAAGAGCTTTTGAGATCGACTTTAATATAGAACCTTATCGTTAACACTGTTGGCAATTGAAATTTTTTTAATGTAGTCTTGGAAAGAGGTTTTGACTAATGGACAGCTTTGCATCTCCTCATTGAGTCATGTAACTTATTTCCTGAAGTTTATTGTTTCGATTTTATAGCTTAGAACTATGTATTTATTTAAACTATACAGATTTATACAATGTATCCCAGTTAAAATGTCTTGACAATTTTGTACTTAAACGCTTAGAACTGAAAATAGTGGAATATTGAAGAGAGAAGTTATTGATGCCACAACGGTGCATTTTAAGTGGGTCACCCTGTATTAAGTACTTACCACTGACCAACATAATTATTATCTTTTTCTTAGGGTAAATTCCTTTCGCCGCATCTCTTATTTAGCAATTCCCCAATGATAGTTTTGTGTAAATGGCCCTTCACAAAAGATGTCCGCCTAGCCGTTTAATTTGTTCAACTAATCGTAGGTATTTGACTAGAAAATCATCTCTTGCGTAGGATTTCGAACGTGGAAAAGGCACACAATACACCTAAATGTCCCTTTTTTGGCACCCCAGATATAGTGCGAGACTATACGTTAATTAATTATAAAACGTCTTTATCACTTTGCACGGCCCCGTGCAGTTTATGTCACTCTAGTTCACACAGCTTCAGTTTTAGCTTCTCATCTCCTCCTTCGCAAAGCTGCGGCCGCGATCATCTGTTGAATCATCGGTTCTGGACTACATGGTTTGGGATCGCATTTCATTTGACCGTCACCTCCGCATCTGAAAGTTATATGTCTTAATAACATTGTGTTGTTCATACAATAATTGCCTGTTTGTCCTTTGAGTGAGTTTAACTACCTTAAATTATTGCTAAAATTGTTTATTTGCTGCCGATTCACAAATGGAAATCAACAATGGATATTTTCGATATTTATTACTATACAACTTCCGTATAAAAAAAAACGCGATGCAGAGTCATAACGTGCTGCTATGCGATGTGTATGGTGAAGTTGATTGAGACACAATAAAGGCTTTCATTGAATTAAATCGTCGATTAATCATACCAGAGATTGTTGGCAATCTGAACGTATCGAAATCAAGCGCTGGAAACTATTTGAAATTAATTGGATATGTTAGTGAACTCGATGTATGGGTACCACATGAACTCAAGACATTTTCCAACGAGAAGAAAATTACCCCTTTTTGAAGCGTATGATAACTTGTGACGAAAAATTGATCGTTTGCAACAATGTCGTGCGCAAAAGATCTTGGACCAAGCCGAATAAGCCGGTCCAAAGCACTTTAAAAGCGGATATTCACCAAAGAGAAGTTATGTTATCCGTCTAGTGGGACTACAAAAGTGTCGTCAGATGGATAAATTAAGTGACGAAATCAAGATAAAGCGCCCAGGTTTAATAACTCGTACCCGCCAAAAATTGTCATAGCTTGGATTCCACATCCACGTTATTTACCAGACCTAGCACCGTCGGATTATCATCTGCTTCGATCGCTGCAAAAGGCCATTAATAAAAGAAACTTCGCTGCCAATGTAGAGGTAAAAATGTACTTGGGACAGTTTTTGCCCAAAAAGAATCTAATTATGTTGTGCAATTTGATGAAATTAACCCGAGGATGGAAAAATGTTATTAAGCAAAATGGACGATACATAATTTAATTGTTATCATTTTTTGTGGAAAAAGTTGTGTTTTATTTACATTGTAAAGTGTACAAAGGTTTTTTGGGACAAACCAATAGAATCAGATTATCCTTTTCATATTCCTCCGTTGATTGTCCATCAAGAAACAGACTTAGGCGGATTAAGATTTTATAGAATGGCTTCTGATTTGGAATGCAGGGTACACGATTATCATGGAATAAAAGAGTTGTAAAGCTTTATATCTCTAGTCACTTACATGCAATAGAGGCAAGGTCCGCTTGTCGAATCAATAACCTCTCCTACTTGGTACGCTTTGCCTGATATCTGACAACCAGTCTTGGAAGCTCTTCCTTTGTAAGCATGCGAGAAGAAGTGCGGGGGCAACGTTGTCGTTGTTGTGGTTGTGCTCGTCGTCACATTCACAGCGGTGGACATCGATACAGGACACTCGTATCTGGGACAACAGAACCCTCTGATTGGTTCCTCGTGGCACCTGGGAATAGGAGGCGGACAGCTTTGCTGTAGGCAGATAATGTCGCTCCTAAAGCAGAAGCAAAAGTCGCAAGGATCATCTCTAGGGATTTGTTGGGCCGAAACATAAACTTTGCCTCCGTATCTAGAAAACAAAATATCACTTGTGGTACTACTACCATAGTATATGCATTTATCGTACTAACCTGCAAGTACCAGGTCCAAATGCATTGTGTTCGTCCACACCGTAATAATCTCCAGGTTGCTCGTAATCAGGAGGCTCAGGTGTTTGTTCACCAAGAATATGCGCTGGAGGTAATTCAGTACTGGTTGTTGCTGGTAAGGCCGCTGTCGATTCTGATATAAGAATTGAAGTGGACAACTCTCCAAATACATGTTTTTTGGAGGTGGTCTCCACTTCAGGTCCAGAAGTGAATAATTCGCCAACTCGGATTGGCATTGAAACATTCTCAGCCCCAATGGTAGCTTCGGAAGTAACCTCTGCAGGTGAGGTAAATATAGGGATTTCTTCTTTCGGTTGCTCAGTTTGACCTTCTCCTGGTACTTCTGGAAGGGGTGTTCTGCTTGGTTCCGGTAGTTTCACAGGTGCTTTGGATGATTCTTCAGTTTGACTAGAAACATCTTCGATAGGTGATTGCGTGAAGACCTCTGAGGGTTCTTCTGTTGGATCTTTTGCCTTTTCAGTTTTGCTAATAACTTCAGGTTCAGTTGGTATTAACTTATCAGTTTCCATGAATGTTGATTGCTCAATTTCGCTTGGAGTTTCTGTGGTAGATCCAGAGAATTTCACTTGCTTTTCTGGGAGTGCAGTTGTAGATTTGTATGCAGCTTCTGTAGATCCCTCTTTTTTAAACTGAGAAGAAGCAATTTTCTCCTTTGTTGGAACTGGAGTAGTTACTATTTCTGCATCACCAACAGTAATAGTAGTCTCCTCTGGAACTTCAGGTTGTTGGGTTGGGGAAGGTAAGTTTGGTGGTGGCGTCATTTTTGTCTCAGTAGCTCCTTCCACAGTTTGGAATTTTTTAGTTACAGGTGCTTCAGATACATCCGGACTTATAACAGATATTGGTTTTATATGCGGTTTTTTCGACACCACTGAAGTCACACCAGGAGCTTCAGTTTCTACTTCTTTCGGAACTTCTGTAGCTTCAGTTTCTACTTCTTCCGGAACTTCTGTAGCTTCAGTTTCTACTTTCGAAACTTCTGTAGCTTTAGTTTCTTCAACGCTTTTAGTTGTCGAACTTATCGCTCCAACAGTAGTTTGTTCTGGTTGAGCTTCAGATGTTGCACTGACCGGTATTTCAATCCCTTGAGCACTCGTAGTCGTGACAACTTCTTTTGGAGTTTTCGATGTTTCCACTTCTTCACTTGGAGCTGGTGAAGTAATTGCAGTTGTTTTATTAAGTGGAGCTCTATCTGTTATTTCTACGTCATTTGTAACTAGACTTGAATTAGCTGGACTAAGACCATTACCTTCGGTTGGATTTAAATCTGGGATCTCAGTTTCACTTATTGTCACATTTTGTTCATTTGGCGGCTTAACTAGTTCGGTGACCGCAGAAGGTTCAGTGGCTGATGGTTGAATTATTGTAGGTTCTTCGGTAACAAGGGTTTGAGATGGTTTAGCTTCACTAGGCTTCTCAGTAGGAGCTTGAGCCTGTTGTTGTTCAGTTACATGAGAGTCTGCTTTTGTAAATTTATGAGTAAATGTTTCTTCAGGTATAGTGACATGCTCAACTGGCTTTTCTGTAATTTGTGAAGTGGCTTGTTCTTTTGAAATTCCTTTCGATGGTTCAGCTTCAGGAGTCGTAGATCCTTCTTTGAAGCCATCGGGTTTTTCTTCCGGCTTCTTTTTATCTGATTTGTAGGGTATTTGAGGATCACCTTCCTTTTCTTGTTGAGGAGTAGTTAGTTCAACTTTAGCCGTGCTAAATGTCTCAGGTACGGTTGTGATGGGTATAATTTTAGGTTCTTCGGTCTCGATTTCTGCAACTGGAGTTGTTGCTCTTTCATCTTCAGACTTACCTTCAGTTGTAACTGTATTGACAACTTCAGTTACCATTTCACTTGTACCTGTACCGATTGGTGTGGTAGCTTCTTTTTTTTTATCAGTTTCAGGTCTTGGCGATGAGATTTGTTCATGTCTTTCATCGACTTCTACAGCTTTTTCAGTCAATGCGGTTGTTGTCTCTTCTTCAACTTCACTGAATGTGGTAGAAATAGTTTCTGGAATTTTAGTAGCCTTACTGCTTTCTCCTAATGAGTGAACTGTCACTTGATCTTCAGGAATATCGACGTCAGGCGCTTCAGTAGTTTGCGTTTCATTTTGTTTATTTTTGTTGGTTGGAATTATTTCCTTGAATCCTTCAGGTGAATCAGTTACCGGACGATTTTTTTTTGCAGGCTCTTCAGGATTTTT
Organism: Euwallacea fornicatus; assembly: GCF_040115645.1. Classification (NCBI taxonomy): domain Eukaryota; kingdom Metazoa; phylum Arthropoda; class Insecta; order Coleoptera; family Curculionidae; genus Euwallacea; species Euwallacea fornicatus. The sequence continues at coordinate 7,319,975 of NC_089541.1, read as the reverse complement.
GGTAGCAGGTTTAGCCACTCCTTCTTCAGGGGCTTCCGGAGCAAGTTCAGTCACTTCTTCTTTTGGATGTTCAGTGGATGTAGGGGCAAGCTCAGTCACTTCTTTGGGAGTTTCTGTAATAGGTTTAGTTACACCCTCTTCTGATGTTTCCGCAGAGTTATTTGAAGATTCAGAAACTTTTTCTGATGGGATCTGTGTAGCTTTTAATGCAGGTTCAGTAACTCCTTCTTTGGGAGTTTCTGAAGTACGTTTGTCCATGTCTTCTTCCGGAGCTTCAGAAGACTTTCTGGAAGGTTCAGTCACTTTCTCATGAGGAAAGTTTGTAATTTCTAGTTCAAGCTCAGTAACTTTCTCTTTGGGCATCTTGGTAGTAAATTCAGTGATGCTATCTTTTAGAGTTTCCGAAGTCTCTGAAGGTTTAGTCGGTCCTATTTCAGGAATCGCTGTAGGTTTTAATGAATGTTCAGTAACTCCCTCTTTAGGTGGCTCTGTAGCAAGTTCAGTCATATTTTCTTTTGATACTTGCATAGTCTTATGAGGAGGTTTAGTTACTCCCTCTTGGAGAATTTCTGTAGTTTCCAATGCAGGTTCAGTAAGTTTCTCTTTGGGTGCCTCTGTATCCTTCAAGCCAGGCTCCGTGACTTCTGGAATTTCAGTATCTTTCGGTACATGTATTTTTTCAGGTAGAGTAATTCTTTCCGATGTAACTTCAGGTCCTTTTTCATGTGTGGGCGAGAAAGTGGTGATATCAGGCTCTACAGTTTTCTTATGTGTGGGCGTTGTGAACTGCAAAAAATACTCTTCATCCTCTATAGACACCTTTGTTTCTGCTTCAGCTGAAAAGAAAATATGCTTAATTTTATAGAAAGTTAGAAATTACAAGTAGCCTTACTGCAACTATATGTAGGACAGCAACTGTCTGTATCGCTAAAAACAGGAATGCAATTCTGGAATTCAACAGGGGGTGGTGAGCATTCAATGGACTCGCATCTCAGAATGGAGCTGATACATCTGCAGAAGGCTTGACAATGGTTGATAGGAGGAACAGCGCTGTTGTTCTTGTAAGTTTGTCCATCCACCAGGCAACTGCCCTCTCCAGGGATTTCTCTTTCTGGTAAAGTGGTTGGTCCAGGATACTCGGTGGTTTCGGGCAGTTGAGTCATCGTCGGGGGGCTTTCTGGAATTCCAGGTGTTTCTGTTGGTGGAGCCCTCTCTGTGCCATTAGGAATTTCAGGAATAATCGCACTTTCTTTTGGGGGTATTTGTCCTGAGTCTTTTTCCTCTGTAGATGATTCTGTAGGTTTTTGACCTGACCCTTCAGTTTCAGGAACAGTTTCTGTAACTTTCTCAATTGGTTCGATTTCAATTTCATTGGTTTCTTCAGTTGGTTCTTCGGGAATTTTGTTGCTTTCAGTGATTATCGGAGGAAGTATATTCTCTTCAGATGGTAATATTGATTCTGAAGGTTGTTCCGTTTGAGTTACTGAAGGAATAACTGGTGCACACTCAAGTTCTGAGGTACAAACTTCAGGCACTACTGCTTTTTCCGTGACGTTTTCCGGGGTTTTACCAATTTTCGATGGCACTGTAATGGGTTGCTGTTTGGGAGAAGTGGTTGTTTTAGCTTCAGACATTTCCAATACAGTAACATTTTCCTCAGTTTTGAGCCCAGAAGAATGCTCTTCATTCAAATCAATCTCATTTTCCTCCGTCCTAGGAAGTTCTGTGGTACTTCCAACCCCAATATGAGAAGTTTTTTGCTCATCACTAGGCTTGGCAACGTCAGAGGGAAGTTTAGTGATTCCAGCTTCATAAACTCTTTCAGTGGTTTGTTGACTAGTCTGAGACACAGAGATGGGACGTTGAGTTTCTACTTCTTCCGTAACTGTAACAATAATTTCAGTGGTAAGACCTGGAATTTCTTTAGACACGTCCGTGGAGTAAGCAGTTTCAGAGACATGGTCCATAGACTGTGGAAGTTCAGTTTTCTTTGTGGGAATTTCAGTAACAATAACAACCTCCTCTTCAGTGGTTATTGACTGGTCAAACCCGAACGGCTGCGAAGAAGTGTCAGTTGATTTGTCTGGTATCTCTTCAACGGCTTGTGTTGTTTTATACTCTTCAGGTTGTCCTGACGGCGATTGTTGTTTCGTGTCCGTTGTTTCGCTGTCAACAGGCACTTCTGTTTCTAATTTTACCTCAGTTATTGAAGGTGATTTTGTGGTTTGTGACTCTGCAGGAGTTTCAGTACTAGTTGCTGGAATCCTTGCACAACCTTGCTCATCGCATTGTTCCGGAACAATTGTAGGTTCTGTTCTAGTGCTGGGGGTGGTTAATTCGGCTGTAGTAGGTTCACTAAATGTAGGTAGTGTAATTGTGGTCACTTCAGGTACATCAATTTTTTCAGTCGACGAAGCTATTGGTTCTGAAATAGTTGGTAATTTGGTTTCGATTTCTTTATATTTATCATGGAAAACTTGAGAATGTTTCTCTTTTTCAGTTGGTAGTTCGCTCGTTATTGGTATTTGTTCGGTGGTATCAGTTTCTGGTAATTCCGGTAATTCGGTAGGTTCCTGCTTTTCCGGCAACTCGGTAGGTTCCTGCTTTTCCGGTAGCTCCGACAATTCGGTAGGTTCCGGCGTTTCCGGTAGCGCCGACAATTCGGTAGGTTCCTGCTTTTCCGGTAGTTCCGGCAATTCGGTAGGTTCCTGCTTTTCCGGTAGTTGCGTGGGTTCGGTGCCTTTAGGTACCTCCTTTTCTGTTAGTTGTGTGGATCCGGTGCCCTTAGGTGTCTCTTTGTCTGGTAGTTCAGCTAATTCAGTAGATGTCTCCTCATCTGGTGTTGCCGTTGATTCCGCATCTGGTTCCTTTTCAGGTGGTATTTCTGATGGTTGGGCCCCAGAAGGTGTTTCTTTTTCTGACGTCATAGGTAATTCTTCCGGTTTCTCTGTTTCAGAAACCAAAGAAGTTATTTCTGCCTTTTCTGTAGTCGTAGACAACTCTTCTTCTATCTTAGGTGTAGTAATTTTGGTTAAGGATTCTTCAGTGGACACATCTGTTTTTTCCCCCGGTTGTTTTGCAGATGGTTCATTGGTACTACTGCTAATCGCAGTAGTGATAGTTTCCATAGCTCCAGTTACGCTAGATGTAATTGCGTCAATTGCCTGAGAGACTCTGGTGGTAATGACTTCTATAGGTCCTTCAGTGGTTGGCGAGATTTTTTCGTCTGTAACAGATTCTTTTGCAGGTTGTGTTACGCTAACTTCAGGAATAACTGCTTCTTTTCTGACGGTTTCAGTTTGAGTTTCATCCATAGGTTGCTCTGTAACTAATGTCTCCGTTCCGACAGGTTTTGTGGTTTCCGCTTTATGGCTTGTGGGTTGTGTTGCTTCTACAGGCTGTTTGGTGAATTCTTCAACTGCTTCCGGAGTTGTTGGTTGCTTTTCGTGTTTGTCTCCCTCTTCAAGCACATTTTTGTTAGTTTCTTCGCCTTTAGCGGCTTTAGTTGCAGTCTCTGGTGCTTCCTTAGGCGCTTCTGTGGCTCCAGGACTAATCTCTGGGACGTACTCCTCTATTTTGACGTGTGAAGTAGTGAGAGGTTGTTCCGTGATTGTTTGCTCAGATTCCTTTGGAGATGCGGTAGTGGGTTTCGTTTCAAATGAAAGGGATGACAGTGTTGTTAGTTCTTCTTCAATCACTCCCGTACAATTGTAAGTGTCCGGGCAGCACTGTCCTTCTGTTACTGGTAGAGCTGTGCAATTGACCTTGTCCAGAGGAGTTGGCCCGCATTCCTGAACTGCGCACACTATATCTCCACGCAAGCAATAGCATTTCTCACAAGGAATGTCTTTCTTGACCAATTCTCCATCATTGTACATGTCTCCATGGAACTCGCATTGCACTCCTGGTTGAAGGGTGGTGGTAGGAGTTTCTGTAGTCGTAGTTGTTGTGGTGGAAGATGTGGTGGTGATTTGCGGAGTTGTAGATCCTTCCAAGTATTCGGGATGTTCTGCAAAAATCAATTAAATCAAAAAATTGTTAGTAGCTATGATAGTCAAGCACATACCGCAATTATATCTCACGGGACAACAAACTCCTTCTTGAAAAACAGGCCTACAACCCTCCACATTAAGGGTGCACTCTTGCATAACACACGCAGTTTTGTTGCGGATGCAATAACACAATTCGCAAGGATTGTCTGGATTAGATGGTACTCTAGCTCCATCCGAATAGAAGAGGTTATCGATTGAACATCCATATTCATTCAGATGGCCCAATGCTGTGGATGGGGCTGTGGAGGTAACTAATTGGACTGGAACTAATAGATATTTTAAAATTAGTTTTTGGTTATTAAAGTATCTGTCGATCCTAAAAGATACTTCAAATTTCACACATACTGGATTATTATTTGAAGCTCAAAAGCGATTTACCTTCAGGACATGTGATCACAGGGCAGCATTGATCCGGCTTTTTTTCCACTTTGCAATTTGCTCCTATAGCCTTGGTAAAGGGACAAACTTTTAGATAGCACATGAGCATTCGGTTGTGGCAGGTGCAGTTTAGGCAGGGTTCGTTGGTGATTATTCGGTCGCCTTCGTCATAGTGTTGAAAATTGTAGTAACAACCGGTTGCGTCTGCAACTATAGAAAACAAAATTACAAAATGAATATAGAGAAATCAATCTAAGATTTTCCTTTTTCATTTAGTTAAATTGGTTATTTAGTTAGTTAGTTATTTTAGTTAACTTACCCGGATAGTATTCAATTTCGGTGCTCTGTTCGGCATGCTGTTCGGGCTGAGCGGGTGCTGTAAACAAAAGTTAGTAATTAGAAAAAGAAATCTATAAGAGACGAACAACTAATGATAGGATAATCGGCCTATTTTAACGATTGAAAACTTTTAATAGTTTAATGATATTTCTAATTCTATGTGAGTCGGTCATCATATTGCCAATTTGGTCTATGATTATGCGGAGAAAGCTCTTTGACAATATTTTTTTTTTAATAAACTCAAAGTCGAACCCTATGATTCAAAAAATTTCAACAACATAATTCGATATCGAACTCTAAAAATTAAAGGAATATCTTGAATTTTTCCTGTTTCAATGCTTATCTGCCAACACTATTCGTATCAAAACTAATAGTGTCGACTTTGTAGCATATAACCGTCTTTATGAAACACACGCTTTTAAGTGAAGACAGAAGATATCACGTAGGTGCAACTACATCCAAAGTCATACGGGGTAGGTGGCGCAAAAAATTATTTGATAACACACAGTGGTGGCAAATGAGAATTTTAACAATAAAAGCAGCCACTTTTCTCATACAGAGAAAACTACTAATAGGCACTATATTGAGAAGACTGGAAAATGCTTCGTAGTAAAAACTGATTAAAGATTTGTCCTTACTACAGCTTCACCTCTCGTTAACAACTAATAACATGCATTAATTAACGGGTTTTACAACCTAACCCCACGTGAAATTTTCAATAAAACCGCCAGGAAGAACGGTATCTTAAAATGCTTTGCAGAACGTAAATAGTGAGAACCATTTGGTTTGAGATTCGAATTCTTCAATTGTAAAATGTTTATCTTTCTACACAAGCCATTCTTAACTCTTTTGAGCAAATAGCATTTTATATTCTGAGAGCTTTTCTGTTCTTTTAGTGCTTCCTGTAACACACACATTATATGATGTATTGATTTCAGGATAAATTTATCACAATACAGCTCCTCCGCTTTTACATCTACAGTTAGTTTTAATGATCGATTAATATAACTAAGTATGCAAAACTATACTGGGTGTGCGCCTTGGCCGGTCATAAAATACCCCACATCGAGAGGAGACCAGCAGGTGGCAATTCGTTTATTGCGGTGAAGATGATTGAATCTTTAGAAGTAAATGGATCTCGGGAATTTCTTGTTATGTTTATTTATTGATTGCCTGACTATTGGGAAAAAGTACAATTCTTAATCAAACATGCAAAAATTTAAATCACATGCACGTCCGTCCAGCTGCGGAAGATTTCATGAGAATCTTCATCGTACGTTTACACTCAACGTTAGATAATTACAATTAACTACCTGTTAATGATCGAGTTTAATTGTTATTCGCCTCAGAATGTTAATGAATCGAGTAGCAATTCATATCATCTTCATCGGATTTGATGTATATTTATTCAGTTTTGTATTAATAGCCGAGGTACCGTATTAATTGGTAAAGAAAAACGTTGGTTTTGCTTGATATCTTGATTTACTTGCATAAAACACACGTACCGGTTCGTTATTAGATAACAAATGGGCTCAGTTATGATTAAATTGGATTTATAATTGACTCGAATTGCAAAAAAATTGAAATTTTAATGAATGATCATTGCCTTATTGGGATTAATGAAAAGGTGAAGATCTAATGTGCGTTTTATCGCTAATCGGAAAGATGTATCTAAGGAGTATTGGATGAACTTATTGATTACTCAATGATAAACCTAAGAATGCACTTTGGCCAGATGGTGGCGGGTACTTCACATGTCACGTTAATACTCATGCAACACCAGTTTTTGTGTTTATTTACTAATTGGTAATAGTGTGCAACGACAATGATAAAGGCATTCTCAAACGCATTTTCTTGTGTGGATCTAACTGTACTGATGGAATGTTTGAATAATTCTCTGTAGCTTTTCTGTAGTTACGTGGGGTGATTTTACGCACAAAGGTTTCAATTATCAGTAAAATGGTGGGCTTTTTGCCTCAAGAAGTAAACGATATCCATTAACTGCTGGCAATTTTCCTGTGAAGGCTATTACGATTTGCGTCTACATTAAATTTTTTTTTCCGCCCAGTTATTATAAAGCCATTAAATTGCACTCTGAACCATTATTAAGCACGGGATGACGGTATTAACGCTAAACGCATCAATTTGCATCTCGATCTAATGGCTATAAATCAATTTGGTTACATTGTAAAACGGGATGCGAAATGGGGGAAAAATCCAATATAATCAGGATGTGGATTTATTTGTTTTGCCCTAAAATTAATGGTTGAGATCAACACGTACAGAGAGTTGCAGGCTGAAAGCTCAAAAAATTCGCATATATCACCAGTATAGTTTAGTAATAAAGTACCTTTGATGGAGCAGCAGACTTCGATCTTTTGCAAAGCTTGAACCATTAATTCTGTAGATTGGAAAATTCGGAAATTACTTGAAGTTTATATGTGCGTACATTCGAAATACTCGATAAACTACATTCATAATACATCTTTTCCATGAAAGTCGGAAAATTAAATTTCTTGTCAAGCTTCAAACATTATAATTTTTAAAGTGAAAAACTGTATATTTTTGAAATTATTATTTGTGTAAAGAACGAGGTTAAAACAAACTATTCATATCTAGGAAGTCAGTATCATTCCTCTAAATTTTAAGAACTTTGTAGCAATTTTGAACTTGCTGTTACAAACCCACACAGTTTAAATCTTATTAATTATGCAAAATAAAAGCAAATTTATTACGGCATTTGCTAATTATTCATCCTTAGACTTATCGTATTCCTAATGAAATGGGTAGTTAACGAACGAACTCGGTACTGCTCATTTACACCGTTGTAAGAAGTACCTACTCGAGTCTCGAGCAATGTTAACCGTCATCGGGCAAAAAAGCCTATCCGTGAATTACGTCCTCTGCGAATGGTCAACGGTCAAATTGATGATTAAAATGGCGACTTTGTAGAGGGCTAGCTATAAACTTAAAGTTCATCGCAAGATTAGCTCTTTAGCTAATCTTGAGATTAGGGCTAATTTGGGTTTTTATGGTATTCGCGTCACGTTTGTTTAGAAAAGTTTTTCGTGCAATAATGCCCAACAGCAGTTGATATTAAAAATACTCTTCAGTCTACCTGCAACAATAATTTCCAGAATGAATTGATGAATGAAACATGATGTTAAATAGTATTAATGAAGTTACACTTAGTTAAGAATTAATAAACGAATATAACGTACTTTTTCTGGGCCAAATGATGAGGGTATTGTATGTATAGAATAATACATGAAATTTAGTAAATAGTTATTGCAAGGCACTTATTTATGAATTTCGTTCATGATGATCCGATTATTTTTCCACTTCATCGATGGTTTTTTTAATGAATTTATGATCATATAAGTGATAAATGTTTGCAATCAGTTTTTATAATAAATTGTTCTTGATATTTACTTTTTCAATGATCAATAATTTGGTGGTAATAGGTACCTCAAATTGACCTTGTTTCCATCGTATTTGTTCGTCCTCGTGTGTGGATCACAAAATTCTTCACTTTGTTCCGGTTTTTCTGAACGTTTTATGTTCAGAATTTTATTTACTATATTAGTCTAGTTTTCGACCGGATATACCACATGACGGTGTGACCTACAGTTCCAGTTAATTTATATTCAGGTTATTTCAACAGTGATTCAACTACAGCATTCCATGGTGGACAATTAGCACGATCTCCACTCGCAATGGGAAATATTTCCAACTATTCAGTCCATTTCCACGATTATGCCATCGTAAATTTTCGAAAACAATCCCGCTTTCCGCGTTCACATCAAGTCGGATTAAGAAGAATTACGATATGTATACGGAGATCGTGATTATGTACCGGAATTTACAGTTATCTACTTTACCTGCCGATAACATGTTATGCATTTCACGACTAGGCCAGACAGAGGCAAATACACCTGGGGGGCTTCTATAACTTCTATAGGGCAACAGCAGGAAAATTTTATTGAAAAGTTTTCAATTCCAAGAAAGTTCCTCCATTATTGTACTGGTCCATTTTGCTTCAGATGGATAATACACAAACTTGGTGGTTGCAACAAAACCGCCTTAAAAAATCCTTAACTTGAAGCAGATCCAAATTTTCCCCAACTATAATCGATATAATTTCCATGATATTATGGCAAAGTTGCACGATTACCCAAAACGAGTCTTACTGTTAAAATACGTTCCACCAGTTCCAGAAGAATCAAAAAAGCAGATTTGTGACTGAAACTGAAGTTTTCGTTTAGTTTCCGACGTCTCATTGCTGAGGTTCAAATTTTGCATGTACTAGAGGCGCTTCAAAGAGAGGAAAAATGATCCAGTTATGAATAGCATAACTGATTTTGGGCATAGTGCATGGGTGTAAGTTAAATTGGCCATATTTGTTAGCCTAGAAAAACTAATGTAAAACCGCAGGAAAGGTGGCGCCTAATTAAATCCAAATTCGCTACTTTTAGGTTTGTATGGGAGATTAATGGTTATTCCTGTATGCTACATTGTTTACCTGCACTTATACAATAGTAATTACGTTATTCGGTGTTCTATTATATTCTCGGAATCTGTTTTTGTCCTTTTATTAGGTGGGTGTGTCAGGTGTGTGTGGGATGTCTTTGTATTCGCGTTTGAAATTGTCGCAATTGCCTCACGAGGTCATTACTTAGAGACCCGTTAAGCAATACTATTTTTTCTTGTTAATGACTAAAAGCCATAAATGGCACAAACCTCATATTTCCAATCGGTGCGACATCGATGCAAAACGAGACCTTCTACTTTCTATCAATAAAACGCTTAGTTATGCCTGCATTAAAAGACAATAAGACAAGAATCGTGAGCTGAATAAACGGCTTAGAGCGACAATTAATCAAACGCGAGCTTCGAAGCGAAAGGTCCGCATAGGAATCATAAGAATAAGACGGACCAGAGCCTTGGGCTGCCCAGTCGGACAGTACAAACATAGAAATCCAGAAACAGTCGCTGGTCATGGGAGTGAGTAAGTAAGTCACGAGATCCAATTCTGAGATATATATCTAGGAGGAAAAGGATCCTGCTGAAAGTATTTCTTAGACGAGGACTTTTCCTGTAGTTTTAGTATGCAGTTTAAGGATTTGATTATTGCATCATGAAATGGCTTGTGATTTTAAGCTGTTTTATAAGAAAATTTTTGTGCGTCTCCTATAAAACAAGGTTTTAACAATCCATAGCATATGAATGATTGAAAGTCGATCGCAAGGAACGAGAAAAATCACTTATCCTCTAGTAAAGAAGTGACAACTAATGTGATGACGAAGCTTGTAATTTACCTAGTGTTATGCCGATGACTCAAACCTCATATATGAAGGCAAATTAACAGTATGGATTGTGCAATTTAAGTAAAATTTAAACGGTGTGTCTTAAATGTATTTCCAAAAATAACATAAGTATGGTTTAAATGCCGAAAGTAGTACATTTTTGTTAATATGGTTCAGCAAATATTGGAATGTTGTTGTTTTATACTTTTTCCTTTCTAACCCATATACAAGGTTTACGGAAATAATGTGTTTGTATTTTTGAGGGTAATACCTTTATGTGTCTAAGCTATATGATGGTGTGTAACTACAAGAAAATCTGCATTGCTGAAGTATGCGGGCGCGATCGTTTCATGGTTCACTTCTGTAGAATTAAAATTTTTCTCTTTATTTTAATGCTTTGCATTGGTATTTATTTGTTTTGTGTTGTGTATCAAGTAATTTTTTCGGAAAAGGGACAGTTTCCGTTTTTCGAAAAAAGGTTCTGGAGGGTGAAATTTTCGAATATGTCTTTAACTAATGAACTTTTGAAGACTCGATAATAATGTCCCAAAATTTAAATTATGTACGTCTTTTCCAACATCAGTGAAGAGCATCATTGGCACTTCCGTACTGAAAATTGGAGTGAACTTCACTGTTGTCATTGCTGATTGATAGTCCTACACTGGACCTTACCAGGAATACCTCGCACGCACTAGACATAAACTAGCTCCAGATATGATTTAGTCTTTCACGCAATATGTAACTTATACTTCCTACAACTCTCTAGTGCTTTCGCAAATATTTGCGTCTTATCAACCGATCTAAAGCACCATCCTCTTTCATATGGTCAGCCGTCGTGCATATCCCCATATTTATAAGGTACAGCGCATTACATGCGTGGCGTATTATGTAAATCAGAGCTGCGCCGTTTCGCAGATCATATCTCGGCCGGATAAAAATTATACATTAAATTGTGCGGCCGTCCATTGTGCGGACAGACTGTATAATAAAGATGGCGAGAAAAAGTAAAAAAAGGAGCTGCGTGGTGGTCCTGCGAGATCTGCTTAGCGTAGGAGGCGGGATGGGGGGTCAAGCGACCGGCCGGACTCTTTTGTTAGCGCCATTGGCGGGGCTCAATTATTAATGACCATCTTTTTTCCCACCAATGACCAAATTTTTTTTCACGTGACAATAAAATTAATTCCAATTCAAGTTGGGACAGGTACTTACCACTGGGAGTGTAACGTAAACTACTGGAATGAAATAACCCGCTTTGCAAACCGATTAGCTGCGAAGAACCTCTCTCAAGCGTCATGAATAGCATTAAGTTGCGGTCAAGCAGGTGGCCATCGTCCATTTTTCTTGATGGTACGTTCAAGATTTGAATAGGGACTTTTGATTACGCGTGAGCACTAATGAGTACCATGCTGAGACTTTCAATTTTTCCCCACATCTTCAAGAATGAGCCTTATAGCTTTGCGCAACTAGTGCTTTATTTTTGGCGAGTCCCAATATTTTATAGAGGTTCTAACTTATGCCTGGTTTTCTGCTTAGGAGTTAAAGTGTAAATCAACCGATGAATTTTATTAAATTCTGCTAACTTTAAGGAAAATAAATGAATTAGATCTGGTTTATTTATCTTTGATTATAATCTCCTCTTCAAAGTCAATATTGACATGGGTGGTGTCCGCAATCCTGAAGTAAATGTGAATGAAGAGTGAATGAACAGAAACTCAAAAATAAACGAGCTAAGGTGAAATTTTGAGATGTGGTGAATTCTCAAGTTCAATGTTGGTGATTAGTCTTTGAAGCTAATATGTGATTTGCCTATTTTAGATATCGCAACGAGCCGAGTGCCAATATAAAGCTTTAAGTTTTTTCTAAAACTCACCATTCAATACATATATATTAAATAGCTACAAGTTAGCTAAAGAGAATTAAGTTTCCAATGGTGCACATTTTCCCCGAAATATTCTTCTAGGTTCATTATTTAATAGCTTTTTAACATCTGAAAATTCATCTAGCGTGCTTTGAATGCGCCTCCAACAGGTAAGTTTCGTAGTTTGCGCAGGTCCGAATTCCATTGTTTTGTCAGGCATTGTTGTGCCGGCGTCGTCCCCGATTTTTGCAACCTTTAGTGGGTAGTTTTTCGTGTAAAATTCCAATTTCGAAATCAGAAAAATGACTTGAGTGCATAAAAATATAAACTTATTTAGGGTCGGGCGTGTTTTCTATTGAAATTGTGATACGTGGATGTCGAGATAATGTATTAACTCTCCTTGCCGGTTGACCGAAAAAGACAGAAAGGTGTTCCAGAATTGGAAATTCTTTATGGCCGGACAACATTTTATGCGTTGACAAGAGATTTCATGCTAATTCCGGTAAGATTTGAACCATATTCGCAATTATTTTAACAAAATACGGTGACTCTTATAACTTCAAGATGATCCCTTGGACATAAAAACATCGAGCGTAATGCAATTTTATTGGCGGCAAAGTACATTTGCGATGTTTTTAGAACCAATGGTATGACGTCCATTTTTTTGGGTTGTGAATTTTTAGTCGTTACACCTCTCCGTCTCTTAAAATTTAATTTTGTACAGTCTATCTCTTATGGTTTTTGGGAAAACTTATCAATCGCAACATAACATTAACTTTAAATATGGACATAACTCATACTTTCATTTAAAGTTGTGTCGCCTATTTTACGTTTTTCATTATCTATTGAATTTTCTGGCAGTACACATTTTATATGTATTTTTGCTATTTAAGTGTTTCTAATGAAACAGAATAATATATTGTTTAACGAGTGACGGAAAATAATATTCTCTGTCATTGAAACACAATGACGCTAATAGACATTTGCTGGTCAATTTAAATGTCCTATGGTACCAAAACAACATCGAAGACAAATTTAAAATTATCAACTACAAAGTATATAAATAGTATACAAAGTATACAAAAAAGTATACAAAAACAATTTTTAATAAGGTGGAAACTAAAGAACTCCAATTTTAAATTTATGCGAGTACTATTTGTTTTTGTCGTTTGGGGTTTGAAACTGATTTTTAAATAAGTGCGGGAATATTTATTCGAGAGTTAGAGGGCAAGTTACGCTCGCATGAAAACGATATCTAAATGTACAATCAAAATAAATATCTACATAGTGACTCATAGATAATGCTTAACAACGATATGTATTATCTAAATTTTTAACTAGTTGTCGCACGTCCCCAATCCGCCCCATTGCTAACTTAGTTCTATGGTAGGCTCTCTATCGTCTAGCTATACTACGTCTTTCAGGAATTGACATTTCCTTTCGCATGCTTTGCACTGTTTGTACTCGAATAGCAAGTTCAAATATAAATAATTTTTAGAGTTTTTAAAACTAGTAGTATGAAAGGATATCGTGTATGTTCCTACACAATGTTGGTTCGTGCATGAGTTCCAAGACAAAAATTTTGTGCCTATCACTATTTATAATTTTTTAATCGTTAATTGATTTGAATGCACCTTGTAATGTTTCACTGATTTCCATTATAAAGGTGGATACTTCTTAATAATATTTTTCAAAGCACTTACCAGCAAAACATGGAGATCCCAAGATCACTGCTATACAGAGTGTCGCTAATGCCGGTCCCGGTTCAATTAGTTGAGTCCACGCCTTCATGGCGCGTCCTGTAATCAATTAAAACAAGCTTTAACAAAACTCAAGATTTCGCAATAAATATAGATATAGTAGGCAAATTAATCAATTTAAAATTGACACCAATAATGAGGCTATATCCAGAAAATATCCATTGAATCATTTTTTCTACTACTTTGCCAATAAATTATTATTGCGCACCTGTGTAGGTTGCTGTTAAATGATTTTCATGAAAACGATCAATATTATTAACTCTTAGGGCCGGGCTTATTAAACGTTTCGACTGAATTTCCGCACTGATCTTTTTCCTGGCATCCATGACAGTTATAATAAATTCCTTACTATACATTCATAATTTGGCATTTAATGAAAAAATACCTCTTCTTTGAATAGAAAAAATCATGTTCCATTTACCCAAAACAATAACCCCAACATTCTCTTTCAGTTAAACTATAAATCACTCTGAAAATCTGCATTCAATGATATTCTCTCGCATGTGACTCATAAGATCAAAGTCACGGTCGTGGATATTGTATAACTTAGCGATTACATATTAGTGAAAGCGCCACAGTAAAATTAGAACCGTCTTGTCCAGGGGCGTATTTAAGCTCACTATAAATTATTTATCAATAAGCAGCTCTAACAGATGGTTCATAAATTAGAGATATACAGGTGCCATGACCTAGGAGTATATGAAACAGGTTTCATTCTATTGAGCTCATAGTATTGTGTTAATGGGTTACGCAGTTACCGCAATCTCAACATGAACATTTTAGTGGTTGTAAGCACTGACCCCAAAAACAACATCAGACCAGGAACTCAAATATATAAACAATAAATAATACAATAAATAATGTTATAATAACTAATATAACCGTTTCTCCTGCGGAGTCGGTCCTGGTAAGCGCGTAATGGATCACGATAAAAACTGGCGGTGGGTGTGTTTGAACCAGCGTAAAGAAGTTGCATAATGGGTCATTGCCAAGGATTTTGCAGGTTTAATTGTTGCTGCAGATGTGCTTCGAAGGTGAGTTTATCCATTGAGTTAAAGTAATGGAAAAAATAAAGAACGATAACTATGTTTTAATATGAAAGTATTATAAGAGAAAGGTAGGATGACAGTTATCTCATTGAGAGTTGACATTTTTGACACATAAAATTTAAAAAAGCTTAGATAAGTGAAAGATGTAAACTTATTCTTTTATCCGACTTAACAAGTAAAAATTCTGCGAGGTAAGATTCGAAGATTTATAATACCAGACCAATGTTATGGGCTCAAACGCCTAAAATAATGGTTGTATATATTTTAAGTATTTCCTGATAACCTTCTGACTGCAATGAACTGGTGCTATGGTATATATGGTTAGTTGAAACCGACATGTGCAATATTCTTCTGGAGTTAAATTTTTCAAATAATCGCTCATCACCCACCTTAACATTTCAAGTTATTTAATCTATCCGAGTTGCTACTACTATTGTATATAACTGACAACGTCGCCTTGCCGCAAATATTTTGGGTATAGAGCAAGACCGATTACCTATATTTGCAAATTTTCCGAAAAATAACATTCTCCGTAAACGTCTAAATTGTTATCAACCGTATATCGTCTCGTAATAATATTATTGCGTAATAACTAATTATCGTGGCCCGTCTTTTCATACTATCAAAAAGTCTGCGTGTGGGTGTAGGTTCAATGTTCAACATGCAACAACTTCAATTTGTAGGTATGTATCTCAGTTTTCAGTTTCCTTCAATCGCCCACTAGAATTTGATATTTAAGCCTGATAGAAATAGGATGGGAGATTAAGAATTTACATACGAAAGTATCATTACCTTCATTAGTTTTATTTACCTAAATAATTACTTTTATTGAGAAATAGCTTGTGGGTGGAGACATAATATAAATAACAAAACCCAATATGTGCCTTATTGATCTGGGAATTTATGTTGTTTGTTCAAGTGGATATCCAATTTTTTTTTCATTTTGATCTTGGGATGCTAATTATTGTGATAATCATCGATCATTCACCAAAAAGTGAAACAAAAAAGCGATGATTGCCAAAATCGTGGTCGCTTCCCAGAAGATCTGAAACCGCAAATGCATGCAACTCCACGAGTTCGATGCAACAGACCGCAAACTAAAAAGTCACTTTGTATTTTGCCAAAGAAAAGTTCTTAAGTTCGTTTTTTTAATCATCCGAAGTCCTGATGGTCTTGGTGGTTTAATTCCGAAACCGCAAATCGCATTTTAAACAGGTTGTTCATCTTTGAGTAACTTGCAACGACCTTTCGATGGACAACTGGATCAAAGATCGGCAGGAAATTTGGTAACTGTACGTTTTCAAAAAAATAAGGGCTCTCTTGCTCTGAATACGATGTAGTTCATTTTTCCTTATCGCGTGTAAACAATTTTCAATAAAAATTCGCAGACTACAGATTAATTTCAAACTCGCACCTTTCAATCGTCATCCACTTAATTAAAGGCGACTCACTCTTACTGTTAACTGTACCAACTGTACAGATTTATTAAGAAGCTCTTAACGGTCCCATCTCGAGTTTCTTCTGAAACTGGGTCCAGCCGATCTTATTTAATAAAGATAAACATTGTCTGCCAATATTTGTTAATTGGCGGGTCTCTTCCTATAACAGTTTAACCGCGGAAAGTGGGTTTTCATAATTATTGCCTTCATTCGAGATAAAATCGATTCATCGAATGTTATTGTGGGCATCATTCATACGAAGAAATATGAATGGTGTATCTTAAGTCAGGTTTTTCCTATGGGTTTCGATCAATTTGTCATCACATAAACAATTAAATATCTAGGTTAGTTCAGGTTTCCTCGAAACCTGCTGAATATTTTTAAGGTCGCCATTTTGGCCGCAAATTAATGTTACTTGAAATAATAACATGGAACTTGTTTTCATTTTTTAAATTTATGTGAGAGGCTCTTTGCAACTAATTAGAGCACATTTAAAAGACACTGAAGCAGTAGAAGAAGGAAGAATTGAATGCCTAAGCGAAGGCTAATTTCCTTTAAAAATTCTCATCCGTGTCTAAACATCATGATATGAATGGGTTTGAGATAGCATCTGTTCAGTGTTAGCATGTATTAGTATTATGCAAATCATTGAGCTAAACTCACTGTATTTTAAATAATTTTCTTCATATTATTATATCCTGATCGTCATTAAGGGATTTCGAGGTCTATGCCCTCGAAAAATTGAAAAGTTTACGATCCATGAAATTGTACTTATTCGACTTAAAAACTCCCTTAGCTATTCAGTTATTTTACAATTATTATCAGTATTATTATACATATATTGTTGTGCGTGTGTGTGCTATTGCCGATAAGATGGTCACATTAAGTGGTGTGCCCGAGGCGTGTGGATGTAAATGTCATCAAGATTTGTAGCCTTTCACGAAGCCATAAACTTGGATGCATTCCTCGACTCAAAATTAAGTGACAGGTATCTGTTATGTAGGTGGTAATTGAATCGTTCTTTACTACCTAAGACAATACTATTTCTTGCGTCTTTTTTATTTCGAACCTTATCTATGTATAGTAATATATGTGATCAGAGGGTCACATCTCTTTACAGGTTTTTTCAAGCATCTTTGGGATAAATAGGAAAGTCTCGTATCTCACGAAGATGTCAACCTTCAATTCTTCTCTAAACACCTCTTCCCCATTTTTATTTGAGACTCTTTAATATGTTTGACCCACATTGGTATGATTTGAAAGCCTTTTTTTCCTCGAGAGCTTCCTGTTGAGTTTCAGAAAGTTTAAGATAATGATTTTCTAGCAACATTTTTCTTCAATTTTTCAAGTAGGTCCATACTCCTACCTCATCCACTGTAATCTCAATGGTCGATGCGGTTATCTTCTAGGTGTAGAATTTCTTGCTTGAATTGAACTTTTCCTGCCGAGCCTCACGGAAACCGATGCCCTAATGATCCTACCACTTCGAGTATCAATCAATTAGAAAACGGCAGAAACAAACTAAACCATAACCTAAAGCCGTACAGGATGAATACTCCTGAGAAAAAAATGGGATTACGGCTATTAATAATTGTCGGCGTGTAAAGCGTAAAATCTTCTCAAATCAAATTCGAACGGTTCATGCCGCAGAGGAACCGTTAACGTTGGATCATCTTTTGTAAGAGGTCGTTGAAAATACTGATGTATAATGTATGTATTTATAGATTATTGGCAGCACCGAATACTAAGTCGGAAAAAATTCTATGAAAAACTTTCTCCGGCAAAAATCTTCCAAAGCAAAGCTTATGTAATTTTCTGATTGTACTGTTAGAATCTACAATCGTGTGTGGTTAGTAACGGGCAAGTATGTGGCTTCTTAACCAGTAATTTATATCCAAGCACGTAGTAGTGTTTGCTGATCAAGAAGAGCCAAGTACCGAAAATCGTCATATTGTAGTCTTTAGGCTAGTGTCTTTAAATTGCAGTTTTGAAGAAGCAAAGGCGAGCTTTAACCAAAGGATTCAGGCGTAGTCTCGACCTTGGCTGGTGTGGCCGTAAGTGTTTCTCACGTATTGTGCAAGAAAGAAGATCTGATGCACGCAGATTCTTCACGGCGATTTACTGGTTAACATGAAGCCCGTTTGTACCTCGCGATCGGGGTTAGAGTCCTATATCCGATGCACATGGTTAATTCGTGTTTTGAAACTCGATACTCAGCATTAAGTGTTTAATAAAAGGCTGGGTCGGTAATTGAAACTTAAGACAATTACCGTGATATCGTCTAAGTAATATCATCAAGTCGCGACTTCCTGGAAACGAGCCGACCTAGCTATTAGACCGAACTGGCAATTTCAAGTTTGTAAGAATTGTAGGAATGGTAGGACTGCCGGTTACAGCCATTCTTGCAAACTTAGTTCACTATATAATTTATACTTCGTGCTGCTCTCAAGCGTTCGATGGTACAAGAGCGAGGAAGGGTCAATTTTTTTTTATAAGGTTAAATTGCTTTTGGCACAAAACAAAGAGACATTTTCCGTCATTTACAGCTCGACTGGGAAATCGAACGTTCGAAGTTTTTTCATACACGTAATGTATTGTTGAGTGCAACGTACCAAAAATTGAAAAAACTGCTCGTACTTAAATGGTCTTCTCTATTTTGAGATACTTTCACACACAAGAGGCCATTAATAAAATAAAAATACCGGGGGCAAATGTAATTACAATAACGATTTTGGAACGTCCAAATCCGGCTTAGTCACAATGGGAGGAAACATTAGGTTGCTCAACTTTTGTCTGATATTTTATAGCAAGACAAAGACGTCTTCGTGAATAGCAAAATGACTGTGCAGAATACGCCTTCGTGATAATAATTTGTCACCTATATTTATATTACGAAGTAGCAATTTTCTATGGGCGTGTTTCACGTTCAATATGAAAATGTGGGAGCATTTCAATTCAAGCTTCCAGTTTCATTGGAAGCTTTTACCTTTTAAGTGCTTAAATCTCATTGTATAAATTGCCAACATTAATAAACTGTTCATTAAAACATTTTCTGGGAATAATTATTACATATTATATATTCACCGAACGGCAACAATACCCGGTCTATAGTTTTGAGAAATATACGAGGTTAACGAAGAAACATTTTGCTCATACATGAGATACTTTGTCAGATCTAGATTAACAAATTGTTTTACGGAGGCAATTCTTAAATATTCCAGTTCTAATAAACTGCGCGGATTATCCCACAATAAAACTATTTAGGTAAATCCCATTTACTAACAACAGCTGACAAAAGAACCGATTCGTCATCACGTCAAGACGTTAAGTCTATTGTTGAAAAATCGGGTCACATTCGACTCTTACGTTCTGAATTTATTGGAAGAACCAATTTTGCAAAATTTACTTCAATTATAAGGAAATTGAACATCCTTCTGAAGAGTACACTTTTTCGTGCCGCACTTCTTGCAACCATCATGAGGCTCTAATATGCGATAAATGGATACTGCATAATAGGGCTTAAAAACGAACTCCATTAGCAAATTAATAGCCTCATCGCGCAAGAAGTTTACTGCTACTTTATGATGAGAAACGAAAATTATTATGCCGTTTCCTATAAAAAACGAATGCTATAAATAAACCGTATAGGCAATAAGGCTCAAAAATTGGAGGAAATTAACAGGAGGTTTTTTGCAAGAATAAGGAAATGTGTTTCTTGGATGTGGCATTAGATCATTGCGAACTTCCTTCTGCGATGATGATGACGCCTTCCTATTACCGATTACAAGTATTAATTAAATGTGTTTATAATGACCATACCACTATTCAATGTTCTTCTAATAGCCAGTAACGTAAGGTAATTAGATAAAATAATTACTTAGGTGGGTAACTATGTTAAAATAAAGATAAGTAAATATTTATTGGAGCACTCTAGAATCGTAGAAGTTTGTTTGTAAGAAGTGACGAAAGCTTTCGATAAACCAAGAAAATAACCTCGAATGGAAAACAAGAGATGAATTGCTAATTTCGAGATTTTCATAGTATGTGCTTTCCCAAAATACTAAAACATTTTAACATTTTTTACCATTTTAAGAACACACATAAGTCTGAAAACTTTCCTTCAAAAATTATTCTTCTGTAGATGCTAAAAATCTTTCTGGGGATTGGAGTTTTGAAAACTTAAGCAGCTTAAAAAATCTTTTCAGCCGACTTGGAACAGCAATGAAATTTTATTAAAAACAAATTGCCGCTTGGACCGCAGCATTATTTCAAAATTGATTCTTTCTCGTATATTGAACCTTAAGTCATCCCGCGGATCAATATTCAATATGTTTTCATAATATATCAGATATCAATGAACGTAGTGCGGATTTATAAAGCCAACAATTGGCACATGCTACAGATATAATAGCCACTCGGTCGTCCATTAACTGCCGAAGGTTTTTAAAGAAGAAACACCCTGTGCCATTGAAAGCTGGTACAAAGTAGACAATATGGTATGGCACATGCCAGGTGCTGAATACGACCCGAAAGAGAAGTGATATAATAGCGAGGATTGTTCCTGTGTTATTCTTGTTTGAACACATTTCGTCTTTTCCGGAAGTTGGAGGCCAGTCTTATGTTAGAGACTGTTCAGATTAAAAGCTCAGATAACGTAGTAATCTTGGGAAGCTTATTGCTGATAACTAAATATAAAAGAAAAATATTATCTACATGCATTTAAAAAAAGGTACTGATTTTTCTGCATGACAGTAAAACCCTTAAACCTTTTTTTCCATGTTTCTTCTTGCTAAAAAAATTTAACTTATTAAAAATAATACTCGTATTTGTTGTCTACAATGTCTAACACGAGTCACTGCTATAAACAGTGGGCAGCAATTTCTCTTTTGACATTCATTGTCGCGTGCTGTGAATTCTAAAAGAGTTTAAATTGTCCCATTTTTTTACCATGGGCGGATCGTCACAGTTTAACTTCCCACGTACACACAAAAGTCTATTAATATACTGTTTTAATGTCAATGTGATGAATAAAATATCGCTTTTCTGGCGTGGTGTAATATATTTTTTTTCTGAAAAACCGAAAATGAAATATTTCCTACAATAATATCTTTGTATGGAGTTTCGGTAGGATTTTTTAAAGGAATTTTTAATAATAAAATTTCCAATTTTTTAAAATACCAAAAAATGTATGCAATCTTAAAAGATAATCGATATGAGTGGTAACTTGTAAAGAGATGTAGTAGAAAAAGAAAACACTGCTAATCCAGACTGACAGTTATAAATCTGGAAAGTTTTATGAAAAAACAAGTTTCTGCATTTCGAGATTAAAATCTAGACTTTGAAAGATAAATTTGTGAATGTATATGACATTTCACCTAAAGATTTATTGCACTACTGGTAAAAAGTACCACTGCTTAAGCATCCTTTTACATGCATCCGTCATCTGACAATACGATGGTGCGATAAACTCAGCGATCGGATTGGCTAAACGACGGCGTTCATTATATAAATAATATAAAAATATATAAATAAACTCGAAATAAACTTTTGTTAATTTCCCGTTCAATTCAAGCAATTGTATGACGAACTTTGATGGATGCATGAGAAGTAACTTTTGACGAACGAAAGACGGATGCACGAGAAGGAACCTTTGTTGAACTGATGACGGAAGATTGTACATTGAGTGGATTCTATGCCCAATTTGGAATGCGAATATACAAGCTGAAACCCATTATTGTCAAACAATAACAATCAAAATTTTTGCTTATATGACCTAAACCGACCATTCTATTAATAAGCCATTATAAACAGTATCGTCGTCATAACTTCCCATGTCTGTCTATTAATAAAAAACCGGACAATGCCATCGAGAATCCTTGACGGGAATCATCTTCGCTGTTGTTTGTTTTTTGTACCGTAACCTGCCGGCACATATACAAAGATTAGGTAATTTTCTTCAAGGTTGGACCAGAAAGATTCGTATTATTCCCAGATTCACGTGTAAACTGGTTGATGATGACGCAGTTTTGTTCGCAAGTAGAAGTTGGTCTTAGAAGTGGATCATCAGATATTGGCACGAAGGCCATAAAACAGAATCGAAAGTCATCGAGTGATAAAAATGGTGTTACAGGTGATTATTTGTGCCAATTTCAGTTTCTTCGTGAGCGTCCCACGTCTACCATACAATTCTTAAACGTTTCCTCTAAAAGAGACACTGTCTAGTTATAAATTGTGCCACGATATAAAAGAATATGTAAATGAATCCTGTCCTAAGTTAGCAGCAAGTTTACGGATTTATATGAGATTCTGTTCATGAAGTTCCAGCCTTACCGTTAGCCACTCTTACATTTGCTTAATAAAATAAATTCGCGACCTATCTGGTTTAACGCTAACAACGAGCACCGTCTCTTGAAAATCTGGTCTTACCGTTGTGTTTTAGCATCGGCCTTTTTATCACCATTTATGTCTTTTGGGTCTCTACTTGTGAGGTTTCTAGAGGAAGAGGTATTCTGCTCTTTTAAGTTAAGGTAATATTGCAATCTAAGCATGAAGATATGTTTTGAGTGCAAGCATGCCAATTGATTTTCTTCCTCTTCAATCATCTAGAGTCTCTCATCTCTGGCGTGGATGTCAAGGCGAAACCTTACATCATTATAGTTGCTTTCCTTGAGTGATTCATTAGTTTTTTGCGCGAGTCATTGACATCGCCCTAACTGGCTTTTATACAAACACTAATGAACAGGTTGCAGAGAAGATGTAAATATAGCACAGGAGATTTTCTGCTTTGCTTAGCTCCTCGATGTTGCAGACATGACGCGGTCACTCAGGTATGAAATACTTCTATGCAGTGCCATCAGCTTAGAGACCGTACTTGTTTGTAATCATATTCAATACAAATCTACTGATCAATCTAAAAGAAAACTCTAAGTACCGGTTGTTAACACAAAAAGGCAATGGCCAGTTCTTATCTGAAGATGACTGCAGTGACACGCACTTGAAATATCTGAAAATTCTACCATCAACGAGAGCGTGCTAATTCCGCAGGTGTCTTTTCTCATTCTTCTTTACCTTGATTGCAGTGTTAGACGTAAAAACGCCAATGGCCATTCTCGGGAACTATACCATTTATTAAATTATGGAATCCGACAAAGTAATGACCGTAATAAACTCATTGTTTCCTTCTGAAGTTGGTGAACGGGTGGGAATTTACATACCATACTTATGGTTACAAATGGGAGTATCTACGGAAGTTAATGGTTTAAAAATTCTCTAGGAAGTGGATTTGAAGCCTCGCTGATGGAACCGCTAGCTGATTTGATGATGATGATGAGCTTTGGGGATCGTTAGTTGTTGCTGAAGGCACTTCGATGATGGTAGAAGCATGAATTTATGTGTTGAATAATTGCTTGAGTTTGCTGGAAAAATAGCAAATTTCGGGATGGATTTTAAAGGTGCCTCCCCAATGGCAACAGGGACCTTCTTCCGGAACGGAACACTCTTTTCTGATCTTCAATAATTAAAATTTGTCACCGACCGATGGACGATCTCCTGGTCTTTTGAAGAACAGATTTTTTAACATGGCGACGTTACGTTCTCAGAGAATTACGTCAAAATTACGTTAAGCCATGATTGGACTGTGCCCTTCGAATAACTTTGATTTCATTCGTTCGGGAATGTTTGACTCCCACGATTAAAAAATTTTGCCCCCGATGCAGATCTAAAAAATAGAACCCTATTAGCTACCCGATTAGTCCGGTCCTGCCGAAAATTCCAAATCGTCTCTCCGTTACAGCGTTACAGCCCTTGCATGTAAATCAAACAAAACTAAGTTAAACAAGAGATTATTGATTCTTATTGGTATTTGGTAACGCCATCGACCCTGGGTTACTTAGGCAATTGCCAATTTTGAGTGTCTTTGTAATCGACCTTACTTTAATGAAATTTTTTATAACCGTATTTATATGCGTGCCTGTAACTAAGTTGCCGCAGATATAACCCGACATAACTATACACATATTTCTCGGATCCATTTGGGTAGTTTAATCGCCACTTTAAGACCCTTATCTCGAAAATGCCGCCTATAAACGTCTCATAAAGTTATTTGAAACAGAAGTTCTTTTAAATGGTATACCTGATGGCAGACGCGATAGCGTCAGTTTCGGCCTGCCAGTGTTAACACCCGGAAGAGAATTATTTATCAACAGTTAATTTTAAAGAAGGATGATTATGGTGAGCATCTGGTAGTGGGGCTATTGCTAAGAGGTTGGATGTAGAAATTTTCTGAAGGCCTATCCTGCTTTTATTCTCCGGATCGAAGAGGGGTTCTCAAGAACCGAGAGCAAATAGCGCCTAAAAACGCATTTCACAGTTACAGGTTTTTAAACTTTTATAGATTAAATAGACAAAAGTCTATACATAACCGTGTCGTGTTTGAACTTTTAAGTACAAAAGGCGTTCAATATTTTCTTAGATTCTTCTTCATGGGAACGGACCGTGTTTGTAACGATCGGTCACAAGTGACTGCGAAGAGATAGGCAAACATTGGGTAGTGGCTTTGAGGTGTCAATAAGATTGTGAGAAAAAATATTTTTTTTATTGCTTGTGTATACTCATCTAGGGATAATTCTATGATTACTTACTGAGTGGCCCTAAAAAAGTGAAAATCAACTAATAGGGACTTTCTCCAATAAAGCAGAAACGTTTGCGTTTTTTCCGTCTGGGCTTCAACGCTTTGTTTACCCGAATGTGCCAATATTTGCACATATTTATTACGTAGCCTTGTCTAAAGAGTGGCTCAGAAATTATTTCTTAAAGATACACGCATTTTAGCCATCCGTGGTTGTTTAATGTCGTGCCTGCTCATTTGTTTAAGGCACGTTATTTGCTTACAAACATAATATCTCCGCGATGTTGGGTTTGTCTCAGTCGATTAAACGTGAGGGAATTGTCATTAATTTT
Source organism: Euwallacea fornicatus (assembly GCF_040115645.1). Classification (NCBI taxonomy): domain Eukaryota; kingdom Metazoa; phylum Arthropoda; class Insecta; order Coleoptera; family Curculionidae; genus Euwallacea; species Euwallacea fornicatus. Next base: position 7,294,836 of record NC_089541.1, on the reverse strand, counting down.
GTTGAATATAACAAAGTAATTTTGGATTTAGTTTCTCAGAGAGTACACGACTTTCCTTAGAGCTTTGCATTTTAAACTTCAAGAATTGCATAGTCAATATATCAAAATACCAAACAGACTGACGATGTTAAACCATTATCAATATTGCCAGTCAGGAAGGATTCGCCTTAAATATAAACTCTTAGTTGATGTCCATTACAAAGAAGTGAGAAATTTAGAAGATAAATCAGGTTTTTACAACGTGTATCAAATATTCAAAATTTAAGACGTCAGTTTTGTCACTACTTCATATCATGGAAAATTAATAGTATACACATAAGACTTTTTTCTATGAAGATTAAACAAATTTTCATTTAATGATTATATATTTGATCATAACCATAGATTTTTATGTTAACATGTCTTGATCAGATGTATGGCATAGGTTCATACATCACGGATTAAAATGCAACAGAGCATGAAGGCAAGATTTTCCACCCATGAACACTAAATCAGTTTGCTATTGGTTCTCAGTGATCATTTATTCATACTTAGTCTTAGAGAATGTTTCTTTTTTTTTAATCAACACCACTCGAAGAATATTGAGAAGATATTTCGAGATTTCCAGAATTTTCAGAATAAAATTCTGATTGACTTTGAAATTTATGAGTAAAGAGAATGATTATGAAATCATAGAAAACAAATTCAGTAACTCATAGATCGAAGAACCTTTGAATCTACGACGATTGAAAGCACTCATTAGAATTATAGAGATTGAGGAAACTATGGCTGATAATTCGATTAATTGTAAAGCATATTGAACACGGATATTCTGACCTTTCCAAAATTGTATAAGGCGTTCGATTCTAAATTAAGTCTTCTTCAATCTTCAAATGTCTTAATTTGTAGAATTAAGAACAAATTATTTTTAAAACAATCTCAAGAGATTCAACACTTTGGTGTAACAGTTCCTCATTTTGATCATCTTCACAGTTTGAACTTCTACTTGAACTATCAGATTGGATTTACTTGTCGTATGATTTGTTTAAACCGATCCAAAAACAAATCTCTTGAGATTAAAAATATTAAAGCTGCACATAACTCTCGACTAAGGAGAACGAGACGTCTGCATCTATATTAAATTTATTGGACACTAAATCTATATAAATTGCATCGGTATGGAAGCTATAAATATCGATTAAAAAACAGGTTAAGTAGATTACTAATTAATCTGTATTTAGCTATCAACATTAAAATTTGCAAATATGTATTTATTTATGTCTCTACGGCAGATGCTAACCAATCTTGATGGTCTTTATTTTATTCAATAAATCACACAATTTGTACGGAAACGTCTCCAAATTGGGATATGCGATAAGAAGCGGTACATTCATTTATATCTTCTCTTACTATGTAGTAATATGCCATATTACAAGCATACGCATACATCGGAAAAACGTCTGTACGTTTCGGAATGTCGAGGAGTTTATTTGAATTAAATTATTCGTTTGGACCGTCGTAAAGGAATACCAATCAGGTTTTGGTGCTAAGAGTGACAGGAAGTTTTAAAAGTGAAAAAATTGCCATTACGAGGATATGTGAAAAGTTTCTCACTCCGGCATTGCAAAATGTTAAAGAAATGAAGTTAGAATCATTTATCGTCGTTGTGGTAATCTCAGAAAAATTGTGAATCCTGGTTGAGTAATGGGAATTTCAGGATTAAAAATGGCTAAATCCCCTTGACTGTTCATGCATGACACTCTATTCAGATTACAATAATCATAAATCCGGCTCTTGTAGAATCTAGGTAACCCGTTTTCAATAACAATTTATTAGTTTTTCTTGCTAATGTAAATTTTCTATTAAATAAATTAGCCACTTGAAGTAGCTCTGTTTACATTCAGTTTAAAATTTAGTGCACATTTTTATTGAATCTAGTGCACTCGGCACACAATAATACCATGTTGTGCTATGTACGTAATTTCTCTTTTTGTAGACGAATTTGATCGACCCGGTAATAATAAAACTCGAATAATGTCACCAGGTGAACCAGTCCAACTAATTTCTATTCATCAAGAATTTAGCGACGACATAGTTTCTTGTGGCGATTTTCAGGGTACTGATCAAAATTCGGTCTGCAGATAGCACCATATCGATGGCAAAATGATTAGCTTTAATGCTTCAGTGAATTAGACATGTACGTGACTAACGGAATAGTCTTGTATCTTCTGGAATTCCTTTTATTTCATTCGAGTTAGGACAATCATGTGATGCAATAGATTATTGCACAGAGGAGTTCAATAAGGTGAGAAATTTGATAACGAAAAAATGGGAAGTGGCTAACAACTAATTATTATGTATGAAAACACACATTACTGGAGAAAAAAGTGTGATTCCTAATTATGTATATTAGCATGCTATTAATGAATTAGGAAAAAAATATCACCATAAAGAACTAATATTATCTGCAACAGAAAAAATTGTAGTTCCAAATGTTTGGTTGCTTAATGCATTTAACATTACTGATATGATTACACATTATGTTATTTAAAACATTAAGGTTGTGAGTATAAACATCGAAAGTTGAAATGTCCACAAAGTAATACTTTACTAGAGTTAGAATTTTCCATAATCACATACCGAAGAAGGTAACTACCCAAGGCAAATTTCTGTGGTTAACAAGATAATAGTCACATTCGCAAGTATTCACTTACGTATTCAAGCACTATATAATTTTTTTTATAAAAATTTTAAAAATCAATTATTATTCAACTTTTTTTGAGATAACTGATTTGAACACTTTTGGCCCGCGATAATTTCATTACCCATTGAAACATGATTGTAAGTTTCCTGTAGTACTTTACGAATTTACACCAATTCGTAATGTTTCCCGTTCTTAAATCAAAGTTGAATACGACATTCTCCCATGGGAAATTACCTAAAAGTTAAGAACTAGATCTTCTTGATTTTGTGACACTTAAAAAAGGTGAGAGCTCGCCTCGTAACACGTAGGTAAAACAACAAATGAATGACCGCTAAAGTTCTTACTCTTGACTTTAAACTTGACAATGAAAAGTTTAATTTCCCGCTGACAACATAAGATTTATACTGTTTTTTAACACAAGCCTTTTTTTCTTTAACTGATATTTCGTAAATCTAAATAAAACGTGTGTAATACGCAATATGCACGGGCAGACAGTTTATGTCTATGTATTTGTGTTTTTTGGGTTGTTATATAATTAAATTTAGAAGTGACTTCACTCAATTATCTAATCCATTATGTTATTTTTGGGTCAATTCTTTGAAAAAGGGGGAAGGTAGAAATTAGCATAAATCGTCTGATTTATTTTTAACCGTCGTTTGGGTTATTAGTAATGGGCATTTTGATTTTTTTTCTGATGTTATCGTAGTCGCTTGATCATAGAACCATTGTAAAATTTTTTGAGAATCCTTGAAACGGACTAAAATATGCAGGTATCTCTAAAACGAATCGTTGAAATAAAAAAAAAGCAGAAATAATTCAGATTTAAATTAGGTTTTTGTTAGGTTCCTTTAATTCTAGGGAAGACTTGAAATCAGGTTTGATAGAAAACCCATTTTAAATATTCTGAGGATTTCAGGTATCGAAATCGTGAGATTCGGGTTAAGTCAAGTTATTGAGAAAATGCGTTAGCTCAATTCCAGTTGCTTCAGGTGATATTCAGTTCAAAATTATCTTGAAAAAATGTAAATCGTGGGTATTTAAAAGGAGATTTAGGACCATTTAAAGTTATATCTATGGCTATAGTCTCATAATTATTCAAATTACTAAAATTGGGCAAAATCTACCATTAAAATGCCTGAAGTAGTTTGAAATAAATAGAGAAGGTTTATCGAGCGACATAGGTATTTTAAAATCCAATTTTCTTTCAAATTTTTTTAATGTTCAAACAATTTTTAAATGTTTTTTTTTTTAAGTTAAAAGTGAGAAAAACTAGAAATTTAATTATTAAAAGAATAATAATATTTTTCATGCCAATATTTATTTTCTAATTTTTAAATATCGTAAACTACTCTTATAAATCTGTCTATTTCAAAATTTATAAATGAGAACGTAATAAAATAACTCACGAATTTGTTTAATTAAAAATACATGCTATTTTACGCACGTCAATAAGTCGAATTACAAATTACAATAAATGACACACAATGACAAAGGACAAAAATCACATAGACGAAGATCATTTTGCCTATAAAATAGTTTTTTTACGAGAAGAACTATTTAAATGGCATGGTCCTATAAATATAAAATTTTATTCATTTCATACTAAATGGGTTTTACCTCGGATTTTAGTTAGAAAGATTTTTTTTCCGCAGTATTTCTATAAAATATATTATGATATTGAGTAATAACAAATTTATTTCATTTTTAATTTTACTTCAATACTCAATTCTGTAATTCACTAATATTGCAGTTTTAATATTGAAAAGTTTTTATGAAGTTGGTGGTCTAATGCGGCATCGAATTCTTTACGGAATTATAGGGAGTATTATAGGGAGTTTTTGAGCATTGATAGTTGAAAAATATATTTTTATCTTTCAATTGGTTTTAAAAAAATATGAGAATATATTGATGGTCTAGTAGAATATCGAATTTTTTATGGAGCGCAAGTTATGACTAGAAAATTTATTATTTTTCGTTCTATTCGTGATAAAAAATACACAATTAATTTGACAGTTGCTTAAGATTTTTGACTTTTTTTTCTACCTAGTGTTCTTCAGCAGTATTATACTAATCTCAATATTTTACTTAATTTTTTTAATTGTGATAATTTTATTGGTTCGTCGCCATCAAGAGTCTCTTCTCATAGGTTTAAATTATTTTTTTTTTAATCGCCACTGAACACTCAGAAATCCTTACCTCAAATGCCTGCAACAAAAAACACCAAAAATCCAAACTCAACGTGCCAGCCGGCAGTACGATACACGACAGTCCAGCGGTACAACTCAATTCCTCACACAACTTCCGATTTGTTTCAAATTTCCCTTTAAGGGATGAAGAAAGCGGGTGCAAAAATGAAGAAGCGCGGACCGCGATAAGAAGAAGCGTCCCAGGCTGTGGCGTAAGTTACTCTTCTTGCACGAGGGACGACCGAGAAATGAACTCGGCTGGAGTGGCGCGTCGCAAGTTTAAATACCAAGAGGGGCGGGGATGGTCTACCGCGAAGAAGCGCCGTCGTCGGCGTCGAGACGTCCGTGGCCTCAGGATAAAGAAGAGCGAGATTCTCCGGCCGCAGGAATTCCGCCGGAATCGCCGGCTGCTGCTGTAGCTGCTGCTGGTGCCGCTGCTGTCCATCGATCGGTGCTGCCATCTCGGACGTGCTGTTGATGGTCGGTTCTTGACCATTCAATGGTTAATTGTGGATGATGGTTAAGTGCGTTTGGGTGCAGAAATAGTGATAAGGCTGATAAAGTAACGAAGCATTCATTTTGCCTACACAGGTGGCTGAAAAATCCAAAATCCTACTTAGGGGAAGAAGAGAATTTGTGTTTTTTAGGAAAGCTTTTAACAGAACAAACTTATGTTGCATGTAGATAGATATTTTGTCACATTCTGTTCCTTGGTGTCATAAAGGCACAAGATGGTACTTACTAACTACGAGATTTCCGATTGCCTGGTACTAGGTAAGAGAAAAAACACTAATTGAAAGAACGTGCGGGATCCGCTTACTTAATAAATTGGTACTCGGAAGATTTTCTCGTTTTTGTTTATCAACCCACCCATCACAAATGCGTTCTGGTACAGCTTGTTGTTGATGAAAAAAAGGACGTTAATTTATTAAGAAGTCGTAGTTTTAAAAATCCATATATTTATTTATTTATTTAAACCCAGAAATACACGAATTAATGGGGCGGAAGAAAACTAAAACTAAACATGCATGTTACCAGTAAAGTCAGAAAATGCAGATGTTTTGGCTCACTATGCTTTTAATGCGCGTTTAAGATGGGTGAGGGACTTACCCAGGTGTAAGTCAAGAGCCCCGTTTGCTTTATTATACAAAGAGGACATTCTAAAACATGGAGATATAATATTTGTTTTAGCAGCAAGCCAGTAAAAATATTTTAAGTTCTATCTCCTATTTTGGGAACAAAAAAGTCCAGATAGTCAAGCAGAAAGGGACAATCTGTCATTAATATGTGGATAAAAATTATATTTTGGTTTTTTTGGCATCTTTCCAAACTAACCAGATGAAATCGTTGTAAAAAAACACTGCTGTGCATTGTTTATTTTAAACCATAGAGAGATACTTCAAAAACTAGCGTTGGAGACTTTCAAGCCTATAGTGGCTTGTTTTCTATGCATATGTGAGCAAACTATTGCCCCAAACTTCAACGTACTTCTAACGATTGTCGCATACAAATACTATTTGTTACAGAAAATATATTTTTTATTCGAAATTACTTATTTTTACACAACTCTCTTTTTTTATTGTTATTTTTGAGCAGCTTCAAATTGATTTTTGAACTATTTTGTATTGACTATTTTTGAAAAATCGATATTCTTAAGTAATGTGAATTTAAATTTAGCTTGACCATGACGGTTTTTTTTTTATTTCCCATGAAATTGTGGTACACGCCTTTTGAGATTTGAATATTTTTCATCAATTATCGTATAGTTCAGTTAACACTTAAAGCAATAGTCGGCAATGAAAACCATAAAGGTATATGTTTTTTTTTCGATTCTTTGCGGAAAACAATTCACTCACTTCTTTTACTGTTTTGAGTTCTTTACCTCATTTCCGGTATCATAAAAGTTTTTGGGTCAATCATCAGATTATTGAAGGTTTGTAATCAATTAAAATCTTAGGTATAAACTAACAAAATACGCTGGGAAGCTCAAGAAAAATATCTCTTGGGGATTTTATTCTTCTAAGCCATAAAAGCTTAGGCTCATTGGAATCAGTGCGCCCCTTAACTACCAATTAATCTAATTAGGCATTCGCTCTTGACGGGAAAGTAAGTGCTGGTTTCCAGCTCTTATTTTCAACTCCCGGGAAGGAGAAAAAAGAAAATAGTCGAAGCTGCTTCTATAATTTTAATGAGTTTAATTAAGATGCCTTGTGAGTGCAAAAACTTATACCATCTGTATAAGTATGTATGCGTAATTTTTATTCAGTCAGTATTTATTGATTTTCCTTTACGAAGCAGAACTCTTTTCAGCCCATAAGCAGTACTGTTATGAGGCAATTACTTTATGAAAAAAACTAGCCATGGTCAGTTCTGAACGTAGCCTTAACAAGAATGCGTGTAATGGCTTTTTTATTGGCTGTACTGATTTCGGCTAAATAACCGATATTGCGGAATAAAGTGTTTCTCTTTACGATCATTCATCGATGCCACATTGTTAAAATTCCAACAAGATGAGAAATGTGTCAGTGTCTTCAAGAGAATCAATCCCAATTATCGAAAAATTTTTTTGTTACCAAAATAAAGGTGTTAAAAATTTGTAACAGGATTTAACGTTCTTTAAAAGAGATGGACACTGCGTTATTAAATTCCATTATCATAGAATAAAAATAAAAATATTCACAATTACTGCTAAGATCCTTCTTGGAATCGATCATTCTAAGGCACGAAGACCGAATAAGAGAAGTGGAATTCTTTATTCAAGATTAATATTATTAATTTTAGATTAGCCAGGAAAATAATCTAAACAGATAGCATTTCCAAGCACGATGAAGTCATTTATGTTTTATTTTCGAAATGTTCATATTTGAAGCTTCCAACTGACTTCCTATGGTCTTTCAACACAAGAAGCAATGTTTCACCTGACTAGCCGGTTGTCTTAACTCGGATTGAATAAATTCCTCATGCAAAACATCGATGAGACACTCCGAAAGAAAACGAAAGTAATGAATAATGCACCATTGTATTCATCCATCAATAAACAGAAAGAGCCGCACTGCTTTATACAGGATAATATGTGATCGATCTTTTTTTACGATGTTCAGCAGTGATTAAATTCAGAATCGGACAAGGCTCTTTGAAGATGGGGAAACGGTTCCATTTGACTTACATAGTCTGCGAGCCACTTTATTTTTCCGCTAGTTATTTAATGCCGCCTACTTTTCTATTACAATTTAGCACATTATGAAATATGTACATTGAGAATAATTTACATATCCTGAGCAAGTATATCATGGTTTCTAACATGAGAAAGATCATTCCGATACGTGTCTCCAAGAGTAAATAATACTCAAGAAGATTTACGTTTTACTCGGCGACAAATGCAAAACTCGAGAACATGCTGAAAATTTGCATTTATCTCGTAGATTCGATTTCAACAAGCCCTGGAAATTGGACAAATCGGGAAATAATCAATTTGGCATTCTCTTAAAATTTTTATAGAATTTTTCTTCTTCAATTTCCATATTCTCGCTTAAAAATTGCGTTTTTGGTACGTTTGTCCGATTCTGCTTTGCTTGAAGGTATACTAAAACCGATTTAAGAAATTATCCAATTAAATTAACGATGATCGAAGCTTAATGAGTCGATTAGAGAAACATCTTCGTACTAAAGTTGGTAACATTGAACAGACCTCCGGCAAGGTCGATGGAGTCCAACATTACGAATTGTTATGTCTGAATAAAACGTTTTACACATCAATTTAACGATTAAAAATGCGCTATACTCACGGATGAATTCTTTCATTTTATAAATTTAATCGTGATTCATTGACTAGGTTTAATCTGTGTAAAGTTTAGAAGTACGATAATAGAAATTATGATAAATAAATCTCTGATTTTTGTGTAAGTAATCATGATTTTAAAGGGTTGGTCAAAATCAGATGAATAATAATGGCTAAAAAACTATTTTTCCGTTTCTTTTTAGATCTCTTTATTTTATTATATAGCTATTATCATTTTATGGACAAAACAACATGTTTTCATCACAATTTTTCAGCAATCGGTACTAAGGCATGACATGTATGATTGAAATATCGTATATCAATAGAAAAATCTCTGATATACAGGGTGTCCTCGAATTACGTGGCCAAAATAATACCGCAGATTGTTTGAATGAAAATAAGTCGATTTAACTAAACTTCCCTCAGTCCAAAAGTTGATAATTATGGAGCTACAGGGTGTTAAAGTTGAAAAAAAAAATCACATTTTCTTTAATATCTTTCGATTTCTTTGAGTTAATTTCACGAAATTTTTATATTTGAGGGTGTTTTAGGATACGAAATTCAAATTTATTAACGATTTAGTTGTTTCTTCTAGGGGGCGCCACAAGCGACCATTAGGACACATTTAAATCTCTGTAACTTTTTCGTGCCACGGTGTATATTATTTTGGTATTTAAAAACCTTTTTCCCTACCTTTTATACTTAGAAAAGGTATACTTTATTGACGTCGCTAGAAGCAACGGTTTTGGAGAAAAATGCATCTAAGCCTGATGATGCATGCAAATTACCTAAAAATTATTTTCCGTTAAAAAAAATTTAGTTTTTCAAAAATAATTATTAGTAAAGGTATAACAATAAGTTTTCAAAATCAGATATTATTAAATAGAAAACAAAAATAATAATTAACAAAGAAACAACAACAAGCGAGAATAACACTTACTAATTAATTAAATTAACTTATGTAAATTGTTGGTTTAATTTTTTTTCATTTAATCTGCTATCATAACAAATGTTCAAAGTGTTTACCATTTTCCTGTATGCATAAGTTCATCCTTTTTAAGAAATTACATTGTACTCTAAACAATATTTCAGGGGTATTCTTCAATAATTCCACTTCATGAATTATTCTTGCCTCCAATTCTTGTCGCGTATGAACTGGAGATGCATAAACTTTTGATTTCAAGGCACCCCATAAAAAAAATCACAGGGTGTCAAGTCTGGTGATCGAGCCGGCCAATTCACAGGTGCATCACCTCCTCTTCCAATCCAACGTTGTGGGTATTCCTCATTTAAATGTTGCCTTACATTTAAAGTAAAATAAGGAAGTGCACCATCATGCATAAACCAAAGATCACGACGAAGGAGTAAAGGCAAATCTTCTAATAAGATAGGTAGAGTTTGTACTAAAAAGTTCAAGTAGTTATCATCATTCAGCGTATCTGGCATTACAAAGGGACCAACAATAAAATTATCTACTATTCCAGCCCAGACATTTACTTTAAATCGATGCTGATAATGAGTCACTGTTGTCTCGTGAGGATTTTCATAAGCATAAACATGTTCATTATGCATATTAAAAATACCGTATCTAGTAAAAACAGCTTCATCTGCGAACAAAATTTTCTTACTAAAATTTGGATTTTCGATTCTTTTGTGGATTATAAACCGACAAAAATTTAAACGTTGAGCAGAATCCACGGGCAATTGTAGGTCTTGAACTTTTTGAATATGATAGGGGTGCAACAATTGTTCTTGAAAAACTTTATGAACTAGTGATTTCGAAACTCCCAATTGCAGTCCTACACCTCGTGTACTGGCCTTTGGATTTCTTTGAACAGCATCCAAAACCTCTTCTTCCATTTCTACTGTACTTATTGTTCGTCCGCGTCCAGAATCTGCATGCCCAGGTTCAAACTTGCCATTTTCGCGGAGACGCCTTTCAATATTAACAAAAGTTTTCCGATTTGGAATTCTACGGAAAAGATATTTTTCCTTGTAAACTCGTACACTTTTTTGACTATTACAACGGCAAAGTCCATAAACTAACAGCATATCCACCATTTCAGAATAAGTGAATTTATTGGCCATACTTATGGATATTTACAGGAATAAGAAGCGAAACTGACAAGAAAAACTGAGGGCTAAATAAAAAAACTGACATTTGAGAAACAAATTCAAGTGTTAAAATGTCAATTAAAAACATAGCCAACTGAGTTATTTACTTAAAAGCGCCAACGCAAATATGCAGCGCATTAGAATTATGCGTTTTTCTCCAAAACCGTTGCTTCTAGCGACGTCAATAAAGTGTACCTTTTCTAAGTATAAAAGGTAGGGAAAAAGGTTTTTAAATACCAAAATAATATACACCGTGGCACGAAAAAGTTACAGAGATTTAAATGTGTCCTAATGGTCGCTTGTGGCGCCCCCTAGAAGAAACAACTAAATCGTTAATAAATTTGAATTTCGTATCCTAAAACACCCTCAAATATGAAATTTCGTGAAATTAACTCAAAGAAATCGAAAGATATTAAAGAAAATGTGATTTTTTTTTTCAACTTTAACACCCTGTAGCTCCATAATTATCAACTTTTGGACTGAGGGAAGTTTAGTTAAATCGACTTATTTTCACTCAAACAATCTGCGGTATTATTTTGGCCACGTAATTCGAGGACACCCTGTATTTGCAAATGACTAAATCAGTTCCAGTTATATAATAAAATCATGAGTACGAAACAGTTTTAAAATCGAATTTTTCGCAAACCAGCGCCAATGATATCTCAAAAATGACTAAAGTTATAAGCAAAATTTGGCAAAATAACTGAATTTAGTCAAATAGTAATATTTATGGTAATGGTGATATTTTTGTAAAGAGAATATATAGTTGACCCGTTAGTTAGTTAATTATAGGAGGTAAATAAATTGTAAGGTAAATTGTTGAAAGGTGATTCTGACTTAAATACGCCAAAGCAATGCGAAGGAAACCTGATGTTGAGTTTGGAGTTAACAAATGATAGAGATATCACTACACCCCTCCAATGAGATCAATAAAAAACGCTATGAGTAATAACTATGAAGGAACCTGAACAAGAAGACTAAAGAAATAGTGACGAATAAATAGTAGCAACCTGAAATGACCTAGGCAAAAAGGAAATTTTGCAAACAGGATAAACAAAAAAAGTAAAATCTCTACGAAGCGAATTAACAAAAATCGCTCTAATACGTAAAACTTAATTTTTCAAAAAGCAAATTTCTACCAACTATATACACTACTGAAAACAATTAGGCGGTATTATGGTATTTATGAATATAATTTCTTTATTCAATTTTATTCGCCTATTTCCTTTAGGATAATAATAATTTTACAAGGCTAAATAGGAAACTAATGCATGCGATAAGTCTCTGTAGGTTTTAACTTGAATCCTCACAAAGAGTATAAAAGCGCATTGAAGCGTTACTTAGGTATCAGTCGAATTTTTGTACTCAGGAATAAGTGGTATATAATTTTTTCATTTCATTATCCTTATAATGAACGATCAACATAATTTGATGGAGAGTGAGGCATGACGAGCCATAGGGCAACTCGAAGCTAGGCGAACACAGACACATTTTGCCCAAGTGTTCAATGTCAGCCGAAGCATAGTTTCAAGATTGTGGAATCGATTTCTTCAAATAAGAAATGTTAGAAGAAGACCTGGACAACGTCGACCATCAACAACAGCATCCAGGGAAGACCGATTTCTCCAAGTGCTTGCGAGAAGAAATCGCAATGTTCATGCAACACTTCTAAGAAACGAGGTACCGGAAGGTTTATGTCCACTCAAACCATAAGAAATAGACTCCACAATGTCAGATTGTATGCTCGAAAACCAGTGATGTATATTGTATTGACTGTTGAACACAAAAGACTAAGACGAGCATGGACTGAGCTTCATCGAAATTGGATCCATAATGACTGGGGTCGGATACTCTTTAGTGATGAGTCTAGGTTCACTTTAGAACCTGATAATCGACGGGTTCTAATTTGGCGTGGACGCGGAACACGAAACAATCATTAAGATTATCAGAGAAAGATCTCACTTTGAAAGTGGGGCAGTATCATGGTATGGGCTGATATTAGTATTGACGAGCATAGATATCTTTATTTCATTGACAATTGTCCCTTGGACGCAAACAGGGATCTTAATGAAATTCTTCAATTTATTATAATACCGTATGCTGGAGCAATAGGTAATCAATTCATATTTATGGACGACGACGCTCGTCCACATCGCGTTAACATCGTGAACAATTGGTTGGATAAAATGAATGTTCAGAGAATGGCACGGCCTGCCAATTCTCCAGATAGAAATCCAATTGAGCAAGCTTGGGATTCTTGGCGAAGATATGTTGCAAGCAGAAATTTACCACCACTAGTTATTCCAGATCTTTGAAATGCCCTAATTGACGAATAGAATGGAATTCCCCAATACGTCTTTGATAACTTGATCGAATCAATGCCATCACGATGCCAAGTCTTTTTAGCAGTAAGAGGGGGTCATATTCATGATTAAAATTTCATTTTTGTATCAAATGAATAAATTACGAATTCAAATTGCATTGATTGACCATTACCATTTAATTTAAAAATACGCACAATTTTAAACAGGACCGTTTCAACTGGTCAAATCAAGTTCAAACAACAAGAAGTACTTTATTTTATCAATAAAAAACTTAAAATTGCAAATATATTTTGTTTCGATACGTTTCGTGAGACATAAAAAACTTTTAAGACAATATTTTGAAACATCCCTTAATTGTTTTAACCAGTGTATTTATTTACGTCATTATGTAGCATATACCACGTGGCAGATAGCAGATCTGCACAAACTTTCTTCAAATTTTCAGGTAGATGATACCAAAAACTCTATTTACTCAAACAAATCATAATCAAAATTTTTGAATTTGTTCTTTTTTCTTTCCTTTTACCATTAGCAAGTTTTCTAAAAATGCTTTCAAACGATTACAAGTCACTCACAGCTTTTTCAGCCTCGAACGTTACCCTTGTAACGTATCCCAAATCCCAAAGGCGAAAAGGGCAATATATCCCAATTACCGAACACTTTTAGCCAAAATCAATAGTTTATGTGCACCCCCTAATGGAATCTCAATTATTCAATTATTCGTAGCAGGTCGACTGCACCGATTTGGACGCGATCAACGAATTCCTTTCCAAGTCGATACCTCTCGCGCCCCATCGTCGAACCCAAAACCAAGTCGGTGCAAATACGGAACCCTGAAATTTTGCTCAACCTTGAAACCCCAAACCTTCTAAAATTCTCACTGTAATAACAATAATTATTGAATTAGGTTTAGTAATACTTCCCTAGTTTTGTTGGTAGTCTTTTTTTATTATTCCCAAAACATCAATCAACTAAACTTATTCGTCCAACGACCGCTTTAGGTTAAACAATCACTTAATGGTACTCTAAAAATTGATACGACCCACTTGAGAAAAATGGCCGTTTCATTTCGGAATTTGTTAATTATTAGTATGTGTGTATAGGAGGATCCTGGTAGGTCACAGCTAACTCTTTGGCTAATTGCAATTTAATTTCTAACGGTTCTAAGCGAAGGATAGAATTTTTAAAGCGTTATTGTTACGCAATTTTAAAAGAATATATGTTTTTAAGCAGCAACATCCCTGTTTACTCTTAGTCATGGGGAAAATGAAAAACGGCGGAAAGGAATGGGAGGAGAATCATAAGAAAGCGTCTACATGGGGATAAAGGGGGGACGACCCTAATACTTGCCTCCAGAAAGTAAGTGGAGATATATCAGTGCCGACTCGTGATAAAGTTACGTCGTTATCTGACTCTTAAGTGCTATGCAACACTTAATAAATTGGTTGGGAGGTGCTCTTTGGTCTTAATTTCCATTTTATTTTAAGGGGATAGGGAGAAATTTATTCTCTTAGATGAGGTTATCTAAAAAGATATAAATCGAGCACTAATTTGTTTTTTTTTTAATTCAGTTTTTCTGAGCATTGCAACCCATCCGATCAACACCAACAGTTGAGACATACTCACAATTTCGAATTCAGCGCCTTTCTAATGAGCCCCATCAAATATTACCAATATGAACGTCTAGACACACACGGAGTTGTCCAAATTTATGTAAAATATGCACGATGTATAAAATAAATAACATATGGCCAAGAGGAATCTTGGGTCTTCTATCGAAAACATGTTCCTGCACTATTTATTATTAACAAAGGTTTTTGAAAGTAATAATCAATTATTTTAAAACAAATATCAGATGATATCACATCGTTAAAAATAAATGTGAGAACAGAGAACAGTTTCTTATTCAATTTACCTTATACAATGTCTGCAACTCAATATACGAGATTGATCATTAGTTGTTGTTAGATTTAATTATGTTCTATATGTGCACTATTGTGGGATAAAGGCACTTCTTTTATTGTGGACACCTTTATTTACATACATATATATACATATATATATGTATATATATGTATATGTATTTACGAGAAAACAGATCAATGTACGAGCAGGTTTTTATCTCAAACCACGTTATTTGGATATTAAACTTCAGACACTAAGAAACTTACCTATTTTTCCTCAAACTTGCTTCGGATCAATAACAACACTTATTAAAAATTCAATTTCTATCAACGGTAACAAAATTTATCCCGAATGTGTTTCACTTCCGGATACCGGTTTTTGCGGATAAAGACGCGAACGCAACAGTTTCGCAAACGCGACGTCTGCCGTCGAGACGCTGCTGATGATGAAAAGTGTCGTCCTTGGGCAGGCGCCCTAAGCGAGATGAACTTCCCAAGGGCTCTTCGAGTCTAGGGGGGCAGATGCTGCGACCAATTTGCACGAGTTCGTAACAAAAGGTAACATAAGTTTTTGGGAGGTAAATTTCGTGGCAATGGCCAATTTAAAATCTCGTTTGCCATCATTCAATACTCACTTCTCATCTGCCATACTTCATTTGTTGTTTGGTGTCAAAATATGTTGCGTCCTATCTGCACGGGTTTGTGCCGTTGAGTTTATCAATTTCTACAGTTATTTGTAAATTGAATGTAAAATTCATTTAAGAAACATGTGGTGCTAATTCTGAAGAAGACAACAGAAAAGCATCAGATTTTGGTCATTGAATTGATAGTAAAAATTTTGCCAAAAAGATTGCGAAGACATAGAGTAAATTGATTTATGTGATATTATGATGATAAAAATGGTTCATGAGTTTGCAGAATATATGGTAATCTTAACACTGCGCTTAGTGCTTGTTTTTGAAGATTACCGTCAGACTTACTGAAATAAATTTAAATCAAGCCGGTAAAAGTACAACAAACTTCTTCTTCCGTGCAGTTTAACTCCAGACGGAACACCGCATTAGATGAGGTTTTTCCACGAAGCACTTTCAAATGCAGGGGTCTTTTAACCTCTTTATCATAAATTTCCCTTCTCCACGCGTGAAATTTCTCGAAAATAAATCTTGTCTAAATCGTACACACCGCGCTACGTTACGTTTTTTCATCAACTTTCCGGGATCGTTCCAGCAGCCAAAAAGGAAATTGTTTAACGAATAAATAAAGTAAAATCCAGAGATGATAGCGTTTTATACAGCTATTATTAACATTCTATCGCAGATATTAACTGTGATGAATATAATTTAGAAATTATCCTATATCATTTTTTACAACAGGATTATTGCCGATATATGGGATATAAACTCTGGAAACCAAGAAATTTGCTCAAATAGTGATTCTTAATGGCATTGGAGACGACAGGAAATGAACACAGGACGGGAAAGAAATTGCATTTCTGGAATTTAAGGATAATATCAATATGACTAAGCTACTGAGTAAAGAAGAAGATAGAGACTTTACTATGGGAAGCATTCTAGTTAAAGAAGAAAAATAAAACATTGAAACTTCGAAAAATTTGAGGAAGAAACTTGAATTACTAGATGAGAATTGAAAATGCAAAATATCTTATTCAATCAAGTGAGAAAAATTATTCATTTGAGACGTGTTAGAACCAGGAAACATTGAGTTTTCTGGAAATTTAGTGATGGTAGCGGAGTTGATGAATTTGAAAGAAACTTCTATGCGATAATGAAAACGGTGAAGAATCAAATACAATAAATACTAAATCATAGCTAAAAAGTGAAGTGAAGACTACCATAAATGTGGGAACAAATTGAAACCACTCAGTAATTGTGTAGAAGCTACTGAAATTCAACAATTATAAGATAAAGAAGAAGAAGACGACGATTGAATATAATATAATAAAGAAAATATTAAGCATCTAAGTTAAAAAAAAATCAGTAGAGAATCGAGCTGTGCTAACATTTCAAGAAAAATTTCAGCCTGCCGAGAAGATGAATCTGATTCAAGAATTAAAAATTGCTATCAGGAGAATTATCAATTTGAAGGCAAAATTAAAATTTCAACTACATAAATTGCAATAATTGTCATAATTTGTACCCAAGAACGATATTTAGCTTCTCGTTGAGTTTATGCAGGTAAAGGGCAATGTCTCATGCAAATTCATCGTCGTTAAATGCCGAGACGCGTTTTACAAATATTCAATTTTCCAGTCTGTTGCTTGTCGTGTGGGTCGCATTTTTCTGACGCATTTTATTTGAACATGATGCCATTTACGTTAAATTATTGCAGAGAATATCATAATTGGAATGAACAACAAAAACTGAACAAAAAAACCAGAAAGAAACATTAAATTATAAAAGAAATAATAATTCTCACGTGATGGTACTGCATAGGGTGTTCTTCAACAAGTTGAGAATAGACTCTCGTGGGAGTGCTTATGTTTTTAATTCACCAGGTATTGCCACAAAGAATCTATGATTTCTTGATCTCTATTACAATAGAGCTTCGGTGTTAAAACAATCTTGCTGGGTTAACCGCAATATATTATTATTTTGAATTAGATATCACTGAAGGACCATTGCAATGTCATGGTCGAAAGACTTTGTTAGGTTTTTTTACAGTTACGGTATTTTTGCATACTTGGCTTCCTTTAAATTGCTATAGTTGCAAATTCCACCTTACGAGAAAAAGACTGCTTCAAGAACGTTGCTTTAAAAACCTGAAACGACATCACGAGCATTGACCGATTGGAAAGTACTTGAAGATAAGAAATTATTATCAATAAATTTGACTTTACCATCAGCCTGTTAAAAACATAAAAATTAAGAAGTGACCGGGATATGAACTGGCAAGATGAACCAAAATCTGTTGGGGAAGTTTCAAATATTGAAGTGTTGAAGATCGACAGTGAAACTGAATACAAAATCAAATGAGAAATTGGAAAATGAGGAGAGATTCATGAATATTATCCATATTTTGCCATATTTTGAAGTATCTTCGAAACAGCACATGAAAGAAAGCAGAGCGGACAGGGGTATGAACTAAAATTTTTTGAATATTAGAAATGTTTTTGAAGACTAGCAAACATAATTTAATGTGAAACGTAAAAGGATACAGAAAACAAATTTACGAGTGCAATTAATCGTCAAGATCCCAAAACAATATTTTTAGGAAATCAGAACATCATACAATGAGAGTAAAACGACCATGAATGTGAATTAAGCTTATCTTCTGATAGACAATGTGAAGAAGGTGTCTAATGAATTTTCAAATTCTGCACCATTTAGTGCTAAAACACACGTTTTTCTGAACAGGTAAAACGGTCGAGTCGCATTTTTTCATTCCAGTGATTACGAGAGCAAACGTAATAGCAATACTTTCTCCAGATGGTTTAGCGGCTTTGATGGTTAAAGAGGCCAAGTTCAGGCAATGCCAAGTCTAAATTTCACCACCGACAAGCTTGGATTACGTAAATAACAAGTAATCAATGCCGGCATAGTTCATCTCCTGTTTGATTTAGTTGTTCAAAAAGTTGGTGATTGGACGGGTGTCAAGTTTATTTATCCAATCGGCCCTTTAGCTCTCTTCCATTTTCCCTATTATCCCGTGTAAGCCACTTTTCGTCCTGCAAAGTGTTTCTGATAACTGAAGGAATCTTCACCGATGACACGTCATCTTAAGTATCTTAAGTAGACGAAGTTTTCGAAGCACATCGCAACTTAATAGACTCGATAATTCCTGTGAGAAAGCGTTCCTCGCCTTTTCTCAATCCATATTCCTATTTACAATATTCATAAAGAAAACAAACATGCGCTTATTCAAACACGTAAGTACATACTCTCATTCTTCCTGGCTTCGCACTGCATGCTCTCGAGTCTCGTTTGGCCGACTCTGACCCAAAAAAGGTAAACAACCTAATTTGCTTCTTCGTGTCTACGCGAATTATGTAACAGTAAAGCTGAGTTAAAGCCCAAACAATCTGGTCTTACGCATACGAGTAGTGAACCATCTGGAACATGAACTGGATCAATCTATACCAAACGGAGAACCGTTTCAAGGATTTGGTTTCCGTTGGGAAATTATGGCTTTCCACTACCATTACAGCATGATTCGGTTCATGGCAAGGATTTATATAATGTCTTCTTTGTCCCAAGGACTGTTTTCGCAGCGCCAATTAAATAGGGCAATAGCCTCTAACTGTTTGTTCTCTTCCTCAGAGTATAAGGTTTCACGCTTTGTTGTGGGAGAGCGTCATGTCTTTGGTTCAGTGCACAACATACTTATTGTGTAAATTAACATTAAAATTAAGAGTTTGCATGGAAGAGCAATCTTAGAGGAAACCAAATCGTAAGGAATAATGAAAGGAATATCTTTTTTCGACAACTTAGATCATTGCCAAAAAAATTGATACCATTAACGACGTTTAACGCGTGCCCTTTAGATTTTATTGCTTGAAACTACCGAATAAAAAAGAGGACAATGGAGGTGTGAAAATGTGGATTAGCAGTCACCTAGCGTTCAAAAGTCACGGTCTGATTTTGCAATCACCT
Organism: Euwallacea fornicatus; assembly: GCF_040115645.1. Taxonomy (NCBI): domain Eukaryota; kingdom Metazoa; phylum Arthropoda; class Insecta; order Coleoptera; family Curculionidae; genus Euwallacea; species Euwallacea fornicatus. The sequence continues at coordinate 7,275,236 of NC_089541.1, read as the reverse complement.
CGGTAGATTCCGGAGTAACCATTTTTTTAATCTTTGGGCGCCGATATTTCGGGATCAGTGGAGGAACTGCATTAATCAAATCTTGCTAAAATGAATGTCTTCAATGCGCTCAAATTTCAGTATAAATGTTGTGATTCATCAAGTTATACCAACCCAGAATGATCATTCGTATCCGCAGAAACGTTTTCCAATGAGTATCATCCAGAATCTTTATTTAAACGATAATTTTAACCACAAAAATCATGGTGTCGTATATGGGCAGAAAATTTTTTTAACGCGTAATGTAAATTTAAATTTAAAAAACGGCTTAAATTTGAACAACGTGTACCTAAACAAAGGCTTACCAGCGACCTTCAAGCAAACTACATCTTTACACTTTAAACCTTAAACACATTAAGGAAATATTTACAATTCTACATGAAATATTGTATTACGTTTATTGTAACCAATGTCAAGTGTCTCAAACGATTAATTAAGCGTAAAACAATTAACAAAGTTAACCTTTACATTTACTTTCATATTTTAATTTTGTATTTTCGTCCTAACTTGCAAATGGACCTAGAATTGTGAAATGTTAAGCTCTTGTCGTACATTAACATGACACCACAAACTAACCAAAGCTTCCGAAAACCTCTTGTCTTTGAAGGTAAAGTTTTGAGTAATGAAGCTTTTAAAATAACCATGATCTATTGGTTTATAATCAATTTTGGGGATTTTGAATATTCATCCAAATATCATCTCTTTAAATTTCCGAAGTATATTTTCGATCGTGACGTCCAAGGTTTCGCGTACCCACTTCTTGAAAACCTGATAGTGGCAAGTACTTATTATTGCAAATGGGAATTCCTTGAAACTGACTCAGTAATGCAGGCTTAATCTTGGATCTTCACATATTTATACATTTATCGGTTTTATCTGAAATACAAACCCGGCTGGAAATTACCGATTACACTTTCCTGACAGACAAAATGTGCCTGTAACGGGAATTTGTTGTTTGTTTATGATTTAAATAATCAGACCTAAATAATTGGTTTGAAAGGATATTTTTCAATTTGTAACTGGTTGGGTAATTTATAAAAATAACACAATCAAAAGTTATGCAATTTAAACTAATACTGGAGAGATGCGAACTTGACATTGAATAAACATGGCCTCTTTAGTCGAAGACGTTGAAAAGTAGCGGGGAAAGTGGCTCGATTATGTGAGCTTTTAGTGGTTTTGACGTTGCACTGTCTCAGTAGGTTTATTTATGTTTATTACATTTTAGTTTGACGTTAGAAGAACATTTGACATAGCAAAGGCTTGGAGGTTCTAGTTGAAGCTTAATTATGTTATATAACTAACTTTTCATTAATACGAAAGAATACATCCACTTGTGAAAGTCCCTTAGATTCAATATATGTAGATCACTGCCAGCCGATTAGATTGTAAAAGAAGGAGACGATTTTTTTGACATAAAAATGAAATATTTTTGACGTTTTCCATACCCTAAACAATGGTTTTACATAATACTTGAAATTAATCAACTGTTCCGCTACTGTCCAATGTTGTTTTATAAAAATGGGACGCAGATTGTGAAAACCCTAAGTCTCTAACTTCAGTAAAAACTAAAATATCCCGTAAAATTATCGAGTTAGAGACATCCTGAACATGTTCAAAGCTCCATATCATCAGGTAAGTATCGGAGTTCGACGGATGGTCCATATCAATCAATTATAGTAAAATGCATCACCTTAAAAATTTTGAAATTTTTCTAAAAAATCCAAAACGTGGGAGTAATGCATACAGGGTGGTCCGGTTTCTATTGCGGAAACTCCGGAGACCGATATAGAATTAAAAAATATCAGTTTTCTTTATAGGCATCGCATTGTTGAAGTTTTTATAAAAACGTTCAAAAAACATATTTGAAAAACAGCTAGATAGGTATAGGAATTATTAAGTAAAATTGCCAAGAGTTTAATGCCTCGGCCTTAAGAAGTTTATCGATAGAGAATTTTATAAATTGAGTAACCTAACATTACTTATTCCTGACAACTTTTAATCAATTTTTAACAAATTTCAACCGAAATTTATCCAGTCCATTTTGTTCCACGAAACCATATTGTACATAACGTGCTTATATTATTTTCACTTACCGCTGTGAGCCTACCAGTGTACAGCAATACCACAGATACATTGATTCTTTTCTGGGTAAAAGATGAGATTGGTTCGAAGAAGCTTCGTCATAACATATGAATGAAAAATGGAATTTCCATTGAGTATCAGGACATCTCCACTCTGGCACAAAAAATGTTAATTATCCCGTAATACTGATTGTGCAAAATTCCGGTGACGTCACTACATTTCTAACTGTAAATAATGTTCGCTTTTGACCATGTTTCAGGGCACAAAGACATTTTTACACTGGTGAGTGTTTGGTATCTAAGGGTGGTAACCATGGGTATCAATTTAGCCCTGTGTTTATCGTCCTAATGAATTTACCAAGGGGATGACCTGCATTTAGGCGATGTTGTGAATCAGTGAACGTTTTAAATTTTAAGCTGGAAGTTCTCTTGACATGCTAACTGCGAAGTGTAACTTTATTTATATGTGAGTAATTGGAGCCTTGTAAAGTCATATTATTTACTCTAGTTTTATTACAGTTAACCACTTTTTAAGAGATTTTAAGTGCCAACGGTCCGACTGTGGCATATAGACGCAGCGCGTGTGTACCAACTACAAGGAGGCGACATGAAAGACCTTGGGTGGTCATAAATATGATACGAATCTTGGTGGTGTCTGCATACAAAAGACTCCTTAAATAACACAAAATTTCTTTTATAACGGATTATGCCACATTTGCCTGACCTGCACAGCACGGTGGTTGCCATCAGGCACGCTTTTGAAACGTTCTTTTTTTGCCACCATCGAGGAAATACTTTTCACCACTGTCATGTTCCCAGCTCAATTCCACAGTTGCAAAATGTAATTCCTATTCAATAAGATTCCATCTTCGTCTTACACGTGATTAGGATCGTGTCAAGTACGCGTAGGCTCGTCGAGCGATATACATCTCTCGCATTCTAACGAGCTATCGTGAGAGCAAAATTTAATTTCCTATTATTTCTGGTTAATATTCCATGGCGCAATTTGCAGGTATTTTATTGGACATTGGGCACATGAGACCTGAACAAGCTGGTATTTTGGCAAATTGTTGTGTAGACACTTCAGGCTCAAGCAGTGGACATAGCGGCATTGGTTTCACAAAGCAAAAATAGTTTCACCTCCTCAATATGTTTCCTCCCTAAAAAAAAAACGCGTTTTTAGTTCGTTTTGACAATAATCTGACTTTTTAGAAGTTGTCAAAAACCTCACTTCTCAATCATTGACTTCAATTCAAAGTAAAGTACCATCAAACGGTCTTATGCGTTAGCAACAAGTTCTCAAACTTACTTGTAAGATTTTTGACTTCAACCGGCAACGTTGCTCGTGTAGAATCTGAGAGAGCACTTCTGTCAAGTTTTGACATCAATCTAAAGACAGCAGAGAGGCGCGGCGTTGCTACCTTCGTGACTTGACCAAATTCGTAGGATTTGGAGAGCAATGATTTGATTGGGGATAGGAATAACGAAAGCATTTCCTGGGATAATTAAATTAAAATTTCGTTCTCTTTTTAAATCTGGAATTAATAACGTCCAGTTAGTCTACGATGTAAGCTTGAATACGAAGAAGAATGCTTGTTTTTAAGGGCCGATACGTGCTCGCTTATTAATCGTGTATATGTCCCAAAGCTATGCATGGTCCATCTAATTGCATATCTCTTGAAATTCCTTAGATTGAGGTCAGTAGCCTGCAGCAACTTTCAATATGAAGCAATATTGTTTCCCGTATAACGGAATAAAATGGCGTAAACTTCTACGGACCGCCAAAAAGTTATTAACTCGAAAACGAAACGCGTTTAGAAAAAAGCCATCGTCCGTTGATGAAATTACAACTATAAATTAGCTCACGTACGTCGATCTGTTTTTCTCTCGCAGTAGCCATCATCTTTTACGTTGAATAGAAACTACAGTTACCTCTTTAAACTTGAAATAGATTGAAATATTGTCAGGAATGCCGAACATTTTGGGGCCTTTAGCCGAATTAACCCGGAGAAATGTGTGCTTCCGCTAATAGATTTATAAACTATTAATAGTTTACAGTTATCGAAAAATTTCGCCTTAAAATGTCTGTGAGCGAATTCGCTTGTCGCTCCAAGCCTACACATGCTAATGCAATTAAACATATACAGTATATCTTTTTAATTCAATCCTGTTAAATTGGTCGTAAATTTTCGGAAAACTGGATAGTTGACTCATTTATCAGACGCAGACCCTTAATGAACTCGAAATTAAGCCCGACTTGCGTCTGGGAGCGGTTCTTTTTGAGGTTCAATTTGTAAGTTGATACCCGTAAAGGATTATAGATTTTTTTTTTAATTTTTGGAAGTTGTTGAACCGGTATCCCAACATCTGTTATGCCAGTTAATGACTATGATTTGGTGGCATCAAAAGACATCATCTGAAGGATATTATTAAAAGATGGCGGTATTGTAACGTACCGACAACAAACGAGTGAGTAACGGTTCCTTGGTTTGGATTACTAAGACACTACCGACTTTGCTGAGAGTTTAACTTCCAAGGAGACCAAGAAATTCAAAGTTGTCCAAGTTTCTTACATTGTACATCGAATCCAAATATTCATAGACACTATTTCAATTTAACTGTCTATCAATAATGCGTCCCTAAAAGACTCGTTGAACCCTGCAGTTTATTATTTTTAGGAATCCCTATCCAGATGTTCCGAGGATCGATTTCATTCGTAATGATAGTCTTCAGGCACTCGTGTTATCCGTCACGTAATACTTCACTTAATAGTTCCTGATCGAGTCTCTTTAACTCCGGTCCTGCTCCTGTCTAATAATAATTTCCTACCACAATGGGCTTCGTTAGCGGTCGCTGTCCAAAGAAGCCACCATCGTCGCTGTAATACCATATTCTCGATTTATTCCATAAAATTGACCTTTTAGTCCTTATACGACATTTTATTCATTTGCTTCCTTGTCCAGTTGCCGCACGGTTGCCTCGATTTGACATGCCACACACCGGCTACTACCAGATCTATCATCGCGAATGTGTTCCCACTGCAATTGTGGGCTCGGGGTTTCCATCAAATCTTCGTGTGTTGAATCGCTAATCATTCTGTCTTATTTTATCATCGATTTCCAGTCTTCTCTGCTTTAGAAAAAAATTCTAAAGCCCTAAAGCTTAGACCTTCCCAAACAAAAATTTAGGATCCCCGCAATGTGAATAACATAGATTTCAAGCTCAAGTTGGTAAAAACGAGAACTTACGGAAGGTACAGATCACGATTTTCTTTGTACAAGACCCAGTTAACATACTAATTGGAAGAAAAATTTGGAAAATTGGTGGATCTTAAAACATTTTAATCGCCATCAGGGACGTACTAAGCACTTTACGAATTCTCATTAAGGTGTTTTTTAGTAGATCTTTGACGTTGCCGGAATTTAGGTAATACTCTTTTTACTACATGAGAATTAGGGTTGGCAGACATAATAACCCTTTATGGGAACATTTTAACGTCGTAACTGTAAACATCATCCAATTTAACAATCTTGTGAAGCGTAGCTTTATAATTCATAAAGCAGCGTAATATAAACAATGCTGGATGTCTGAGATTGTAGTGGAAAATATCTAGGGGGCTCGATTTAATTTCCAGATGGAATATTTGGCTGTGATTTTGTGACATAACATGGCTTCAGAGGCGGCACGTGAAGAACCCAATTAAGTCACTTGGACGTTTAATATTGAGGGCGGGGGCTTCGAAACAATTTAGCCAAAGGCATTTGGGCATACAAATGAGGCGAGACTTAACCTAGATCAGTTTGCACGCGAGTGACTCCCACGGTTTCTACACCGTCTGATACATGTGACGGGAATAGTCATCATCTCTGTCCCTGTCTAGTAGTGTCGTCAATACGAGTTATCGTTGAATAATGAATGAATGGTAATTACTGGAGCGGGCGTAAGTCACGTATCCCACCAAAAACAATTTTTTCGATCATGTGAATAATCAGGGAGCCAATCGTTGACGGATCGATGCGGTAGTAGTTTATTTACCATACTGGAGCGATATTTAGGTTTTTGATTTGCTCGCAGATGATAGAGGTGCAGAATTCGGAGCTTCTAGTAAATTTTTCATGCGTGAGATTTTAATGGATTTTCTGATATTTAAGTTGCCACTTACAATATCTTAATTCTGGAAAACTTACCAATTCTAGAATATCTTTTAACGAAACTCTAGAGGCCACGAAAAGATTTTGCTGTTACCCAAATACCCCGACACTTTTGGCGTTTCTCACAGAATACTAATGAATCCTGGGCGTTTTGGTCCACAGTTCAGGGCTGTTTCAACTTCCTAATCTACTTTGAAAATCGCTTTTGATTAAATCATAAATATGGTAATGCAAAAGAGAACTTTTAAATTCAGCCTGAAATAATTTGTTTTTGAAACACTTTCATCAAACCCAATTTTATTTCAATTGCAGAACACCCAGTTCAAGTGTCATCATTCGTTGGGGTGATTACCAGCTTTGTTGACCATCCATCTGGTAAGTAATACATAATAAAATTCCGAGTAATAAGATAAAATCGCTTCTAATTGGGCAAATTAAAGTAAATATAACGGCTTAAGAGATATCGATTAGCTACAGTGTTAACGACACTAATGTAGATTATAGTAAAACCAGACGTATCAAACGAGTATAAATCAAAACAGACTTGCGTATCTAATATCCTATTGCATGGACAGGCTATTTAGAGATAATCGTTTCAATTTAATATCGTTTAATTCAATTGAGATAAGCATCAATTATAATAGATTAATAACAATCTACAAGATATTTATTTTTAGTTAAAGAAACCAACGGACGTGTAAAAATCTACACGGACTGTTAAAAGCATTTCCCCCTATTTTCTTCGGCACTTTCGTGCATGTAAGTTGTAAGTCCTGCTGTAAATCGGTTCATAAAGCATATTTTATAGACAGATTCCCTGAAATAATTTTACTACTTCAATACTATTGCTAATAGGCCTGTAAAATCTGACACTCGTTCGCTAATGGACATAAATACTCGTATGTGTTGTAGGAGTGGTTATTTAGGTGGGAAATGCAGTTTCCTCTCATGCCTCCTTCTGACTATGACAAAAGCTAAATAGGTTCGAATTTAGACTCTCATTGTGCCAACTGAGGAAACACGCAAAGCAGTTCAACGAAGTTGTATATAATTGAAAATTATTAGTGTATAAGGTTGAAATACGTAGATTCTACGTCGGTATGAAAAACCAAACGACATAAAAATGGGTTTTTAATTTGAAAATGAAAGCGAGTACAGTTAGAATGCTGGAAGAACCGCATTATAAACAAAATGGTCAATTTTCAGCGCCAATGGTCAATTGAGGACGAGGCAGGACCGGACGAGTCACAATGCGTGCATAAACGTTAGGTTTTGTAGAAATTTGGGTGAAAGAATGTAAAGTCTAAAAACGTGCGTTGCGTACAATACCATTCTCTTTCATTGAAAGAAAAAATATAAACACATTACTGTGCCACGAATCCGCCATTCATTTATAATATACAATTCTTTGAGGCATAAAATGATACAAATCCAAAAAATTACCCATAGAATGTTCCTCCTTAACACAGCAATGCTTGCAGAACATCGTTCGCATTGTTTTTCAATATAAGAGGCACAGTTTTTTTTTACTTTTTTTGAAGTAAATAGATTTTTTTCTAAAGGTTTTAAACAAATACTAACGTATTTTATACATTACTTAAAGGTTCCTTATAAACTAAAAAAAATTGCTTGTCTTGTAACTATAATGGTCGTTCACTTGCGCTCCAACCTTCATGAATTTTAATACGCGTTCTGTAATAATGGCTCTCTACGAGTTGCTGGGGACGTAATCACTAGAGAATTCGCTAAATTATATCACAACAAACCGTAATCGACGTATTCGGTTTCAGAATGATGTAGGAAAAACGTATCTCATTATCCGAGCTGATTATGTAGTAGCAGGAGATTCACCGAGCGTTTTTAGATGCATTTTGGAACTAAAACAACGATGAGGAGAAACTTTAATAACCGAGCTAAAAGATGCAACTAGTTAAGAAACTGTTGACTGAAGACTGTAAAAAAGTCATTGTGGTTAGTTACTGCAAGTTAACTAATTTGAACAAACGACATAGTAAACTTATGTTTCCTTTATAAACTCTATATTAATTTTTGCTATTTTTTCCGGATATGAGGAGAACCGTTTCGTGTCTATTTCGAAGTTGAACGCGAAAATCTACTATTGCATTTGCATTATACTCATATTACTGTGAACCACTACACCAACAATCAAATCACGATGAAGGCATTACAAATTAGTTCTTAGCATATAAGTTCATTGTGAACTTAAACAATGCTTTGCGCGTTCAAGGTCTTCACTTATTTAAGTAACTAAAAAAAATCCTTAGAATAATTTTCTTAAAAAGATATTCATATAGCTCAATATATCTAATCATGAGAGCTTCTCAAATCAGACAAAACGTATGTTTATTATTTTCATATTTTAACTTACAAACCAGCAAAAAATGGAACATTAAAATGCAATAATAACCGTTTGAATCTGGTAGTACGTCACTGGTGTATGGAATATCCGATGTAAAAACACCGATCCTCTCTTTTGGTTCACATGAAACCTCGTAACTTGCAAGAGCTATTCTTTTCTAACTGTTTATTAATTAAATGTTTATTTACCTCCCAGCAAAAATGGATCGGTAACAGCGGCGATTTGGCCTAGAAAACACGGTCAAGGACGTGTCGGACATTCGGTTTTTGATGGATGCTGTTTAAACCATGGCTTTAAAAAACTTCAAAAGTAATTAATCGGTAAGTTTGAAACATTATAAAGTAATAATATTAGATATTTAGTCCTGACTACGCAATGACAGTAAATACTGACAAAATGATAAACGTAAAATGAAATTTGTTTGAATCGATTCTGCAGTTGTGAGTTTTTGAAAATCTGTCAAACGTGGTCTACCCCACAACCTTCTAAATGACACAAAATATTTCATTCTTGCCCGATCTAGGGCCAAGTGTGTCATACCTGACTTGTCCCAATGTTTTATTTCGAGATAAGTTAGTATACATATATATACGTGTATACACGTGTACGGTTGATTGTTAAGAAATATACCCAGATGAGGACAACAAAGTGCTCTACTAGTCTCAGCCAAAGAATCCAAAATATTCTTTTATTAGATAAGGTTGACTAAATGGTTTATTTGATTTTATGATATTGTAGGTTGTTCTCTGCTCATCAACAACTTTTTGTTATTAAGTAGCTAACCAGTTAACCCCAAATTTTTCACTTAAAATAATGTAATAGCAGCAGATCGCTACTAGGAGGTAATACCTTTTAAGTCTCGTGCCATTGCCGATTGGGTAACAATAGTTTGGTGTGACCTAACAGTATGAAATAACTCTTCACTTCAATAAAACTAGAAAAAAAGAATTAAATCGGCAAAGATTTTACTGTTCACCATTTGTTGGCAATTCCCATATCCCTATGGACAGTTAAAATCCACATCCCTCGAGTAAATTAAAATTAGTCAGATGTGACCATCTGCGCCACTAAAGTCATGCAAGCATAATGTACTTTGAGGGGCTCCAGACTATAGGGAAACCTGGTGCACCCACAACTTTTCTAACCCGCATACAAATTTATCAGGCCGATGACACACCGTGAATCACTCATTGACATTTTCTCATCTAATTTTAAAACAAACCGATAAGGAAGTTCAAGCCGCATTATTCTAAAAATAGTAGCCTCATATGCATTCACGCTAAATGGGTCTAATATTTCGTTTGGGACATTGATTGATGCACAAGATAAAGAATTCGATCCCGTTCTAAACGAGCATTCGGTAATTACAAGCTTTGTTATAACGCATACGGTGACTAAAAAAACTTATTACACAATGATGAATAGTTCTTGAGAGTATTACTCCGATCCTGATCGACAAGTGGTCCGGGTTCAGCCCAATTAATGCCTGAACTCTAAGATTATGATTGACAGTATACATATGGAGACCAAATATTTTCAGTAATTGTTGCATAGGGGCCCTTTATCACTCGAAATAGCGATCATTTGGGTTATGTGACGCCGACCATGAATAGGCTCTTTCATCTTTCTTGAGACGAACGCAATTATACGGACGGATGCCGGTTTGGCATCGAGCACTGGACCAATAATCTATATCAAAGCTCGTCTAATTTAACTGATACACAAAACAATCGAGATCGTGTCATTGTCGTGTCTGAAACATTTATCAAATCCCCAACCGCCTTTAATCAATATTAATGAGACTTGACACCAGACCATTAAGGCAACAGGAGCCGCCGCCATGTGGAATTCGGGGCATTACTACACCAGAGTACATAATCAATTTTCACTATTGGATTTACTCTCCGTTATGATTTTCAATTCATATGTCTCGTGAATAAATTCTAAAGGAGAGGGAGATTCTGTCGCTGCATCCACAGCTAAAGTAGGAAAAGTTGAATTCATTTTTAACCTTTCCTGAAACCTATTAAACACCGAGAATAGTTTGATTTCAAACAGTATTAGTTCAGTGTTAAAGCGGTTTTCTAACATTATTGTCAGGAAATAGAACGCAGCTTATTTCTCTGAATATTTAGTGCGTATAAATAACATTCTATTATAATCCAATGCGCAAAACTCCTATTACATTTACAGGTATCTACACCGGTGTATGTCTAGTTTTTTCACTTGGCTTTTTAATTACCTCCCATCCCCGCCACTTTTGAACATAATGAGCAGTCAATATCGGCATTTGAAGAAGACGATACCCATTTATTGAGAGAAATCCTAAATTAGTACTTGTGATTTTTGAAATTCTCGAAAGCATTAATTTTCAAAGACGAACAGAACGGTGGTCTGCCTTTGTGATTGGCTCGTAAATCCGTCACTAAAGTGTTATCCTTAACTGACATGGTGCATAATAAATTAAAATTGACTTAACCTCATTAAAACTGCAATGATGTACTGCAAATTCAGTTAATATCAATTTCCAGCATTAATCTGCATTTTAGTGTTGGTACGGTTTGCGGCCACTAAATTTAAATTATGCATAAAATTATGTATAGCTACCACATGGACAATATCTCGAAAATTAAAAATAATTTATGTGCATGTTAAATTGAATCAAGTTGCAAATCCGACAATTGCAATTTATGGGCACATATAGATCGAAGTGCGTACTGTGAAAACTTCTATGCTACAGATCACTTTAAAAGCGAAAATTTGGGCGTATAAAGAAGAAGTTGAACGTGAGGTCCTTCTAAGATTCTTACGAAACATGTTTATGGTCTACGTTTTGCAGTGCTAAGAAAATGACTAGAAATGTAAATGAAAGATCTTGTAAAATAAATTGGCAATAACGGATATATTATCAATTCATATTCACAAGAATGACGTTAAACGTGGAGGGTTTTGGGCACGACGACAGGAAACTACCGGCCAGTGTGGTTCTATCTATATCTATGTGGGAAAAACTCGTGTCTATCTCATCTGTAGCAAGTACACAAAAGAGTCGCCATAATGGTAGCCTCTGCATATCGAAGACTCTCAAACTGCACTAGTACCAACCATCACGATATAAGATGTAATCAACCTCAAGGATAATTCAAACTGTTTATCAAGGATGCAATTAAATAGAATCACCGGATGTGTATAGAGAAACTGTTTTCGCACTCCATAGACAATAACAGAGCATGTGATTTTCGGCACATACTGTATCGTATTAAACATAAATCGGATATTTTTTGCTGGTCCTGCAAAAAAAACGTTGAGTCTTCTCATATAACTTTCTCTTACGTAAAATTCTTAGAAGAAAAAAAAGCAGCCGTCAAACAACGTGGCACAGAAGTGTTTGAGGCCAACATATTCGACCTCATGCTACAGTTGGAAGAAACGTAGCAACACAACAAGAGGGTAGACGATATTCACAACAGGAAAAGGATATTTGAAACGAACCTGGATTTAAGCTAGATGTATTCCATGTAAAGCACGCCCGATTTGAAGATTTGACAAGAATCCACTGGTTAGTAAAGAGAAAAAGATTAACTTACATGTGATAAACGATACAAGATAGCTGCCACAGTACGGATCCATACATCCACTAACTTCGAGAATGTTCCACGTTTCTTATAAAAAATATAAGAGATTTTACTTAAAGAGAACGAAAAAGAGGAAACTTAAAACCCCAAAAGCGTAAGCGCAATGTCGACCCTCCATTTACCCTTGTCACACCTGATAGGAAAAGATGTGCCGTATATGTTAAGGTATTCACGTGTATTTTTTAAACATGAGACAAAGATAAATTTCGAGTTATTCTAGGAAAATCCCGACAACTGAATAGTAATCTACTGCAGCAGTAGATTACTATTCATCCAGATCGAAAGTGTTACTGTAGTTTCAACCATAGTAGGTGGAATATTTTATTTACAACCGCGTTTTAATGGAAAAAAAAACCAATACGGAATTATTTAAATAAGTCCAATTATGCCGAAAAACACTGTGCATTATTAGAAATCATTAATGATATAAATAAACCGTTTATTCAAACGCGAAACAGATCGATATTTAAGAAAAGCTTAAATATGAATGAATGATGTTAGTCAAAAATCATAAAATTTTCACCCACTAAATATGTAAGAAATAACATCATTCTATACGTGGTCGTATATAAAATGTTTTGTAGCATCTTTTGAAGAGTATTAAAAATTTTCGTCCAAACATTCCTTGACAATATTATTTTCATCATAAATTTGTGTTTAAATCATCGACCCACGAAATAGGGAATTTGTGACCATATAATTTAATAATCACGTATCATTATCATAACATCATCGACTACGCATCTGCTCTTTAACTAGAGTTATGTGTGAGAAAGGAAGCGTCGTCTAAAAATTTCTAACTGTAGATTTCGATTTCTTGAGCAGCCTATTAAAATATCTCGATTGCAAATATTTAGGCCATCAAGCATTAAAAAAACACTATAATTTATGTCGTTTTCTTTACCGGGTACTTTCTATCGCAGAATATGCTCTTTGAGCCAGGCTCTTTTTTAATTAGCCAGGTTTAAATCAAATTAAATTAAATAATTAAATTAAATAAAAAGGTGATTCATATAGGGGTGGACTCGGCTATATTAGAACTCACAACAAAATTAATTGCAGTATGTTATTGTAATGTTTCATTAAGCTTTAAATATTGAAATATGCTGGCTATCGATCAGCAAGAAACGGTTGTTTGAAACAGTAATCCTATTTGTAGAGCGCAACGTTTCACACGTATAAATATTAATGGTACATAAAGACGATTTGTATTTAAATCTCAGCCGGTAATGAACCAAAGCGTAATGTACAAAAGTTCATTATTGCTGGATTAAATAATTTTAATTACCAGAGTGGAGTCATAATTAAAGGTGCAAATGCATCGGGCTGGTAATACAGGAATTATTAACTTATAAAGGTTTTTATGCACTTATTGTAAAATGTATTAAAATTTATATTAGAAGGAAGTTGTTAAGTCGAAGACAAATTGGCATTGATCCTTTGTTAGAAGAAACTCATTAACAATATTATTCGATACATAAAGCTTAACTGTTCAACAAAATTGGCATTCCTTCATCTTGGAGCTTTAAATGAAGTTGCGCCACAAATGAGTAAATACTTAAGTTTGCCTCCCAAGTGCAAACGCCAGATTGCCCTAAGGATGGTTAAACTAGGGTTTGATATGGTATACCAGTGACGTTAAACCATGATGATGTATTAAGCATTATTTTTATAAATGCCCCTTGTTAAGCAGGAGTACGGTAACGTAGACGAACTAACATTATTTCCCCAAACAATTAATCCCGCTTATTGCATACGTTAAAATTCTCCGATAAAGGCATATGCCAATGCTTTTGTCTGGGCACGTAGAATCATTTAATGCAAATAATAAATATTCACTTTACAAGAAGAATTCCGCGTTCAGCAGCACGGTGACCCCTGACCTGTAACTTGAAGATGCTTGCAAAGTGTTTTTTGTGTTTTCCTATGAACGCGCGGAAAAATGCCCTTATTACATAAAGTATGTAGTAATGTTACAGCACATGTGTGATAATAATCATTTGCCTAACGTGTGTAGAAAGTGATGCTTTATCACTTCTCTGATTACAATTTGCCTAAAATGCTTTCGATCCTTCGATCAACAATTTGAGGATCCTCTAAGCGCTTGAAAGCGGCCACGCTTGTATTTCACACTCACATGTCTCTTCTAGTATCGTGCGCATTATTTGCGCTGCGTAAACGTTTCAACGCGCTTCAACGGCTTGAGCCCGCTCATTTAATCCAACGAGCGAGCTAAAAATAACATCTTATTGCATGTGTGAAATTTTTTACGTTGCATGTTAAAATGTATAAAACGAATTAGTATATGTTAGTGTCAAAAATCTTTGAAGTCATGTCATTCACAGTTTCATATATTATCACTTTCCGCACTTGTTAGATAAATGACAATTTCTTCATTTATGTATGCATTGTAATACAGTATACCTCAGTGGTGTGAAATTTGTGGACCTACTTATTATGTTCTAATATCTGTAGTGTTCTCTTTCCTCGCCTAAGTGTTAATAGATTCTTTTGATGAACATAAAATAAAAAAACGTATATTAATGAGCGATTAATCATCTCGTCTCTCCCATTAAAATATTCAGATTAAGTATTAATCGCCGTCATTAACACGGTAATTTTTTGTTAAATTACCGATACGACCTTATGTTTTCATCGTATTTAGCATATCTTCTGTTTCGCTTTCGATAAGTTTTTGTGTTGTTCTCGTACGTGTCTTTAATTTCCTCATTTCATTATCTTATTTTTATAATTAGCTGTGAATGTGTTTACCACCCGCTTATGGGCTGACTGATAGCCAGATCGGTATCTCCGATATGGTCTAGTGGCTAGGATACCTGGCTTTCACCCAGGAGGCTCGGGTTCGATTCCCGGTATCGGAAAGATTTTTTTTGAAAAAAAATCTTTGAAGTATTTTCGCAAAGAGCATACGTAATAGCGCACTAGTATCTACTCAAGAATTACAGTATTAAAATTATTAAACACTGGTTTAACACTGCAGACAATAAAATTCAGTCCAACACCCCTCTCATTTTTTTTTATCAACCTGAATATCAGATTCTGTTTGTTATTGTTCTATCAGATTGGAGAATGTTCATTTATAAGTATGGACATTTTTTTTATTAACTAATGTCAAAAATTTTGGATTGTACTGTCAGGGAGCAGCTATCGACTTTTCCATAAATTTAAATGCTGTCTTTAACCTTTGCTTTGAAAAATCTCGAAAAGAAGAACTTTCATAGTCTACTAACTTATATTACCGATGTCTAGGTAGATAGTAGTTCGCTTCGTAAAAGTCGAAAATTCACGTAGGCACGAGCAACCTGACACACTTGTTTCGAAACTTTATTAGATTTTTGATACATATTTCGTTCGAAATCTAGTTTATTAATACGCTTTTGCTTTCGAGTCGGAAGGTTATTCGCTATTTGAGGTAATTTGCTCGGAATGTCTGAGCGGGTGTGGTCCCATTTACAAAAGCATCTCTCAAGTTGCAATAAATGCATCAAAGACAGGTTACTGTAACTCGATCTAATGGCAGTAAGTTTTTGCCATAAGAATCCTGCCAGTTTATTTTTAGAGTCGTCAGGCAGGCATTCCGACTAACAACTAACTACCATCGATTTTACACGCAGATGATTGAATATACAGAACGGGTTTCCTCCTCGAGAGATGGTACCTATTTTACAAATTGATGTATAGCTATTTACCCGCAATATACAATGCTCTGCAATTACCGACTGGTAATTTGAAACGACATTATTGATGTCCCTTTATGCGTAGACCACATGCGACAAGCTAAAGAAGAGGTAATGCTATGGTGAAGATGCGAAGAATCATATCCAGGATATTCATGTGTGCGATTTCTCAAAATTGATATAAGATAACATCTTTGAAGTTAATAAGTCAACATATCGAAAAGATATCGGGATGAATATCGCGGACGTAGAAGATTACATTATAGTTAAGTGGTTATAGACACTATCTGATGATCTGGTGAAGGCAAAGAGACAAGATAGCTTGAGCACTTTGAAGTAATAAATAATGTATTATCTGTTAGTTAAGCCTGATCATGAAGAGATTATTTATATTGAAGAAACTACTGTGTGAATTGGGAAAATGTATTTCTCATCAGAACAAGCGTCCATAAATGAGTTTGAACACCAAAAGTACTAATTTGTATTCAAACGTCTATATCTCCTATTCAATTAGGCAAAACCAACTTTAGATTGGAAGATTAAACCCAAAAACATGTATAATTTGCGTTTAAAGCATAAAACCGTCGTAGGTCACAACAGGTCCTGTTATCGAAAAATTACGCGTTAATTCAATTGCGATTTTATTCGATTTGCGCGGGTTCTCTCGACTAGTTTGCGAGATATTTCACGAGATAACAGTCGTATAATGAGAGAAGCAGCAAATGCTATTTTTAGACCCGTAACGTAATTACTAGAGAGGAGTGACACGATAAAAATAAACCTCGATCACAAATATGTGAAAAAATGCAAATGGCGCCACCAGGTGCATAATACTTACGTGCAGGCAAATTACGACTTGCACAGGCGGAGACCGGACTCTCTGCATAATAAATGTTATCAATTAAATTGGTTTTATTACTAGTTGAATCGGCTTTTGGCTGCGTGCATACCAATTACCAAATCGAGCTTCTGCCCTGAAAATAGTAAAGTACATGAATGACACGTTGATGAGAGACACATGATTATATTGACTTGGCAAACTATTATACAAAAAATGTTGTGTTAAATAAAATTTTAGTTAAAATAAAAAGTAAATTAATCCCGGGTGAATGCAAACGAAGCCTCCTGACTGAGAGTCGACTATTCTAGTCTGAAAACATTTTTTTCACTTTATTCACTGATAAAATGATGGATGAGCATTCCAGTTGTATCTGGAGAACAATCAAATATGCCCGCATGCATATCTGGTAACTCTTTATACATAATATGTTATACCATAAAATGGACTTTGCTGCATATATATAACTTCCTCTCAAAGGTTTCATGCTTTTAACAACCTTCGTTAAAGTAAAAATCCAATGTGATCTTAAATAGATTTAATGAAATTACCAGTTTGTGTTGTAATATTAATTTTCGAAAAGAAATTCGCATTTTTTAAATGTATTTTAATCACACGTTATATATGTTAATCAGTTTTGGAAGAAGTCATGGGCTTCTGCATAAATTCCTATATCTCCGATATGGTCTAGTGGCTAGGATACCTGGCTTTCACCCAGGAGGCTCGGGTTCGATTCCCGGTATCGGAAATACACCTTTTTTACTTTTTTTTTAAAGACAAAAAATTATGTTACTTTGAGAAAAGGAGACAAATCACATTTTTTATCGCTTTTTAATTCATTAGAAACGATCTTTCTCACCAACCACATAGACGGTTTCCCCGAAAAACTCGTGGTCACCACCATTAGCGAAATATTTCAAAAACCTTAGAAATGTCTAGCTAAAAAAATTAAAAAATTAAAAAATAACTCAGTAGCAAGAGCAGATTTCGAATGTATTTTTTTTTTAATTTAAAATTTCAATGTGCAAACGTATATTTTTGAAATTTTTGGAACACCCTGAACACATACTCATTTCTAGGTAAGGCAAAGATAATAATTAACCACCAATCATTAATAACCTTAAACTCTTCATCGCATAATTTATTACCTGTAATGGAGGGTTTATTTCTTAAGGTTAAATTGCATCAATACAAATAAATATTGCATATAGCAACATTACTTCTCTGAATAGAACAGTGACATCGTAATCGGGTTGATTTATAGCGCAACACCGCATATTAGTTGATCATTGTAATCACGACTCTCTTAAAAGTGATGATTACCGTCATTATACACTCGAGTATGGTGCATATGACTTTCACATAATAAGGAACCTTATGATGATAATGTTGGATGGAGTTGGTAGTTATTTTAGAATAAACCCTAGTTTTGTGAAGAAAGTCCTATAGGAAAAATTTAAAATAATAGAAAAAACATCGACTTTTGTAAATCCGAATCCCAATTGGTAAGGCCCCACAAAAGTCGTTGACCTCCCATCAATTTCTTTATGTCTTTGATGGACTTTCGCAATTAATTCGTTAAAAGATGGCCGAAATTTTAAGCGCCTGTTAAAAATTACAAAGCGTGTACGATGCCAAATTACAGAGTGCCCTGACTCTGCAAAAAATTCCAGTCCGTATTCGAAGAGGACGCGATTTCATTGTTTTCGCCTTTTTTCGATCAAGATATTTAATGACCGATAAACGATTGTAATTTGGGCTTTTTTGATTGGTAGTCCGGTTTTAAACAAGTGAACGCTCAAACCGAAGAAAAGATGGGAATATGCATTTTTTCTGGTTCCAAAAATTCGTGCTCAGTGACTTTCAAAACTGAAACATGACTCGACCATTTTTCCTCAATGCAGACAAAAATGTAAAATATATGTATTTCTTGGTCAGAGCTCATAAATCAAATACCAATAACCCCGATATTAATCGGTAGTACCGACTTCAGAATTGACCTTGTGACCCTGAATTTAGATCGGCTCCGCCATGCCTGAATAATAAAACAAGGCAATTCGCATGAGAACAAGGTGTAACAAAAATTACAGACATAGAAAGTGAGTAGTTTAGCATCAAATGCGAACGAGCATGCAGCAGCGGGTGGTTACCTGTCTTCACGGAGCGTGACTGTCGGCAAGTTCACTGCCAGTGTCACTATAGCCCACGATCGTCCCAGATTTGGTGCCATGGGTTTTATATTTCAAGTACACATTAATAATTCAATTGCTGGAAAAGATTCGCCAGAAATTTAGATTATGAAATGAATAGTTTATTCTATAGTAGATAATGTTTTTTGTCATTTCTGAAACAACTCTTACATGTTCGGATTTGCTGCATCAATTATCATTTAATCAGGTGTCTTATGAAAGGAACAGATAATTCACGTTATAGTGATTGGTATACACAACAACATAGTAAGCAAATCGAAAGTGTAGAGGCTTCTTCACTGTTGGCGTTAGCAGAAAATATTTTTTTTACTGTGGTGAGAGCACCAAATTCAGTCACATTTTACACCACATGACATTCTGGATCTGAAAGTACTTCACTACAAATTTCTAGTTTTTGTCGTGTTTCTCTTCACGTGTATGACCCAAAAGGCTTAAATTCGAATTAATGGTACTGGTAAGTTGAGATTGCATAGCTTCAGAATTTTCTATACTCACTTACCTTCAATAACATTCAACTTCAATCCACTCATGTCAAAGCAAAGTCCATATCAAATAACTACGAAAATATTTAAATAATCAGCATTCTTTCAACTTTGCAAGTGACGAACATATCAACCGTTAGAAGGCCATCGTGAAAACTATTTTGGTGTTACTTTCAACCATGTCACACTAACTCGCTTCACATACAGTAATTTCTCCGTCTGATCTAGAAAAAAATCGACATTTTCTGATCTTCCTCGAGCACCTTTAAATGTTTTTTATGTAAAATTTATGACCGTTTAACACAAGAACCTGTCCCTAAGTGGGACAAATTTATGCAAAAGTATTGTACCGGGCAGTTTGTGAATTATCAGGTTTGAACATCTGATAGTGGTAGACACACAGTTAGGCCTAAGATGAGAAGTGAACAGAACCAGTTACTGAGAGGTTATAGCGTTTTGTTTGAAATTTAATTCGAGTATTTGGAAATCTGATTTTGGTTCGTCCTTTAGTTGCTGAAATATAGGGTCAATTTAATTTCTATATTTATCTGACTTTGAGATTGAATTTGAACTAAAATATCCAACAAACCAACTGTTTTAAACATTTGTTTGCTATATAACTCGATCTTCAACATGGGTATTTACAGATTTTGCTCATATTTTCGAGCACAGTCAAAAGCTTAGAAGCTCAAAAACTTGTTTACAGCCCAATGTATTGATTACCCATCCCGGTGTTCAGCATTAAAATTATTCTCATTTTATGTTAATTTCCTAATAAACGTGTACACATACACAAATATCAAAAAAATCTAAAAAGGAAAATTGTCTCATAATTGTATTAATTTATGGAAATTACCTTTAATTAACTTAACAACCTTTTAATTATTACCATATATTGACTGGGATTATACTAAATATTTACGGTGATGTATTTTTAGTGATGTTTATCAAATTGAATACGATTAAGTAAATTATTATTTTTAATCAGGTAGCTAATAAATAGAGTTCAGAGTTTTAAACACCTTATTATCAATGGTCGTCGCCAACTATAATAACTAATTAAATATTTAATTTTCAATTTGAACGTTGATTGTTATAGATATATAAAATGTTTAAAAGGCACGAAAAGATTTGAAAACTTCAAGTGAAGTAGACTCAATACGGTATCCCTATCAGTAAGTTAAGCTAAAAATAACTATTAAACTTCAAAATATTTCTGATATTTTCCAAATGGGGGAGGTTACATGTCTATTTTTTGCCAGTTTTAAAATTTTGACCACAGATATCTCGGGAATCCGTTGAAAGCATTCCTTAAATAATATCCTAGATTGGTCATCACCATTAGATCTTTAACCCTACACAAAATAACTTGTATTATTACTAAAAATCTACAATGGGACTAAGTCGTCATTATTTTTTGCACTTTTGACTCAGAGCACTGATAGCAAGTATCTGGGAAATCCGTAGAATAACTACTTTACAATATTACACTAAATAATTTTAAAATGTGATCTTTGCTGATTAGAGAAAGTTGAACTTCCAAAAGCAATACAATATTTTTTCCTCTCTTTAAACTATTAGATCACCTTTTCCAGTGATGGAAATCCATATGAATCGTAAGATGGGACGATAAAATTGATGGCAATGTCAGGAATATCCGACTCGTTATCGCAAATGGCCATATGATAAAGTTGCGAATTGAAACACCTTATAAGGAGGATTAATTCTGTGGAAACAAGTTTTTGCCGGTAAGTGACAAGTGACCTATTAAGTTCCAGAAAATGCCATAAATTAACGGCAGGAAAAACAATGTTTGCGAGTTATAAATCACCGAGACTTCTTTTCTTAAAATGTAGCAAATTATGCAACATTGCATGGGCTAATCTGTTGTCCACTCGGTCCAGCACGATACGCTGGACTTCTTCGGGTTCCGCTCTTGGCCGTTCAGAGTTCGTTAGCTTCGAGGCTCGAGGGTCATGGGCACGACGGTGCATTCGCAATTGTGGTACCATCAAGTGGTACTAAATGTCGCACAAGACCTTTCGGCAATTCAACAAACCTTTCCTTTCGAAATAGTACATTTGAAATCCCTTTTGAAATAAAAAAAATGTCAGGCACATGCATAATCCATAACGAAACGTTGGTACCTACTCTGCAAATAATAATGGAGTTACAGATGTGCGGGCTTGACAATGAATAATGCATTGCTTTGATGAAAATTGCATTTCAGATTACAGGAGGATGATGCTTTTATATTGTCAGGACCGCTTGTGGGCTAGAAAAACCCCATTAGGCGATTATCGGGGTAAGGGTGGATTCCAGGATGGGACTTTGAGAAATCTGTAAGTTCGTTTAGAAAATAATGGTTACTATTCGAGGAGAACGGGTTATACACTACTAAATTCTAATAGCATCGTAACTCAGCTCCGATATTGTAGCTCTAGATTCGTGCGTCGAACCGGAGATTCAATATATCGGAAAATATACAGAGTGTCTTTAAAATCAGAAAGCCTGTTTAATTCCTGTTAAAGCTGCGGCTTCCTATGAGAAAACGGCGCCGTAATATAACTGCTGCATGGCGTTATATTACGGCGTCAGTAATACCTATTAACGTCAATGATGGTGTTGCCTATCGCTACCTAAAAACCACATGAATGTGAAAAGGACGAGCAAAGTTTTATAGCAGCCGCTATGTTACGGCACCGCTTTCCTAGAAAACCTTAGCTTTAATCGCAAGTCACATCGCTAATTTGTGATGACATCGAATAAAGTACTTTTAGATTTTAAACTTACTTAAATATTTAACAAACAAGTTGGAACAACAGAAATAAGAAAATCGAAGGATAATGGAGAATGTGTGAATTTTTTACCATAAAAATGCAATTCTTCTCCCTCGAACTCAACTAGCTTAGCAACTACGTATCTTCGGATATTTTTCAAACACGCTGAATGTTCCATAATATCGTTTGTGCGCGAAGCTCATTTTGTCGTTTTCAAATCGTGAGTCCGACCCTGACTTCAAGATTCTCCCTTCTGCAGAGGTGTATTAGCAGCTGAGATTTGGTAGAGTCCACCAAATTAAATAATTAGATATTCCTCATCTGGTTGACTCTGATAAAGGAACAGACTTTGCCTAAGACAAGAATCCCTTTTAGAGCAGGTTAACATTGAGATTTGAAACATTTTAAGTAAATTAACTTGATAAGGTCGTATAAGTCCGCGAATTATTTGATAAAGAAAGGGAAGCGTTCAGGTGTTCGTCTTGTCCGAAATGGCCAATTATCCAACAAATAAGTAGGCAAGAACGATAATAAATAGCCGGTGTAATCTCTCGGTCTCTTCAGAGGCAAACGGTTCCCAGGATGGCGTTCTTCCGCAGAAATATAAACGACAAATCTAACATGGAAATACCTCCCGGACAGCCCGCGGCCATTGTTGCTTCGGATTCCTTGAATTGTGTACTTAAACGGCATTTTCTGTAACAGAAAAAATTGTCATACTGATGTATTGAAGAGTGCTGGCAGGTGTGGTCCTAGTTGACCACTAGATCTCCATCTGATGCTTAAGAATGGGAGCAGGGATGCCAGGCCAAAAAGCTTCAGTATGTTGAATATGCGAAACATATCAGAAAACATTGGCTCTAATTGGTTGAAATGTTGGAAAGATGACACGGGAGAATTATACGAAGAATTGGTTGTTTACAACACACAGCTTTACCTGAACAATCAAGGCGATATCTTAAATTTAAGGATGCAAACATCGCTTTCACTTCTTCTCAGTATCGAGAACTCATCATCACTCAGAATGGACATTTTTTATTCTATCTTTGAACAAAATCGTAATGATATTTTTTCCCCTATAGTACTTTGCTTGGTTTGTTGTAATCAAACTATAGCTCAGTACGTGATTATTCGTCTGATGACCGTTATGTAAATGCAGAGAGATTGCTGAAGGGACCGACCCCCAGGAGTTCAGGCACATGTTTTTGCACGTTCATATTTCCTAACGGGTGATCATTAAAAAAATCTTGCAGTGACCGATCAACTGTAAATGCAGGACCTTGATTACACCATTTGCTATTTAACATCAAAAATCTTACTAGCAACAGATTAACAAACGAATTTATCCAAGCCATGCTTTTGACATTTTACCATCCACTTGGGTTTTTTTTATATTTATAGGATCAGAAATAAATAAATTTAAGAATTTTGCATAAATCTCCATAATTTTGCACATGGTAATTCGAAAAATGACGCAGTATCTACATATGTCAACTAGCCATATACTCTATGTTGCAGGCTAAGTACGGTCAGGGCTTTCAAAGGAGATGATAGTAGAGTCGGGGTCCTCCTGTAAAGCTACCTACATTTTGACAAGGTGTGAGGTAAGTGTCAGATTTTGCTTTACTTTCGACCCATTTGTTTACACGAAGATATACATCGCAACGAGAGGAGAATAAAGCAGAACTCATTAAACCGGTATTCGAGCGAAATTCGTAGTGGGGAAATTCTTTTATGAAATACCAGTTATAGTACAATCTTACTCAATACTCGGTGTAACAGATAATTAGATATTTCTCTGACAGAAAATTAAGAAATTACTCACCTCTCACGTTGATGTACATGCGGTCCCATACTGTGTGATGTGCATTGGCATCGCATCTCAAAATCAGCAGGAGGTTCTTCCTGTTTTAGTGGTCAATCAAGTTCCTAACGACTGCAGCTGAAGGTATCTGGGCGCAGTGTCTTCTCCAGGAAAATGCTTAAAGCTGACTATTAAGTCTACCCTCTTCTTCCACCCCGCCAAATATCTTTCTCAACAAATACAGCCGCTCTTGGGTTACTGTCTCGAATGCAGGCAATGGTCCTATCTCTTCCAGGATTCCTGGATAAAAACCGAGTCGCATTCTTCTTTTCTAAACCTATTTCCCATGAGATAAATAGCGGAACTCGTGGTGAAGATTATTTGCAGAAGTACTGTCCGAGTAGTCTTTCTTACGGCTACCTTCGATATTAGTTATTTAATCTGGAGACTGATTTTGCATTCGCTCTATTTCCATCTCCGGAGTTCCCCAAAAATTCGCTAGGGGCAACCTGGGAAAGATTTTCCCTTTCTTTGCTCTGCTGTTTAGTACTGTAAACTTGCCCCCCTTCTGCAAGACCTGTGGCACGCCCTTCCCCACAAAATGAATATGCCAGAGCTGGCTGATAAAAGTTGGTGTCTGAGAAACGCAGTCACGTGAAGGACAATCTAAAGTAGGTTTTCAGAGTTTTAGATAACGTTGAATGACCAGAATAGTAACATCCACCTTATAATGAAAGAATCCGTTGGTTGATAGGAAATTTTCACTTCTGGGTAACTAGGTGTGATCTTAAGAATATTTTTGAGGTTTATTTCTTTGACGACGTTGAGAAATTCCTTTTTACGTCATTTACGAAGAAAATTCTCCATTTCTGAAGATCAAATGATCTATTTTTCCACTTCCAGGTGGGTTTAGGAAGAACATTATGTCGATGCGGTTGGAAATATACATAAAAGCAAACATATAGAGATGCGCAGAATACGTCATAAGATTTCTCTGCTGTGAATCAGTGCCGGAAAAGAATACAAAACTAAAGATTGGGCAGTTCATTTAGAGTTTTCTATTTTCTATAAAGAAGTACAAACTTTGAAATGAAGACAAATACACACGTTAACTAAAAAGATGTTTACTGGCGCATTGATGACTCAACAACCAAAGGCAATAACCATTGTTTTTATCCAATAGAAGATATCAAATCATTATTATGATAATTTACCCAGCGAAGAAGAGGAAGCGGCCTTGCATTAACACGAGACTACGTAAACATTCGCAAAAAGAAGAATTACGTATTTTTTACGAACATCCAAAATAAATAATATACATTTTAATTAAATAAATTATTGGTATTCCTAATGGCCTTGAGAATTTTCGGCGATAGTAATTAGTGATGCCGAAAACCGCTAAACCAATAGAATTATTTGACTTATACTTATATATACCTGCTTAAGAGGTTATCAAAAATTCTCTTCTACGCTTCTTAATAATGGTAATGATAAGCAATCTTTCAATTTTTAAGACAAGTGACCTCGCTGAAACCATCATTGTTGTTTATTGTTTCTCATATTATTTTATGGATATATAAGGGATCATATGAATAAATCTATATACATACCTTAGTAATATCCGAATAAAAACAAGTTGACCTTAAATTTTCCAATTTGTCAATATAATATCCCATTAACATTTTACCAAGCCAACAAAATGTAGTATTTTTACGTAAATGTATTCACATTGTATAATTATATTACCGAAGAGTGGTCATTTGATTATAATAGCCCTTAAGACCAATATTAGGCAGAAAGATACTACCTGTTCAGAGGATCGAAATCAGGTTATATATCCGCCTTTGTGTCATCGCCTGATATAACAAATAACGCATGAATGAATTAATAGTGAGCTGGTTAGTTAATCCCTATAGTATTCGAAGAATCATCTTAATTAAGTACTCCTCGATGTAAATATAGCCGACCAGTTTAGCAGAATTCCTCCAACAACCTTCGAAGGTTGTTTTGCTGGCGATGATGATGATGATGGTGAATATGATTCAGTTTCTATTTTTAACTTCCAAACGTTTATGGTTTTATTGAAGATTTTTGAAAATATAGCTTTTAGTCCTGTCATGGTAGAACTGTTTTTGACACAGCATCATTTTGAACAAATATCTATAAATAGAAACAGTTTTCTCTTGGGAACGTCGTTAATTTGTTGAAATTTTACCTAATAAGCCCTTGTTGGAATTTTTTGGAAAGATATTTTCTATTTTCAGAGTAGGTAGTAAAACCTAAAATTAACGAAAACCGTAACTTAGAGTGTGGATGAATTATAGCCTTTTAAATAGAATTTTTTTTAAGTATCAGGGTGAAGATCTTGGAATCTCTGGTATAGAATATTCCCCCGGAATTACATTAATGTGACGATGCAAATTTCTGCAAAAACCCACGTCATTTCGACGTCATTTCCAGGGAATATTGAATTCTTTAAAATCGGAACCAGACCCCATGTAGCGTGTCTCGAGTACTCGTTATGTTATAATAGCATTAGTCATTCAATAAATCAAAAAAATCATTACATCGCTTCTTTGGTTTGTAGAAGTTGTGTTTCGCCGTCTATACCAATGTGAAAACATAATTATTAACAATCGATTATCATCGATCATTAATTGTTTAATGGCTCAATATTATAAAAAGTGGGAACGATAATAAATATATAGATTTTTATCAAGAAAGAGATTAATAATAATAGTTCGTCATTAGGAGCTGTTAATACCAAATTAATCCTTATGTTATAAAGCTGGTAGGCAGGAAAGCAAATAAAACAAAACGATCATTAGGACACCAATGGAAATTAAAACAAGCATTGCTTATGGAAACTGAGCTGTACGTTTTTAGGCAAGTTACGCAACTTTACTTCATATTCAAGTACATTCTGTATTTTTTTTTATGTTAAAAAAGTACAGTACTTACCGCTGTTTTGATGTCAACGTCCAGTTTTGTCGGGAGGACGAAGATGAATCTGTATTTTTAGAGGTCATCCGGTTTATTCTTTAAATTTCGTATGAGATTTTTTACGCGTCAAATTACACGATTCTTTGTTGCGTTAATTCAATATAAAATATGTTAATAGTGAATACTAAACGGAATTGGAATCTCAATTAAACCAGTTAGGTATGCATAAAATATTTTCGATTGGTTTAAATACTTACTGGTTTTTGCCAATTTTCGATCCGTTGATATCTTGAAATTTTGGCCGAACTTTGGCCTCAAAAATCACAAACAT
Organism: Euwallacea fornicatus; assembly: GCF_040115645.1. Lineage (NCBI taxonomy): Eukaryota > Metazoa > Arthropoda > Insecta > Coleoptera > Curculionidae > Euwallacea > Euwallacea fornicatus. The sequence goes on along the minus strand of NC_089541.1, from coordinate 7,247,861 downwards.
TCTGCGAAAACAGGAGTATGAGATCTTGGTTGGATTTCGCGATATAAGGTTATATTTGCTCATTCTAGAGAGCAAACGGTACACGTAACGGGCGGATTAGAGTGGATTAAGTAAAAAATTCCAAACAAGGAACTCGAAAAGAAAGATCAATTTTTCGAAATTTTCCAATTTTATTCAAATTCCATTTTCCTTCTTTTACTTACCGCGACTTTCAGCGTGGCTGCAATTTTACAACTAATTTCCGAAAAGTTATGACTGAACCCCAGACCTTCCTGTTTTTCCCTTTCCGCGGAAAATCGAAGCAGGTTAGGATTTCGGACGGAGATGGAAACATATTTTTTCGATTCCATGAGTTTTTCGAAATTTAAATAAGACGTTCAGGATGTTAATTGCCACCCAAAGGTCGAAATTATTTGGCGGTGTGGGTCAGTTACCTTAAAATCTCTCGGCTAAAATTCGGTCGAACGGTACTCGGGAGAAAAAGCCGGATTCCTGCTTTGGTATTGTAATTGTGGAGGAACAGTGGCGTCGGCATCCAAACTTAATGTAAAATGGTGATATTTGGGAAGCTAGTCAAGATGGGCAGAATCGAAATCCGAGAAAAGTCACAGGTTTTGTTTAAAAACTATTTTTTTCATTTTAGAAGCTTAAGATGAACAGTACTACGTGGCTCTTAGGAATATATACGACACGTCATCTTAGTTGGAGCGTAAATTTTATGTGGAGAAAACGGCCATAAAATCTAATATGCTTTGCCAAACACAACTTGAATGAAAAAAGGAATAGAATGCTTAGAATGCGACATCTCGTGAGTTCCCCAACAACAAGAAACGAAGATGTAATTCTAAGCATATCAGAAGATTATAACATCCCTTTAACGTTGATTAGTAACAATAATAATTCATCCTTCCGATTTCTTTATGTCAATTAAGCGCATTAAAACTAAAATCTAATAGATAGTGGATTTTTCGATAAGACAACTGAATTAGAGTTTGCTACAATTTACGCTTCTGGTGCTCCTTTTATTTAAAATCTTAAGAGCATCATACATAGTATGATGCGTTATCAAGAAATTTACTTAATGCTGAGCATGCACGGATACTAGCGTATCGAAATCAAAAGCTCTCGAAACGTAATAGTTTAACATTAATAGCACATGGGTAGAAAAACATACTTGGAGAAGGTTCAATTAATATTATTGTGCGCTCACAGTTTGCCGCGGCATTGGAAGAGACCAATACATGCAAAGCAATGAACTTCTGTAGGAATTATTGACGAAATAGGGCACGTGATTTTTTTAATTGGAACAAATAATGCAAGTAATTTGAAAGTTCCATGGAACATTACAATTTCAAGTCATCCCACATCTTACATATGCCACGGTATTAGTTGTACTGCTTAAAATCTCAATCTGCCACATGGATTTATGTAAGTAAACTTGTTTACAAAAATAAATAGTCCTTCAGAATTTGCAAATATTTTTCAAATCTGGTGATTTGTGTTACCTAATCTAATGAAAAATATGTAATTTTGCTGTAAATTTTGCTGCTCTAAAATGTAATTCCATTTTAGAGCAGATTTGATTCATCCTCAGTTTCAAAAAAGCGAGAATGGATAAATTGAATAAAAGACCAAATGATGGATGCGGTCGATTCTATTTGAAATTTACAAAAGCTACAATGTCCATTTAACATAGCAACAATTCATATGGTCCAAATTGTGCCTAAATGTGTGGGTATGTTGAGAACTGTAACAAATACGATAATGGTTAAATAGTGAAAGTCGATAAATAATAAACATCCTCCCCCCCTTCTAATACGTCGATAATATTATTATACACTTAGAGAGGGACTTACGGACGCCACTGAAGCACAACATACGTACTTTAGCAGACATTAAGACAAGTTAAAGAATTATACCGGATACCGACAATTTGGCCTTCTAAGTTCGGCCATAGTCTTCGGTGGTATAAAAAGACAAATCGGCAAAATTATACTCCAGAATCTTATTTCAATTTAATAATTTAATGTTAATTGCATTTCCGAATTGCAAAATAATCAGCTTCATAAAAATAATTGTGCCGTTGGGCAGTAATTCGAAAGTCATTTACTGGACATAATTTTTTTTTAGTTAAGAACCGAAGAAATATTTGCCACCCATCGTGAACTATAAGGAAACGAAGGGATTTATCGTGGGAGAGGTCTTTATAAAACAGACATAAAACGCCAATCTCATTATTAAGTTTTCATTGGATTTTTTATGAAACGAGGAAGCCATCTATGAAGGTTCAGTTATGTGAATATACGTTTCTATATCGTTGATCCCTTCACTGAAATACGATACCCGAGAACATTAAATTATTTTCGGTGCTAATGGTGACAGTGGGTGGGCCCGATTGTTATCTTAGTTTATAATGTTCACACGAAAAAAAAAACACCTAATCCCTCGTGAAGACACATGTGTTTTCTAGTTAAATGTGCGCTTTTCAGGGGATCATATTGATTTTCTAGAAGAAATGGTAATGACCTCCGAATAGTGATACGTATAAAAAGAAATTTAGTGTTCACATTCGCTGGGTGGTCCACAATTAAAATCTCAAAACAATGCACTTGAATATCACATTACTTACATATTTAATTTTGCTATTATAAATAGTCTCAACGGCAGAATCCATTAATCATTATTCTTTCCAGATACGGTGCATTACCCACACTACTTGCGACCCTTTCCTTAATGCGAAACTTTCCAAGAAAGATGCTCTTGAAGAGACCTTTCTCCCCTGTTTGCGTTTAATTGCTAGGGTGCCGCATAATGTCAAAGGAATCTCCTTGTAATGTGCAGGGCTTCGCTAAACGTCAATTCCAGAGCAATTCCTGGATTAAGATTGTATTGTACAAATTGAACGGAACTCTTAGAGATTGAGACGTAGTAAGTTCTTATGCCGTAGACTAACTCGCGTTTAGTTTCTACAAACTTTCAAGTCCAAGTAAAACTTTAATAACCGTCCAACTTGATTATTCCAGTGGTTTTGGAGATGTAAAGAATAACATTTTTAGAAGTTTCAAAAAGAGAGTTACGGCATTGAATATTCTACTAAAAAATGTTGATTATAATGATAACTGTTGGGAACCAGATATTGATCTTCACAGAAAAATATCAGTGGCAGAGTTAACTTTTTTCTGTATCTACCTATGAAAAATGAAAATATTTTCTACTTTTTAAACCCTAATTGAAGACAAAGTACAGCCATTTGCGCCACTAAAAATTTAGTTAAATAATAGGTTTATTCTAACCCGTCACGAAACCATCCCATAATGGTTCGAAAATTCTTCTGAGCAATTTACATTTGCAGATACGAACTTGAAATGCGCAATGCGCTTGCAGAGCGGTTCTTGAACTTTTCTGAGACATATTTGTAGTAGATTAACTTTAAAAAAATATGCCAAAACCATTTTTATATTTTCTCGAGTTTACCTATTGGTAAACTTGGCCCTCTGCTAGTCACTTATTGGGTCTTTCGAGACTTTGTTTCTTAAAAGAAATACCAACGAAAATCAATTTCAATTTTCTACCAATTAAATCCAGGCTTTTTTAAACATTTTTCAAAATTGCTGTAATATGATTTATTATAGGCTCTGCCCTGAAAAGCACGTTTCAAGCAAAACGCGCTTCCGTTGAACTGCTAACAATGAACACATGGTAGTGATGTGGTGTGTTGTTGTAGGGGACAGGCGGGTCTTAATTTGATCTTCCGAGAAAAACTCTTGTCGGCATGTCATGATTATTCATTTTCAAAGAAAGCCATATGTTGAATGTGCGGATAATTTTTTCATTTCTAGAAGGTGTTTGCCCTTTTATCTGTGAACCACAGAAAGTGCAACAGGAACCATCCCCCTCCCCACCCAATATGATTTCCAAAATGGGTTTCACTCACTTGTAACACTTCAGCTAAGAAAATCTAAGGATAATGCAAGGATTTCCTACATTTTCTGATTTAAAACCCATTTATTTCATTACATAGTTAAAATTTTATCTAAACATTCTCGGTCAGTCCCAAACGATACTTGCATAGTGCAGTTTGAGTCCGTTTGGGAATATGGGTTCCCTATAAAATTTTAACGTCTCCAAATTAAAACGGATAAAATTCGTATAAAAGCAAATTTTAATGTCCATTCATTTACAAGTCTTGATATTTGTTGCTTTATGCGATGAAACCATCAGCTTGGGTTCAAAGGGCAACGTACTTTAGCGAATCGGAGTGGTTAAACGCAAAGATCTGTGTGTTTGCCATATATTATAATTCTAATATAATAAATTAAAAAGTTACGAACCAAAATGCATTACGGCTTTATACCTAATTCCAACTCTGTGTTTTTCACCGCATAATTTTCGATTAATTTGAACCTCCCAGAGACGAGCTTCGATACTACTATATTAGGTCTTGCCAGATTGGTTCATCTCGAGCTATTTAAACGCTGGCAGAAATCGGTAATATCAACGAGAAATGTGTTGAGCCTCCAGGAAAATATCCTAACGCTGCTATATACCGTATCCTGTTTACTTCATCTCGACCAAAGTCTTAAGTGTGAGTGGCAGACCGACCTACAGCCAGAGGTAATAAAGATAAACGCAAATAGATATAAGAAAAATCTGAGAAAATTGAGACCTATTATGACTTTATGACTCATTCCAACTTTGCGTTTAATTAACTCAAGCACCCTAAAGACCGGCTTCGATCCTATTGGATGTCATCAGTTCAGCTCATTTAGAGTCAACTAAATGCAAGTAAAAATAAGTCCTCTTGCCTGCACTCGAAGATTTGGTAGAGATGCGGTAAAAAGGGCACGGCAAGTGGCACTGGGACAGTTATTTTCCTGCAGATCCAATATAGTCAACAACTTTGCCGATTCCTGTTTGAATGCAATTGACTCAAAGTGAACTAAACTGACGAGATACAGTACGATTGAAAGGCAAAACTGGAGTAAATCATAAAAGCACGTAATAAGCGTTAATCTGGTCAAATTTTTCTATCGTCATTTTCATTCATCTTCATCATTTATTATCGATACTTCTCATAACCAAATACTAAAAGTATGAGACACTTGATTTTGGAAATACAATTCTGTGGAAAATGAGAATTGCGATTAAGCCGACGTGAAAACTACCAAAAGGTTTCGATACCGAGAAAATTTGGAAGGATTAAAAATTATTAACAAAACAAATTAGTACGGGACAATGGAAAAAGACGCGATAGATTGCTTTAAAGCTTAATTAGCGCAATAAGAAAATGATTTCGTAGACTTGGATCTCAATTAGTCATTGAACATCCGACCGAAGGCAAATCTGCTAGACCAGTATGACTATGAAGATATTGAATTTACTCCATCTAATAGAGACGTGCTGAATATTATCTTTTCTCCAGTCCATGTTATGTAACGATCCATTCTTCTGTAATCGCGTATCTTAAAAACAAATTGAAACCACGTCGTCGGCTTCAAACACAAACAGGCACATAAAGCTTATACAAACCTTTCACATGTGACTGAAGTTCTCCGTGGTTAAAGCAAAAGGCGGGTGTTAATGCCTTTTTCCTCATTGTCGAGTATTATTTTCTCGTTGGCAACAAACTTGCAGCCGGTATGCAGAACTATTCTAACAAGAAATATTAAACACAAAAGATGCCGTGAAACAGTAGGAAACGAAATACAATCGAAGTATTTCCGCAAACATTCCAAACGGTCATGTGGGCAAATCTCTGAAAACGATACTTCGTATCAATAACGCGAAAAACACACGTTCGATTCTCAGTTTTTGCCCGTTTAATTTCTCATTCGGAAAATTGCCCACAGACTTAAAAGGTAATGATGACAATTAAGTCACAAAAACCGCAGAATCTTAAAAGTTGCAAAGATGTTTATGTTTTCGGTATTGTATCAGCAAAGCTCATAACATAACAGAAAGTTGTCGGGTACCGATACGAATGCCTTTTAGGGCAACTCTAGGTACGCCCATAAAAAGAATTTGTTGTTCTGTTTTTGGAGTGTTCACATTAAGAGCCAAGTCAAGTGTTCTATCTCTGATTTCCCGATGTTTATAATAGACAAAGAAGCTAATGAATAATCTTCAAATATGGATTATGCAGACTGTTGAAGAAGAATGTTTTTACCAATGTTGTCTTATGGTCAGACCTGTCGTTATTGTTTGAAAAAGAAGTGAAATACAATTCCAATTACTTCTGAATTTGTCATGTAATTGACCTAAAAATTACGGATATTTCCGAAATGTAATTGAATTACCAATTATTGGGTTGTTCGACAATTAATGTCGTTTTATTCTCGTAAATGGCTAAATTTATACATATCGAGTAATAGTGATCTCGTCGCTTATATTATTATATGCCACTTTAACGGTTATGTTTTAGACTTTTTTCGATCGAAAATTGAACGTGATTAGTAAACAAGAAGTTGTTTAAAATTTAAGTTGAAGATGGACAATCAAAGTGAGCATCATCGACACGTTTTATTACTTTACTTTCGAAAGGGCAAAAATGCAGTACGAGCTCAGAAGAAATTGCTTGAAGTTTATGGTGAGAACTGCCTTACTGAACGCCAGCGCCAGCGTTGGTTTTCTCGCTTTCGTTCCGGAAATTTTAATGTCCAAGATGCACCACCCGCTGGACGCCCAATCGCCATTGATAACGATAAAATAAAGGCCTTAATCGAAGCTAATCGGCGTATGACAACTCGAGAGATAGCAGAAAAGTTGAACATATCGAATTCAACCGCTTCTCTGCATTTAAAAAAGCTTGGGTACGTTAGCAAATTGGATGTTCGGGTTCCTCGCGAATTGAAGGTAATTCACCTCACCCAACGCATTAACATATGCGATTCTTTGCCGAATCGTAACCAAAACGACCCGCTTCTAAAAGGAGTCATAACGGACGATGAAAAATGGATTGTCTACGATAACGTAGTCCGAAAACGATCATGGACCAAACAAGATAAACCTGCGCAATCGACGTCCAAAGCCAATATTCATCAAAAGAAGATTTTGCTATCTGTGTGGTGGGACTACAAGGGTATTCGTTATTTTGAATTGCTTCCGAGAAACCAAACTATTGATTCGAATGTTTACTGTCGTCAGCTATCGAAATTGAACGAAAAAATCAAAAGAAAACGTCCTGAACTCGCCAATCGCAAAGGGGTACTGTTCCATCGTGATAACCCTAGACCCCATACGTCTTTAATAACGCGTCAAAAATTATGAAACTAAATTGGGAACTGATACCTCATCCGCCATATAGCCCTGACTTGGCGCCATCGGATTATTATTTGTTTCGTTCTCTTCAAAGTCATTTGAATGGTAAAAATTTCGATCCTGATCAAGCCGTTAAAAATGAGTTACATCAATTTTTTACTTCTAAAAATCAAGGCTTTTTCGAACGCGGAATCTTCCAACTTGCCGGAAGATGGCAAAAGGTCATCCACCAAGATGGCCACTACATCACTGATTAATTTTTATTATTAATATAAGTATATTCACTTTGAAAAAACATAAAAAATACAACATTAATTATCGAACATCCCAATACTTAAAGAAAGTAGTTAAATTAATAAACAATTACTGCAACTTGATTTACTTGCGATTTTATTTTTTTAACTTTCAAATATTTCGATTCTCAAATTTCGTTTTTTTTTTAATACTTACGTAATAAGGACATCACTCAGATGCGTATTTCTCCGCCTTAACATAATTGTTGAACTTACAAAAACTGAAAAAAATGTCGACCATGTGTGTTTGAACTTCAGCGCCATTTTTGCAAGTTTCGAAATTCGGGAAAAAATACTATTTTCTATAGTTACGTCATTTAAATGCCAATTTTTCCAACTAGGCAAATAATTTTTTTTTATTTTCGAATTTGAAAATTACATCGATGTGTCTTTTTTCAGCACATTTTTTAAATTTCGAATAAAAGCTAGGCGCGGTCAGCATTTCATGAAGTGTTTTCATCAAATAATTAACATTTTTATGTCGACTCACTGCAGGGCCCACTGATCTAGAAGAATTGGATTTAGTATATAATTGCCGGCATTCCACTTAAAAGTGGGGCACTTTTTTGACCGATCCTGATGACGTTATTTTGGAGTTCGTAATCAATCTGCGCATATAAAATGTAGAGGGTCACGATGACGTCATGTCTTCCAATTTCCCCGCTTAGGATTAGAGTCTCCTTTGTCAGAAAGGGGCCTCAAAACTGTAAAAATTGATGGTACATTCAGTTCTTCGAAATGGTTAAGCCCAGGTAAGTTGTAGTCGAACAGTCACACACCATGACTCTTCAAATTTTACCTTAATATGTTAGCGGAACTCGTAAAAAATTATTGATTAATTTTCGTGTTTTCAGTCGTAGTGTAATCAGGGTCATGTCACATACCACAACGGATAGCAGGAAAATAGCACAGTGATGGCGATTACAAATTTTCCAAACAAAACAACGTTTCAAACAATAACATAAACCTTAAATGCATTCTGCACGATCTTTGTCGTCTCTATGGTTTTCGCTGAACGTAATATCCTTGGTAGATTGGAAAAAAATTGGATAACGAATGAATATTTACCAGTCGAGATGAGTAACTAAATCGGATGATTCACAGACTCCCTCAAACAATATACTTTTACACGTGGAGTTTTATTAATTATTTTTATTTTTATCTAATGGCAATGAATGAACATCACTCTTCAATTCCTAGAAGTGGCGTAATTAATTTTTATGTAATTGCCCATTGGCATTTTACGTTATTACCCGGATTCGGTTTTAAAGTTTTATAAATCAAACCTGCGCAGAATCCAAGTTTGCAATATGATTTTCTCTGACCATCGCAGTTACATAATATTGGCTGATTACTTATCTGAAACATTGATCTTATTGTATCCGTTACGTCAAACGATTTAAGACAATAGTGGAACAAGCCAATATTTCCTGGCAGAAACAATGCAAGTTCACGTTCATGGCGCTTTTCCCATTCGGAAATTAAGTCACTTGTAAACAATAACCTGTATACCCTACATGAAGTACCATGGGAATTTTGTTTATGAAGAAGCTACAGAGCTGGTTACTTTGTTTTTTTATCTCATTTATGTAATTTATAATAATTATTGTTCACTTAGTGTCAAGCTAAAGTTCATTAGGCATAAATAGCAAACTTGCTGTTATGGCAATAAATTCTCTCAGGTATTCGCCAAAAAGAAACTGTTTGTGATTGGCAGATCTATAAATAATAATCAGTAGCCTATTCCCACTGTTCATGCAGCAGGGCATGAAAAAAAGCTCACGCAAAAAAAATAATGTGATGGGAGGACGGGTCCTCTATGATCTAAACAAGCCAAAACCAAGCGGACCGATACGTCCAACGTCATTATTTCTGAAATGTTGGAAAAGCTCCTGGACGAGTATGTAAAGGACGGTGCTCTGAGGCTCTAGCTCTCGAGGGCGAATATTGCGCGTAGCAATCCACCAACCCGACAGATTTGGGTTTCAACGACCTAACCACTATGATCAGGGCATATCTGAACTTGAAGGGCCTGTCGGTGAGAGTCTCCATGGATATAGAAGGAGCATTTAACAGTGCACTACTAAAATCACTAATTAATCTAGTAAAAATACGATGAGTAGAATCGGCAATCACTAGCACGGTGACATCCCGAATGATTATAACCAAACTGCTCATCAAAATAGTTGTAGACATTTTATAGTAATTCAGTATTATACAGGGTGTCTCCTGGAACCTAACTTCCCGGACTTGAAAAAACTGATTCTCGTTTTTCTTAAATTAATGGTAATAAATTAAAAATGATAGAGCCATAAATTCAGAAAATCCAATAATCGCATGTGGATAAATTTTTATAATCACTCACACGACTGATGAAATGGCGTCAGCCCGGCACAATTTGCAATGAAAATGAATACTCATTTCATTGCACTTGTAAAGTGTAATCCAGTCATGAAATCAGCAAGCTTCGATAATCATGACTACTACTTGACTAGTTTTATCTGTGTGACATTGAATTGCTCCGAGTTCTCATCAAACTGGCCGCAAAAATCGTGTGCGAGTGTAGTAAAACGAAATTGAGAATTATACGATTGAGACTGTCATTACTTCTTTCATTAATTCCCAAGGATAACGGCGTTCGAGTTGTGTTTTACGTCAAATTGGCAACGGGCAGATTGCCCGCCCGAAGATATAAGTCTGACCCTGTATACCTAATATGTGTTGCGAGCACCCCTCATAAAAATAGATGATGCAAAGACACGCACAACAGCGAACCCTGGATGTAAAAACCACGCCGTACTGCTGACATGATGATGACACGGGTACCGTCATAAAGAGCCCGTATGACTGGGGCTAATAAAAACGTCTTTCGATTTCTTTGTTGTGAGACCGAAAAAGTTGTACAACCCGCTGGGACGCGGAAAGTCGCTAAAATATTTTATATCGATAATATTTTTTATTGGTGTCACGAAGGGCGGAGTCTGGTATGTAGGCGGGCAGAGATAAATCAGCTGAGAAGATTAATTCGTTTCTCTGTGGAAATTAAAAACATGCCACGGGAAAACGCATGCTAAAGCTGGCCGGCGTTCAAAAGGTGGCATTAAGGTGCTGGTATGTGATGGAGCGACACCTGTCGGTTGTTGTCCTAAGTTGTACACATGTAGCGAACTATTTCAAGTTTCGATTATTTATTCAGAGTTAATGAGTCTCGTCCGGTTAGCAATCTATTATATAGCATTTTAATTAACCTAACACTGATAAATATCGACTCATTTTTTATCGTAATTGCCCTAAAAATCGCTGCACTGCGACCGCGAACCACCATATCTTAACATAATGTAGATTAATGAAACATGTTAAGTGGATTCTCAAGCTGTAACGGTACCGAGAAAAAGTTATAATTACCTAATATCACACATACGAAAAGTAGTTAACTATTTTTAAAACGGTCAGACGAACTTGTATTACTAGAGCTGTTTACAATGCCCGTATATGCAGTGCTAATTAATAATTACTTAGTTATGATGATTGAGCATCATTGGGCGAGCATAGGAGATTACCACCGTGAGATAAAAGGCTTTTATAGGAACGAAAAAAGTTTGCTTAAATTACTCCAAACAAACTAGTGCACTCTATATTTTACTCCCGACCTACCAATTAAGAAAAACGCAAAGGCATAAATGGCGAATGCCGATGTAATTGCTCGGTGGCGCCATTTATTTCTTAAGGAATACCGGGAATGCCACTCGATCACAATAAAATAGTCCATAATTCTTTTGCTCCGATGTACGCCCGGTATGTGTGTAGAATGGGAACTGCAGGAATTCTACACATCTTAATTCCCGTGTATGGGCAACTTTTATTTAGCTACCATGGCTACTGTATCTTCGATACGAGAGTATCTTTTGAAGGGAGGAAAAAAACCGTTTAGGCGGCTTGAATTTCAAAAGTTTTAAAACATGGAAATCCAAGTGGACTGGAGGAAAGTCGCTCTGGATCGTCCCAAAAGAGTCACCCCGTGGAAAAATGTTTTTTGGACAATGCAAAACTAATTAAGTCTGAAGCTGATGAAAACCGTTTAAGTCAAGATTTGTGAGAAAGAGTTATACAACAACGCCACGTGGGAAAGTTACTTGAAGGAGCACCGAGGAGGGTTTAATCATTTTTTCTAGATCCTTTAAAGGATTGAGAGGTGCACGGTGAAAACGAAAATAAATCGAGCGGACAAAGAAATTTAATCGAAATAAGTACCGTATCAGATCTTTCTTCGAAAATGTTCCCTCTTAAAACGAATCGTTGCGAGGAATGTCGTGGAGATATTGGGTAGATAGGAATTTTTCCATTTTTTACCTGCCGTGTGCTCCACGAATGTGTTAAGTCTGAGGTTTCAAGTTCAAGGAACCTGGAAGAACGAGCCTTATCTTAACTAGCTTCTTACATCCTCTTCCTGAAAGAACGTTAATAAAACTTATAAACCGATAGAATCAATGAAGTAATAAGTAAGTAATAAAATCAAAGCTGGGGCACCTTCACAGTCATTGTCGGGCATTTGCCGAGTGCATTCGTTGAGTCCCGCTGCTCGACAAAGTAAACGGAGGGCAAACATTCTGAATGAGTCAACCTACTCACCGGGAGCACTCGGCAGACGCTCGACAATGACTGTAAAGACGCACCTGGGGTTTCTAGTTTACAACATTAAAGTAATTTTCTTGCAATTCGTAGACTTAGCATAGTGTAAATTCCCTGCGTGGGAACTAAACTTAAAAATTAAAATTCAAAAATTTCCCCCTCCTAGTTACACTCACCCAATGGGGAAAAGACAACTTTTCTGCAATATCACACATGTTGATGTGGGGCTTCGTAAGACTAAAGATAGATTACTCAAATCAGTCTTAGGGATATCTGTAATTTTACAGTCGTTACGGGATAACGATGGTAATATTGGCATATCATTAAGCGGTTTAATTGAATAGAAGATTTATTTTCTTCTAGAAATAATTTAAGTTTGAAAATTTTAACGTTTACACAGAAGTAGGTACAACGAATACGAAGTAAATCATAAAATTACAAAAAGGAAATTTGCGGACAAATTTGTTTTGCGGTTATTCCGTCGATCGCAATTGTTTATTGCGGATACATAGAGAATAAAATTGAGCATAAACAGCCAGAAAATAAAGCAGTTTATTGGACAACAATCCAATTGAGGATATTAAGCAAAAAATGCGAATTACAACTGCTGCTTTAATGGGCTTTATTTACTGTTAACGTTTTTTTTTTTTTTTTTTTAATCGATATGAAAAAGTGAGAATTATGAAAGGGGTTAATACGAACTAAATCGAGAATAATATGCAAATGTGTCTCCCTGTAGACTGCGCCTAATAAAATTGCCATTTGCATAACGGCGGCTAGAATATTTGGTAGAGGCTCTTATTTTCGAATTGTGACATCGGATTAAAGCACGTTCAAAAATCACATGATTTAAATCGTAATGTGTTTTGGTCCAAAATAACGAGTCAAAGGTAAGCTGCTTACTTTTCGAACGTGTAGTTTTAGTAAGCCTTTAATTTAATGCTCGTCTTGTAAAATTTCTTCTTAATATTTAATTCAGCTGTAATCCCAACAGATGCATGAAGATTGATTATTCCGAACGGGGCCACTGGTTTCTACAGGAATTATTTTAATATTTTTATTCGGTTTCCGAATAGATGCGGCGGTTCAGAGCGTATAAACTATAATAATCTAGTGGAACATGATCGGCAGTATCCCCTCACGCATGTAGTTCTACATTCATAATTCCAAAATGATTCATTTATTAAGATACCTGGTTTTGTTTAGAGCGATATCGATACTGAAAATTACCTATCCAATTACCATTAAATTAGAAGCAATTCAATTCGATCGAAATGACTAAGACAATTTCCAAGAAACCCACTAGAGCTTGTCTGTAGCATGGCTTGTTCATTCATTTAAACAAATTATTACATAACATCAGCAAGTTGTTCGTTTTATCGAACTGCTCTTGGTGCGTGACGTCATGAAAGAAAAAAGATTCGATATAGCGATTACCGACTTACCGATCTTCATCACCTTAAGCACAATGTCAATCCAATTTCAGATTTTTATATCCTGGTTCTCTGTCATAACTATTTTTAACGTCTTATCTTAGAATTTATTCTTAGGTTTTGTGCGCATCTTTTAAATGTGGTTACAGATATGCATTAGATTAATCACTCTATAACAGCTAGTATTAAAAGTTAATGTTGCTGCACGATGCAATGTCTCTTATTGAACATCCATCGCAAAAAGTGATAAAAAAAGTTAATATCGCCAAGATTTAATGATGAGAGTTCAGCAGCCCATAAATTTCTGTGATGGGTTCTTTAATTTTATAGAGGTTCGCTGAATATTGATAGCAAATTTACTACAAACACTAAGTATATTCAGTAAACTTTGCTCACCTCATCTAACTTACATGGATTATGATAGACCGTAGATATTATTGGTAGAACGTAGTTAAACTAGTGTTAAATCATACACATATGAATTTTAGACATATTAGAAATAATGCAATTTAAATTTTCGTGTTCCGGGCTTTATTATAAAGTCGGTTTTTCTTATATTTTATCCATTTCCTTGTCACCGTTGGAGTTCGCACTTTGCGTTGGGAAATTGCCGAGAATCTCTAAAGTTTCAGACTTTGTAAAGGCAGTTTTCCCACACATTACATTTCACAGAAACGACTTTCTATTCAACAAATTCCTTTCGTGATATTCATATTTTCTAGAAGAGTCTCGGAATTTCAGATTTTGTAAAAATCCGTGTTTTCTAAGAAAATTCTGAATTTCGAACGTGCCTTCACTGAATCAAACATATTTTAATCGGATCTTTGAGATTTCACACTGTACAGAAGTCAGATTTCCAATATTTTTTCACCCTTCCTTACACTTGGCAAAATCCGGTTTTGAAACTTCGCAATCCGTTAAAATTTAACTGTTTAAGTCTTCTTTTTTAGACGATTTAGGATTAACCTGAAATCTGAAGAATCATCTTGCGTTTCAAAAAGCTTTTATTCGAATCTCCGAGGGTTGAAAGCCTGTTCAAGTCAGTTTACCCACATATTTAGCCTCCATTTTGGCCCTGTTTGAGACGATTTTGTATCCTACAAATTCTCTTAGAAAAATAGAGATTTTCTAAAACAATCTCTTGGTAGTAAATCCAGTATCTTCTTAATTCCTTTTGGGGCCATTTGAGACAACTTTGGATTTGAAGACTAACGCAGTAAATACCGAATTTCTGAAAACTTCCGATTCTTTTTCAATCTAATCACGTTGAATTTTAAAAATTAATCCTGTAAATCAAATATTTTATTTAGATGCGTGTGGTAACTATTACGATCACCGCACGGTATGCAGTAATGTTACGCTACCACACATCATTTTATTTACTACGCCAATCGTTTTACGTAATTGATCCCATTGTAGATAAAATATTGTTGGTAATGAGTGTGGTGCTTGATTACCGGACGCTGAGTGAAATTTGCAAAAGAAGCCAGTGAGGCGAGATTTGCAGTCGTACTACATACCACACTTATTATATAATATATTATTCGAGTCGGTTTTCAAGGTTGTTACAGACGGTTTTTCTCAATTGTTAATCTCTTTTCATGCTCAGTTTAACACTGTGTATGAATTTTAAGGTTTGATCCCAAAGTGTAGCAGACTTGAATAACTTATCATCCGAGATGCACTCTGTAACCATGAAAAGTATAAGTACATCCACTCGACAGCACAATTAGTCTTGTCTCGGTTGCGATTTTATGCTGCGGAAGAAGCGGTCATCATCATTAGCGCAGTTTTTCTCAAATGCCTGTATGCAAATGGCCGGAGCTCTAAAGAAGGTGCCAAGAGCCAATAATTTAAGTAAATACACATAACAGTTAGTCTATGGGAAAAATGCTTAAATAAATTACCTAGTATTTATAGGAGTGCACTTTGCACATATTCTTTTTATGGTAAGTGGGACGAAAATCTCTTTGGCTGTGGTTAAATTTGCCTGTTTTACGTCTAGGATCATTAACACATCGCACAATGAAGAGCTTAATGGCCGCAGCCTGGGTGGGTACTAACATGGGCCTGTGTGAACCATGATAGAGCTAAATCTTCTGACACTCAAAATTCAGTTAAATAGTCCTGTCGTTTCGGTTTTAAAGAGATATTTGATGCAAATTGGCAAGATTCTAAACCGCCTTTGTTGTTAACATCTCTATTTATTCGTGTTAGTTCAGATCAGTCTATGGTCAACCCTTTTTGCGTTCAAAGTTACCTTTGTGCAATGTAGGAACTGCCCGTTTTTGAAAACGCCAAATTTTATAACAAGACCATTTCCTGGCCACCGTGGCATGAAACCACTTTAAAATAATCTTGCTCTTGGTCGAAATAATCTGCACCCATTCCAGAAAATTGAAAATTTGCATAATTTACAGAAAAAGCTTTGGCAAAACGTGCAATTGATGCGATCCGCTTTGGTTTTTTTTTTTGGTTTTTTTTGTAGTTTTCAACCATTCGACAACACTCGTATTTTCAGTTCATCGCATACTGACATCTCAATGAAACTTCGTTCCCTTGTCACTTAAAAAAAAAATGAAATTCTCAGGTGTTGGTTCAGCAATCGCCTTGTAAAGATGAAAACATAAAGTGCTACCGACCAAAAGCGGCTTCCAACACAGATCCATTGTACGCGACTCAAATAATCTCGTTTGTCGAAAGGATTTTGCCTATTTTGGTTACGGCAAGCAACGTCTTCTAATTGTGCGATCGCTGCAGAGTACAATAAATCTCCTCCTGAAAAAGTCTCAGAGGTAATTTGCAAATCCAAAGGAAGACGTCAATGAATAGGCAAATAGCTCACTAACTTTAAGCGGCACACAAATCAACGTGTAAACTGTGAGTAATAATACGATTCGAATGACGTTATTTACAACCGGACCTCTTCTCCTCTAACCATATCCATAAAACCACCCGTATAAAATTCCGCACTTCTCTTCGCATTCCATCAATAAATCAAAGAACCAAGCAATGGCTTGAACCCAATCTGAGATGCACCTGTCATCGTGTCGCGGGTCGACGGCAGCAGGAACTGCTACCGGTACCACACCCATCACCAGCAGCCTTTGTACGTAACTGTTTAATTTGCATTCAATAAGAGATGGGTTCCTCTCCAAACATCTCGGCCGCATACCATTACCGAGACACAGATGAAATGCATTGATTTTTTTAGGTCAGCCTGTATGATGGTAGTATGTAATGCTGCTGTAAATATGTTCTATACGTTTGAGGCGGATTGTTTATTTCTCTTTCATTCTATTCGGCGTACATGGCACCTGCGAGTGGGAGCCGTTAGAGCGATGGAATTGCTCTCTATTCTTAGTGAAAAGTAGCTCAGAATAACATTCACGTTCTGCTAAGGGCACAGTCCGAAACTCTTGCCAATCTAGAAATTTTGGGAAAATAATTAACTAAAGCTAATGGAAGGTGGCTATGTAAAATGTGCGATATTTGAAAACTCCTGCCCTCAATCGCCGAGAAATGATAATTTTCTTAGCAATCGAACAGTTGATTTGAGGTAAATGATTGATGTCTAATCATTGTGTCTAATTTAATTTTTTTTTTATTGATTTTCAGCATTGAGCAATACTCTAAGTTGTATTTATTATTATTTCGTTTCTTTTATTACGCTTTGTCTTTATAGTTTTCAACGTAGTTTGTATTCTATCCTAAAAACTGTTCTATCAGTAAATACAAGGTGAGTCGGGAGGATCGTGCCAAACTTCAGGAGCGTGTTGTACATGAAAAATAAATGTAAAAAAACTCAAATGTTGTTATCCGATTTTCGTTTGTTTACAAGTTATAGCGTAAATAAAATTAAAACATAAAATTTTAAAAATGTATAAATTTCATGAGAAATTCCATAAATTAACGTTTGGATATCATAGTAAATGTTCAAAAATATTGCCATTAACTTCTAAACATTTTCGGCTTCGTCTACGAAGAGCATTCGTTGCGCTCCTGATTGTTTCATGTCTTTCTTTAATGGCAGCTGCAGCATTTCTAATGCGTTGAACTAGTGCATCTTGAGTGTCCACTTTTACTCTGTACACTTCAGTTTTAAACCAACCCCACAAACAATAGTCTAGTGGTGTGAGGTCTGGAGACCTTGGAGGCCAACTAATAGGGCCACCACGTACAAGAACGTCCAGGAAAGGTACGTTTATGGTAAATAGAATCCTAGTTAAAAAAATTTATTTACGCTATAACTTGTAAACAAACGAAAATCGGATAACATTTGAGTTTTTTTACATTTATTTTTCATGTACAACACGCTCCTGAAGTTTGGCACGATCCTCCCGACTCACCCTGTATATTTCCTAATCGTTTGATGTGATGTAATATACTTGCTAGGTGTGGTATAAAAATTGACGCATTATAAAAATCTATAAGGCGTTCTTCGAGAGAATCTAACTGGAAAATTAAATGGCCGTTACCTATTTTGTGAAAATGGTAACTTCGAATTTGATGCTTTGATCTTCTGAGTAAATCAAATCGCTAGTTAAAGGTGCATCTAAAACCGTGCTTTTTTGACATCTATGTGCATAACTTGAAGGTTATAAATTGAAAATTGCATTAAATAAAAGTGTACATTTTTTGCTTCTAGTTACTACGTGAATCAGTTGTATCATAATATCGAAAATATCCGTCGAGACAATATTTGAATTGGTAACAGGATTTTGTGTTTTATCTCAAAGGTCGTGTCCGTACTGTAATGTATCCGTACCGTGACTTTACTTACCTTTACAGTTTAGCCATATTCTTTACTTTTAGGTTTACTTTTCTGTTAAAACGAACTTGGAAGCAAACTCAGTTCTCTAATAAACCATCTTTATTTACAAACATGTTCCTGAGCAAAGACGTTAACAACTACAATATAAAGGGTCAATATGAAAATTGTGATGATTGTTAGTTTTTCAAAAAAACACTATCTACCTATATCATGCCTAGAAACGTTGATGTTGTCTAGATTTTTTTAAATCCTCAAACTTGAATCTTACCAATACCCGATAGCTTAAAATTAATACAACTAAATCAATGTCTAAAAAATAAGTACAATTTATATAATTAGTTAAAATATCAATAACTAGTAATTAATCGGCTCATAACTCGAAAATACTCGAGGAAATAGATGTAATAATCGAAATATAAAATTTAAACGTAATTAATGGCATGGCGCGTTCGTCAACGCAAATCGGTCAAACAACAGTCCTTGAGGGCAAGAATGACCTTAATGCTATAGTATTTTCAAAGTAATTTAAAACAATAGAAAATAAATGGTTAATCGAAACAATCCTATTTTTAAAATTGACACATTCGTCTAAAAAGCCTCGCTGCACTAATAATAAAATTATTAAGTCTACTTGCTTAGGTACGCTATTTTCAGTCGAAAAACTATTTGTACAGGACCATCTACGCGATAACTTAACAATAAACTTAAAAAAATCGTAAATTGTTAGTACAAAATTGTATAAGTACTATGAATTACTTTTTCATATTTGCACTTTAAGACAAGTGTATAAAGACATTAAATTGCGAACGTAATTAAATAAAATATGACACATAAGTATAACAACGAATATATTACAAATATATTCCTTATTTGTGTAATTTCGGACTGAGGTACATACAACAAAAAATATGCTGTTAGGACGATAACCACAATAATAGTTGCTAATAAATTTCGAACATTAGTGTCAAACGAAATAAAAGTGGCGTTCTAGATCATTTTTTTTAAGGTAATGTTGGGTTAGTATGTGTGGAGAAATACAAACTTGATGAAATTTTGGTTTTAGCTTCGGAATTAAATTCTGTTCATCTATTCATCTGAGTTCTGAGAAAAGCTGTAATAGAATTACTTATCGTTAAGACGTAAATTTAAAGGACTTAAATAGTAGGTATGGAAAGTATTGCAACTCTTTTGAACTAACCTGAAGAATCAGGAACCTTTCTTACCTTAAGGAATTACATCAAGTCATTCAAAACTTACCTCGTCCTTATTTTGGTCGATTCGTAGTGCCAAAAACAATCCTGACTGGTCCAAAACGGCCTTGCACAGAATCGTGTATTCATCCTCCGAGACTGGCCCAGCGCATAAAATCGGGCAGCGCACGCACAGGTACATCGCGTGCATGCGCTTTCACGCGCAGGTTTCGATCTTCGGTGAGTAATACCACTTCGCGGAACAAACGTCGGGGTTCCCCTACAAGAAAAACGCCATCTTTTGATTTGAGTCAGTCAACGTCACTCATTTGTTAAGTTCCATATCTACTATTCCACTACTTACAAAAGTTTGACGTTGTTTTTGTTAATAAGCTATCGCATGAGCTTCATTACCTGTGGTATGCATTGTGGGCTGAAGATGCTTAGTTGAAAAATTATTATTTTCTATTGTAATAGAAATCTCTAAAGTATTTGCCCACTAATGCCCCTTTCCCGTTCAAATAATAATTTTTCGCTACTTGAGCTTTATCTCACATAAAACTACAAATTCTTACCCTCTTTAGTTTCGGACGATTGTTCCTTCCCATGGTTTTTACACAGAATCAAACACGTGTCCAATATTTTGTCGTCATTCTTGACGGTAACGTCCCAGGTAGCGTCATCTTCGACGCTGAACGTCATTGACGGAAGAACTGCTCCTTTCGTTGTTACGCATTTAACAGCTGCATGGCGCGTTTTCAAGAATTCCAGAGCTGCTCTAGATGCTTCTGCTACTTTTTGAACGTGTTCTGGACTAGGGGAGAACTTGCCCTTGGAGGTGGGAGGAGGGTTACCCTTGCTAAGCCCTTCCAGTTCGCTTAAAACTGAAAAAAAAAATAGGAATTGACGGAGTAAACATTAAACCTACAAAATTCCCAACAATTTCTGAAGAAATCGTTTTCTCATTTCGCTCATATTTTTATTAGAAAAATATTTTTTAACGAGAAGTAGACATGTGCCCTTTTGATATTTATCTCCTCGAGTATGAGGAGTACCGGGCAAATTGCTTTAGAATCAAAATTATATGTACTTACCGACGGTAGGCACCATTAAAGTATAGGTATGTGACTTAGCTACTGTGTGTATACTATCTAGGTGGTCGATGAAGCAATTCGTGTCAGGAACTAGGTACTTTGGTCGGATTTCTAGATGAACACTTACGATGGATTGACTAAGGATTTTCTGAAACAAAACCCCTCATTCAGCCATGAAATTACACAGGAAGAACCGTGACATGTTGCGAGAATAACGAATACCGGTACTGCTACTGGGGCGGCGCGTGTAATTCTCCTTTTTAATGTTTTCCTAAGATCTCCTGGGGGCTCAGCATCGTCTAATCAGCGATAGGCGACAATAGTTAGCGGTGATTTATCGCCTCGCGTCGCTCATACTTTATCCGAGCTAATCGCAGGAATGCCAACAGTCGAGAGCGGGACGACTTGTTGCAACTGCAGCAAGGGAATCTCGTCCATTCAGAAGAAAAATGTTCCAGAACATCGCAAACCGACTGTAGATCGCTGATGATTTTTGTGCACAAGAATACCTTGGAAGCATCGCGAAGTTCTTTGGAAATACCCCGAAATATGTACGTCAGTAATGGCTCGAAATATCGCGAGCGCGCATACCAAAATGCATCAGTTCAAACACCAAAAACGCGTGTTAATGTAATGACTTTCTTTGCTTTCTTTTAATTTTGTGGCCTCTTTAATAACAACAACAATAACAATAACAACGACGATGATAAAATAATCAGTAAAAAATCAGAATTTAGGAAAAAGGAAGTAAATAATAATTGATGGTATTTCTTGCCTTTTCCGACGTGATATCCGATTTTGAACCAGAAGTTTTGGGTCCTTGCAAACGTCATCAACTTGACTTTTTACCCCCTGGATTTTATATTATCGCCCGAAACCTCTATTTGTTTTGAACTCTTGAATAGTTCGATAATAATGTGCGAAACGGGCACTTGGCCCAGCTACTTTAACGCCATAGGTGTGCAGGCATGGACAACGGGAAAAAAGTCAATGAAAAAGCGCGTTGTTCTAGATAGTGTCAAATTTTGACGGTTCTCGAAAAAAGGTTTGTGTGGCTCAGCTACCTACCACTAAAATTATCGAGCTCTGTAGCAGCACCCATATAGTCAAAGCAAAACGACCAATTCACACCCAAACAACGCTTTGCCGTGGAATTTATCGTAACCGGGAAGAGCGCTAAGTGATTTATTTAGAAGATTAAGGCGAACGCCCACATCCCGGTACATTTTGCATGCATACCGATCGTATGAGATTTTAAGCGATTCTCATCCTCCCATACAACGGTGTCACTAATGTCACTCTCAAAGCAGGCGAACTGATCGTTTCCTGCTGCCGCTGCCGCTGCTGTGCAGGGGCCACTTGGCCTCTCGAGTGTCTCGTCTATACAAGACCGAGAATAAAGACCGAGAATAGAGACCGAGGAATTCACTAAAACAACATTTATTATTCCCGTATTGGACGTACTTCTGGTGACCGGGTTTTTGGGTTAAGACCGGCAATTATGGCCGGTGTTTAGATTGCAGATATTTCCGTTTTGTTTGCAGTAAAAGCTTCGAAGGTGAAGTTGGCCTAGGTCCTTAAACAGGGTTTTTAGTTCTGACTAAAGTTATATGAAAATCATGTCTCAGTGATGAGTAGGTTTGAAAAGGATATTAGATTAATGATGTGATTCTGTAACAATTTACATCCGACATTAGTGGCGTAACAGTTTGCGAAAATCGCGTTTGCTCATCTACGCCTCTTCGCGAATTGTACATTTTTCTTATCGGCCCATTTCTTAAAGTAGATATTCTTGTTCATTTTTACCGACGAATATCGGTAAAGAGAAAAGCGACTGTTATTTAGGAATTTAAATAAGATGTTAATGAATTCGAAAAATATGTCGTTTGGTTTTATAACAAAATATTCATATTTCATTAATGGCATCGGATATCCCACCTTAATATCCGATGCCGTTACCACCTTCAACGTTGCATTTTACTTTAGAGAAATATGAAGGAAACGTAAATTAGTAAGTGTGGTATGTCAATGAATTTGGAATTAAAGATCGCGTTAAAATCCGCAAAAACCTTCTAGTCACATCTAGAAAAAAACAAGTTGATTACTCTTGACAAACGAAATGAAGATTTTCATGTTGAGGCTTAAAAAACTGCGACACGAAAGCGATTTTAGTTTTCGTCCATCTCTTACCACAATTCCGGAAAAAATAAATTTTAAACTTTTGGTTTTTTACAAATAATTGGAAAACGAAAATATTTTTTACATCTTTTTGTATTGTGACGCTACTCCAATGAATGTGCAACTTTTCTCCCGAGTAACCAAGCCCGTACCTATTACCGTTTACGAGATCCCCACGGCAAACGTCCTTATCTTGCATACACTGTGTGCATTCTAACATGATTAAAATTAAAACTAACACTGTCACATGCCATTTCGGTTTGCGTGCGGTAATGCGCTACATTCAACTCGCAAAAGCGTGCGTTAAAATCGTTGCCTCGTTGGAAAATTCTAGGAAAACATTCCATGGTAACTTTTTTCTCACAAGTGAGACCACAGCACTCTGTTACCATGTACTAACTCATTATTTTTAATTTTGGATCGAGAATTTAGATAACTGGGCCGATCATCTTTATCTCATATTAATACGTTATGCAAAATCCAAAAACTGTGATCACCACTATAAGACAGTTTTCACGGACAGCAAATTAGTCAAATGTGACCAGGGTTTACAGTCGTCGCTAATACTATTTAGACTCGTTTACACACCAACGCGTTACGGACACTTGGTCGAAACGGCATTCGAGAAATAAGACAATGGCATCTCATTCTCACGGCCAACATTCTAACTGCTTATTTTGACCGCCCAGCGACCATACTTCACACCAGCACAGATGGATGCACCTTTTATCGTTTTTATGAAACGAGTAATTTGCGTTTACATTAGCGAGTGTGATTGTCTCGCTGATAGTCCGGTTAGAAATGATCGAATTGTCCAGTCAGATTGATTTACGATATATTTCTCAGGAGCAACATGGTCTTTCGCTTAACGATGAGGACAGAAAGGAGTGAAAAATAAGTGAAGTTAAAAGTATGTACATTATTTAAAGCCGAAGACACGCCACCGCCTTCCGGTATGGGACGTCCGCTGTGATTAGCTAAATTGTTAGCATTCGGTTTCGTTTCTTTCTGTCCGAGGTTGATCTCTTGCTCAAACGTCATTAACCAACTGTTATATTTGCTCACTGAACGACAGGCCACACATCGCTTTCTTGTTCAAAAATATATGGAGTTACAAACAAGGTCAAGCGCGGACACATAAGAGCAAACTAAAAACCAATAAATACCACTTGCAGTAATCGCTAACGCAGAAAATGAAATTTAAAAGAGAGGTAATACTCAAATACATAATCAAACATCAATCATTGATCTCAAATCCAGCTTCCGAAAAAAAGACATTTTTGTGTGATGTGAACATTTTGACCAAACCGAGTCAGAATAGGTATAGCAGAGCGTTTGACACATGGTTCGATTATTAGTTCCGATTTGAACCAATCAAACCTTCAAAAAGTTAATCATCGAGGAAAAGACCTTCGATGTTTCCGATAGGTCGCCACATCTTCTGAATTTTTTTTGCTTTAGGATATCTTTTTTTCCCGACTGTGTACGGCAGATACGAAATACGTAAACTTCTGATTAAATCATAAATTTGCCGGACTAATGTACGCATTTAGGGAGTAAATTTCAATAAGCTTTGAGGCGTGAGGCGACATGGTGAGAATCGGGTTAAACATCGCCAGCCAATAGGGGCCTGTATTACTGAGGATAATTTACGTCTACGCAAAATGGAAACGATGTTAAATAATGCGTGGAGATGGGTTCCGTCTAGCGCTCTTGACCTCATCGCCCCTGGCGCAATGACAATATGTGTGTCGCGGCTGCATTGCCGGATAATTGCGTAATTAATTATCAAACGTTACGTCAACCGACTCAGCTATATATTATTACCAAAACCGATTCTTTATCATATTTACAGCTTAAAATTCTGAGTCGTTATACGTCACTCCTGACGTGGTTTACGAGCCGCAGTAAAACAATCACCACTTTAATGTATTTCTATGTGCAAATCAAAGTGGCATTTACATATCGAATGCCGTTTCGGCCAACACCCAACCCTGCTCTTTAGTAGTACCGTTAACGCAAATGCCTTTGTTTTTAGTCGCAACTAGCATCTTCCTGTATCGTTGGATATAGTAGTTTTATTGACTGCGTCTTGAAAGAATATTTGTTGTCGAGTCTGAACCATTCTTTTCTTTGATTTGCTGTTGGCGACGGTTCGTAATTTGCGATTTTCAAAATAGACATACAGGGTGAGTCGGGAGGATCGTGCCAAACTTCAGGAGCGTGTTCTACGTGAAAAATAAATATAAAAAAACTCAAATGTTTTTATCCGATTTTCGTTTGTTTACAAGTTATAGCGTAAATAAAATTTTTTAACTAGGATTATATTTACCATAAACGTACCTTTCCTGGACGTTCTTGTACGTGGTGGCCCTATTAGTTGGCCTCCAGGGTCTCCAGACCTCACACCACTAGACCATTGTTTGTGGGGTTGGTTTAAAACTGAAGTGTACAGAGTAAAAGTGGACACTCAAGATGCACTAGTTCAACGCATTAGAAATGCTGCAGCTGCCATTAAAGAAAGACATGAAACAATCAGGAGCGCAACGAATGCTCTTCGTAGACGAAGCCGAAAATGTTTAGAAGTTAATGGCAATATTTTTGAACATTTACTATGATATCCAAACGTTAATTTATGGAATTTCTTATGAAATTTATACATTTTTTAAATTTTATGTTTTAATTTTATTTACGCTATAACTTGTAAGCAAACGAAAATCGGATAACAACATTTGAGTTTTTTTACATTTATTTTTCATGTACAACACGCTCCTGAAGTTTGGCACGATCCTCCCGACTCACCCTGTATATTCGTGGAGGAACTCATAACGAAGGCTATCGTCTCCAACGGAGAAGTTTGCCTCTCGAAGGAAGTGAGTGGCGGGCAAGTCTCGTAAGGGGACGATGTTTATTGCGTGCAATACCGGATGATTAAAAAATATGGCTCGCCCTCACAACTTTTCTAAACTTAGAAAGTTGAAATTTGGATGAAAACTACATGAGAATAGAGCCGATTGACTGACATTAAGGGCGTTTATCTAGCACTTCCGGTACCGGAAAGGACCTTTCGATTTTTAAATGTGATGCCCTATAAATTTTTACTGTTTTGGAATCTAAAGGTCATTTTTAATCTAAAAATATGTTAATGAAAGTAATATATATTTGTTTTGTGGGTTTCTCTCGTCGAGCTGCGCCACTGCGACATACGTATTAGGCACAATTTTACGCCAGAATTATGGGGAAAAATACTAATTGGTTTTACTCATTTTATTTTATATATGCTTTTTCTTTCACAAGCAATTGAAATACCGAAAAACAGCCTTTCCCATTTACCTCTCGTTTTTCAAATAGAAACGTGGTGGCTCATTGCGATTCTCTAAAAGATTACTTTTTCCCGAACTTTCTGATACCAAACACAACCTATGTTCACTTAAAAATGAACTATTAATTCATTAAAAACATTCAAATTTAGAAAAAAATACGTGCCATTTTTCAAATGACAGAATAAAATAATCAAATATTTCTACTTGTAGAATTCATATACAGTCCTGAAAACGCAAGTCAGAGTTACAGTTACAGTTAAAGCACAAGTTTACGCCTCTCCTTCTAATAAATGGAAAGAATTAGAAGCAAAAGCTCGTAGCGCGATAAATAATATAACCCCAAATCAATTGAGCAACGTTATGAGAAAAACGGTTCGAAATGCTTTTGCTTGTGGAGAACAATAAGGTGGTCATTTTGAACATTTCAATTAATTACTGGTTGATAACCACAAGAATACAGAAGTTTTTTCCGAAACTCGACGCCCTAACGAATAGCTAATCTCACATTTTGGAGTTATCTAACGAATTGACGTACTTGAATTAATTTCTACTATAAATAAAACATTGATTTCTTTGTCTTCACTGATAATAAAGTTTTCTGCTCCGTTAACATTTTCCGTTTCTATTTTATTGAATTTTTTTTTAACAGTAGCGGCCCGGGTGGTTTCTAAGTAGAAAATTTTCGACATAAAATCGCGCAGCATCGGAAGGCCGCCGATGCTATTCCCCAAATACTAAGAACATATCAATTTTTTCACAAAAAAGGTATTTTCTTTAAAATGAGGTATTTCTAGACTAAAATTGACCTCTAGATTTCGAAAAAGTAAAAATTTATAGGGCATTATTTTCAAAAATTTGAATTTGAAGTCATTTCCGGTTAAACTGTAAGTGCTAGATAAACGTTATTAATGCCAATGAATAGGATCTATTCTCATATAATTTCACCACAAATTTCAACTTTCTAAGTTTACATACACAAAAGTTATAAGGGCGAGTCACCTTCTTGAATCACTCCGTATATCCATTGTTGTTTAACATATAGAAGAGTAGCTTCGCTTATCCGGGGACACATTGTATATTTACGGGTGCTTGGGGTATTCCCTATTTTTTAACAATGGAACGCCACATCTGATCACTCTGAACAGCATTTATAAATACAGATGTTAATAGGCATTGTCCCAAGTGTACAATTATTTAAAATTATCAGTTCCGTTCTTTTATTATGAAAGCAATCTTAGAAGGAAACTATTTCAAACGGTCGAACGAAAAAAATTACTAATAGAGATAAACCATCTCTCATGGACACCTAAAGAGAGGACCTGGGTGTGCTTTCTCATTTTAAAATCCGTGAGCACTCCTCGACCTTTGGTTCTGTAAATTTCATACTAAAACTTTGAAAAATTATAAGACATTTTCACAGTTCAGAAAACCTCAAAATAAATTTTTAAATAGTTTGCTTGCTAGTGATTTCGGTAGATGTTCCAACTCAAGAATTGAATTATTATTCAGCCCGAATGCGAAATTACAGTTTCAGCGGTTCACAATGTATTATTCACCAACGACGGATTTCCGATGATCCGACGGGCGCCGTGCCACCGCCCTATTCATCGTCATTACACAGCAGCTACACGCAGAGACATTATTCAATCGTGCCGAACCAGGAAAAAATCACTTAATCAAAATCGCTCGCATATTTTCCATTATATTTGTAAACAAACAGGTTGTTCGATTCGAGATGCATCGGGTTACAGCGCGCCTGGTACTTCACGCAAGTAGCCGCTGATTATCGCCCCGAGGACGTAACGGGAACTGAATTTGGTTACGTGAAACGTAAATTGTGACATCCTACACGTAGGAAGCTGTTCTTCTCCACTGAACTTTTACTTGCATGTGTAATAAGAACAAGTTCGGTTACCTCATTCAGTTTCAAGAGCGATATTAGAGAAACAATTCCTGCGTCCATTCAAAAGCGTTTCTTGTCTTGGCGCTATTGATAAGTCGCGTATGCCAGAGACACGTCGTAAATTTACCACCTGACAGCGAATACGACCAATGAATTATTTAAATGTTCTTATTATTGTGCAAATTGTTGCATGGTTCTCACATGATAATACCGCGATTAATCCACTTTCAAAGATAATATATTATGAGAAACAATTTTTGCTGGAGGCACCTTAGCTTTATTGGAAGTAGACACATGAACTGCTGCATAACAATGAAAAAAATTTTGATAAACAGAAGTGTACCAGAAATAATAACGACTTACCATTACACGTTGTTGATGCCTCTCTTGACTCCTATTCCTCTTCTCTAACTCCAACTTTCGGGTCAAAAGATCCTTCACTTCAGACGATGTTTCTAAAGGAGAATTTACATGGGCCACATCGGGTTTTCCCTCGACGTCTTCCTCACCGCCACTAAACGTCTCGAGCAAAACTTCATCGCTTCTGGTCTAGTAAAAAAAATATACTTAGAACTCTTAATTTCCTTTCACCGTTGTTATTTCAGGAACTTCATAAGATTAAAACTAGGCCTGTCCTCGGCAACGTTTTTAATGAACTTCTTAAAAGCCCTAACTTTTAGGGTCAACGAAATTTCGGAACTAATTACCGTCCTTGCCTTTCAACGACAATTTTAATTAAGGCTGGCGGAAAATTATTGCCCGGACAATTAACTAAACGTTATTTTACAAGAATGTCCAAATTTAATTTTCTGCTATAGTCGACGTTCTCCACAACTGTTTACTACCGTTCGCTTTGAACGTGTGTAATATTCCTTAATTTTGTTGTTTAATCAAGTCTATTTTTAGCTATAAATATCTGGATCTAAAGTGTTCTTCTCTAAAGGACATAACTTGATGCTTAATATGGATTTAATACATCGACAGATAAACAATCTTGGAGTTAATTTATTCTCGAATCTCGTTTGTAAGATATGAAGATTTCCTGTTTTTCCACAACATAAAATGAGCAACATGGAAAATCTCTTGCAAATAGAAAGCATAACCGTTGAAGCTTTGATAAGTAATTCCGAAAACATTTTTTTCCTCTTAGAAATTAAATCGTAAATAAACAATCTAGGAGTCACTTTAGAGCTAAATCTAGTTCATAAAGGAATTGTTGAACATCGTCTGCCTGTCCATGACGTAGAACTTACACAATTAATGGACATTCTCTTTACAAAACGAAAACCAACGATTTCGTAACTGGTCATAGAATGAGTCCTAAACCCTACCAGTTCTCTTCTGGATAAAGTCGAGAACAACTTATCTTGGGATTTAATCGCGTCCAAATCTAGTCTGTAAAAGATGTATAAAAGGAATAAAGCAGCTCCCGAGCTAAGTTGAAAACCGTAAAATTATGTGAAAACTTTGGCACACAACAGCTGACTCATGACGCCATTAAAATGATAACCAACTGCATAACCGCTGTCGCTAAAACGTTTCGCTCAAAAATGATAAAAACCATTTCACTTCGGTCATTCGTGTAAAATCAGTTAAAATCATTGTCATTGTGGAGCCTCATCTGCGTACATGCGGTTAAAAGCATGATATAATAAATACGCGCTACTTTTGGCTTTTCCTAATAAATGTCCTTGTTCATCTAAAGGCTACACTTGGGTCAAAAAGTTAACTAGAACTCAATTCTCTATCATATCTATCGCCTAACTCTGACGACACAAAGAACGCGGTCCTTCTCCCTTAGCCCAAGCCCTGTCAAAATATGCAAAAGTAAACAATACAGTTAAGCTACGTTCACACGGAAGATGTGTACGATTTCTTTGTTGATTTTTACTCTATTTCAATCATTTGTTTGGCGCCCATATTCCGGTGTACATTTGCGCATATGCGGATCATCCATAAAGACCCACCCACCAATTAAGACCAGTCACGTCATTCTTTATTTACTATCAAATTGTTTCAATTTTTCATGAGTGTCAAATTGTGACAGCAAAAACGAGTATAGAGGCGGAATATTTTTTCCACCTACGGGAAAATGACATTTTTTCCTCCCCCAAGGGCAAAATCTTGTTGTCCTTCTTCGAAAAATGTTAAAACTTTTGCATATTTGCAGTTTTAAATCCAGATATATGCAACGTGTTGAGCTGTGAATAAAATTGGAAATCGACCCACAAGAATAGGTACCTCTCGTCGTTCCCAATCGCTTAGAGCAAGAATTCAGATTAAACCGAATGTTAATATGAACTAGCTGTTTGGCATAACTTTACTGTCAGAATGAAACAATAACTGTAATGATAACGTCACTGCGCACTCAAACTACGATCAAAGGCAATGTCCTTAGAGATGTTATCCAGTTGTAATTGGGACACAAATAATACAAAATGAAGGATTTCGGTCTTTGGGACGTGTGTTTCCTTCACTCTTAGTAAGGGATCAAAATCGATGCCGCATTACTGAATACCATCAGAAAATTACTTTGAGAAAAAAAACTAACTAAATTTAAGACAACTCACCAACACAGCCTCTGTCCTCGGCGAATCTCGCCCCCTATCGGTGCATACCGCCGACACGTACTCCCTCCTTCCATCTTCAATTTCCAACTTAAGAACCGGCGGTTCTAAACCGCAAAGGAAGACGGTGCCGAAGAAGATCAACTTCGAGATCCTCAGCCGCAGTTGCGCCGACTCTGATTCCAAACTGGAGGGCGCATATGATGGTTCTCGGTCGTGAAAGATGAGTGGCGTAAAACCACAAAGCGTCGCATCTTCTGGCAACCTGATCTGCTCGTACCCTGAAATATCACCCATTAAACAGATTGAGCGGTGAGCGGCAGTAAATTTCATTTATCTTATCCAAATCTGCGAACGTCTCATTTGCGGATTCCTCTTAAAGCCCTCCATAACGGTACTGAGACGTTAAAAAAATCTCTCATATGACAGCAACAGCTGCGCATAAAGAACGACAAGAGGCGTACAAAGTACGATTAGGATTAAGTAAAAATGACTTTCTGCCCCGATATAGCCGGCGAGCAGGAGATAATAAGGCCACCTCCCGTTTTGCGGCAATTATTTCCTTTGTTTCAATCCTCCCATGACTGACACGTTGCCGGGGCCTGAAAAAAATGCTCCCATGTGTGTCGTGTAACACAGTTGTTAGACACCGACTGGTTTCCGGCTGAAGAAAAAACCATCTAGATATGTAATTAGGCCTAATTAACTAGAGCCGCACGTGGAGAGTACGAGTCACTGCGAGAGCCCGAAGGATGGACTGACGGCACAACCAGAGTGAATTATTTATGAAGAAAAGTTGCTAATGCACGAGTATGCAAGTGCATTCCTCCCCGTAATCTTCCTGTGGAAAAATGTATAATTATGTTTAATAATATGTGTAACAGCTTTTATAGCCAAGAATAATGGTAGGTCCTCATGAGCGAACAAATATGACAGATATAACTAGTAAAGGGCGCATTTCCGGTTCTTCATACATACACATTTCAGAAAATCCATCGTTGCATTCGTTGTAAGTCCAGAAGTCGAGGATTAGAGCACGAGGCATTTTGCGGAACATCAATGAATGCTTTAAATATTATCGAACGGATGTGTATCGTTTATTTCATCTGTATTAACACAATCATGGTTTCCATTTTTTGACATTTTCATTAATCATTATATTAACAAATTTTACCGCCTACGGATACATATACAGATTACCGGTAATTAATGACGTAAAGTGCTATTTTCCGAACAGGATTAGTTTGAACGGTACAACTCTTTGCTTTTTGGAATCCACCTTAATTACACTACCTCCAATGCAAGTGGAAAATATCCAATTTCATCCAAAATATCATTATCAATAACGTTAACGGTGGAATATTCCCAACTTAAACCCCTCATTATTCCTATATAGCATTGTCCTCGGCTGCACGAAATAATCGAGCTGGTAATCTGCAGTGGTAATTTTCTTGTTAGTCGATAACGTGTAATAAACAATCATAAGGTTACACGCGTCTCGTGGCCTTAGAATCGGCTTAATTTGGTAACCGCATCATCAATCAAGAAGAGCGATGATCCATTGTGGCCGTATGCAACGAAAATGAATACATTCTTGTCCGAAATTATTAATGCTCTACTTTCGTCCCCTACTGGGCTCTGCTCCAAAGAATTTTCGCTATTAATTCTCAATAATTAATCGTAACTAATTTCAACTAACTTCACGTACACGACCGAGTTTGAGCGCTCGTTCACGATGCGGTAATAATAATTGAGAAGTTCGCGTAGGCGGTTTGAAAGTTATGCGAAATAATAATTGGCAAGGCAGATTGGATTGTTAACAAGATAACAGGCTCTAAGATAAATAAACAACAGCATAATTAAATGTGGAGAGTTCAATTATACGCACCTTCTTTGGGGTCGTTGATGAACACCTCTGACGACCCTTGGTCCATTTGTTCTAGGATATTCATGAGCAATCCTAGCCTTGACCAGAGATCTCCGGGAGGCCTGAATTTACATTATCACGTTGTTAGATGCATATTGTTGCGTGGAAACCAACTTACCCCACTTTGAAATCGTGCGTACTGGGTGGTGGGTTCCATACTGACGTATGGCAGAGCATCCAGTCACACCAGACCTTGATTGCCGGTAAAAGCACATTCGCATCGTGGGGTAGGGAATCTAGAGACGATCCTGATTTCTCCTGGTCCGAGCAATGATCCTCAAGAATGGACACGCATCGCTCCAAGATCAAATTGAACATCTGCAGCGATACTATAAGGGCCCTCTCTTGCAGTTCCGAGCGATAGCTGGCCAACTGCTGCAGATTCGGGTCTATACCAACAAATTCCCATTAAAATTTACAAGCGCCCATTGTTCACCAATAGGAAGCCATTTAAAAGGCAACAACCTCGGCTCAAAACATCTCAATCTGTACGGCAGCGCCTTTTAAAAATGTTAAACCCCGAACGGAACCAACAAAGGTTCATTTCGCATATTTATTCCTTGGCCTGTCAATATATGCGCGACTATTTGAATCAACTGAAAAGCACCGTTTACGTCACGTCTAAATCAAAATTACGACCAAAACGGCGTAACCAGACCGCTGTGAAGTATGGACGCTGACGTTTTCCACGGATTTGTAAAGCGAACGCTACCATAAAACCTTATTCTCATTAAGATAAATGTTTGTCCAATAAAAGGTAATAATTGATGGCCAATAATTAGTGATCTTTAACTTTAATCGACAATTTACTTGGCTGTAAATTGCTAATTTAAACGACGGACCTCACTGAAATCTTCGTAATAATCCACTGGAAATCCACCGCTGAAGACCTCGAGAATAAGAGGGGTCCCAAAATACCAGTGAAAATTCGTGCTGTCTGCGAAACCAAGGCGGTGACAACTTTTCTGTTACCGTTAACGTTCATTTTACATGTCATGAAACCCATACGTGTGTACATCGAGCTTAAAAGAAAAATACCCCCTTAAAGTTGTCCCGTATTTTTAGAAAATACTCGGTACGATATTTGTGTGCACATAAATAATCTTCGGTCTCATCCGCCAATTCTTTGAAAGAAAATTGAAAATGAGCGAAGTTACGTGGTGGTGTTCCCTCTACCCGGGGCGGAAGTCCTAAATTCGTCCCGGCTCATTTTATTTATCGACCAATTGAATTCTGCTTGAGCCTATTTAAATATTTCTTGTTTCTCCGACTTCTCGTACGGTATTTTAATCACAATGTTGCGCCTTATGCATCGCGGTGCGCACTAGGGAGTGTTCTCGGACAAGTGCGTGGTCCTCACCTCACCGCTATACCTGGGAAACTGCCAATTTGCATTTGCGGTTCATATTTTTACTACTAATGGGTTTGTTTCGGTACTAAAGTGGCGAACGGTACAAAACCATCGGAAGTATGCATTATCAGTATTCCAGTACGTGGGACGGTTAATTACGGGGTCGGCTTAAGACAAACACCGGTCGAGTATGAGGCGGTGCACTCCTACCGAAGACTTTTTCAAGATTTCAATAATGAAGGAGCAGAATAGAGAAATCACGCTTCATTGGTGAAAAAAACTTAACAACTTCCTCAAATTATCTAGTTGAAAAATAGAAGAGCTCATAAGAAAAAATGACCCAAATCTTGTCCCCTTCGAATCGGAACAACACAAAGGTTCACGTTCTGTTACCAGGTGGTCACCAATCCTAGCTGGTTCGGTCCAAATCATGGCTGGTAACTACCATCAATCAAAATTTAATTAAAATAGTACCACAAGGTGCTGATGGACAAGTAGCGGTACCCGGTAATTTAAGAATTTCACCGAGTCATCGGGCTCATGTTTTAAATACGCAGTAAATTTTGGTAATAATGGTTAACAGTCCGGAGTTCCCGGAACGAGACCTGCTTGTTAAAGGAACATAATTTTTCGTTGGAATTTGGCTAATAGTTCTGCAGGAAAGTGCTGAGCTGTAGCAGGGATAATGGCCGGATATTCTTGCGGTGATTTCAGAGTGATTAACAAGTTCTTGGGCTTAGTAATGAGTGTTTAAATCAAGTCAACAAAATGTCTTTAGGAAGTGTCCGATTCCGTGATACATATCTCCTAAAATAAATATGTATATTTTTAAGACAGTTCAAGTTGACAAGAAAAAAGAAGAAGCAAATTGCCTTTTTCATTAATTTTCTTAAATCGCCGAGGAAGCCAAAAAGGAAGATTATTTTCTTAAAAGGAATATTTTTTCCTAAATTCGTCCCGGCTCATTTTTTCGGGTTATATGGAAGGACTGGTTTCAACCTATCCGTTTTCCAATGTCATCTTCGAGTCATCATCAACTTCTCGTTTTTAATACAGACCCGTCAATTTTTTCGTATTCTCCGAGCTCTTGATATTTAAGAACCTACCGTATGTTGTAACTTGACGATTTGTGGCGTTCTAATAAAAACTATTCATCATTTTTCTCGTAATTTTATCAATAATTTCATGGTAACTTTTTGAATTTCGAGAACTCGCAGATTACGTAAAACAATCAGGTTCTTATGAAAAGCAAAATAACTAATGATGTCGCTGAAAACTTGAACTTCGAAATTATGTCAATTTCTGTGTGAAGTGAGTTCCCAGAATAAAACTAGCTGAAAGCGAGTTCACACTGGATGAATCTATATTGACGCATAACCCAGGTATTAAATAAAACTTGAAATTAACAAAGGAAAACTAAAAAACACTGCCAAATCATTTTTTTTGAAAATACTGCAAAGGAAATTAACACTATAGTTGACATCTTCTATGGTTTTCGAAATTGCCGAAAGCCGAATTTGGGACACCCTGTAAATACACACACCCAAACGAAGTGGAAGTGCATAAACAATATTGTAGTAAAAAAAAAGAAGTTGGCAATTCTTAACCTATTAATTAAGCAGCGATTTGGTATTCCAGTTTATTGAGTTCAAAATGGACATTTTCTTCTGTGGGACGTTATTTTTTTCCATAGACGCCACCGTAACTTAGGGCTCGGACATTCAATTAGATACAGTCTAGCAACCATGTTACTCCTTAACAACCAGATGAAGGAAGGAAAATCATTTCAAGAACAAACATGCCATACCGGTATGGAACTTCTAAAGCCTCAGTGACACAATGTGGCCTAACAACCAAATCGCAGCAACAAAAAACCACCATTAACTCCATGACAAACTGGTTCATGTTTACCAGCCAAGTACGGGGAGCAAAACAGAGAAAAAACGAGGCACAAGAATTCGAAATCCGCAATAATAGTAAAGGGAGTGCATTGACCCGGCATGGCGCTACCGGCCATTAGCATCATCGAGATGATCATCATCATCGGGGAGGAAAGGTGATCGCCATAAAAAGACCGTGCCGATAATGGGAGCATCGTAGTGAAGAAACGACCTCGAAAGAACGCCTGGCGGCCAACGTTCGGCCTTGGAACAGCCTTCAGCGGAGCCCCCCTTCGGCAATCGACGCCGATTTGGCGACGGTCTTGATTAGATCGACTGCAGAAAACATTTCCACTGAAGTCTAATTTAAACCTGCAACAAATGGTAATTGCTAGTTTCACACCTAAGGATGTTATTAGAAAAGATCCATTAGGAAAGAAAAAAAGTCGATTAAAATGGAAAGACAAAGTCAATATTAATTTGGGGCATCACAGAATAGTTCAATTCAATTTCACGAGATAATCAAACAATTACAAAATTATCCGACATAGACTTATCGAGGTTTGATGGGAGGCTATAAATATCTATATTTTAACCTGCCAAAATTTATCTCCCGATCTCGCTTTTCTGCGTAAAACGATTCCCAGAGACTCGACCTTTCCCATCGGCCGTTCAAAGTCATTACAGTAAAACGCCCACTGATTAAGATGATCGATTTGTAGGAGGACCGGCCCTTAAGACAGAATTCCCAACATTGAACCTTTCTCACCAAAAACAACGAAATATTCCCTCACTTCAACAGAGTTTTTAGCATTTTGCCAGTTTTATTGTCGAAGCAAAAGTTTGGTATTGGCACTGGCGCTAAATTCGTACAAAAACCATAAGAAAACCAAAAAAAAAAAGCGAATGATCAGCAAAGAGAAAAATGAGTTGAGAAAACGTTGCGTGAGTGTGCTCATGCCACGATACCTCTTCTCCTTCTTGCTTCTTCTTTTGCAGACAAAGTACCTACTCCGTCCGGTCCGGTATTAGGAAAAACCGGTTGTTAGTGTACTTGCAGCCTTGTTCACTATATTGAAAGATTTACCCTAAAACACACCCTAAAATATCTACTGAGAAGAGCATTTTTTTGCTCTCAACTTCCTGTTACACCCTCTCCTCTTTGGATGGTTGCGAGAGTAAATGCTGGAAAACTTATTTTCTATCTAAATTATCTCGACGATACAGTTATCAATACATTGATATGTCGATCTTTAAGAAAAGAAAATGCATACGCAATACACTCTTTGTTTTCTGACCTGTACTAACCTACACTTTACGCGTGGCTGATTTTTAAGGAAGACATACGAAATGATGGAGAACGATAATCTACCATCTTAACAAACTGAATTTGCATACGAAATCGTTGATCTTAACTTCAGGTTAATGTTGTGGGTAATTTTAACTGACGATCGCAATTAGATAAGACAGGTGTACGGGGAAACGTAAGTATTGCCCCAATTGAAACACAGAGAAAAGAACACGTGTTACACATGCAGTTATATTGCAAAGGTCCTGTTGGTTTGCCTGTACAAATTTAGTTGGAGGAATGTAGAAGAGGGAAAAAAGGTCCTTTGATGACGTTCTTTAACATGCGTGAGATGAGTGCGTGAGAATCAGCACAAACATGTTAGAAAACCGGTTACGATTAAGTCGATATATGTACGCACGCAGAAATATACTCAAATTGTATGGAGCTCGGTGGGAAAAGAACCAACATCTAACAATTGCACAGACTAAAAAAAATTACTCAACGTTTAAGTTTTAACAAGTTATCTCACAAACTATAGGAGCTGTGAGGAAAATACAAAAAATATCTGAAATTTCAACACGCAGATTCCGAAAGTTTACTCGCCCCATAGATATATTTTACATTTCTTTACAGCATTATTCTATAAGGCATCTTCTAGCCCTTTTGTGACATTTTAAAGAACTAACAAGTGATCATTAAAAAAAAATCGTAGTAGGCGGTGAATTGCAAACGTAGGGCGGTGATTAAGCAATTTGTTATTTACCATGAAACATTTGACAGACATTTAACAGTTGAATTTATCCAAGATCTGCGACTGATATTTCAATGCTTACTTGAAGTTTTGTTTGAATTCTCGTTTTTTAGCTACAATCCTTATAGAATGTCTTCAAGGCGGCCAAAACAAAAAAAAAACTTTAAAGCAAATTTTCCTGCTTACCACTTACCAAATAGAAGGAACATGAAAATTTCTCAATAAATTATGATCAAAAGTGTTTAAATTTCAATCTTAAAACGTGGGAAATAGACTTAAAACATAAATTTGTGGATAAGTTTAGTTATAAAATATTCAATTCGTATTGAAAAATATTCGCCATGTTGTTGTTAACACAACTTGACACTAGCTGAAGAAAAGGAACAAATGAAAGTGAAACTTCGGAAGGTACAAGTGGCGACATACTCCCTATCTGAATACACCTGTAAAACATCTCAGTTTTTTTTATTGTTTTAATTCGAAGCTGGGAAGTAGCATCGTCGCGAATACTTTGGAGAAATTGATGCGTAACTATTTGTTTAATATCAATAATTCTACATTTAACAAATTTGACAATGCATCATAAAAAAAAATAAAAAATGAAATTGAATGAACGCGTATTGCTGTTTATTTCAGCCAATAGAATCGACTCTTAAACTGTTTGAGAACCTGCGCGATTTGACAATATTTTCTTTAATCGAAACATACGATCTTCTCATCGATAACAGCGCGCGCAATGTTGATATGTGCTACCTGTATATATTCAACCCGGTGCTTTCATAAAAAAACCTCTTTCACCGGCCCTGTATCGAAACGGTTAGAACGGCATTAAATTCGAATTAGTGAAAAAAGGGCACTTGGTGAATATTATTTCTTTATTGTGTATGTAACTCGCGGTAACCGTAGAATGGAGCCGTCTTATGTTATTAACCTCAAATGAACGACCTTGACAAGATTGGCAAAAGTGAGAGATGCCCCCGGTAGCTTGAAGCCATGTTCCTCTGCTGTGGGCAGAGACGGCATTAAATTATTTCGGCAACTTTTAGATAATTGTTTTAACCTGACCGCTAACATAGCATTGACCTTCCAACGTACAATCTAAGTAACTAACTCACCTTACTTATGTTTACTTCTAACTCGTTTTTATAAAAAATCTTTGGCTTGATAAAACAAAAACGAGAATCCTAGATGATACATACTAACTGTTTAATTATGACCAACTAACGAAATAGGCACATTCCGAACAGATAATCGAAATGCAGTTAACTATTAATATGTTACGGCGTAAACAAATAACAAAATAACTCGGAGGAGAAAAACGAGAAAATGGAGACTCCTCTCTCGCATGGTCGAAGGAAGCAAGAACTCGAAATGCGGCTCTGTGGATAACTGGTAATAAGTAATGACCAAATAATGCGTTTAATAATAAGCATGTTTTTGTTCGGCTCTGCTTTCGCTATATTTACGGTTAATCCCGGTACATTAACGTAATAACACGGATTTGGCCGTATCGCCGCTTCTTCTCTGCCTATCCCCGGTTTTTAAAGCTCTACAGTCATTTCTTCATAATAATAATATGCTCAGAAATACAAGCCAAGCTATTTAATTGTGAATTATAATTAAAGTGCCGAGTAGCAAAAAAAGGACATTCTCTCCATTAAACTTTAAGATTACTGTTAACAATCAATTGCCGGAACCGTAAATCTCAATGAACGATAGAGCACCAAAATGAAGAAAAAAATGCCCCTTTGGGATTTGCTCGAAGGTGCCCATCGACACGACGAAGAGCTGAAAGAGTCGTTAAATTACGGTAATCAGCCGATTACGCCCATCACTATCAGGTTTAAATTGATTCGTGTAAATTACGTATACATCACCGATAATTACGGACGGTCGGCACCTCACGTACAGACGGACGGACGAAGGAATCAAGGCGGAAAATGTAGAAACGAAAAGTGCAATGCATGTGAAAGGCTTATTGCACTCCCAGTGACGTAGCGAAACTGTAGACGACACCCAGATGAATTCTAATAGTAATTTACAGTTTTATAGTGACATCGTCAGCTCTCAGCAATAAAATCAGATCAAATTTCCAACATTAGGTATCTAAAATAATTAGAGTGTTCAAGAGGTATCAACACGATCATTTTTTCATCCGATCCTCTTGCGATTCAGCTCCGTAATATATTTAGCAAAAATATTTGCCACTAATGGCATTGGATGGAATTTTGCGGTATTTCCACACAAAGTATTTCCAAAATACAATCAAAACCATCAAGTCCGAATTAAAAAAATTATAAGTAGGGCCTATATTAAACAGCAAAAATAATCTATTAATATTACTGTAAAGGCTTGAAAAAGGAATAAAATTTCGTATTACTTTTCTTGCAGAATCGCGAGTTTTGTATTTAGTTTGAAAAAACATTTTGTCAAATGTCTATTTTTTCTAAGTATTTTGTAAAGCATACGAAATTTGACAACACCGTTTTTAAATCTGTGTCACAATACTTAACCTGCCGGACAATAAGAATCACATACGCAATTTAATTTTGTCCTCTGGAGTATTATAAATTACGGTTACTACTACCGTATATACCGACGAAATAAATAAAAACTATAATAAAATCAATTTAAAGGGACATCATTACACACATATCATTCATAGACTTCACAAAATTAATATAATCATTACGAATTAAAATACTTAAAGACAAGTACTTATCTCGTTTCTCGGCCAAGAACTGGTCAATGGAATAATAGGCCCTCACAATAAGAACATTCTTCACAAGTCTTTTGAGTTTCAGTGCATCCTGAATTAATTGAATACTCGGAGATAAGCGCTTAAATAGTTATCTACCTTTAACCGCCCAATAAAGAAAATCAGTAATTTTAAGTGTTTTAAACGGTCGCAAACGAATTGATTCTCTATAACATAAATCTCGAA
This sequence comes from Euwallacea fornicatus, assembly GCF_040115645.1. Taxonomy (NCBI): domain Eukaryota; kingdom Metazoa; phylum Arthropoda; class Insecta; order Coleoptera; family Curculionidae; genus Euwallacea; species Euwallacea fornicatus. The sequence goes on along the minus strand of NC_089541.1, from coordinate 7,207,076 downwards.
TATTTCGGTTGCGTTGCTGCGACACGAATATTCATGTTGGATATACCCAAATTTGTTCGGATTGACCCGTCATAACCTGAATCTTCGGATTACTTAATTCAACCCGAATTTCGAGTTAATTCACGCGACGTCAGATTATCGGTAAGCTGAATCTAACTTCAGCTTGGTATTGAAATCGTGACAAGTTTCTTGAGTTGACGTACACCACTGACTTCCTGAGAATAAATCGTCCATTAAAAGCTTCATCCTCAGCGACAGGTATGCTATAACACCACGTCCGATGGATCACAAAAATGTTCAGTAAAGTTCGTCGACGGAGCGATGGAAATAACGTTCTTAAGTCATGCGAGATTAACTTTTATCCTCAATAATTTCACTCTATCATTACCCAGGTACCATGTAATTTATTATGATAAGTAAGGCGTTAAAGCTACTAACTCGTCTCAAGTGTTTTTATTTTCAGCTGTTAAACTGTGTAAGTCAAGTGTTCGTTTTTAGACGAGCCAGTTCGGCATAATGTTGTTTCATATTATAAAATTAGAAACTATGGGTCTATCAGAACGGATATCATCAAAGAATTTATAATTCTTCCTATGAGGAGTACGCAGAACAAACGTGAAATTTTGTACTCTTGAACATCTAGAACCGTAAGTAACGGGTGATCAATAAAAAAATCTTACAGTACGCCATGAACTGCCAACGTAGGGCGTCGATTAAGCCATTTACTATTACCATCAAACATCTGACATAAAGGATACATAACACATGAATCTCTCCAAGACATGCCTTCGATATTTTAAAGCCTAGTTGAAGTTTTTCAAATGATCACCCCTCAATTTCCTTAGCTCCCATTAATTAATGGATAGAACATTTATTTTCTGCGAGAAACAGTGTAAGTTTTGAATTCTTGGCATTTAAGCAGAAGTGGAAACAACGTAAGAAAAATGCAAAATAGAAGTTTGTGAGTAAATCGGTTTCGAATCGTTTCATGAGTTGCAAGTACGAAGAGGTAGAAAAAAAAGTCGAGCATAAATTATTACAAAAGAAAAACAAATGATTGAAGAAATTAAGGAAAAAAATCAAGCAAATTAAAAATATATGAGGAATCGTAAACGATAAAACATTTATTTGAAATTCAAGTCATTGTATTTGTTTTAAGTATGTTCTTATCTTAAATGTATTATAATGGAAATATTTGTGCTGATGAACGTAAAGGAAAAAAGAGTTAGTGTCAAATTCGCAAAAAGAACAATGTTCTAGTAAAAAATGGAAGGAGGACGATCCGGCGACACGTATTTTTACTTATTAGCTTCATCGGAGTAAGTTCGCGCGAAGCAAGTAAGCGCACACCATGGGATGCACATGTGAAAACAGACGTATATGCGAGTGTAGCCTGGGAAGAATGTAAGGGAAAAAATGGAATGAACCAAAAGTAGGCATCAAATCAGCCAACTGTGGAAACACACAAAGTAGAAGCACGTGTTGTGGGTTGCCCAAAGTCCTTTTTCCATTTCTACTCGAACGCTCGTCTCTTTTCCGGAATTGCCTGTAGCTTTTCCTACTCGAGCGTACCATACGAGTATTCCTTAAACATGAGAATTTGGCACTCTTAAGTTAAAAAAAGAAATATATTAGTGCAAGTTGAAGCTTAATTTCAATGCCATGCTGATGCGATAGATATGTAATGACCCTCTCAATTCAAAAAAATATATCATACTCTGGGCAGTTGCACCTAATTTTTCAAAAATTCAATATAATACATTAACATTTAATTCAAAAATTTAGATTTTCCTGTCTATTTCTTGAGTTACTTATTTTCTTGATTTTATTGACCCATTAAGAAGGCCAAAAAAATGAGGAATTTTTATGAACGTTATTTGCCTGCTTCGTCTGACAAATATAATAATTCGAAAACGTTATATTTTATGACGCCAGTCTCATCTCTGATAATTATTGTTCCACCAATGCAATCGGCTGAAACCTGTAGTTATATTTTATTTAATCGTCAAAGATTTGCCCATAAAATCGCACATTAAATTAGATGGAGGCAACAACGGGGAGCGGACGATGCCCATCTAAGATTACGGAACTGCGTTATAATAATCGTTATTTCTCTCGCGGTGCCATCCAGGAAGAAGAACCATTAAATTATGGTATGAGTTGCTCTCGTGAGCTCTACTTGTGTGGCTCATGATTTAAATGGAGCAAGAGCTTGAAAAAAGGCAAACAAAACGGTTCGATCGCCCATTACAATGACCGCATTTTTTGCTCCTAAAAATTCCTCGAGTTTATATTCCCCGAAATCGATAACGATGTACAAAGAGACAACCTAACTGTTCATTCCCAGCGATGCGCAAAACAGAAATCCTTTCGAGTATGTGGTTAAGTATAAACAACTCCGTGTGTTACTTGTCAATATTGATAACTTGTTCGGCTTATTTTTGAGGTCTTTTTGTTCGACCATACAGCAGATAACGGGTCGGAGATTGTCAGAAAGGCTTAGCGGTTTGTCGGAAACTCTTTAAAACCAAAACAGTGTCAACCAATCTCTTGTAGTACTTTTCCATCTTAGAATATGCCAATCTCCCACCGTACTCGGTCATTATTCTCGACAAATTGATCGACGCTTACAATATTACCGCATTCCGCAACGCAATCTTCAATTTTCCATTGTAACGATTTTTCACTTTAGGCGAGCGTGTCAATATTTATTGATGGCGTGTCATGTGCAGAGTGATTGAGCTATTACATTTCCTCATATCTACTGAAAACCTTATTAGGGCCACTCGATCAATGTACTGGCAACTTTACCTGGAAGATTATTTCCACGGAAACGACGAAACTCACTAAGCTTCCCTGGATATTACGTTTTTGGGCAAGTTGCCGAGACATTTATTTGCGGCCTTGTTTGCAAACAAACAAAACGCCAAAATCCACCGGACCGGACCGGACCGGATGAGTTCATTGGCATCGCTTGGCAGCAATTTCCCTCTAAATCAATTATGATCTTATCTCGTCAAATCGGAATAATAAGCTCAACATAATTTGGCAGGTACATAAGAAACGGTAGGCATTCGCAACGGAATCACATTTAGTTTTTTTTTGCTACCGGCCGAGTTTGAATAGCAATCTTTAGGAGAACGCCTGATGGGCCTTTGTATAGTCACGATCGACCTTGCGAAAAAGTTCGAAGACTGAAGTGGCCTTAAAGTGAACGCTTTTATGTTATTGTGTATATTGTTGCCCTGACTCAAGTTTAATTAAGGGATTCCTCAGTGATACGCTGGAAAAGAATTATTGTGATCAGTTCGGCTACAGCCAAAAATTGTTAAAGAACTCATAACTTTTTGGACATTGAACTTCCTACTACAGCCACACAAATTCTGATTTAAGTGTATGATTGTCACAATTTTTTTTTATAATCAAAAGTGAATTGCTTCTTTAAGGTTTTTAACGTCGAAATGGTAAATTATTTTTCAAAATATTAGAGGCATGCCTTCAAATGGTTTAATCAACGTCTTACTTTTACGGTTCAGCATCTATAGCAGATTTTTTTTTCAACGATCATCCGTTATAACCATCCATATTTTATAAAAGATGCTGTACACAACGTTATGTTTAACCCATTTGAATCATATGATTGTTCTGTGAGAACATTCTTTAAACTAAATTTTTAAAAACATATTTCAGCTAAGAGAACCCAATTTCTTTAAACACACCATTTATGTAACTAAATGTTAGTTGAAACTTTATTATAAAAAAAAACACACACACACATAGTAAAAAGGAAAAGAATAAAAAAAGCAAAGCTCGATTATTTGGATTTTATACGGATTTCCTTATTGCGTGATTAGAGTGTACTCCGTGAAAATCCTCAGTGTTGTTATTCAGAAGTTGTAAAATTGGTAGCAAAATGCCGTCTTATCATCCTTTCTCGCGAATCCAGAAGCCATCATAAGAAAGATGACAAACAAAAATTGCATTAGTGTACACACGGCTCGACGTTACAGTTATGAACTAAACTAAATATTCTTATCGTGTGAGTTCTCGATTTGGCTCGCGTTCTTTAAACAAACTTTACTAAATTACTTGCCTCATGTGAACGTCAACTAAATTACTTGACTCCGTTTGACTTGACTATACCACTGGCCGCGTGTGAACCAGTCATTAGCAGTAATTTAGTAGAGTGATGAGTAATTTAGAAACTACATACGTGTGAACAAGGGATATTAGTGTAATTTGCATGTAGGGTTTTTCAAGAAGTTTTAGAGCATAACCTCCAAATGTGCAGTTTAAATATATCCATGTAAATACTCAGTGGTGAGCGCATGGAACACGGAGACGAACTACATACCTGAATTTCTGTGAAAGTTCTGCTACAGGTACAGATTATATATACACGTTTTCATTGCTGTATCTTGCTTCATGATGTACGAACGAACTGAGCGTAAAATTTATCCAAAAGGTGGCTTGTCTTATAATAATTATAAATAATTTTCAAAGATTTCTGAACCACTCCCTCCGAGTTGTATCAAGAGAGGCGTATCTTGTACGGAACCTTCGATGGCCAGTTCAAAACTCTTGGTTTTTTGCATTTGATATCAATACGTTTTCACCACGAGTGGATATTTCCTGCACGACCAAATTAGTGACCCAATCCGAATTACGTGGTAAGTCAACAAGACTTTTTGAGACTAAATGATAAATTTTCCACTCTTAATAATAAAATAAAATAAATAATAATAAATAAACTTCGGATACAATATTATTTTGCTTGTGAATATCTCTAATACCCTCATACATACTCGTCTGATATACTCATAACATTAACATTTTGCATTAAACCCTCTAATTAAATTATAATAGTGGTTTTGATAGGATAAGAAAATGTCAAATTTATGACTCTCAGGTATTTAAGTAATTGTAAAGATAGAGATGAAGACGAGGAGGAAGCAAAAAAGCTATAAACTTAAGGCATATTCGGACTACACTCGTTTAACACCCTTTGTTTCATTAAACAATTCTAATGGGCATTCGCTCCAGGTCATCGTTTGATGACCACTTAACGTAATGTCCAATTTCGATGGAGTGCAATACTTCCTTCAACCCGCCATAAAATCGAGCTAACTGTTCACGGAGAGGCCGAAACCAAAACTGCATATTTTATGAACCGCGCTAAAACATCTTAAGAGTCTCATTAATGATTTGCGACTTCCGCCATAAAAGTTTGAAGTTCTCGTTCGTTCCTTTAAAATAAGAGACGGCAGCGGTTATTCTCCCGCAAATTTATGTCGATTCGGGCATTTTCGATTTTATAACTTTATGATTTCTCGGAGATTTATCGACAGTTAACGCTGGAATCTGGCCGTTGTAACTGTTGTTGTGGACAAGTTGCCCAAGTTTATTGTCGTGTGCCAGATCGGTTACTACGAGTAAAATGGCGAATTTGTAATCCCGAAATCCACTCACCTTTCAGTTGGGTACTGTCAATAGCGAACATATTCAGGGCCAAAAGTTGTAAAAATCTATTACAGGGCAACGATACCGGTGAATGTTGTAGCAGAGCTCGAAATTCTTTTAACATTTGCATTGCAGCGTCTTGGAAACTTTCCATACTGAAATAAAATATTTTGAACATTAATGTGTTAAACACATTTTTATTCACATTAAACTTCCTTACCCAATTTTGGTAATCAACTTTCCGTGCACATGAAGGTAGCTGGTAATGAATCTCTTGTTGACCTGCAATTTACCAATCAAAAAATTTTAGTTCTCAGTTTTGAATATAGCGTACATCAACACTGCTCAATGCTGCCAAATCCTCTTCTTCGGAATCTTCCGTCTCTTCCTGCGATGCTTTGGTAGTACGATGCAACCTTCTGCCGCCATCAGGACGAATCCAAGTTTCTTTGCGAAGGAAATTCGGGGCACCATTTTCCTCCGATTCTTTTTGTTTCATATGCTGTCGCTGACGTTCTAATCTCTCCTCTCTTCGTTTCTTTTCACCTTGCTCGTACTAAGAAACAAAATCATAATAAAAGTATGACTAATAAGGGTTTTCATCTAATAATACGTTCATACATCATTGCAAAAAAAATTAAAATGAATATAATAAAATCTACAGTGTGTGGTGTATTTTTGTTCTCAGATCTCTATATTTAAACCTGTGTGCCAGAACAAATGAAATGTGAAATATTAAATAAAGGGAATGTGCTACTGGTCTATTAATTGCGAAAATAATTCCATGTACCCAATTAATAGTAAAGAGCCTTTTAAAGCATATTTGGAAGATGACTAAAGATAGCTTAAGTATTAAGTAGTAACTAACATAAGATTATTTCTGTAAATTTGAGTGTTAATTTAGTGTGGGGATAGTATTCATACAGTGTGGTATGTGGCGATTTTAACATTGATTCCCCGACGTTATTGCGAATATTAGGCTCATATCGTCTCATAAGAAAGCCTCTCCCACTTCATTGACCTAAATTAATAATATTTCCATAAACATTAACCAAACATAAGAGCGAGTTATTGAATCACGGCACAAACTTGGCTCAACTATATACAATTCTCATAGATTTTCCGTAGTTCAAAGGTTAGTACCGTTGAATCCATCTGACAGTTGAAGCATTCCGTAAGAAAAGCATTGTTGTCTCAAATGGAATTAATTTAACAGCAATGCTATTTATGAGGTAGTTCAAGTATCCGCTGGCCTTAAGTCCACCGATTTTTGATACATAAAAGTGCACCTGATACGAACCTGCATGATTTTCCTTTTAGAATTCATTAAGTTTTTTTTTCTACATTCAGTCCATAATATTCTATAGTATTTTTAATTCTTTTTCCACGGAGGCCACAAACGTTTTCATTGGGCAAAAAAATTAATCCGATTTTATTCGAAAGGATTATTACAGTTTTATGTCTCATTTCAGGTCTAAATTCAATTTAACTCGAGAGCCCCAAAGACTGGTTTCGATGCTATTAGCTCTCGTATGTATGGTTCATTTTCTGCCAATTAAATATAAGCAAAAATTGAAAATTTTTATAGTAAGTATGTTGAACCTGCAGGAAAATATCCAACCAGAACTATCTGCCATATGCTTCAAAGGTAGGCGGCAAAACTTGGTACATGAGACTGAAGCTGGCAATAAATTTTGCATAAATCTTTACTCAAAAGACAAAATTTTATTACTATTAGAAAGAGATATTCATACCGCATAATATTCAAAGATCACCACCTATCCGTAATCATCTTCCTTAGCACACCTAAGCAGCCACGGCAATCAAATGTCAAGGCAAATTCCAAAAATTAAATAAAAGAGTGTTTTCTAAGGCTAAAGCTGGAGAATGTGCAACATTTAAAGTTACATTAGGCAAAATCCATATACATACGTATATTTGTTGCAGATACTGCGGTGCGAACGGCGAGCATGTTAAAAAAGAAACACACTTGTAAGTAATGAGCTCCAAAACAAATTTTTCGATTATTTCACCACAAAAAACGATTTAATTCATGATCAAATTTCTTTCAAGAATTAGTGAATTAAAAGCTTTAACCAACATAGAATTATGCTGGTATTACTCACTTTAGATAAGATATTACAATTATTTGAAAACTGGTGGTACATAAAAAAATATAAGTACAAACCTTTTTGCGATTTTCATCAAACAATGAAACCAAATCTTGTTTGGCTGTCGGCACTGGGTTTGACGACATCAAACTTCGCATGTAATAGTAGACTGCATCTAATTTTCTTCGCTAGAAACGAAACGAACAAAAGTGTAGAGTATTTTTCACGGCATTATTGAAAATATTTATGTTAGAAATATAGACTGAAAAAATATTTGATATTGCAGATGCTTCCATAAAATCTCCCAAAATTTAAACTGCACTTACCGAAGACACAGCTAAAACTGCTAAACGATTATAAGGTTTTCCATTCTTTGGATTGATTTCGTGCGATTTGATGTACCACCTAAAAGACAGGCATAAATTTCGAATATTACAGCAAAAGTAACTCTGACTTACTGTCTACATTTTCCATAATTACTAGTCTCGTTAACTTGCTCTTTGTATCTACCCAGATCACCCAAAAACAAATATATTTTCTGTGCCGAAATAAGAGCCAACCCTGTGAGGCCCAGTCCTTTATGTTGTACCATGCTGTTGTTGCCCACGTAATTGACTACTTTAAACTTATAAGTTTCTTCTAAAATGCCAATTAATCTTTCAAAGTATTTTGTTCCTGAAGAAGAAAAAACATATTTAGTATAGCGTATGTGTACAGCTACACTTCTTGCCAGTCATGTACTGTGTATTTCAAATTTCCTGAAATGTGAAATTCACCTTTCAGAAATACCATGTATATGTATACGTTAATATAAAACCTGAACTAATATGACCTAACATTTTTTTATTATTAAAATAACAACAACCAGACGCCCAAATATCCAATCTACTAATAATAAAATTGTAAAAACCTGTTTTAAGCTCTCACCATCATCAATAATATACAATAAATAAGCCTTATATTGCTGTTTATTTTCGGGATCGTCCACTAAAGCTTTTCTCGTCACCTCGATGATATTATAGTAGAGCAACTTCCAAAGGTGTTGTTCCAAATTTGCGATTTGACAAAACTTAATGGATTTGGAGAGCAAATATTCCATCGCACTTTGCAGAAATTTTCTCAAATTCTCCATCATATCGTGATGCATAAGCAATAAACCTTTGCTGATTATACATTGAAGTTCCACGTCCGCGCGCTTGATGTCTCTGAGGAGGTCGGGGAAGTGGCAAATTTTGAAATCCTCACTAAACAAATCAATAAACAGGAATATTGGTAGTTTAAAGAAAAATTGTGTCTCACCTAGATTCATTATACCAGACAGGTAATTTATCGGCATCCATTTTAGGGATATCAGAACTATCCACAACTCCAGGTCCAGATACTCGACCTCCGGGTGATTTTACTAATATAGGTTTGGTGGGGTTTTTGGGATCAAACAGTGTTCTCTGCAGAGATGGAGCTTGTCGAATATCGGGAAACTTGGGACGATCTGAGTTAGAAGTTGCTGCATTCGGCGATTTGTTTACAGGTAGTATTAAAATTCCCCCCTTTTTCGCAGTGCTGTCAGCAACAGGTTCCTTCCTAGATTCCCCATCTACCGAATCCTTACGAACAGGACTTCTAGGGCGATTAAGAACCGGACCCTCGCGGTCTGAGTTTTGACGACTTCGAATAATTTCGTCTCTCCAGTTGTGGGAGTTTGAAGTTTGAGATCTATCGAAGCTAACTTCTCTACTTGGACCTCGCGATCTATTTCCAAATCTTTCAAAACTAGAATCACGATGATCTTTTGAGGAGCGCCTCCTACGACGACCATGACGGCCCGATCCCGATTCTTGAGGAACCCTAGAGGGATAAAATAAATGTTATCTTCGAAATCAATCGTTATCATAGACACGCTACATATTAGATACAATTTGTTAAGGTGCAAATTGCATAACTGTAGCACTAACTCAAATTGGAAAACAAGGAGCGAAATTCAACAAGGCAACGAATTTTGCGATCAGCACGTTCGACATTTCGTCGTACAACTCATGCATTTTATATTTTTTCTACTAAACGACATTTTCACATTTATAATAAACACATATATTAGGTAAACCACATAAAACTTTTTAAGGATGGCTCAATACGGTAATGTGGTGATCTCAATATTTTGTAATGTCTCAGGACAATGTTTTCGATTAATTCATGTCGGTAGGTTCAAATATAAATAAATATCCATAATGATTCCCCAATACAACTCCATTCGAACATGTTCACCAACAACGTCAATAATCCAATGGATTGCACATAAATGTACTTATAAATACCTTCAGGGGCAGAAAGACCTAAAGGTCGATGGCGAGCTTCTTCTTCTAGAAGCAAATATTTAAATAAATAAATAATATCCTTTATTGCATTGCCATCAAAAATACGTATGTATGTCTTACAACACAAGACAACATCATCAAATAATACCTATGAGATCTCAAGAAAATTCTAGAACAAAATACAGGTGCAGTTTACAGACATGATTCTGCTTCAACTTTATTCTTAAAAACTAAAAGAAAAAAATATTTTTGTCTAAAGAATGCTAATGTTTTTCGAAGAACTTAGAAGACTACAAAAATTAACTGCTTCTCTAGCACGCTGAAGTACCATCTTGTGGGCGAGTAGAGCCCTATACAACGAACGTGTCTGAATAAAATTTGAACTCTGTGGCTGAACAGAGAGACCCTCCGTATCATTGATCACTTCGTTTATAGCAGTTGATTTCTAAGATTACACAAACCATTACAAGTTCGGGTTGTTATTCAACCTTTTTGCTCATAATACACCCCGTATAGACAACATCGTTCATTACATTATTAACCCTTTAGCATAAATATGAACAAATCCATTGAAATGCTACCTAATTTACAATAAAGTCCACATAAGCAAAATCAGATAGGTCCATTATGACGTCAAGAAATTCCATTCCCGAAATCGTCTTCCCTTATTAATTCCTGAACATTCAGCAGAACTCTACATTTCTGCTTCACGCGTTTGAATTGACATTTTTTATATACGCGAAACGAACATCAACAACGATTTCGCAAAAAACCGACCATGGAAAAACAACTGGGCGTTTGACTCATTCCAGTGCACGCCACCATTTTACAGTTCGGTTTAGTTGTTCGAATTCTTTCGCATTGTTTCAACGCAATATAAAATTTTAGCGATTTTCCACGAAACCTCCATTCCGAATAATGAAGATTCGTTGGAAGCTGTAGTTGAAGTTGTAGTAAGTTATAGAGTGCGGTTTAAAGTGGTAAAAATGCGATATCTACTAGTTTGGAACGACTTCAATTTTGGAGAGGAATTTGCAGGTATGTAGCTGAAAGGGCAGGTGTTGTTGGTAGGTTTATCGTGAATTTTAATGAATTTTTTTTACTTTATTGAATTCACCAGTAGTTCACACCTAAAAATTGGGTTATATTGGTTTACATTGCCGTATTTGATAAAAGCAAATACTCTTCATATATTAGGAGTATTGTCTTTTAGTATGGTTAATATAAGTTAAATATAAAATCAAATTTTACTATACAGCCCCAAATTCTAAAAGTTGGGTGCACCTGACAAACTGGAAGATTCCATTTCTTCATTTCTCTGTACGATTCTCCTAAATTTGTGAGAATAATTCTTATCAATTGAGGTGTTAGTGATATAAAATTAGCAAATTCAACAAATTTAATATTGTCCTGTGGCAGTATTCGTTTTCCGGTTCGATTTAGACCCGATCATACCTAAACGTATCAATTAAATACGATTCTGAAGGTTCAGGTTTTTCGAACCGTTAGAGTCAAACTTGGGAAAACTTGTTCTTGAAGTACTATATCCCCTTATAAAACATTGGATATTGGACAATAGTGTGGACGCGAGATCTACTCGAGGGGCTTGGTCTTCAGATAAATTGATCACATTTAACACCAACATATGTAATATGATAGAGTGGTTATTGAGGCGTAGTGACTATAAATTAAGGCAAGGCTCGCAATAGTGGCAGAGCGGAATTGCATCCAGCATTGAGCGAACGGTAATAAGATTATTTTAGAACTCGAAATGCAGCCCATTCAAAAAAGAAATAAGTCACTTCTTCCGCTTTCGGTGGCCTCCTTATTTATTAACGATCGTAGAATGTATTTATTGAAATTATCAGTTACAAGTAGCATAATATAAAAAAGCAACAAGATATCATATACTACTCACTTGAAATTGTCTTGATTTTCCACAGAAATATAAGTATCTTTTCCATCTCTGTTGGTTGGAGTTCGATCTCTATAGCCGCTGCCACTTCTGTAATATTATAAAAACGAGATCCTAAGAAGGCTTACAAACGCCGTAGATATTTGACCCCCCCCCCCAAAATATTCAGCAAATAACACCTAATAAAGCATTATTACACGACAGGGCACCACCAACTCCAGAAAAAGCCTATTTGAACTCACCCTTGTTTACTTTTTCTTCTGTTGCCTTTCCTGCAAGTAATGGATGATTAAACATAATGAAAATTACATTAACTTTAACAGTATGAAATCATTGAGAACCATTTAATATAACAATCAAATAAATTTAGTTTAGAACAAAATTACCTGGTTTTGCGTATCCCTGGACTAGCCTCAGCCAAAATAGGCATAGACCTAGTGCTGTTATCATGCAAGCTCGCCATTGATGAACTTCGTGTTAAGGCATCACTCAAAGCTTCCGCCTCAAGTCGGTGATTTAACTCTACTTCCTCGTTCCAATCCTAAACACTAATCATTACAACCCAAATAATCAAAAATAAATATTCTTACTAATATGTTTCTGTCCATTGCAGCTAGTTCAAAGTTGGCACTCTCAATTTTAGGGGCAACTGCCTTCGTCAGATCAGAGTTAGCTTTGCTGACAGCTTTTTCTGACTGCCAGACATGCGAATCTTCATTTATTTTTAAGTTTGGCAAACGATTTGTAATTTCTTCTGTCAGAGTGCTCACACTATCGTTACTAAGGCCGGAATCTTTTGAGCCATAAAGCGTCAAGTCTCGACTTGAACTTCTTCTCTCACGTCCTGAATAGTAAAATATTTGAAAATTATTTTGGGTACGATCATTTCACGTTCTACCTACCAGACTTTTTTCTTCTATCCGCACGTTTGTAATTATCTGTTCTGTCGCGATCCGATTTATCTTTATCAAATTCTCTTCTGTCCGAGTTGTTTCTCCTATCTCTTCTAGTGCAAATATCGTCATCGCGTCTATCCCTAAAATTATGATAGACATAAATAAATTTATTTTTTAGTTAGTTCACGCCACAACCTTGTAATATCACATAAGTGCCAACAAAGAATAGTACTTCAAAAAATAAAGAAAAAAAGATGAAGTAATGAAAATCAATGACTGTTTTGAAAGTTAAACAAATGAAAATTATCTCTGATAAAAGAAAAGGTTTGTCTAAATTCGTTACTCAACATTAGGATCTTAAAAATATCAGCGATAGGAAGTCCGTTATATTGATGAAAACCTTGAAAAGTCCTTTCAAGGTGTATAAAATAATACATGGGATTTAAGAACTTAAAAAAGTAAATAACTAAAGCAACAGAAAATCCTACCTGTCTTGGTTTGACTGTTTAGGATCATTAGCCCTACCACTTAACCTATCAACCACGTTAGATCTATTAGAGCGCCTATCGCTTCTATCGTTCCAAGATTCGTTAGTAGACCGATTGTCATCATAGTGACTTGAAGGGGTTCGAGAACGGCTCGGAGGACGACTAGGCGGTTTATGATCAAATCGCCTAGTTGGAGTGCCAGGGCGTGAATTGCCAGGACTTCGAGGAACACTATTTTATATTATTTTATATAAAAAAGCAAAGAAACAAAAAACTGAAAATACATATCAAAAATCTTCTATTTCCATGTTCAAACTTACCTCACTCTATCTGGAGTGATGGGTCTAATTACGGCACCAAGTTGAGGTTCAGAGTCATGATGGTTAAAACGACCCCTTCCGCGTGCTTTTCCAGGCAACGTGTGATAATTGGGGTTGTGGCTATAGGCGGGCGGGGCAGCGGCATGTGGCAAAGTACTATATGAGTCCAAAGAGTGATACCCTGAATTTTGAAGATATTGTTGTTGTGATGTATTTGGCTACAAAAATATGAATTAATTTTTTATTTAGCAAGTTTCATAAGAAACTCACATAAAAACCAGAACTATTACTACTGTGGTCAAGTCCTAAATTTTCCAGGGTCAATCCATTCTCTTCCATAAATTTCCTTTGAAGTCTTGGTGGTAAGTTATCCAAATTCTTAAGCATATTTTGATGATAGTAATAATTGCCAGTAGTACTGTGCCTTCTACCACTGGGAGGCTTTGCTGATGCGATTTTCCCTCCTTCAGGATTATTATTTCTATGACCTCCTCCAGATGGCTCAACACTTTTAGTATCTCTTTCCCTATATTTATTTCTATTTCTATCCTTATCCTTTTCATGATTATAATTAGAATAGTTACTATTATACCCTCCTAAAAAAATCATTTAGAACTAATGATATTAACTTTAATTCTGATTGATAATTATTTACCTCGGACTTCTGAACTCATTCTAAAATTGTTCCTACCAGGGCTCTTATCTCTCCACTCATTTTGATTATTGCTCCTACCATTGTTACTATCACCAGCATTTCTGCTATTTGAATACCTTTTTGATCTATTCATTTTGTCTTGAAATGAATTCTCAGTTCCATTTAAACTTCCTGAAAAATGAATAATATGAAATATTCCAAAAAGGTGTTTCAGTTCAAAAATCAGTTTCGTTCCTGGCCATAACACAGAAAACACAAATACTTATGCCTTCCCTATCTTGGTATGTGTCTAAAAAGTTTAAAATGGTATTCAATAAATTTTTATGCAGAATTCAGTGGTGCAGGGTTATTTTAATTTATCATTCTTAGTCTGTGTTTTATAGCAGATTTTTCATATATTTTTTATGGAATATCTTATATATTATTAGATATTTTGAATTTCTTATTTAAAAGGTTTTGAATATGAGAACAAATGTTCAGTGATGAACTATGTTCTTTATTACATTTTATTGAATCCTCAACTTTTTGAAAATTCTGCTGTCTTTTCAGTTTTCAGAACAAAAAATGTTACATATTTGATTTGATGACATATACACATAAGAAAAAAGACAGACCAAAACCAAACCTCAACGAATCTTAACAGCAAAACTTTCCTCACCAGAAATTGTCTAATGGAAACTATAACTAACTAAAATATAATTTATTAGAAAGATATCCCTGAAACTAATCTAAAATCCTGCTCCTAAATCATCTATAGTGTTCACATTTCCCAAGCAGTGTTTCATGAAAGACACAGTCAAATCTCTTAGTTATATTATAAAATACTATTGTAAAAACTTCATCGTGATTGCAGTTCAAATGAAGTAGCTGTTTATGTAGGTGAAACAGTGGATTCAAACTCTTTACCTTTCTCAGAAACTGAACTGTGTTCCCAACATTTTCATATGCAGCAACAAAAAATGTTACAGGGTAGACTGGTTTGGTATTGCTTTATAGTCAATATTATCATTTGGGTCAAACAAACAGAGCATGTGTCACACATTTAAAAAAACTCTGAGTAATGACACCATGACCCCAGCAAATTAAACCAAGACATAATCAAATCAATGTACAAAAATATATATTTTAAATATTGTTTATAACATCAGAATACAGGTCACCCTCATGTACCTGCATACTTCATGGCTTAACATCACAATTATACCAAATGAAACAACAAACCTTAAAAAAAAACACATAACAGAGATATATGCAAAAAGGAGACAAATAAGTATTTATTTTTATAAATACCTGGTTAATTTAGATCACTTCTGATAAGCCAAATCATATCATAAATTAATTAATTGATACAGTAAATAATATTTAATCAATAAAATCATTTTTAAAATTTGCTAATTCAGCTGAGCTAATGACAATACTAACCTGCTTCATGACTGAAACTGTGAGGGCTTAACTGCCCTCTATACTCAGCCACAACCTTGGGCACATAAATCTCCCTTTCAGGTTTCTTTATACGTTTATGAGTATCTATGTTCGATTCACCAAACTCATCTCTAGTATCTTCCTTTGCAACAAAAGGACTGGGTGATCCTCCAACTTCCAATGTGGAATCCTCCAGACCTGGATGCGAACGTCGCAATTTGCCACTTCCCGGTTTATAAATCTCTTGCTGGGGCTTCCCACGTCTCATGTTCTTCCTATTAACAAGCCTAAAATCTGCAAACGGAATGCCTTTGGGTCGGAAATTGTTTATGTACATGCGATTTGATAACGTTAGAAAACTAGGTTAGGTCGGGTATAGTGACATTTGTGGTACAATACTATAAAGGGAAATGTGAGGTCATTGAGAATAGATGAAATATTATAAAAATAATTAGAAAAAGATGGATAATAAAGGAATTTTCTGGAAAATTGTATAACAACCTACCTGCATCTAATTTCTTTTTGTGATCTTCCATTCCATCCATCAATTCTTAATTCAACTTCAGCTTTCTATCCATGACATGGACGTGACATTGATTGACAGTATTGAGAGTAAAGGTAACAAGGTCAAATTGAAAATACACTGCTTGATTGGTGCACTGGTCCAATCTTGCAGCTCGTTGTCTTTACCTACCAGTCGTTGAACTTATTAGAAGGAAAGAACAACAGTAATTAAAATATATCCATCTAAAAAATGCTGATCATCTTTGATAGCCTTGGTTGGAAAGAGTAGGGATGAATGACATTATTCGTACTCGACTCAGCACGCGCAGCGAGTGTGCGCTGTTGCCAAATCTTTAATATATTCAATAATCAGTCGGATGAGGGATTATTTATACCAGCCCCATATTTAAGTCGTGGTCACTCGTGAAAGTGTTGAATAGATTTATTTTCTGCAAAGAATATGAGGTAATAGAATCTACTTTGCCGTTCCATTGCTTCTAATTAAGAATTGCAAATTAATAGAAAATGAAATTAAGCATATATATTCACAAAATAAAGTAGAAACTGAAGAAGCAAAAAATGAAATTTGGTTTTGAAACGCAAAACAAAGCTAACACGGAACAACCTGATAGAAAAATTTACCAATTTTTGGACAGACTGATTAACATTATCTGTTGTCAATGTGAAAAAGGGACTACTTCATTAGTATTTTTGGTGTAAGTGAATATTGGCAACATTGGGTAGAGGGTGCATGCGTGATGTGATGTAGATGCTGTTTTTTTGCTCAGGTAACCCAATCCAGATTGTACAATGCGCAAAACTGTCCAATACAACTGTGCAATTTTGAAAGCTCACTTAAGGCATGCGCAGAATTCAAAAAATATGAATAATGTCAATATCTATGTTTTTATCCTCTTTCTTTAGTTTCAAACGAGCAGTGCAAGATCTTGGTCATAATTAATATATTGCAGAAATATTTCAATTAAAGTAAGGGAGCAATGCCAAACTATCAGCTGATTATTTGCTAGTTTTCAGTTCCACCATTACCTCTGTTGTGTCACGTCACTAGTTTGAGTTCCTTGGTATTAAATAAAATAATTGTAAATATTTAATATCTAGAATAAAAACATTGAAATATGAGTAAAACTTGAATATGCAGCAGTAAAACATAGAGATATAACTATTCATTATACCTTAACTCCAGACATATTTAATTATCAAATATGGCATTCAACAAGAGCTCTGTGTAAAAGTTTTCCTTTTACTATGGATGGTAAGCAGTCCATACAACTACAACTAGATAATATACCATAGTAATATGTTATTTACTAGCGCCCCGTCCAATCCAGTCCAGACCTAACCATAAAAAATTACCCATCAATTCAGTTTTATTTCAATTAGTTCTTGATCACCAGCCATCACGGTGCTCCCATTATCTTTGAGGCTCTACTTTAATTAGTTATGCCCTTAATTATGCCAGTCCAGGACACATTAATGTTAGTTTCAAAGAGCTTATGCATATGTTTTTGCGTTTTTTTAGTTATCCATGTTTAAAACTAGAGAAAAAATTAGCATTATCGGATAGATTTGGCTAACAGTTTATTTAAATGTTTGAATGGTGTAACTTCCTGTGATAAATAGCATTTACCACAGGAAATTACACCCAAGTAGAATGTAATAGACACAGGGATTTGTAGAGTTTTTTTTATTTCGCATATTTGCATCAAAAATCTTTCGAACCATCAGTATAATTTAATGAATGTAGGGTACTAACCCTTAGACTAGTTTCCATTTGTCCTTATTCTGACTCATTACACTTTTCCTAATTGACATTTTCTTACTTTTTAATTTGTACTTGACAACTTGATAAGTTACCCATTGAGCTTAATACAGCACACACACCTATTTCAACTATAATTTTTAGGGCAACTAAAAGTTGAACTTGGTCTTCTAATAGTAGCCCTTGTGGTAGCAAGAATTGCCTATCTTATACATAAAATCACCACCGGATATAGCAGATATGCACCAAAACGACAGAAGTCATGTTCTACTGTAATTTGCATAGGGTCTGGGGGACACACTACTGAAATGCTCCGTTTAATAGAAAACTTGCATTTTAATAATTACACTCCCAGATACTATGTCATTGCAAAAAGTGATGTCACTAGTTTAAGCAAAGTGACCGATTTTGAAGAAGCCAGGAAGTCATCTCTTAATAAGGACTATTTTATCTTAAACGTTCCACGAAGTCGATCTGTGGGCCAAAGTTACATTACTTCAATATTCACAACCATTTACTCAATTTTATATATCTTACCTGTAAGCTTCAAATTAAGACCAGATCTAATTCTTTGCAATGGACCTGGAACATGCATTCCGATTTGTATTTTAAGTTTTTTCTTGAAATGTTGTTTTATTTGTGAAACCAGGATAATGTTTATTGAAAGTTTTTGTAGGACTCAAACTTTCTCCCTTACAGGCAAGATTTTAATGTATATCGCTGATAATTTTATTGTACAATGGCCTAGTCTTAAAGCTAAACTGAAGAGAGCAGAATATATTGGACAGCTGATGTAAATTGTGCAGTATTATTGTCCCTATTTTGTTTGCTTTTCTAACAAATCGTCGCTTACCTAGTGCGTAAAGTATAGTGATACAAATTGACAATGTTATGACATATTTGACCCTTTAGTATAAATTCGTATGGATTTGGTTAACATTTACCTAGCGCAGTAATAAAAATGACTGAAATTTAACATAAAAATTGACACATGGAATAAAAAAACTAACAGCACTTTTCCTCCCAGGTTAAACGTTAAAAAATACGTTCACAAAATAAACAAATGCAAGATACCACACTGAAACTGACGTTTAAACCTTTAGCCCGAATCAGTTGGTTTTCTGGACCGATTTATGGTTTCAACGTCGGTCTTCCAAAGTGAAAAAATAGAGCGTCCATAACTATTTTTAAGATACAAAAAATGGCCTTTGTGTGAGGAACATGTTGTCACGAGTTGATTTTAGATAAGTGTAACTTCTCATTTTCTAAGTTTAAAGGTGGTTTTACCTGTGAACCTGGCGAAATAAAACCAACTAATGAAACAATAAATGTTCTTTAATTGTATATTTTGTTCGAAACAGTTTTCTCATGTTTTATCATAAGCGGTACATCGTAGAAGAATTTACATCTATATAGTACAAAAAAGTTTTTTTTAACTATCACATAAATACACACAAAAGCAGAAAAACGACAGCGCATGTATTTAACATTAGGAAAAGTCTTAGCTAATAATTCACAAGTCTACATGTTGTGTAGAAACTCCTTTATGACAGCAAAACAAACGTTTATGCGGCCCTACAAGCGAAGAGCTTAATAAATGCACCACAGTTATACCCATCAAATAATAATTCTAGTTTAATTTAAAAGAAATTGGGTAGCGATGCAGTAACTCTCACAGAGAATAAATTAGTTAGGTAAAAAAAAAATAAATTTGAAGATACGCAGTTCGGAAAAATGTCTTCAAATTTGTATGTAAAAAAGGACACATCTCCGCGTGCCCTCTACGAATGAACAGGGTGATGTCCTCTAATAGGTCGAAGAGAGCAATAATGGTGGCAATCAAATTTTGTTGACATCAATAAATGAGCGAGCAATGTTTTATTGTCAAATGTACATTGAGTTTTCAGTTGGTATCCTAAAATACGACAAGGAAGCAACTTATCAGAAATTTTAAGACCTTCCCAAACCGAGGCGAAAAGTTCGCAACAATGTTCTCGCTCATCTTCCGTAGATGTAAAATTCACTAACTGTTACACATAGAAGCGTCAGTGTCAGCTATAATAGTAGTAGACAGTTATTTTTGCTATATCAGGAAAATTTACTCCACGTTGAACGAAAAATTTCCGGTTGTTGATGTCTTTATATGGGAAAGAGAAAGGAGAATAGCCCACACATTCATGTCTTATTTTTAGCAAGGCTTTACATTTTGAGTTACGTTTGGTAAAACAGTTATGATGAAATGCTAATTTTTATGAAGAGAGACATTGAGAAATGCACAAAAACTATCATAAATCGCGATTTCCTCCGTAAGTAATCTCTTTTAGCGAACTCACGTAATAATGTATTCAAGAAAACTAGATAAATCGAATACACTTTCGCAAATGGCCGTGTAATAAGTTATTACCATTTTTAGTAGTTATGTATTGTGATTCTATGGTTATTACTAATAACTACTGGATAACTACTACGGAATCCTTTGATTCCAGTTATTAGTGCTAAGCATGAAATCAAAGGATCCCGTAGTAGCTTTAAATTTTTTAATATGTTCTTTCACGACATATGAAAACTATTTACTTCCATCATAAAATTTCGGGATTCAATCCTGGGATTTTAATTATTGGTCCCGAAATCCTTAAAATGAATCCCGAACCCGAATATTTGATTCTCTACATGTAATATAGCAGATGATTTGTTAAAAATTCAATAGGCGGTGAATCATGTACGTAGGATGTTGGTTATGCCATTTACTATCAAACATGTGACATCGAAATTAGATAACGTAAATTTATCCAAGTCATGCCTCTCATATTTCACCGTAAACTGGTATTTTTTTTATGATTACCTTTCCATTGGATTATACATCCAGTTCAAGTGAGAAATATTTCAACCACATAGAATCTTCCTTCATTACATGTATAAAAAGTGGTAAAATATTTATGTCCACCATTAAAATCTCCAAAACGGTGAAAGTTACAAAGGCGGTGAAATCACGAAAAGTTAGCTATAGTTATTCTCATTAAAAATCCACCTTGAAACTATATTTATTTGTTATAGGTTGTGAAATATCACTTTTTGATTCGCAAAAGCGTGCGGTAAATTTACTTTACCACCACACGTATATATAACAAATTACATGCAAATTTGTATATATATAACATATTTGCGCTCTGATAAGACAACATTTACTAGCATGTTCAATGAACAGTAGTGAATTTTGTTGCGTATTGTTGGTTTGGAAGGCCTTTAATTATAGATAAATTTAATCTAAATATACTTTTTTGTGCTTTGTACATTTGCCAGAAGGCAAGAAGTTTATTCAATCTACACACATCGATCTTTAGTCTTTACACATTTAGTGCTCCTCCTACAGTATTAATTTTAACCAAAAAAAAAAAAAAGAAATGAGTAGTATTTAGAAGTAGAGAAAAAAAAGGGATCTGAGAGAGCCGAAATTTTAATACATTTTGAACCAAACAGTTAATGGATGAATGATCAAATCTGAAACAGGAAGAACGTCCATAAAAAGACCAAAAAACTTCGGGACATTCACTTGCGAGTTCCTGAATTTTCGAATCTTATAAAGCAAAACAAGTATATCAAGCGAAATTTGCAAGAACGACTATCGGTATTACCCAACCATTTTAATTAATTTTAAGCTTCGTAATCATAAAGTTATGGTGATCTCTGTATGTAAAATGTAAACAAGACACAGACTAAAAAATGTCACAAAGCAGTATTTGAGTCTTCCTCGAACAATTATCAGAGATATAAGCGAATAACGCAGAAAAAAACTAGATATTATAAGTTTTATTAGCGCTGTAATGACACAAAAATTGAACTGACTGTTATGCAATAAAAAATATCTTAAAACCTGCCCTTAAAAATTACAAATTTGTACAGTACGCAGTCTATAGTTGTATAGATTTTTATATTTATAGGCTCAATTAATATACCTTTGCCCACATAAGCGATCTTACTTGAAATAAATTTCGCAAAAATATGACTCTCTCTTGTCCCTTTGTGATGTTACATTGTGTTGTAAACAGGATTGTTGTGTCTGGGTTTAATATTAATCCTCGCCAGCGGATGAGTTTTTCCAAATTGCTGCTGTTTCTTGGCCGCAGTTGCAATAACCGTAGCCGCTATTTGCTTGACCGCAGGCACCTTGGGAGGCCTCTTGTACTCAGTTTCTACTTCCTCTGAATTACTTAAACTGATCAGCTGCGCTCCCCCTATTCGAGAATTTTTATCCCCCGATACTTCAAAGCACGAATGCCTGGCACTGGCCCGATTGCTGGGTTTCGGGAACTTGTGCCTCAGTTTCACTTGACATGTTTCCTCTTTTTTGTTCTCGAATACGCTACGAATAGTTTTAACATCCGGCTTTTGAGTTTGTTCTTTAGTTTGGTGAACGGACACAGGCGATGAGGGAAGGCTGCGGTTTTTCGTTACTCGCAAGTTGTCAGACTGTTCCGCATTTTGGTCTAGGCAAGTGGTATTAGACTTAGCTTCAAATTCCTTCATTAAATTTTGTACTTTCCCCAGCGAGCTTGTGTTTTCCACACATTCATCCACTTTTTTAACAAATTTCTGACTCTCGTTTTCCGAAAAGTTCCTTGGCAATTTTTCTCCCGCTTCTTTAGAATTTTCCCGTGATAATGCGGGAACATTCGAAGTGGACCGCGACAATGAACATTCTTGCGCGACAAGTTCCAAGGAACACGGCTCTGGGGCGCTGGCCGACAACCTACACGCTCTAGACACATCTCTTTCTACTTTAGGAATGTCGATCTTGTCCGATATGGCACTGTTTCTAGTTATTTCAAAATCCGCGGTGGTTTTGCGCCTATCTAACAGAGTTTCGTTTACTGCTTGTGCAAAGTTGAACAGCAGAGTTTCGGAGCTGGGAGTTTTGTTTAGCGACGTGCAGCTGCTGGTCGCGCTGTCGTTGCTTAGCCGCCTCATTGTGGTACCCTCGAGGCGTTGCTTGGTACGTTTCACCGTTCCGGGGTGCCAGGGAATGTCTTCTTTGTCGTACTGAAAGAGACTACCAAAGTTCTGTTGCAGGTCCGATGCACTGTGCTGGATTTTTTCGCCTGGAAAAAGAAACAGGATGGAACTAACGTGTGGTTGAGTGGATGGGTAACATTGACCCGAATAAAATTTTCGTATTATCACGGGTACCTACTATTGTATCGAAATCTGAAGTCACTGATACAACTACGTTCCTGTTCTTTTGATATATTTGCAATACTCAGCTATTCAATTTGACTTTAGTTTCGAACAAATTTGGAGTAAACTATGAAATACTGTTAATTTAAAGTTTTTTGTAGGATCGACAATAACGGATACTTACATCCATCGGTATTAGCCCTTAATCACATTCAACTTACCGTTCTCATTATTGTAGTAAACGTTTTTTCTTGGCCTCATATCGTACGACCCCCACGAACTGTTCCTGCTTGGCAGTATCCTGGTATCTCCGGATCCCCACGAGCTATGCCTGGATAGTTCGTTCTTATCCGAATACCCCATCACAACCGCACTATCATAGGAACTCCACGAACTTTGCCTCGACGGACACTCTCTTGGCTGTTTCTCTTCCGCGACACTTTCGGTAGTGATTTGAATGGTTGCCCGTCTCTGTTGCTTCTTTTCCTCTTTGTCGAACACCCGGTCGAGTTGCTTCGAAAACGGATCACTTTGAGCAGCATTTTTGGAGCGAGATTCAGGAACTTGACTAAAACTAGCAGAAGACACAGCACATTGAGTTACTATCACGGCGGAGGAGGTCCACACGGGAGCCACTATATTACTACTTTGATCACAGACGGCGCTAGTTGTACTGTCACTGACTAATCCCACTTCGACTTCTCGTTCCCCCGGGTCCCACGTCACGGCTGTTTTTCCACTATTACTACTACTACAGGAACTGAGTTCAGACGTTTCGCGGTCGTCCAATTTCTTGTCTTCGGGACGGGAGGGAGTGTCGTGGCCCGGCAAATGCACGATTCGGTTCGGGGAAACGCTGTACGATTCCCCGTTATCACAGGGCATTAACACATGACGGGCCAGTGACGCTTTGCTTTCTTGTACGCTTTCTTTGGAGGCGCTTTTCTGACTCAAATCTTCCAGGCTCATGAAACCTATAATGATAAAATAAAATGTTTTTATAAACTATGCAACGAAACGATTGCACCGCCAAATTTAAAAAATCGTTTAGTTCGATTACCGCATATTTTAAAATCAATTTTTAAGCATCACAAAAAAATAACGTTACCCATTTTTAGCACGTGACAACACCATTGAAAAAATTACCTGGCGAGGACTTAACCCCTTCCTTTAACTCTCTTGTAGTCAAATTGTCAGGAGACCAAGACTTGGGTCGGGCTCCCATCAGGCGCAAGTCCTGTCCAGAGAGCATCGCATGGAGATCATAGGACCGAGACAAGGGCTCCACTGTTGACTGCTTTTGTTCATTCCCAACAGGCGTCTTCTCGGCTTTCGTAATGTTAGTCGGTGATTTTAGATTAGTTTCAGACTTTGATCTCTGCAATTTTTCCTTGTTCTTCATTGCATGTAATATACCTGCAAATTTCATTCCCAAGTCAGATTTAAAAAATAGGAAATCGACATGAGATCTTGCCTTGATATGTTTCGAGCTGACCTACAAAATTTGTATTTGGCTTAATGCAGCTACGCTTATCCCGGACGTGCAGTAGAGCCTTGTTGAAGTCCCAGTTGTACGCTTTCATGGCATAGGCAATGACCACGCTGGCTGATCGACTTATGCCCATTTTACAGTGAACTAAAACCTATAAAAATGCTAGGAAAACAAGCGGTGGTGGATTGTTGCAGACTCACTTTTGAGCCTTCGTTCCTTGCTTTTGTGATGTACTTGAATGTGTCGTCCCAGTGCTTGAGCAAGTCGGTTTTCTCATCGTCATACACGCGCACGTTCAAGTAATCGAAAGTACCAGGGAAGAAGTTGTCGATTTCTCTGGTAACGTTCAATATGTGACCAACCCTAACCAAACAATTTAACATTTAACTTGACAAATTAAGGTTTTAGTTAGAAGTATTTCCCCACCCATTTCTTCTAAGTTCATCGTAATTACTCGCGTTCCATTCGGAGCCTAAATATACATGATCAAATATCTCAGTGGGAGCGTCCATCTGACCTAGAATGACCAGCATTTCTTGATCGATAAAACTCTTGAACTCTCCAAGGTCCATGTCCAATTCTTCCTCGAGTCTTGAGCGGATGAACTTGGAGGTCACTTCGTCCAAGTCAACGGACATCATTATTTCTTTCAAGGTAGTTCTTATTATCTGCAAATAAATAAATTGGAACCTCATCTTTTAATCATAATTGTGTTCAAAATGAAATAACACTAGTTCTAACTTTAAGCACAAGAGTTTCACTGCGACTTTGAAATTTTATTAAATGAAACCGCCAAAACCTCGCGTATGAAAGTATACATATACTATGTAGATCTCTCACTAAGATATCGTTCAAGTCCGCAGCAACTAAATATATTTTTTAGTTTTAGTAATTTTAGAAATAAAGTTATCACAACAAACGGCACATTTACAATAGGAATTCATCAAATTTTTAATTGTATCCAGTGCAAAAGATTTTTTATCATTCTACATGTTTAAATATATCTAACCTTTTCAGTTTCCTCCCTCTGTGTGGGTCTAGCCCGTACCGAATTGGGCGAAGGTGGTCGTCTAGACTCCAAACAATCCATGGCATGCCATTCGTTCAGACAAGACCTGTCAGAGGCTATCCTGGACTCGTAGTGTTCGACCCATGTGTGGGTGCCTCCTCCTGGATAGTAATTGCCTTCTCGCGCTTTCGCGCTCACTTTGTGTAAAGTCTGAAGGGCTGACCTAGAGCAATTTCACTTTAGACTTCAAAACTCTCAAGGTATGTACTTATACTTAAAGTGCAAGGTTTTTCTATATGTAAAGTAAATTTACAGCCCATCGAGTAGGTAATTAACGGAATAATATTCGATTGAAGAAATTTCTAGTTAAGTTGCCAAAAAAAAAGTGAAACGTAAAATTCATGTGATTTTTGTGCCAGATATTCTAAATATAAAAAATTATGTCAAAGTCCATAAAAGATAAGTATAGAACATGGTTTATAGGAAATACTTGAAATGACCTTTAAAAGCAGAAATTGTAGTATCTTGCATATTGTGTTTGAATTAAGAAAATTCTCGTCCTAAAAAAAGGTATAAATTTGGCAGTGTTGCTGTAATAGTAGTTCATCAGGTATTATGATTAATCCCTCTAGGAGAAGTTCAGAAATTTACATTTAAGTCATTTCCGGGATGTTAATCCGTTTCTATAGTATGGAACAACACTCTATGAACTTTTTGCCACATTTCGTTCCAAGTAAACACGCTTCCCCAATTTCATAACGCTGATTTATTTACAAACATTTTTTTTATGATTTAAAATATTTTCTAGAATCACACTTGGAGGTTTGTCTCACTGTGGCACTAAGTGATTGAGCGTATTTCATTACATAGCCGTTGTCACAATATTCATCTTTCTGTGTAGGCAGTTTCGATTTGCCGGTATCCTGCATGGACATGCAATTAATGAAATTGAAACGAATGAACTTCCTCGATTTTGTCACAGGTATTTTTATTGCGAATAGTAGGTAAAGCGACGTTTCTGGGTTTATTTGCATTTTACCATACGGCGAATATCCGGAAGTCGACTAATGCAAATTGGCAGATAATGAGGCTGTAGGATGTTTTGATGAATGACAAACATTGTATCGGTTCCACCGGTATATGTGTAATTACGAGATTGTAAAAAGCGGGCTTCACTATGTCGGTAATGTGAAATTTGTGCCAAAAAATGAGCTCGACGTATAAAATTAAAAATGCCTTTTCTTGACACTTGTAAATGCAACTATAGAGAAACTTTCTTCATTCATCAAGGTCTTTATTCGAAAAAATTCATAGGTCACGATAGAGAACTGTTATTCCATCCGTGTCTAATTGCACCGTTTCTGTATATCAATTGACATCACAGATTTACTCAGTCATTGTAAGTAACTTTTTTCAGCACTCATTCACCTTCAAACATGTGGTGAGAGGTTGCTACAATGACGTAATATGTCTTGCAAAATTACTGCTGTTGCTCAATTCAATTGATAACGGATTTGTTATTACTTTTGCATTGTTTCTACTTGGTTGATGTCAATTGCCAGAATTTATTTTTATGACGATTATTCCTAGCACCTGCCCATTAGCAGAATGACTGTTGCGGTGGTGCTAAATGAAGGATTTCAACATTGTGTGCCTCTAAACTTTTAAGGTTGTACCTTACGAAGCATATTCGGACCTAATCGCTTGCCAAAACCACTATAAATGTTTACATCACATCAGTCCGAGAAATAACCGTCTCACAATTTGAAGACACTTTGCTAGTTATAGCTTAACAGTGGGTGGGCTGCACTGCGCTACAGGGAAATTTAATTTACTTTTCCTAAATTAGTATTTTGAGCGACAAACAACAGAGTTTCAATTAACTTATTTAGGAGAGGAAAATTTCCTCCTTACTTGCTGGAACATAACGTAAAAATATTAAATATTAACGCAAATAAAAATTTAATTTTTCCATAATATGCGGCTGACTCTGAGTCTCGTTTTCTACTAATGTTTGGCCTATTTATCGACACCTTTAATAAACTTTTTTGTTAAATAACTTTTAAATTTATCTCTATCTGTAATCTTAAGCCTCATCCGAGAAATCTCAAATATTTAAAACACAAACCTGTCATCGAACCATATCATTGAAGCAGTTCTCTCGAAGTGCTTCCTTCCTTCACGTACAACCATTATCACTATAGAAACTAAACCACTGACTCGGAAACTTCCCAAAACACTCTTAAATTTTCGATTATAAAAAACACTTTAAGGGCTTGTTCGTTAAGGATAACTCGGCAATCCAACCCGGGATCAGTGTGTCCAAGTCAGCCGTCAATCAGCCGAACATGGCGATACCTTCAGCCCGCCAACACTCGGTATAATTTGTATTGGTGATTGACCATTTATAGCGGCGGGGTACGGGGGCTCCTGCTTCGTATTAGGAAAGGCCGGGCGATGATTGAGGCTGGAAAAAACGATTGTTAAAACAGGTTGCAAGAACCGAAATGCGGTCGGTGGATCGAGTGGGTTTTTGCCAATTTTTGGGTTCGGGGTTAAAAGAAAGTCCACAGAAAGCTGCGACCTTAACGGTAAAACATTTCTGCCACACTCTTAGATGGATTTTGGTGCATTCGAGACGTAAAAATGTTCTTTAAAGCCTGATTTGAAGTGCAGAAACTACTGAAAAAAGGACTCGAGTATTGAGGAAGGTACAATTCCTGAACTGAAGGGTTAGAAGAAAGGAATCTTAACAGAATCGTGAACTGAAGAGTATAGGTCTTCGGTGCTTCTAATTGGAGTCTATATGAAATAAAAAATTATCAGTTCTGCTTTCATATGGAATTTAGAGTGAAATGAAAGGATTATTCTATTCTGCAGGGTATTTGTTCAAAAATGCAAGAGAGAAGTCTCTACACCAAATGAATCTACACTGATATTCTGGAAGAGATTTCCACCAGAATAAAAGGACTGTATGCATTGACCCGTATGTTTAGGATTCTCTGTCTGTTTTCACTCAATTCAGCACGATGGGGCACTTCACACCTTACTCGATCTCGCCAAAAATAAAACAC
Organism: Euwallacea fornicatus; assembly: GCF_040115645.1. Classification (NCBI taxonomy): domain Eukaryota; kingdom Metazoa; phylum Arthropoda; class Insecta; order Coleoptera; family Curculionidae; genus Euwallacea; species Euwallacea fornicatus. The sequence goes on along the minus strand of NC_089541.1, from coordinate 7,178,466 downwards.
TCTTTTATACAGCTGCCACAACTGATACTTGATGAGATTCCCGTCAGAATAATAGAAGCGGTTGATTTGGCAGGAGTGGATTCCATTCCAAGCTCACACACCAAAAGCATGGTGGGAAATCACGCTCCAACCACGCTACACTAACTTTTTTACATCACCAAAAAGAAGACCACTCAATCCATCAACTGCGCAATTCGCCAATACCCGTACCTCTTCCTCAAAAACGCAATCCGAAACTTTTGAACAGTCAAAATCCCGTTACATCAAATTTTGTAACGAACCAGACCGACACCAAAAGCCTCTGGAAACCGGAAAATCTCAATTTCTATTATGCCAGTCGTCAATTACATAGCAGAAAAGAGACGCTTATTAGAATATGGCGCGTGCACGCTACTTAATCGCTCGCGATTTTCTGAAACACTGAAACGAGCTTTAATGAGATGCCATTGTAGACAAGACGGAAAAAACGCAAAGAAGGAATCGGCCATGAAAAAGGCGACCCACGCTAGGAAGGACCATATTTGGATAAGGCGGTCGGTATGGTTGTGCAGAATGGACGAGATATGGTTTATGGCGACGTGCCGTGATGTGTTGTCTCGCTCGATCGTGCCGATAACCCCAAAGGACGTCTGTCGGTAACGAAAGCATTTGGCAGGTCGAAATAGCGTGTGCTGAATGCGTTACGTTTATTAATGATTTTCCTGGAATGGCGAATGCTGCTAGTAGTTCCCGTTTGAATGTAGAAAATTCGTAGCTCTGTAGCGGGAGTTCGATATCTCTAATTCATCAAAAACTACGTATCGCAGTTCTTACAGCCCAAGACCGAACTTTCAGACGAAGTCACTGAGCAGCTCTTGACGAGACGAAGGAACCGAAACTCTCTCAAAACTTGAATGACAAAGCACCTGAAACAAACATATGATAAAGCTCGAGATTTCAAAGAGGAGTCCCACAGATTATCCATAAGATCACAAAGTCTCTTGCATTACTTTCACAAGTTCCTCAACTTGATTCAGTTGTAAGAGTGAACATGAAAACCACGTTTAATGAATCCTCTCGAAGAGCAGGTAGTGGAGGTCGGTAAGAAATGCAAACAATGCGGAAATGCTTTTTTTTTTTCTGTGCAATTATTGCTTACAGAACAATTCGAGACCACTTTATGAAAACCCCTACGGCCCGCAAAGGCACCTTCACAACGCCATAAAAGCTAGGTTTAATGCAGTCTTAAATGGGCTGCGTAATCAGTAGTCACATATTCTTCTATGTTTTCTTTGATAATACGTCGGAAAATGAAAAGTTTCCTAAAGCTCGAATCAACGAACAGTGTAGTACTGGTAAGTGAGTTAGTGACCGGTTAAAAGTTTGCACGTTTCTGCGATGAAGCAATTCCGCTTTACCAGACTGAGTTTAAGGCCTACAAGTTATTATTATGGTGTGTAATTTTATTAGTAATTGAAAAGTTTCTTAAAAAATCTACGAAACTGCATCAATAAAACTAAGTTGATTCACTGTGGAAATTTAGAAATAGATGTTGCATTTATTAGCAAGCGAGATGGTAAAATAAAGGTGCGTGCGTACCTGGTCTCTGTCAATTCACGTTTCAGAAAATTACGCCATAATTGGCATGACAAAATGTCTTCCACAAATCGTCAAATAATTCATTAAAACCATGATAGTTTAACGAAAATAGTGCCACATTTGAAATGCCACAAAAGAAGCAAACTTGGAGAATGATCAGGCACATTGTCAAAGACTTAAAATTTTGGAACTTTCAACTGACAAGATCGCGCCAAGTTTTAGGAGATGCGGGAACTTCGGTGCGACAATTGTGAAGAGAAAAAAAAAATGGAAGAACCAAATATTTGATGCGACACCCATTCTTCAATTCATGAAATCTGCAAATTCTACTCCTATCTTTCGAAATTCCTCCGTCCTCGCCAATCCACGACCAGATTAGCGTGGCCATTTGCGGCAACAAGCCGTCTGCATTTACGGAGATGACAGCCTTCTTCATCCAAATTAGGCTTAGAGCATTTAGTTGACCGGCCGCGTATTCAATAATTCATGAGTAGATCGTACTTCTTTCATTGCTCGATGGTGGTGGGCCTCATCGCATTTGCATCAACCGTCACATGGGTGTCCTACCCGCACTGGCACACTATTAAACACCTTAAAAGGTCTTGGCACCTTTGCTCTATCATAGGCGATTGGTATTGAGTTTGTGGGGTTCTTCTACTTTGCAGAATGAATAATGCATGGGGCTCTTATGTATTCGATTAATTGATCACCGAAAACAAGTTAATGAAATGGAAATGATCGACGGGTTCGCTTTAATACCAGTTACGGTTATCAATCATCGTCGACGTTTATGCAAAATTGGATAGGCACGTCACTGCTATTAATAAGCACATCTTTACCATGATTTTTTTTTTAGTTCTGCGTATTACAGCTTTCTATAGGTTCAAACACACCTAGCTTTTTTCCAAGTAGGTAATTATTGATTAGTCCCGATGTGGCTTATCACCACTCTCTCAAATATGACCAAATACAGAACTCGATCGTAATCTTTAGACTTTTCCAAAAACGCCCAACCGGTCGACCTCAATCTGCGCTTTAAGCCATAGTTTGCTTCTCTTCCTAGTCTATTAGAAATTCAACTAATTCCTCTCTGGCACAGATTAGGTTTTCTTGTGTGTCAAACCGAATGGCCACTTCCTTGCCATATCTTAGATGATCAATCGATAATCGCTTTAACATACATTAAAAATCACTTTCTCCGCATGCATATGCTATACTTAATTTCATTTAGATATTATATGAATTAGACCTGCAACGAATTAAGGAGCTGACTTTTAATCAAAGATCTCTAGTAAAATGGAAGATGATGTAATGTTTCCCCTCATGTATTTATTTCCAGGTTGTAATGGAACTGTGTCTGTTCACGACAACATCAATTAACGACGCTTTTACTCATAAATTCGCTAATGATTCAAACGAACCTACCCAATGTAACGCAGCCATCTTTTTTCTTATCACCATAAATCTCATCCGCTCGCCCAGTTTCAACAGTTGAAAACACTTTGAGAGATTTGTGCGAGTTCGCTAGCTGAGGAAAACATTGATAAGTTCGAGATATACAACACGTAATTTTAATTGTCTGGGGTTTCACCGACTTTCTTAGGAACGGTAATTAAAACAAATTTATCAATTCAAAGTAAAAGTCGGAGAATTGCTATTAAGCGCCATTTGATCATGGAGCAGGGTCTGATTTTGGTCATAAAGTTGTTGGAATTACTGGTTTTGGTTCGAATTAAACCGTTACTGCACATCACACGGTATTGGTTTTGATGGAGACCAATAAAAAAAAATGCATCACGCACCACGTAGTTCTCACTGAAAGTAAGATGGCATTCAGGATGCACGTTCATTGGGTTGGAACTAAATATTTAAATTTCTGTATCCAATTCCAAGGAAACATATTTAGGAGTCTTTGAGCATTTTTGCAAAGTCTTGAGGCTTTTTCAAACTTCTGGCTTATCGAAGCTCCACTAAAGACCACTATTTGATCGCTTTGTGAAACTTGCAAGAAGTTGTTCTTTGAATCGCCTATTGAAGTCTCTCTCGAATTCCAGTTTCTGACTAATGTTTATGCTTTCCCTTTTTTGTTAATTGTATTAACACACTCAGGGCTGTTTTTTTACATCATAAGCGATGCCATCAATTGTAGGACTCTTAAATGGCAGGCATCCATGGACAATTAAAAACACTCGTTTACCTAAGAGCGCGAATTATAAATCCTTTCAAATTAAATATTTACAATTGTTTGGCATCGATAACAACGCTAACATTGATAAACTTTTGATCAATCAATGTTCTTTTACGCTTATGAAACACTCGAGAGCTCACTTATTGAAAAGCGAATACTAGCAAACATATTAGCGCTCGTGGTGTTTTCATCGCGGTATATTATTGATAAATTGTTAATTGTTGTTTTACATTACTGAATGTACGTATTAACTCAATACTGCATGTGTTGTTATGCTTGAACTATAGCCAGGGGTTTCTCATATTGCGTAGTCGAGGCACATATTCTTTCTATTTCGACTACGAAACCAATTTCAAGTACAATTATAAATTCTATATAGGATGAACTTATACAGAGGGAATAAAGTTCGCGCAATTATTATTCGTGTATGATTTTTCAGTGGTTTCGTGGTCATGGTCAATCCAATCCGCGCGTTAATTGCAAATTGCTAATGCTTTTTGATTAGTTGAATGAAGTCATATAAATTATTGAACAGAACCTGCAAAAAACAATTTCGCCGACTTCCTATATCAGACATTCCTGAAAGTAAGCTTATAACAAAGATTGCGATACCTCGTGTTGTTTCGCCCATAAATAGTTAAGAAGCCTTTTAGTACAAGTTAAGTAGGTGAAAAATATAGCGAAAGTAACCCCAACCCATTCCAGTAATAATCATTCTAACCGTAATTAGTTTCACGTTTATTTTTGGTTATCCTATACTCGGAATACCGACACGCCCCTTAATAATTTAATCTCAACAGGAAATATATTTAGTGAGGCATAAAAAATAGACACAACATACTGAACAATTAAAACCACAAGGGCTATTTGTTATATATTCCTGAATCACATCGGATTCGTAATTCTTTATTCTTAAAATTTGTATCGATTTGATGCTAAAGAACATTTCCTAGTAGGTTCTAGAGTGTCTTGGGTCCAAACCTAAACAAAGACCTGGATATCCTTGAGAATTTGGCGTATTACGTAGCCGACTTACAGATAATCATGCTTATTTCAGATCCGTTTGAAGAATAGGTATAGTTTCCACCGTTGTATAAGCAAAGCAGTCATAACATGAGTCAGAAGAATTTATGTAATATGTAATTACGTGAAACTTACAACAAACAACAAACAAAGAAGGATTGTTGGGTTGCAATTATTACGAGAGTTGTAGGCTCATGAACTTTGAAACCAGGGAAATACATAAAGAAACCGATTTTGCTGTATCTAGAGAGAAAATGTCTAGTCGTCATAAAATCTGTCGAAGTTAAATACAACCTTAAAGCCAATGGGCCAGTTTTCGATAAACTCGTGCAATGATTATTGATAAGCAATAATTATTGAATTTGTTGAAAGCGGCATGATATAAGCAAAAACCGAAAATAAACATCGAAGCGGACGAGGCACGTGGTTTGAAAATGAATGTGTTTTAGTACATCTAAAATATGCAAATATTTAGTGTTTCTGAACCATCTGAAGCATTAGGCGAACTACAATAAAACACATGGCACAGATGAGAAAGTGGTCCAGTGAAAGTATTTCCAAGAACAAAAATACTCAACCGTAACTTTTACTATATTAAAAAAATTTAGAACAAAAACAAAAAAAAAATCGTTATAACCAACTTTTCAAAATCCTTGGGGAGTTATCGAGAACGCAGATATCTGCGACACTGCTTAATTTCCATTTTCAGACTTGTGAAGCAACCAAAATAGACCTTGTGAACTAAAAATAACCAAACAGTGTTAATGAAAACGCACATTTCCTCGGAAAAAAAAATTAAAAGTGTCAGCACGTGCCCAAACATGATCATTCGAAAATCGGCATTTTTATTTTCGTCTTGGCTCAATGATGAAGTTGGTTTGATAAAGTTCACAGAGCTGAGTATTAGAGGTTAATGGGTTCAATGCGGCGGGAAGCGAAGTTAAGATGATGTTGCCTGGAACATATTTATGCCAAGAACCAAACCTTACAATAAGCTGATTAATCCGTAATATACGCAAACGAAATTCCTTGAAATTGACCAGAGATGGACCGCGCAATTCGTAAAATAAATAATTTCGTTAGCCCGATCTACATCGGACGTCTTATTTTTAGGTTTTCAGTTACTTTAAAATCTTATAAACTCACTTCATAATTTTATATTTGTATTCACGTGAAATCCGAGTGAATCAAAACTCGTAATTTCGGAAATTAATCCGAAACTAATCTACCTAATATAATTACTGTCGTTATGATCATAAAAGAACGTAATTTTCCTACAGAGAATAAAAATATCCTGAACTCATGGACTACAAATCCTAATGTCGTCATTCCTCATACCTTTTCTGGCCGTCTGTCCGAATTGTAGGCCGTCCATTCCTTAAATGGCCACGCCAGCGTCGGCCTTCCCCCGCGTCGCGGCGCTTTTTTTAGACGCTCGGGCAGACCGACCGTCGCTCTTTACCGCTCCATGGCTTTTTATGTGGACGCATTTCGGACATGAGAGTGGAAATACGCAATGGACCGTGAAGCTGGATCGGGCTTTGTATTGTATACTTAAAGAGGCAACATTGTTTTTGTATCGATACGAGGCATTTTATTTCACGGAAATATTCTAAATCGCCGCAGCAACAAAGAACCGCTGCTACACTGAGAGAAAACATATAATTTGCTGAGCATTGTTGATGAAATGACGCAGTCAATACCTGAGCTGTGCAGTTGTGTGCATGCATTAGTAGAATATTCCTTGACCTTGTTGGACACTTACGTATTTATAAAATCGGTCTCAATCATCTCCAAAAAAAAAAAAAAAAACGTTGCTTCTTCACTTCTGATGCCAATGGAGCAAAGCGACGATGCGACAGTCGCTAGTTCACCTACAGGTTTACTGTCACATCTTCAATAAATCATTTAACGCGGCGTATGGACTCTAAATTTCCATGGAAATCAAAAACTATTCAACTTTTCATCGAATCCATATGTTAATTAACCGTCATCAATAACAAATGTTTTCGACGATAATTAATGACCATCGATAACAGGGCAATATTAATTAAAATCAAATATGCGGACTATTGAACTAATGATAGGTTTTCTACATAAACAGGCGTGATTTATTGCAAAAACAAGCACAACTAGTATTGTCACAGACGCAGTAATTGTGCGTTCAATACCGGTCATTGAGATGTAGTTAAAAGCCAGGAAAAATTTATGTCCACGCCATATGGTTCTGGTCAGTCCCATTAAGTTTGTTTTCATTACTATCTTGAAAACGTTGGTATAGGAAAAACCTTACACTTTATATGGTTTGGAATATTGCAGGATAAACAAGAATACTTACCACATAGCTTGAACCGATACTGGCTTAAAAATATGGTGACTATCACAGATACTGACGCTGAAGCCTCTGCAAACAAAACACTACTAATTAGTAAATTCCTAACAACGAATCATCAAAATGTAATTATGCAAGCGTTTTTCTAATGCGGGTTGGTTGAATTTGCAATTTACGACCACAAGTTATTCAGTGAATAATTTCCTTCCCTAAAGGTTCCCTCGGTTAATTTTCTGATCGTCGTGTACCATACGCAGAGGTCAGACAGAAATTTCCGGAATTTGAAGCATTTGCCAGTCGTCATAAACTGTGCTTAGAAACGCCTAGATACTGTCTACAGATCTACAATTTAGACACGGATCACGACTTAATCTTGGTTCGGCTAAAATCGATCGAACCAAGCTTAAACTACGATTTTGCAACCAAGCTTTAATATTAAATTCGTGCGCCCCGCTTCACCCAAGTTCTTTTTAAACAATTATACTGTCTTTTAGAGCTTTAATGAATTAGATCCTCAAAGGGACCTTCACGTGTTAAGACTGTCACCATACCATGACCATTTTAGTTCAATCGGGAATCGTTAGAAGAGACAAAATTCCCTTCACGTCACCCGAGGAAAATGGAAAGAATATTGGAAGTATACACAACAGAATATCGACAAAGCATAGGAAAAAGAAAGACAAGAATATAAAGTGAGATGATGACCTTCATTTGAGATATCAAGAAGTCGCAACATATTTTTATTTCCGTTCTTCCTGACTTCATCAATATTTCTTTATATTGTATATCTGTGCCGGGTAGCAACAGAACAGGGTATACGCTGTAAAGTCTGCATTATTTCAGATAGAAATTTAGAGAATTTACGTTGAACAATATACAAAAGTTTTGACACAATTTTGAATTTAACATAATTTTCGTTTGAAACAAAAGTGAGTTTATCTTTTAAGATTAAAATGGAAACTCGTCGTGTTGATATTTTATTGGAAAGAACTCTACATGCCGATTTAAAAATCATAAAGGTTTATAATGTTTACGGGAAATTAAGACAAAACCGGCAAAAACACTTTTGCAGGGTGCCTACTAAATGGTGGCATTAATTTCAAACGGTGGTTGCTTGTCATATTTTATGAAAAAAAAGTCTTAATAAACGCATGTCCCATATTGCTTCGTTTTCGTGATACAGGATATAAGTTTTTTTTTTCAGTTTTTCATAAATATTTTCGGACGTAAGAGCAATATCTCGATGAAATTCAGTATTCGGGAGTTTTCCGAGACGAGAAATCCAAATATGATATTGGTTTTACCGTTAATGTCCTTGTGTCAAATGTGCCTTAGCGTTTTTAGGACCCTGTACTTGGGCTTATAATAGAATACGTCTTATTCCCACGTCAATTCTAAACAAAAAAGGCATACTTGGTCGAAAACACTCAACGCAATGGTTTTCGAGATATCGACGATTAAAAATTGTTTGCACATCATTTGACCAAAACATTAATCTATTAATGAACATTTAACAATGGCCCTCTACATATTGCGGTAAAACCGATATCATATTTGAATTTCTCGTCTCGGAAAACCGCTGAATACTGAATTTCATTGAAATATTACCCTTATATGCGAAAATATTTATGAAAAATAAAAAAATAACAAAAAAAAAACTTTAACACCCTGTATCACGGAAACGGGGCGAGATAGGACATAAGCAAATTAGGACTATTTTTCATAAAATCTGACACGCAATCACTCCTTGAAATTAATGCCATTATTTAGTAGACATCCTGTATAAAAGTGCATTAGGAAATGGCTCCTTGAGATTGATAATTGGTAGGTTTATAATATTCAATAATAATATCCATAGAAACCAAGAGCGTGGAGACCAACAAATGACCAAAGTTAAAAAAAATACTGGTGATCCCGCCGGAACGCCCGCTTGGAAAAGCTTTAAGTATGAAAACCCAGTATATTTTCTCCCCAATCCTATATATGGATGATTTAACATAAATGCCTCAACGCAATAAAAAGCCCTAAAAAAACAGATTGATGTTTACAAGCACTGCTCTTATGTAGGTCTTCTGCAATGCAACCACACATTGCATACATCACCGTAACACCCAAGATAAACATGTTTAATTCAAGAGGCATAATTGATACACCACGAGAGGCGATGAACCCGTTTGAATTTAGGACACATCTGACAAATCGAGAGCCCGCAAAAAAATTGCATCTGCAGTCTGATGACATAAGATCCTCAGTTGGCCCAATTATCACGATGTACGAAACGTGTTCGGTAACATGTAATTAAAAATTTATATTTACAGTTTTGAAATGATCAATTCTTCAAAAAACAAAACAAAACAAAACAAAAACAAAAACAAAACCGGAATGGAATGCGTTCATAGGCACCTCACCATGAATCAAACATTTCGCCTTTCATGTGATGCTCTTAAACGGTTGCAATCCACATCTAACGAAGGGCCTCAGCTGGCCCAAATACACCGATGCCAGCAACGTATTTGAAAATATATAATTAAACATTTTTGTTTATTGTTTTGAAATGTTCCATTTTTCCACAAAACAAAAAATAATATTACCGGAATGGGATGCGTTTACAGGCACCTCATTATCAACCGAAACATTCAAGCACTGCTTTACCCATATGGCGCTCTTAAACGAATGCAATACATATCAGCCACTTATTACAACATTTATGTCATAATAAAGAAACAACGCTTCGTTCATTATTAGGTGATGTGATATTTAAACATCGACGTCGAATCGAAATTGATGGATTTAACCTTCCGACCCTTAGTTGTGTTTATAAGCTTTTACGACAGCTTGATTAGACTTCAATAGGCCGACCTAAATAACGTCGCACTAAGTTCATTGGCTTTGTGTTACAATTAACCACAAAGAGAAACAACTCACCCGTCGCCATCCAAAGTGATTTTGGTGTCGGCCAGAACCCGGAGCACTAATCCCACCGTGGTTTCCTCGTTGCAATCGATGCCCAATAGACAGGACTCTTCACCTCTGCTCCCCATTCTGGACACCACCACCAGATACCTGGTTCTGCCTGAATGTTCACTTTCTAATTTTACAGCCTGAAGGAAAGAGGTACTTATAGTTTGGGTTACCACCAGATGGAATTCGAAAGCAGAAATTCAAAATCATAAAAAAGTATTTGCTTAAATTTGCCCCATGTATTTAAGAAACATCCTGTACAACCGTAAGTTCTTCGTTCTAACAGCTTTAAAAATACGTATGACACGTACAATTATGATATTTCGTGATCACCAAATGAATTACTATGGCCGACCTGATAGACAAGTACTCCTTTAAATAAATAAAAACGACATTAACTTCGTTTCTATTGAACCCCCATGATAAAGTGCAACTTATATGTTGTTTCGTGGAAAACCAACCTAAAAAGGATTCGTATCATCGTGCCGTACTAAACAGAATTTCCTAAAACGGAAAAGTCATCGTTTCATTGAAAACTCCACAATCATTAGTTGTTCTTCAATAGGGATTTTGATCGGTACGGTATAACAACTTGCAGCCATTGAACAACGACGTCAGGGAAAAATGTAATTAATTCGATTAGTGTCGGTTTTTCTTGTTAGAGCTTTATTTCTTAGAATTATGCTTGAATGGATTCTAAAATTATTTTAAAAATAATAATGAGTGCGAGGAAAGTTCTGAATTTGCTTTATGCCACCTGGAGGTTAATTTTTAGTAAATTTTGCATATCACACTTAAAATAGTTCCTTTCCTTTTCATCTTCTCCTTTGCAGCATTCTAATAAATCTTTTTTAGTACAAAGATAGTTCCAGAGACTAAATAGTGCCTGATCACTGATTATACAATATTTTTATATTTCAAACTTTCGCTTAGATAATACATTTCCTCGTATTCATATGTCCGGCATGTTTCCTAATAGCTATAGGTAGCTTTCCTTCAAAATAATGTTTTCTGTGCGTTAAAAATATGAGTAAACATAGGAAAGCGAGAGTGTCAAAAATATGCTCGTGTTCAGACCAAGATAAACCACACCTAAATATTTTCTAAAATTTAACCAATTTTATTCTTCTTGTAGATATCTCGAAATTTACAGTTTTCATTAAATGAGTAAAACATTTCCCTAAATTGCTGTCGTAAATCAGAATTGAATTTATATTAACAAATTTCGAAGTTACTGCTCTTTGAGGTATTTCAAAATCCCCATTATAAAATTGCATTTTTTCATTATTTTTCACGTGCTCGCAGACTATAATAGTCCGAAATGACCGATTTTAAGTCAACAAACAGTAAATGTACTTAAATGGTCCTTATAGCAAAAGAGGCTAAAAAACGAGTTTTTGAGTGCACTTTAAAATTTACCTTCCTAAACCTAAACTTCCTCGTCACTTTTAAGTTTACATTGCCATTAGATAAGCACCTCAAGTGCGGCATTTAAGTAAATTGTCTGGTTTTGCCATTTCAACAGCCTCTTCCGTCTTCGAGATTATTCGATGGAGAGACAAAAGTGGGTTTTGCTTGACATCTTGCCAGCGAGACTATTTTACGTCCTTCGAAAAAAGTTCATTTCGATGACTTTTAATTTGTAAGTTGTCGTTAGCATTATTGATCCTTAACACGAAGAAGAAGGAAATTTGCAAACGAAAATTACACATTTTCAAGCGTGGAAAACTCCCATTAAATAAAAAAATATAGTATTTTCGGGGAGCTAAAACATCGTGATTAAGTAAGGTGGAAAAGACGTATAGTTGTGGTCTTCATACGTGGCTGAACTAATATGGAATCGACATTTATATAATTCCACACCTTTACCAAGTATGGTTCCAATTCGAAGTGATTTCACAAAGCAGTAATCTTGAAATTCAGCTGTTTTGTGAGTTTTTAATGGCCTTATATGAACAATTCGACCGCCAACTTTCTAATATGTACCTCCTATAAGGTGGCACCGACATACCTGTAGCAAGACGAAAAAAATCGATTATATTGGTAAAAATTCTACGAACTAAAAACTTTTAATTAAGATTAAATTTAAATTAAGGTAAATAAAAATTTTCATTTGAAACTTGGTCCACTCTAGAAGTGAAAGCCAGAAGTGCAAAAAGCTGTAGAAATAAAAAAAAACATGACTATTTGTTTTTAACGAGTTAAAACTTACTGCGACGTACAAAATACACGTCCAACAAAGCAATTCACGAATACATATTCAAATAACTAAGACATCTATGTTCGGTAAATAAGCTGCTTATTTAATGCCGGTACGCAAATAATGGAAGCATGATTTATTCTCTCATTTTTCCAGGGGGGATTTAATGGTGCTCTGCTTTATTCAATAATATCATATATCCGACATGCTTATCTGCCGGATGATCGATCGTCTATGATATGGATTTCACAATTTCAAGATAACAAAATATTCAATCTGACTTAGGCCCATAAAAAAGTAGAAAACTGCACAAAATCGGCCACAAGTAGGTCTCCTCGGTTCGATGAAGAAACCCAAATAAAAGCTACTGAGTTGCGGGTTGGGTCTTTGGAAATCAGCTAATGTCGACAGTTTTACCGGAATCAGAGCTAAGTAGAAAATTCCAGAATATTTTAAAAAGGTTTAATACAAACGATATAGAAATCGTGCGAGGGGTGAAGTGGCATCTATAAGCGTCACGCCTCATTGGGGGCACTTGCCGCTGTGACGCGGACAGTAAAATTTTTACCACACGCCTACATGTAAACACCTTATCGCACGCTAATATTTCATTGAACTCACTGAAGACAATGAGTTAACAAATTTGCGCTCGTAGTAAAAACATAGTATCTAACAAGTGCGAAAGCGTCTGCAACGCACGCGTTCGGTAACTAATTATTCCGGTTATTTGTTCAAACTATGATAGTGAAATTTTGAAAATGCCGTACAAAAGTGACTCGCGTCTCTTGTTTCATGAGAAATTTCCTCACACTCACAACGACCACTCTTGCAACTCATTTTCGATTATTACATAGGAGAAATTCACATGTTTCATAACACAGCACTATAGCGTTGTCGCACTTTTCCGGGTGCGACATTTTTTTTTGTCACGCTTTGCCTAACACTCCGATGAATGCGTGTATGTTTGGATATATGTATATGAACACTTTCACTGCAATAGTGATTCGAATTTTAATAAACCTTAGCAGTCGCGTAACAGGGTAATACGCCATATTCTTAAACCTCAGGTTATTCGGTCAGGTTTGATTGAGTAACGCAGCCTTATAATCGCGATTAAGTTGGTGATTTCGTCGCGGCCGATTACACGACGTTAAGCAGCATTGAACGAGTCGAGCTTTGCCTGATCTTGAAAAAACTTTTGACACAATTCTGGATGTGGAATAAAAAATTATAAAACAAACGGAAACCTCTCGTTCTCACCCTTGTAGCAGTTGACATTTACTGGACAAGGTCAGACTAGTATGATTCGCACGTTCTGGGTGCGTACACTGCAAGATCGGTGGTAATTGCAAATTACTTTCCATTTTCATTACGCCATTGCCGATCAGCGGGAAATTCAATCTAAACCACTGCACCGTGAATTGCATTGAGCCTTGAAGGCCCAGCTTCTCAAGAGTATAAAATTATGTCTGATTATAGGTGAGGCATCGAAAGGGTTTATTAGGACTCGAAGCGCAAGATCGCCTTATAGGAGTACAATCAAATCTGAGGCTACACCTTAAACAAAAGGGTAGCAAAGAGTGCTGAAAGGTTCCAATACTACTAGACAAACCTAAAGATGCAATTACATCCTTGACATTTTGGTTTAGCGCAGACCACAGATTTATTCAAATCGAGAGAGAATGGTGTCAACGATTCCAAGCAAAGAGCATCTTGACTGCAGATTTATCTCTCAATCTATTATTGTTACCAAACCGAATACCGAACCCAACAACAAAGTTAATAAACCCCCTGCGTCCACCCTAGACTGAATCCGCAATTTTATTTATTTATTTATTCATTCGAAATACACTACTCACCATTTTGAGCGTTTCTTCCGGCCGCAGCAGATAGAACATGGACTGCAGATGCAGCTGGATGGCGCTGCTTTCCTGCACCCCGTTGTATACGTCCCCCTGGATACTTCCATTGGAACCGTTATCCGCCGTCGCGACGCACGAGCCGTCCACGACGCTTTTCTGGTACTGTGCAGTGGCGTCGGCGTCGGGCAGCACCAGCGCTGTCCCTTTGCCCGCAAAGTAACATTCGCTGAGGCTGCAAAAGAAACGAGGATTGCGTTAAAATATGATTATCATGTGATTTCCATGAAGAATCGAAACAGGTATTGCCGACCTCGTTATTAATATTAGTTCTGTGTCAGTGGTAATAATAGAATTCGTTTTGGTTGCGGTTTAACATTAGAAAGTAGCGATTATTGTTATTATCAAAACGACTTGTTCTCGGAACTGGTTTAGGCTGCTGATAGGCGAAAATGCGTGCGAAAAGGCGTTGAGTACCTAAATAGAAATTAAGTAATTTATGATTCGGTTAGAATTAAAAGAGCCTTAAGTCGTTTCAAGAAAAATCGACTGATCAAGATAATGATAAATCTGATCTCTCGACCGGGAATGAAATATGAATTCGCAGGTCTGTTATTTCATGTAATTGCCATATAGATTAACACGTGGCCAACGCAACCTAAAAAAGCCGCAACTATCAAAGGACAAAGACGTTATTTATAAAGATCCACATGCACCTATCCACTGTGGCGTGTATATAATGGCATGACACTAGACGAGGTGAAGGTGCTAATTTTGAAACTTGGCCCGATTGACTGCCAAACTTGTACCTAGTCGAAACTCATCGTTAATTCGGTTAATAGATTTTTTTTGCAATCGTCATCTCCTCCAAGACTTTCTCCCGCTGTTTAGTTAACAATAATAAATTTATCTATTATTATTAGTGACAACAAAGGAACCAATAAGCTTTCCCAATATGGAACGTTTACGACGACAATCGTAAAACATGACTTTTAGTACGGTCGTAATACTTTGACAGATATTCTCTTCTGGGTCAGGCGTTGATTTAGGACACGCATAAAATTCCGAATTCCCCAACCGAATATGGAAATGCTATGAACCGGAACATAAAACTCGGTCGAGGAACCCTTTTAGAGAACGGACGTTCATTCAGCTCCTGCCTCGCGACCATATAAGTGTATGCCCATGTAGATGGGCCTCGGGGACATGTCTGCCCCATCGAATTTGATCACAATGCTGCACCGATGAGCTTATGCGGTAGTTACCTGCCGACATTGACGGCAAACTCCGAGGACACCCAGAAAAAGTTGGGAATTGTGGACGGCTGACAGTCACCGCTCGTCACCAAAACACTCTTCAACTGGCACATAAATCGGCACTCGAATCGATGACTCTCATCGGTTGGGAAAAAAAAAAAATTAAATTAATAGATGACTCAGTTTCAATAATCCATCACTGATTGATTCAGTTTTAACGATGCACCATTACTCGGGTAACCGGGTACCGTTAACCGAAATTCGATTCGCGTATGGTACCACAACCAAAAGACGACGTGAGATCACAAAAAAGCCGAACGTGGCTGCTGCAGCGCGACGACTGCGAGTATCAAACAGACTGAGAATACGAATTCTACCAGTAAGTTTACTACGTATGTCACGTTTGTTCTGGTACGACCATCGGCGGTTATTAACGTTCCATTTTTTTATAGAGGACGTGGGCGAAAGCGTCGAGACGAATTTTCAATTGTGCAGATGCCATGTGAGATGCTTATTCCTATTTATCACTACTTCCTCTATGATATTTTTTGTGAAATGAAATTTTCATTGGAACATATTACGTATAAGTTAATAATGACCGTTCGAAGGATGTGCGTTATTCCGATGACACCACATTCATAATTGATAATAATGATGAGTGAAATATATCCTCCACTTTAAAGACGCAGCGTGACGCTTCAAGGGGAATAACAGGCCAATTTTCATTGTCAATGCGAAGATGTTAATGTAGGAACTATACAGGATGTTCCTTAACAATGTGAGGATATTTTAAGGTGGGATTCTACATAGCAAAATAATGATGGTTTGTCATACAAATTACGTTCGGAAAATGCTCCGTTACCGAAATACAGGGATGCCAAATTTTGAAAAAAAAAATGAATATTTCCGAAATCGCGTGAGATAATTCACTTAAATTTGGTATGTAAAGACAAGTTATAAAGAGACATTAATTGCAATAAAAATGTGCAGTTCAATGCAAACTTATTCAAAACTATTTTAATATGAAAAATAAAACAATAGGATATTGAACACACTAAAGGTCGACATCGTAATGAAATATGAATTACAACTAATCAGAAACAAAAAGGAAGGAACATGTTTCAGTAACAACAAATTTTGTTTTTCAAATATTTTTATTTTAACAAAAATCAGTGGCGCATCTTCTTTTTCTTTAGAAATATTGAAGTTATAATTCATATTTAATCATTTCCGATGGCAACCCATAATGTGTTAAATTTTTTATTGTTTTATTTGTCGTTTTAAAATAGTTTTGAGTAAGTTTGCTTTGATTGCATATTTTTATTGCAATTAATGCCCCTTTATAAGCTGTCTTTACACACCGAATTTCATTTAAATATCCCAAACGGTTTGAGAAATATTCATTAAATTCCATTTTTTCTCAAACTTTGCAGCCCTGCATTTTCGTAATCTAGCATTTTTGGAACATAGCTTATATAATAAACTATCATTATTTTTCACGTAGAATTTCACCTTCAAATATATCCGGACAACATAAAAAAAATACCCTGCATAAACGGTGATAGTCCTAGAAGTACCTAACCTAACAGTTAAAGACAAAAAAAATTGGAAAATACTACATTATTTCTCAACATAGTCCTCTTTAAGATTGACACACTTTTCCCAGTGATGTTCTATGGCTGAAGAATTTTTCAACATTCGAGCCGCTTCGAATGTTTGAAAATGAGCATCAATCTCGGACTCCACCTCCTCATTATTGGCGAATTCCTTTTCACCAAGCCATTTTTCCAAGTTTGACAATAGAAAATAATCTGAGAGGGATAAATCTGGTGAGTGGGGTGGGTAAGGAAGTAGTTCGAAATGAAGTTGATGGATTTTGGCCATCGCTAACGGAAGAATGAATTGGAGCGCCATCTTGACGAAACAAGACTTTCTTTTTATTCGAGTGCAGTTGCTTTTTACTAATTTCCGCCACCCGATATTTTACAGTCTTTAATGAAGGGCCAGATATTCTCAGGGTAGAATCCAACACCGTTGTGATATTGGATGGACTAAGACCTGTCAAAGTATTAAAACCAGGTATTGATAACCACTTTTTCCCATATTCACAAAATCTTTAAAACCGTGAATTAAAACGTGTTCAAAACAAACAAAATTTAACTTTAAACATAAGCTTTTTAAGATTAGGTCTTTGTAATGTTGGAAAATTTGTAACAAAATAATCATCTATATGTCACGTCACATACTTCTGAGGCTATCTTCGTTTCAGTTGATACAGTGAATAACAGCGCCTAAAAAATTTCCAATATCTCAGGAGTACGTGGAGATATTGCTTCAAAAAATATCTTGCTTTATGTTAATTACAAATCCCTTGAAAAACGTTTTTAGCGGCTTTTTGTATTCCATTTTGAATGCAGCAATTTAAGGGTCAAAACACGTAAAACCTCCATCGACTCGGTTTTTCCCGCACGATCGTTTCACGGCGCCACATTTCCCCATACAAATAGGCCTTAATGACAGCCCACACTGGGTCATTACAACTTATTAGAATAATCACCTAACTCTCGTTATAAATTATTAGAGCACGCGACTAAGGGCAACGACCTACACTGTGTGTTGTTATTACGACGTTCTAATCTAAGGTGAGCTCAGAAAGGTTCGAGTAAATTTCCTTAAAACTTAAAGTCACCCTGTATGGCTGATTCAGCCATCACTTTGCAAATCGGAGTCTTCTCTCAAAACAATCCAATGCGAGGACCTTGTATATTAGAGAAACAGTCAGAGAACTGTAATTTCACGGCTTTTCCCCTGAAACGTCTCACTGCTCAGATTCGTGACCGTAAGCCCTGAATCAAAGAGTGTGAAAGTTCTGTGATGTAAAATAAAGAACTTTCCAATATCTCAGCAAAGCGGACAGTTGAGTAATCGGAGAGCAACAACCCCAATTCAACTCTATCAAAAGACACACCCCTTCATGTACCTGTTAATAACACGTCTGGCTTCAGCGTATGCAGCCACGAAGGCTTACGTGCCATTTACCTGTCTGACTGCACCGACTTGAAATTAGCACTTGTCAGTTTTCCCATCAGGCTTGTTACATAAAGACCTAGGTAAGGCTGTGTAATAACAACGTTCTGTAACACCAGGAAGAGTTGGTCGCGAAAGGTAAGTCGAAGTTGGCAATTAAAAATCGGATTGGCCACGGCTTCGATACTGCTAATCGGCTTAACAGGAAATAGGTAAGTCGGTGACAAAGTTAATTCTTCGCATTTGCTGCGAAAGTGCCATCATCACCATCATCCGCATTAGCCCATTAACAAAGGTCAGAGGTAGAGTGTTTGCAAATTGCTCTGACCTTTCGACACTCTTTTTTTTTCCATTGTTGTAAAGAGTGTTTGGCTTTTTCGCTCTTTGATTTTTCAAGAAGGTTTCACACGCACGTCGGAGGCGTTTCGGTTCACTGGAGACCTGAGACGAGTCAATTTCACAGAGATAAAAAAGATGTTGTGTAAGACTTACGAATCTGAATCCTTGTCACTCATACTTCTTGGAAGTGATCCTGGGCAATAAAATAAAATTGACTCTAATCACTTTTCCTGACATTCCAATTCCTCGTTTCCACTTGAAAAAATGAAGTTGGTGATCGTAATATATGTATGGACCAACCTGTGTGCATAAACTTACCATAAAAAAGCCGCGTCAAAAAATGAAAATCGATGGGTCCGAGTGTTTTTCGAAAAAAATACACCGCCGAATTTTAAATGAGTTTAAACATTACTTCCGGAACTCACTGTATGTAAGGGTGTTCGGAGTTAGAGTGTCTTGACAGGGACCTCCCATTTCTTGGCTAGATAGGAAAAAAACTAGCATACATGTCAAGAGCTCGATTTATAAGAAAATATTAATGGCGAAAAGTATATTTCTATATTTTTGCAGTCCACGGCGCTAGAGGGCTTTTTTCAAATTTCTGCTATTTTCGAAATTCCTCATAACTTTTTTGTTTAGGACCATATTAAAGTAAAACAAACATATTCTTAAGGCACTCTTGCGATGTGATTGCAGTGACGTGCTTAATATTTTGTTACAGCGTGCCGTTTTGTCAAAAACCGACATAATTTTTTCATATTAAATGAAAATTACAGTCGGCTATGACTTAAAAAAATGCCCTTTTTTACCATTTTCAACTACATAAGTATGTCTAAAGTTATTTACAAAAATAATTTCAGTAGGAGACTTTTTGTGTTTATATCCAAGTTGATTTTGGCATCAGCTGTCCGAGTAACATTATCTATTTAATGTTTTCATTTTTCCGTCAAAATTTTTAATGTTTAGTGTTGGTTTGGTGCAGTTTTTTCAAGTGAAAATAATAGATAACTATGAAAAATTTGACATCACGAAGTGTTTCACATTGTTCAAACGAAAACTCGCAAGCAGTATGGAAATTATACTTTCATACCTATCCTGAACGACATCAATCAGTTAGAAGACTGTTTAAGCACTTGAAAAATAATTCGCAGAATTATGGAAACTTCAAAAAGTGTAGACCACAACTCTACAATTTAAATGAAGATAACAAAATTCAAAAACTAAATGTTATTAGAGAAGTTTTAGAAGATCCAAACATATCACTGGTTTTTGAAAATAACTATAGACATACTTGCAAAGTTGAAAATGATTTAAAATTGACATTTTTTGACAAAACGGTACGCTGTAGCAAAAACTAAGCACGCCACTGAAATCACATCGGAAAAGTGCCATAAGAATGTTTTTGTTTTACTTCAATATTATCCTAAACAAAAGAATTATGAGGAATTTTAAAAATGGCAGAAATTTTATAAACGTCCTCTAGCGCAGTGGACGATAAAGATATGAAAATACGATTTTCGCTATTAATATTTTCTCCAAAATCAAGCTCTTGCCACATATGCTAGTTTTTCCCCATTTAGCCGGGAAATTGGATTTTCCTGTCAAAACACTCCAAATCCGAACACCCTGTTACATCCCGTTCCTTGAACTTTCGTGAAAGAAAAAGTTCAACTACTTCACACCAATTGAAGTTGCTCGATCAGTTTCAATCAAAACGGAGGTTATTAAGGTCACCCTACATCGCGATTAAACGATCCTGCACTGATTGTACGACCCTACATCGACCAAACCATCCCATATTAAATAAATGTTGCACAACATCTCGGAAGCGAATTGGAATGGAAACAAAGTAACTCGCTAACAAAGGCCAAAATTCGGTGATTCCTGATGATGATTCACTTACTGGAATTTCTTAGTCTGTGAGAAGTAAAAGCGACAGACTGCTCGATTCCAAAGGAGATTAAAGGTGACGTAAAAAGAAAACCGACACTTCTCGTTTCGATTTTTTCGCTTTGCAACAAAGGATCCAGGAGATTTAATGTGGGTGTTCCAAATTAAAGCGGAACGTTGATTCATGAAGGACTTACAGATTGTATTATACATCAAAGATATTGGAGCACAACGAAAAAGCAGGAGATATTTTTTCTGAGGCAATGCACGAAGCCACGGCTTCTCCGAAAGGGCGCAACTATGAGGAAGTAAGGAATGGCCGGCAAAGCGATCGAGTGGTAATAATCTTCCACTCACTATAACTGCCGAAAAAGAAATGTTTTTAACACGTTTTGCTGGACGAAGCTAATCAAGAAAAATGAATTTGGAGATTTACGAGGAAGGGGCAAAACGTCCACGAACAAAGGGCAGAATATAGGGCGCCACACGAACGTCCTGTTGAATCGATAAGATTTTTTGTTTAGATTACATAGAAACCCCTATCGCATTCCTACAACTTCACGAGGGGCTGAACAATAGAGTTGGTGAACAATAGAGTTTCGAAAGCATCTTCTTTCGTGTTGTAGGTTGCTGCGCGTTGCTCTTTACATACCGACAAAACTAACCTGGGCAAATTTATTTTACGCTCATACTCCGCCCCAATGATGGGGACATAAGTGACGTAATTTGTTTTATATTAAACAGCTAGAGAATCCGGATTTCATCGAAAAAAAAAAAAAAAATTTAAACCTGTTTCAGGTGTGAGCACTATAAAATACCAGTTTTAACATAATTACACACAAGCTATTGATTTTCTCTATGGCCAGGTTCTTGAATTGGTCGCTCATAAAGTCAAGCTTGTACTTTTATCGCCACATAAACGCGATGTTTTTGATGTCACGATATAAGGGTTGTCGGCCTTACCGCATTATACACGCTCGTTAAATAAGGAATGGAATTGATAGCACGCAATAATAAACAAGATGCCCTAAATAAATAAGTACGGCGGTGAGGCCCTACTGAAATATGTAATTGTGTTGTAGGCTTGTAATAGGAACACCTTAACGTAATTAAAATTCAAACAACTCTTGACAAACCCAGATGTACAGGTTGCTCCGCTTAAGAATGAAAGGCATGGAGATTTTGTAAACGGTAAGAGGTGCTAGGCCGGCTAAATGAGAAAAATGTTGCTCAAATAAGAGACTAATAAAATCTACTACTAAAATCCGAAAAATGTCAACGGCATCGGGACAAACTTGAAAAAATAAAACGAAGTTTAGGTAAAAATCTTTGGGTAGATGTCTAAAAATGGATTAGACTTCTGAAAATTGACACAAGTAAACAGTTTCCAGGAAAATAACATTGAACTTACCCTTGAAACAAGTTTGCAAGTCCTAAGACTTTTCCAATCTTAAACAAGCGCAAAAACAATTTCATAACGCATACAAAATTACAGTCTTGTTCTTCGTGTCTCAGTGGGAGAACCCAACACAATGGTTCATTTAATACCACGGGAACTGTCACATGGGCAACATCAATAACTAAAATTGAAAGTTTTGAAATTGCAGACTCGATTGCGGGGTTTTTCCCGGTGCAATCAGTCACATGTTATACCGGGAAATTATTTTTGCGTTATTGGAAATTTAACGATGAATGTTATACCTAGTGCTCCTATAATTAAAGATAAAATGGTTTAGTCAAATTGTCGCCTACGAATATTATTTTAATGTAACAATTTGAAAATAGCATAATCTCTGAACGACTCTCCTTAAGCTCCACACATACCAACACCTTAATGCAATAAAAAAAACATATTAATACAGTGCAACGACCACACTGATCGCGATGCGTGTCGGTCAATGCTTTCAGACTAATGACGGTCAAAGTCTCTTCCAATTTTTAAAAATTGGTTTAATTGATTTCCACTCGACAATCTTTGACTTTGCTTTAATAGTGTGCACATAAAGCCGCTAAAGCAAAGCGATCTAGCGATGAAAGTGCAAATGCGAGCCCATCGCCCATCGGCCATTTACCATCATCGTCAACCTCTTTGGTCGTTCACCCGATCAACGGTAAATTGTACTTTCCGGTGTTTTTTTTTTTTTTTATTTTATTTCGTTTACTCAAAGCTGTTCCTAGTGCCTCACACGCGTATAACATTTGTCGTTAAATTGTTGTCGACAACAGTGTATAGTTCTTCGGACCCGGAAAGAAATGACCTTGTCCGGTCATGACACTAAAACCGAACTGTACCTCTTCTTGGCGGAATGGTCTCACTATTGTTCCTGCCCCGTGGAATTTTAATGGGCCCTGGGTTTCAGAACTGCATAATTTCGGGTTTTGTCCGCCTGTTTGCGGTAATTTTGAGTGGATCGCTCTCGAAGTTCATTAATTTCAACAAAAGAAGTAAAATTTTATGCCATGCTGCTTTTTGTGAAGGGGTTCTATTATATCTTTAGAGAAACTTATCTTAATTGAACGTTCTTCAAATACTTTCAAACCCTCTCCACTCCTGTTATGGCGTCAGAAAAATCAATCAATAAAGGTGACACTTCTCAGGAAATTCAAAAAAATTTCAAAGTAATTTTTTTTTCTTTCACGGTACAGCTTAACTTTAAGAACTACCACGGTTTTTTTATTTTAGTTGTGTCTTCATGTTTTTTTTTAATTAATTTTCAAACATTTTTAAGATCTTTTGACACAAAAGCGAATTCAAACCGGCGGATACCAAAGGGAATGACCTTGATGTCGCCCCACCCAAATAATTCTGGTGGTTGCATTAAACTCGGTTTATTCTCCGAAATCCCATAACAAACTTAAATAAACCGACTTTGAAGCACTCGCCTCTATCTTATGCACATTTTGGTCTGAAAAAGCACTAAAAAGCAGCATTGTTTAGGTGCTTCCAGATAAAAATAAAACCCAGCACTGTAATTATCGAAAAAGCTGAATGAACTTCGCACTCAAGAAATGGAGGAAAACGGCTTTAAGTAAACTTGTCTGATCGGATCTTTAGAACTTATGCAGACATTCGCCTTAAAAAGAGCAACTCGTTACGAATCTTCAATCAGATAATACTCTCTTAAGCTCCAATTAACAGAGATAAAGGTCAAAAATGTATTCTTTGTTGTATTATTTGTTGTGGTTAAGTGGATATATACAGAGTGAGTTGTCTAGAAATACCACCTGAGAAAATTTTTTTAAAAAGAAATTGAAAAATCGCAGTCTTTTGGAAGCTCCTTCGTTGGCAAAATGGACAAATTTAAATCAGACCAGTATGATAATCCTACAACTGTTACTATACGGGGTGTCTACTAAATGGTGACATTCATTTCAAGGGGTGATTTCTTGTCACATTTTATGAAAAACAGCCCTAATAGACGTATGTCCCATCTTGCTTTGTTTTCATAATATAGGTTGTTGAAGTTTTATTTATTCTTCGGACTATCATAAATATTTTTGGACGCAGGAAGCAATATCTTGATGAAATTCGGTATTTACGCGTTTCCGAGACGAAAAATTCAAATATGATATAGGTTTTATCGGTTTAATGGAGGTGGCGTGTAGTGCAGTAATCTTGTGTTTAATTTGTTCCAAAGTTTTTAGAACCCTGTACTTGGACTTCTAGTAGAATACGTCTTGGTCCTTCGTCAATTCTAAACAAAAAAGGTATACTTAATCGAAAACTCTCAGCGCAATGGTTTTCAAGATATCGAGGATTAAGCATTTCTTTGCACATCATTTGACCAAAACATTAATCTATTAATGAACATTTAACAATGGCCCTCTACATATTGCGGTAAAACCGATATCATATTTGAATTTCTCGTCTCGGAAAACCGCTGAATACTGAATTTCATCGAGATATTACCCTTATATCCGAAAATATTTATGAAAAATTAAAAAAAAACAATAAAAAACTTTAACACCTTGTATCACGGAAATGAAGCGAGATAGGACGTAAGTAAATTAGGACTTTTTTTCATAAAATGGGCAAGCAATCACTCCTTAAAATTAATGCCATTATTTAATAGACACCTTGTATAGCATGTTTTATAGAATTTTGAGCTTGTTCATTAATATGTGATTCTCAGGCTTACAACTTCTTAAAGAAAAAAAAAACAGATTAGGAGAACGACCCGAGTTCTTGTATCTTCCCCCCTTTGTTCCTAATTCAATAACCTCTATTCAATCAACAAAGCTCATCGACTTTGTTTGAATTTTTTCGACGACCGCTCAGAGTTTCCCGTACAGTTTGCGGATATTCCCTCGACTGAGCTGAAGCTCAAAACCAAAAGTTTATTGTTTAAGTGTCTATAATTACTTCGGCAAACAAAATATCGCAAATTAACACAAAAGAAGGTGAAAGCGGACTGTGTTATAATCGGTGTTCTTTTTGTACTATAGCCATAAATTACAATTGTCGTTATCCGAGTAACTAGAGTGTGATTAAAAGCGGATCGCGGTTTTGTCGGTTGTACTCGTTTGAGTGTTACTGTCCCCTCTGGGGTTACCGGATTTGATTTTGTTTCATTTCAAGGTTACCATTAGTCATTATCGATTTTGAAAAAAAATAGCAATTACGGGGAGGAAAAACTCCTCTTCTCTTCCAACTTAATCTAACAAAAAATTTTAGATGAAAGGGAACCATAGAAACAATAATCAGCTTTTGAAAACGCACCAGGGACTTACCTCGAGTACGATAAATAAGACAGCATCAAGTTCATTGCACACGTGCTGCATTGATGTTCGATATCTAAATCTCTCCAGTATGAAGACCGAGATTTATATTCCACTCAACTTCAAAAACAAAGATAAAATCGTGGCATTTCTAACGAACCAATAGATATTATTCCGAACTACCGCTCGCTTTGTACTGAATTTAGTACACACCTCTACTTGACTAGTTTTAAAACTAATTATTAATTTATTCATTAGAGCAAAGCTATGGCTTAATAAGCCTTAACAAACACATTAAATGCCAATTAACGACTGGCATGCTGATTTCGAGGTATGACAGGAATAGTGAAACGTGATTTAATACGTTCACCAACAGCAAAACACCTGACTTGGACAGTCCTGCCTGATGCCAATCCTATAATGGCGAACTATACAAGGTGACAACCAAAGTGCAAAAGACACAGAAGCTTCTGTTTTCTGTGTGAACACCATATTGGATGTTTACATTTGTCGGACTGTTTTGACTTTCTACAACGATTAATCATTTGGTTTTAACTACATGTTCAGAAAAGAACGTTTCGGAAGAGCTTACCATAAAGGCAATCTGAAAACAGCGTTCATATCACTTCAAGTTTGATCACCGCCAAACGTTAACGGTTTCTTCTTTGAAAAAATGACTTCGTTGATGTTGTAATACGTGATTCTTTATAAAAAATTGGGGATTTTTTGACACCCATTTCCTATATAAGTATCTGCAAGCTTTCGGGACCGTAGAGTGAACATGGGTACTAGGTTGGGTAAAATAAAACAAAAAAACAGCAGAAAAATATAGTAAATAGTATAATGAATTCTAACCAAATCTAACCATAACTAAACCCATCAAATCCTAAACTAACTCAACCAAACCATTCTACCCAAACAAAAGCAAACATGTGTGGTAACTGAAAAACAGTTAAAACACAGGTATATACGAGTTTGACTATGGTCAGTTCAAGTTTCATTATGTTATGTAATACATTTTTTTAATGTTTTTTTTTGTGGTATTTTACCCCACCCAGTACCCCTCTGCAGTCCACGGTCCCGAAAGCTTGCAGATATTTATATGTAAAATAAGAAAAAAATTACTCAATACAATAGCAAAGAAGCTATTTTTTCAAAGAACAAACCAGTTGTTGATGGGTTAAAGTGATATGTCATCTCAAAAACTAGGAACTTTTTAAGACTTTTCGTGGGACTCTTTTATGTGTGCGTCTTGAACGCCCTGTATTCGAATTGTCTGCTGGCAATTCTTGATGGGGTTTTAGCACAAAACGCGTTCGTACAAGGTCCTATTGATAAATCTGCCCTGTTGAATGTCCCTAACGGGGACAGGACATTAATAAAGAATCCCCTGGAAATATCAGAGCGTGCAACAACGGGCTGTCAAAAGCGACACGAACCGTGCCAAATTATTCCCACGGGACCCTGACGTACGGACAAATGTCGCTCGTTTATTATCCAAGGAACAGTAGGTTATTACGCCGGATTAATGTGGACTCAAATGTTGTTCAAAGCAGGAGAAAATTGGCTAAGTAGTGCCGATTAAAGTATAGAAAAACCGACGCGTATTAATGCGCGAAAACCTCGATTCGGCCAATTTATCTTAGAGCAAAATTCTTAAAAATACTCAAGCGTGTTCTAAATTTAAAAAAAAAAAAAAACAAAAACAAGAAAAAAGCAAAACACACACCGTATTTTGACGGTCACGCAGAAAAACGAAGATGCGGAATAAATTCGAACAAAGACGTCACACAACGAGAAGTAAAAACGGAGCACTGACTGAAAACTGAAAACAGAATAGTAAGAAAATGTGGTTAAATTTCGCCAGAGCCAAGCAGCTGGCCTGTATTTCAATGGACGAGTTCGTAGCAACAGACTTTAAAATCGATAACAGACACTGTAATTGTATCTTCAGAGTGGCGTTGCAAAGGGTCCAAATACCCGGACAAAAAATTGTCCAATAAATTAAAAGTCCATTTCGTTTTATCTGTCAAAACTGTCAACTATTACTGTCATTTACGTCGTATGTACGGTACTTATTCAGTCAATGCTGTCAAATTTAAAACCTTCCAGATAAATTCGACATGACTACTTGTCCGTGTTAGTCACATGGTTCTGCGGTCATTGACCAATCAAACAATTGCCATCCTACCCTTGCTGAATTTGCTTTGCAAAGTAAATGGTATTTGAGAGGAAAAAATATTAGTTTGTTGATTTTCAGGTAAGTAAACGTACGTTTGAACGATAGTGGATTTGCTAAGAAAATCTTCTGCTTTTTAAATTTCAAAAAAACTCAAACGGTTAATATGGGGAAAGAACTTAAAAGTTGACACCTTGTACCATAAGCGTAGTAGGCGTTTTCAAAGTGTTTGTTATTTCAATTTTATAAACACCCTGTACACTTAATCAAAAGATCAAACCAGTTTTAATCATTAACTTTATTTTACGACGAATTGTAAAGTACACATACTTTATAATCAAATTTTAAAACTCAATGAAACTAATCTTGCTGAGCATATATCTCGTATTAAATCGCACAAAAAATGATAACGCAATTTTTCACGTGCGTTTTCCCACCAAATCCACTAAATTGCGTTTCTTCAGTTTCCAGACATTCCACTTCTCATAGCTCGAAGGCTTATGAGATATCGACATTGGCCAAAGAAAAGAGCACCTCTGGGCCTTACTGCGTCTGAACTTTGGGCAAGGTTCAAAGAACGACCCTGTGACGAAGATCTAACAACTTGGGTAAATAGAATGAGAAATGTGATAAGAAAGGGAAGCTAGAGTTCATTGTACAAGATGGGAAATAATTTTCAGGTAGACGAGCTCAATGAGAATAGCTATTCGCCAGCCTTTATCAGTTGACAATGTCAGTAAAAAAAACTCGAAGATTTAAAATTTGAGGGCTCAATCGAGATAAATTAAGACCTGAACATGTCAGAGGCCATCATATTCTTAAATTTGTGAAGTGGGTCGCCTTAAGGGAACGCGTCAAAAGGAGTTATAATCTATGTTGATCTAATGCATAGAATTGCCAAACTACGCTGCTTTACGCCGCACATTAAACGATCTCAAATTTGAATCAATTTGCCCATCATCAATCATCCCATGTCGAACCCAAGAATGAGTCATTCACTTTCTACTGATTTGGCGATATGTCATCTATCTTTCGAACCATCCCATCGTTACCCCACATCTCGGAGTAGTTTACATATATACATATGTAAATCAAGCCCTGGGCAAAGGTTATGCCAACGAAAAAACCGATTACCAAAACTGCGAACGAGTGAAAGTTTATGATGGGGCCACCGCCATTTTCAAAAGCAACAAAAAATACTACAAAGAGGAGAAAGTCGTGTATGCGGGGGCCGTTGGGTCATTAATCAAGCCTCCATACGCGGTTGTGAACTACGTCATTTCAGTTGTAAGGGTCAATAGCAGTGCAGTTAGGAAACATGAGTCAATAAATAAATATACAAAACGGCCAAAAAATGTAGTTAATTTTACAAGTGCCGCCACCTATAGGCATTAATATTAATGTTTGATAGGTGACAAATACGAAAGCTCATTCAAGCCTCGGAAATGGCGAAGCCACGTGTATTTACATCAAATATTAATAAATTAACAAGTTCGTTCAACTGGAAATTCGTTTGTTATCATCGATTAAGAGGCGGTACCTACTCGATACCCGTTTGCTTTTACTTGTCCGCGTGCATACTGAAACTGCACGATAATAAATTGTCGTGATTTAAGACGTTTGAAAAGGAAACATGGCAGAATGGCTGATTACGAAAATATTCCACGATTTTTCCGTTTTTCTGAGGTTGGCATAGTCGAGGAAATAATCAAACGAAACGTTGATGCTGATAGAACATAATTAATCGTTACAAATGGGCGGAACGAAACTCGTCCAACGTTCATGGGAGAGGGTCTCAATTAATCAATCAAACCGGAACTGATCTGGTTGTTATCTGGTTTTTTTCAAATAACCTGAACTGACCTATTTTTGTCCAAGATTTCAAAAAAGTTGAATAGGCCAAATCATTTTCGATCAACTATGAGATATTCGTTTACCAAACCTTATTTGACCTCATTTATTTTCGTAAATTTTCAAGTCACCGAATTATCTCAAAAGACTATATTGACTCACTCTTAAATTTCAAAATTTCAGAACACTGAAAAAATAAATTAAACATAAATGCGACCTCGAATCATCAAACAGCGACATAAATAATTGCGCATTTAATCATTGTCATAAAATTAGATATGCGAGGTATAACAAATTATTATAGAAACGTGGCGAGAGCCGTGTATTAGCAATTGGTCGGAATAACAGGAAAGTTTCGTGACGCATTAAACTTAAAAAAAAAAAAAAAAAAAAAAAAAATACTAAAACGATGCTCCGCCAAATTTAAAGATCGTGAATAGACAAAGACCAACTAAAAATAACCCAAATCCAGAAAGAAAAACTAGGGTAAGTTACCCCTTACTGTGTGCTTGTGCCAATTCTTGTTAGTGTTACTACGTCTCATTCGTGGCCCAACTAGGGCAAAATGAGGGCGAACGAACGTTGCAGATTCCTTATATCCAGCTTTCGAGAAACTTACATAAGTAGGTCAATCTCCCTATCTGGTACAGAAAGGAAATTCGGTTATAGCCCTACTTACCGATACCGAGTTAAGATGGCTACTGACTGTGACTTACCTGAAACAAAAAAAAAAAACACAATGCAGACAAGGTTAATTTTTAAAAAGTTAAAAAGTTGTATAAAAATGCTTACATCCACTTGTAAACGTAATTGTACGTAGTGAATTCATTCATCTGACGTTGTCTTATGCATTCACCTTTACATTTTAAAATAAGCAAAGGTGTTTTTCCAGGTAACACACATTTCTACACTAAATAATGAATAGGAAACGATTTTCAGGCAGATATCTTGCTCTGGAATGATGTCGAGAAAATCCATAATTAACAAATCATAATTGTTGTTATTGACCCACAAGATTGAGTACCCAACAAACAACCAACTCCTCATTGTTCTTTCAGTGTTTCTTCGCATCCAACATCGTTATTGGCAGGAAACGAGTGAAGAACGCCGTTTGCAAGAACAAACAATCTCAATTCTAAATTAATGGCAATAACATCACAGCTTTAGTATTTCCGTCCGGTTTCCAACCTATTTATTCGATGCTGTGTAATTTGAATTTAATTGAATGTTTTTATGATCAGAAACCATCTCGACCATAAGAGATTAATTGAGTAAGTTCATTTTAAAACCCATAAAATATTTTACATCTCAAATTAAACGTAGATTCCGATTATTAAAGGACACTTCTATGGAAAGCACAAAAACTTTATGTAATTACACACCCGTCTTGATTAATTGATTCAGTTGATATTAAAACGCATAAAAACGTTTTACGTCTCAAATTAAACCCAAAATCATACTGTGAAAAGACACACGGAAACCATGAAATATTTATATCATTACATACCTATCTTTACGAGAACCAAAAAAACCTTTAAGAATCTTATTTATAAGGGTCGAACATTTTCGAATTGAGCTCGAAAAATCTTTTTGGAAGTTTTCAAGTTATTTTCAAACCGAGAAATAATTTTAAAAGTATCCACATATCTTGGTGCTTCGAGGCTAAAGAAATTCGGCAAAATGTTTGGCCTGTCAAATCCAATAGAAAATTTGAATTATGCACCCTGAAATCTCAAAAAAAAAATTTTAATTTCAAAGTTGTTTTTAATCCATCAAACCGAGATAAATTTCGCCAAAATTTGGCATATTTTTGGTTCAGATATCGCCAGCGATTCTGAAGTTATTTGTAATTTGAAACTAAGAAATTTTAAGTTATTTTGATTTTAAAATTGTTTGGGTTCTGATTGAGGAAGACTTTACAAAAAAAAAAACAATATAATTCTTAGCGTTGGCGGATATACGACCTCACAGGAAACTCATATCAAAACAGCCCATACCCCTATATGCAAATGCCTTTGTTTTCCTTTACTCATATCTACCCGGTGTGAAATTGTAATGAGCAGTATGCACTTTACTGATAGTAGGTCTAATATGGAAAACTAAATAAATTAAAGCCTGGCTTATAGATAAACGAACCTGAGTAAATTAAGCTCAAATGGATTATGTGGCAGGTGACACTTATGATTAGTAATGAAATATTGATAGAAGCTTATCATGTTTCGGTATGTGCGTAAAGTATGGCTATTTTGTCGACATTAAGATAAACAACTCGTGATGGAATATATTGATTGGATGGTCCAGATACTTTCAACTCATATTTTCAAAAATATTTCAAAACAATAGCAATATTAAACCTGAACTTACAGAAAAATAATAATCATTACGGTGTAAGCTTGGTAATCCGAATGCGTACATATCCGAAAATCGGCTTACCCCAACTGGAATAAAACTATGGCATTATCCGAACAAGCTTTGATCAACCGAACAAGGCCACTACCGCCATGGCTCAAATGCATAGCGTGGGTAAAAGATAACGGGAAGAGACTTGCTATTTAATTCTTTTAGAACAAACGCAGAACAAGGCGGAGGGAAAAAAATCTGTAATTTTTTTAAACTTAGTAATGACACACTGTGTGTCGATGGATAAAGTTCCCAAGAGAAAAAACTAGTTTATAATACTAGCTTCAAAAGGCCCTATTATTGGGTGTATTAAATTACTGTCGAGTTCATTTTTTCACTTTATTTTAAATCAGTTGAATAACAAGTTAAAAATGACGCGCTCAATAATACGGCTCATTATTTACCTAACGACCTAATCGTCCAGATTGTCGTTATCCCCATTGTTACGTGGATGTTATGATTCGAGAGGCTTTGTCCTTTTATACTAACTAGTTTTAGATTCAGTCGTAACAACAGTTTTCTCATGTAGCTAAAGATCATATGACTAGAAGATTCCACAAGTTTCTTACAACCATGCGAACGTTAACATCACCAAACAACCGGAACATTGGACATATATAAAAAGTAACAAATCATTCGTCGAGCTCCCACGATAAAACCTATTTTTTTATCTCTGTGTCTTTTACCTGCTGTGGCCCCCTGCCAGCCGCAACAATATTTTTTAATCTTCTACATGCAAGTAAAATAATAGTGTTCCTAGCTATTTGATTAAAAGCGGTTAAAAATTTTAAAGAAGTTATTTTCACCTTAGGGCTCGTTGCCAAGGGCGACGGACATTATTGTAACTTTACGGCCCGTTGCCAACGGCGACGGACATTATCGCAACTTTATGGGCCATCTCCTTGAGCGACGGGCTGCACAAAATAAAACATCGCCCACTTGTCGGAAACCTTTTGTTTCCACCATGGAATCTCAGATGTAAACAAACAGTTTTGACCCATGCGTACGCAAACTCTTTTTTCCTTCTGCCTTTTACCTGCGACAGCTGCACTCCAGTCGCAACAATATTTAAGTATATCACTTCGTCGGTACCTACAGTACGAGGTGAACCGTCGATGGAAAGATCGTGTGCAAATTAAGAAAGTGTATTGAAAAATAAAAAATATACGAAATACATGAAAATATGGCTGATATGCGAAAATATGAGAAGTCTACATGGTCATTGACTAGGTTGCCTATGGGAAGTCATAACCGTAGAGTTCGTTTTTTGGTGTGCGGACATGTTCCATAAACCGAACTTTTGCGGCTTTATTTCATCACCAGTTCAATATATGGCGAGTAGGTACGTCTATGATTTGAATTAATCGACTTCTTCGAGCCGCTAATTTTTGTTTCGTTAAAGGATGTGCTAGAGAGCTACATCTCGGGTTCTGCACTGTGGGAAATCATGAGCGTTGGTTTAATTTTTTGGTCTAAAAAAATTATCAAAAAGACGTCGATATTTTTAGGACTTTTTAACAAAGATGCTTTAAATTTTTGAAAGGGAAAGAATACTAAAAAAAGCATATAATACAAAAAAATGTGACGAAATATATATGCGAATGTATCAATTCGAAAATACTAAGGAGAAAAAAACAGTGCAGATAACGTAGAAAAACAAATAACGTTTTCTGCACAAACTGCGATGTGATCTACAAAGTTTGAGTTTGCACAAGTTTGATAGTAGATTACCCACTTAAGCGATATTTTCACACTTTTGTATTTTCGGAACATATACGTCAACTAAGTGGAACTGGCGCTAGGCTACAGTGGCACTTATTGAGATGTTGATTACAACTGGACTGTACATACTTGCTTAACCCAATTCTAATTTTAGCTTGGTATACATTAAGCTAACTAATAACCTATTAGCGTTTGGTTGTGAGAGAAACACCGAACCGCGAAAAATCGACCTACAATGTAACATTTGCCACTCCTCGGACTGAAGTTGCGAATTTTATGTGCCTACGCAGACTCTATGAGAGGACAAAAGCAAAAACTTGCATATCAAATTAAAATATCCTCACAGAGCTGGTACCAAACAATCTCCCATTTCATTCCTCTTTAAAGGTTTTTGCAGGTCATTATTTTGTCATTAAAGAACACCTCGTAGGCAGCCATCAGCCAAAGGATATATTGTTTTCTGCTTCTCACGCTTTACACGTACCTATAATAGTAGTTGTAATTGGAAACAGAATTGCGTTGCATTAATCTTAACCTACTTTTATTGCTCAAAAATTGACTAATTATGAGATTACGCTTATGTTAGGTAACAAGATTTGAGGCCATTAAAGTTGGCTTTGCGGCCGGCGGACCGTAAAGTCTAAGACATATTTGGTAATAATAATATTTGGGTTTTTTAATGAATTTCATTAGATCATTCGCCGCTGGGCGTCAATATGTTTTTTCGGAAAATGTCTATATTGCTCAATATGTAATTATTATTGCGTTTCGGCTTCGGAGATTATTCCACCATGGATCTATCTCGTAACCCTTACGGAAAAAAGAGATTCTGGTTTTTCACGCCGCCTTTCATTCATTATGAAAATTCCAGTGTTTCCTTGCTCATTGCTCATTGTCTTATTATTGCCTCTTGCAAGACGGAGAATTTCGTAAACTCTCCGCTAATTAAGGTAAATGAAGTGTGAATTGGACAAGGTTTTCCGCTAGAACGGACAAAAACGCAACGTTAAACAGAGTTAGTATAGATGTTCAGTCGCTTATTAAAACGTCCATAAATCAACTTTTCTACTACGGCTGGTTTCAAAACAATTAACAATTACTATACTGTGACCCAGTGAACTTAATTCCTCCGCAGAAATTGGCCTGAAAGGACTGTCATCACTGAACAATGGGTCGTTATTTTTGGGGCACGCGAGATTTCTTAAACGATACGGCTTAGCCAGACATTGTGATTAAACAATGACTTTTTTAAGGAATGTCTTTATTGTTTAAATAATACTTTGACGCAAAACCTCGTCGTGATATTAAAAATCGCTTAAACCTGTATTCGATACCCAGGCAAGTCTAGTGCGACTCGAACACTCATCGGTGGTTTTCAGTTTACAAGATACAGCCACGCTGGCTATGGCACAAATTTGAAATCTCTTTATTCCTAGTAGAATTTACGTGCATTTTCAACCATTTTACTACCTTAATAGCACGTATAGCACAAATACATTCTTGTATTTACCAGATATTTCACGACTTACAGTTAACGAGATTTATTGTAAATCACATCTCGGCTCTTCAGACAAAAACATGTTCCTAAGTAGCGAGCGAAAGATAAGAAAGCTAGAGATTCGTCACATCAGGTAGTTGTGATTTTTTTTAATAAAATACTTGACGTAAAACTTGAATTGCATACTTGAAAAATAAATTAATGGTTGGATTTGATTAGTACACGAAAACAGTACATGTGACGTGAATCAGGTAAATTGTTAGAAGACTTAGATGGAATGTTCAACTGAAAATTGAAAGGAAAACCCGAGCACCAGCAGGTCCTAATCTGAAGCTCTTTCGTCTAGTTCAATTTCTGAGCAAAATCGCCCTGTAACTGATACCTTCATAAATTTTCCAAATAAAGTTGAAAAAAAATACTAAAAATATCTATCACATAAGCTTAATTAACGACACGGTTTACACAAATTTAGTCAAAAACTACGATAAGACCGTCAACCCTTCCAATTAAGTTTATGCTATTCAAATATTTGGTACTCCAAACCATTCATTTTGAATTCTGAGAATTAGATCTCAGAGATTGATTAAAAGCAAAATATTGAAACAACATTGTAGTAGATGTTGGAATATACGGATTTTAAAGTTGATATTCAACATTGACGGTTTGTCCGTGTACACACTTCTATTACGAACCACATGTTTCATCGAATAAATACAGATACAGGATTTTATGTATACTATTACCATTCAAGGCCAGGAGCATAAATAATCTTATTGGTTGGTAGACTGCTTGGCTTGTAATAAAACAAATATACTATGGGATGAATTTCAAGACAACTTTGATATTTGAAGAAAACATAACATCGAACATCAAAATCCATAATCACTTGCTTCTTTAGACTCATAATTATCATTTTCATTTTTAGTCACCCTCAAAGCAAACTGACATTTTCGAGAAATTAGCAATATTTCTGGGACAAAAATAAGGCTTTAATCCCAAAATTCCGACGGACTTCAAAATCAACCGACTAAACTCACCAATTAGACTAGCTAGAAACAACATTACATAAGACAATAGAAATATTCTTACAAAATTCTCAAAATTTGATGATGGCTTATACCCGTGGTATAATTCCTGAACGCAGCATATTATTTGCCGATGAGGTCGAGATCAGAAAATACACACTCAATACCACTGCGTCATTATGCTGAATTATTATTAGCATTTTTTCAATCATTGACATATTTTATTGCCATTTTTATATGATTCGGTTAGAAATTTACGACCTCCCGCGTTAATATGAGGATCCTCTGAGTCGAAAACAATTTGATATCACCAAAAATTCTCTTCTACTTCCCCATATTTCCATCCCGTACAGGAATCGATTTTAAATAATTGAGAAAATACAATGCGGAGCCGTAAATCCCTGTAGAAATTAGTTACCCCGTTCTAAATTGGGGTGAATGCTAGATAGGGGGATCCCTTCATCGCTCGCAGGGAAATAGGGGTTATATGCTAAAGTTCTTAATGACGTCAACTTTATAAAGGGTGATTATTCAAAAAAAAAACCTTTGAGAAGACATTAAAACCTCAAAAGCCTTGCATGGATTAATGTATTTGTTTTCTATTGTGAACATTAGAGGTTGATGGAAATAATAAATGACTTCATCAAGGGCCTCCGTTTACGGTAAAGTTTTTTACTACGAATTTTTTTAAAATTTATCACCCGTTATAACACAGGTTGACCACAAGTTACATCGTATACGCCTTTTTAAACCATGACTGTCTTTTTCAAGCAGAATCCGGTCTCTGACAATTGATATTGATAGTACTGCCAATAGTGGAAGTCCTTCGGTACCTTCTGCGACTCGAGGAAACGTGCAATGAATGTAATAAGTTAACGTAAAAGGGGCTATCAATGATCGGACGTTATAAAAATAAATAATCTCACGACCCAACCCAAACAATTGACAACCATGGCAGATGTTCCACTATTGTGTCGTCTTCTGTATTGGGCAATACATACTGCTTTCGATCATGTAAATTCGCTTATCTGATGAATGGAGCACTTGAAAAGCCGCTAACCTGAAACAACCTACTTAAGGATGGCAATATAAAGTGACCACCAAAGAGGGCAAAATTAAGATAAAATATGTTCAGGCTCTATTTCCTCTACGAAGGTGTTGCAATTTCGAGTTATTACCACCGTATGAGATATTGCCAAATTTCTTATGCTTAGACTCGTCATATTAATTAGAATTAATCATTTTGTCCTACAAGGATGCCAAAATGCTTAAAAAATATGTAAAATTGTGATATCGACATCGCAACTCGATTAGATGCCACCAAGGTTAATTATGCGTTTACAACAAATGGCAGTAAAATGGTTCCTTTTTTAAGCGTAGATCCGCACTTTATAATTTATATTTTTCGTAAAAATTCTTAATGGTACTTGATATGCACATCAAATTTTGCTGTAAATACGGCTCCCTTTTAGGTATAAAAACTTTTATTGGTTTTGATATTTACTGTGCCTTGACACTACTTTGCATCCGTACCAACAACAACAACCTTCTGCATCTTACAGTTTATTATGAAATTAATTACTATTCCGTTGGTTAAATCTATAGATCTAGAAGGAACGAGGCAACCATGTAAGTCCCACATCAGTTCTAAAATCACCATGAATCTTCGATTTGCTTTGTAGGTCTGATTATGGGCATTTGCTAGTAATATCAGTTATTTCATCGTCGGTCGTTGGTCTAATCGAAATTGTTTGAAACATGTGCACTTTCGTTTTACTTGAGACTATTTTCATAATGATTTCATAATTTTATTTGTTGATTTACTGAATATTTCATAATTACATTTATATTACGGAACTTCTTAAACAATAAAAATAACACCGGGAGCGTCTAACTTTTGAACATATTTCATCGCCGTCAGGACTAAGACTGTTAATAAGGTCGGATCATAAATAAACGGATGCTAGAGAGACAATTAGTTATAAATTTATGTACTTCAATGTATTATCAATAACTTATTCAAGGACCGTATCTCAGAATCCCAATGCTTACGTAGAAGAAATTAAGACATGAACGTACTACTATTCGCGATGGTCTCTTCTCCCTTGACCACGCTCGAAGGTCACATAATGAAGAAAATTAAAATTAAGGAAGATTTTTGGATATGCCCAGAAAATTTTTCGAAAGGAAAGGCACCGGAGTAAACCTAAGGAATCCTCAAATCTTTTAAATCCTAAACGAGACTACGCCTGCGTTTGACGATATTGGTCTAGTGAACAAAAAAGCGCTTCACCAATCACACTAAAAAAACACATCGATTTTCTTTGAAAATTACGAGCATATGGTCGATTGTCAGATTAAATGGAAAGTGCAAGAGAATTGTGCTATGCTGACCTAACCCCGGATAAATAAGCCATTTTCGCCACCTGCAAGTGACCGACAAAAGGAAAGAAATCGACTAATAACTGAAACCATGTGCTCGATTAGTCATTAAATTATGGCGGCAATTACCTAATGGCAAATTGAACCAAAGCCACTGTTAAAACACGGCATTCTCGTGACGTAATGTCAATGGGTTTGCGCGTAATTGCCGCGACCATTCGTGCTAGATCCGTTTCACTTTGGCGATTATTTTCTCTCTATATTGCCACGATTCGATTGCTACATCCACAATCGATAAACTTGATATATTTGTGTGAATATAGGAAACTCAATAAACACCTTCATCACGTGTTTAACCGATTTTTAATCAATTCTAATAATCCAAGAATAAAGACCGACGAATAAGACACGTCTTTGAAGGGCAATTAGCGTCACGACGATAATTACGGCGATTCAGTGCAAATGACCTTCATTGAAAAAGTTTGAAATGTAAATGGCCTACAAGATAGAAACTGGTTATTTGTTGGAAAATCGTAGAGAAAATATTGAAAATTTTAATAAATGTCAACCTTTTCTCGCGTTTATATTACTGCATGACGTAGAAAAGAAGACAACCAGTAAAAACGGTTTTATTTAAATAATTTTAGTATGCATGTTTCTTAGGTTGAAACAAATAGTTCATTAAAAAAATGAATAAATTTAATTGTTGAAAACCAAAAAAAAAAAAAAAATTAATAATTTGTCGGTCTTCCGCGGTGTCTTATTTCTGTACACGTCTAGGCATGGATCTAATGAGATGATTGATGTCGTCTTGGTGGATCTCATTCTAGGCTAACTGGACAGCACGATAGGGTTTGTGGGAAATGAGGTAAATTATGTAACCTTCTTTCTACAATGTCCCATATATGTTCAATCGGTGAAAGGTCTGGGGATCGAGGGGGCCAAGGTAGCAAATTGATTGCATTTTGTTGAAAAAAGTCCATAGTCATCCTAGCCACGCGTGGTTTTACATTGTATTACTGAAAAACTGGATTAACAAGAGTTTCCAGATAAGGTCCGACATGAGATTCAAGGATTTATTGTATGCATCGTTGGACTGTCATACTGCCTCTAATGAAAAGTGAAGAAGACCTGCTAACATACGCAATAGCACCCCAAACCATTACCCCAACAATCTGATGGACATGGCTCTGTATTGTAAACGGAGTATGCCATCTTTCACGTCGTATTCTCCTTATTCTTGCCCGACTATCATGCATGCCCAAACAGAATCTAGATTTGTCACTAAACACGATATTATTCCATACGAGATTCCAATGTTCTCTGCACCACTGGAGTAAATTTTGACTATGATTTAAGGTGAGTTATAACACAGGATGGAGACGATAGGAAATCAGTCCAAAATCTCTTATTCGGTGATAAATGGTTCGAATCCTAATCGGCCTTCCGTGCTCAGCGAACTACTGATCTGCCAACGTCCTGTACGAGACGAATCTATCTCTTGGGGGTCATAATTCGAAATCGGCAATCTTGGCGTTCTGTAGTTCTTCGAGATCCTCCAGGACCTCTTCTTCTGCCTGTTTGCTCTTCTTGGAACCATGCCATTATAGTGTTTACGCCACGGTTTAATCTAGTGGCGATTTCCCTAAATGACCAACCAATCTCTCATAGGCCCACGAATTCGACCTCCCTCAAACTCGCTCAATTGATGAAAATTCCGCTGCATTCTGCCTCTAGACATATTTGATTAATCTAGCACACCATACACCAATAAATGATATTTTGCAGACATATTCTTGATATTTTATTGCAATTTTGATAGTAAGAAAAAACCTTGAATTCCTGATAACTCGTAAATACATTGATAAATATGGTTGAAAATTTAATCAATTTTTGTACTCCCGTACACAAACATGCATAGCAAAAGTTATTCAAACAAAACATTTTTACCGGATGTTCTCTTTTCTATGTCATGCAGTGTATATTTGCGGATAATGCAGCAATTACGTTTTGTTATTTTTTTAAATTATAGCACTTTTTTAAAAGGCAATTTTCTGAGTCTCAAACTGTTGTTTAAATCTTTGTTTCAAAGTTAAATCCAAACGCAAGACTCACACGTCACTAGCTTCTAAGAAAAACAAGTGAATTTTTTTCTATTAGTAAAGAACACGTACTACTCGTTGCTTCCATAAAAAGTATAGCACATCACGACATTTGTTCAATTCGCAATTATCTATGAGTCAATATATTCCTTAAAGATTTGGTGTAAGTTAAACCAAATCCCAAGCCTCATACGAACCTGGAAAGAGACGGGATTTTTTCCGCTGACGACGAACGCTTACTCCTCTCTGCTTTTTACTCTTTACCAAGAACTCCTTCATCGTATCAAAATCTCAAACTCAATTCCAAGCTGCGCACCCGCAAAAAATATATATATTTTTTTTGTTGGTAAACCACACTAAGAGATGTTTCAAATTTTATTTCTTGGGAAAAAACTTGTTGTCAGTCGTCAAAGGATTCGCTTTTTTATTATTTATATTATTATTTAGGGCTCATTTTTTATTTTTTCATGAGATATTTGCATTTGATTTAATTCGAATATTACTCCTGGCCTTGTTAATTCTAATTGAAGGTGTTCCTCGAACCATCAAACTTCTTTATCCGACTTATAAACTAACGAAATTTCTAAAGGATAATTTAAACCCAATGGCAATAATATCCTGGATAATTGCAAAAACCATGTTATTACCTTTTTGCATTCCTATTTGCATCCAAATTGTCATGGCACTCTGATGGTTCATCCTGAAACAAATTACTAGAAATTACACCTTGAATTTGTGAACTTTATAGTAGCAAATAAATTGACACTGTCGACAGTGTCTCACAACAGATCGAATATCTAAAACTATTAAGATGTAGCACGCAAAGCTTTTTGGGAGAGAAAATTCGAATCTTATTGGAACATAGATATAGATTCTAGAGGGCATTTTTCTCGATAGTAAAATATTAAAATGTTTTTGATTTAAAATTGACAAAAAATAGTTCTAAAAACCTTTCTACAAAGAAAAGGCATGCTTCAGACATGTTGGTGTAACAACGTTTGTAGATTGGTATAACTTTACGTTTGTGGTTACAATCACCATAAACCGATTAAACGTGGAGTTAAAACTTCCCTTCAATCAAGTTAAATCGCTATAATCTTGGTCTCTAAATAATAACGTATCTCGTTTAAAATCTTTTTTTACTCTTCAGCATTTGAGTTCTAAAGATTTACCTTTTAGATTATTAAAGAAGCGCGACTGTAAATTTCATCACATAAATTACTACACACATTTGCAATCTGATGTTCATGTCTAATCCGTTTTATAC
This sequence comes from Euwallacea fornicatus, assembly GCF_040115645.1. Taxonomy (NCBI): domain Eukaryota; kingdom Metazoa; phylum Arthropoda; class Insecta; order Coleoptera; family Curculionidae; genus Euwallacea; species Euwallacea fornicatus. The sequence continues at coordinate 7,136,668 of NC_089541.1, read as the reverse complement.
CTGGCGAAAGCAAATTACATGGCGACTTTAATAGTAAGTATACAATGTTTAAATACAACATTAAGATATGTTTCATAAGACAGCACATTGGCGTACAAATCCAAGCTTAAAAAACAAGGATCGATGTTGGATGAGAAAGTCGAAAGAGGATGAGTGCGCCAATGACATTAGGGACTTTGTATCTGACATATATTATTTTCACTAATTTTAAACGGTTATACTAACTTTATTGCACTTGTGACAGTTTATTTATGAGCTACGTTACCGTACTGCGATTAACGTAATTTAAATTTTGGCAATCTTAAAATTACGAAATGTTTCAAATTTAATGTTGTTATTGAATTTTCAATATAATAGTTCGATCTCAATAGAAAAATAATTATAATTAAATAGAAATTTTTATTAATAGAAATTAATAATTAATAGGAAAATAAGAATAAATTAAGGTTAGCGTAATTTCAGGATTTCGTAAGACCATGGGCGCACTCATCGCGTATTTAAGTTGTCGACAACAAGCTTAGTCATAGATTAGCAGCAGAAAAAATTAACCATAGGGATATGGTAATATAGCATCATTAAACTGCTATCAATGCACTAAAATAGCCTTGTCCGTTCCCAATTAGAAAAACAACTTTATAATTTTTACAGCGTTTCCGAGTTGTTCTTCTTGCCTTCTTAGGTATATTTCCTTTAATTTTTGTTTGTCCCGCTTAATAAATAAGTTGCTTTTCTGATGTTTTTTTCGTTGCTGCAATTTCATTTATTTCTCTGTAATTTTTATCACTAAACGTTGCAAGAGAGGCAAAATTTGAAATGAGAATTTTGGCGAAAATGATGAATTCCGAAAAAAAAAAATCGTTTTAATGCCCACGAACCGGGTTTGTCCTTGTCTCATCTTGACGCGTGAAACAAGACTGAACATGAAAGTTATCCTCCAATAAATTATGCGTCCGGTAACTCGGCTAGATGATCCGATACACCCGTAGAGACCAACATAGCCACTCACCATGTGGATTAGTCGTCTCTGCGTCTACCCCAGCAAAAAGCCTATTTAAACCATAATTTCCGGTTAGACCGCTTTGGTTAGTTCATTGCTTTTTCAAGAGTCCTAACAAGCACATGCACATTGCAGAAAAACACTCATTGAACTTGTTTTCCTCCTTAAATGGATAATATCGAACAACTAGATGATTTGCGAGCTTTCACCTCGGTCACGGTGAATCTAAATCGCCTTATATGGTAGCGTCGAAACGTCTCGGATTCAGTACAACCTTAATAACTAGGTAAATGAAACTAATTCTTTATTACTTACACTTTCCTATATTGGGCTTTGATAAGATAAGAATAGAGATGGCATTTCTTATCGAGTGCCGGAATGAACCAAAACATTTTAACTACCTTATTGTTGCATCTCTAATGGAGACGGTATCTTTGTGATTCACAGTAATGACCAATAACAACGGAGCATACATGCTCGAGAGGTGATAACAGCGGCAATGTGTTTTAGTGCTTCAGATCATCGAAACGAGCCACACCGGAGATTTTGCTCTACAGAATCACTGGACACGCCTGACAAAAAGTGAGTGTAAAATTTTTTTCTCGTTCCTTCTTTGCATTTTCTTTGTGTAGGTTCCACATTTCAAACCAAAACATGCGCTTCATCCCATAGAATCAAGGTAATGCACTCATTGGAAACACACTGTTAATATGTACATTTTTTGTTGTTCGCGCTTTGTTAATATTCATATATGCAAATTGTTCGTGATATATTTTGAACGACATGCTTACACGCCGAGTACGTCTTTCGTAATGCGCCAGTTTATAAATATTAAACTATGGTCATGATAATGTGGTGAACGACATAGAAGAGCCTACATAAAATCCATAACATTCAAAGATGTCTTGTGACAAGCACTTCTACACTCATGAGTTCTAAAGCAAACGATGAACGGTTTTCGTAACGCCGACCGCAGCAACTGCGAAATTTTCCTATTAAAAATCAATTCTGCATGATCACGTTAATGAGATTTCTTAGGAACTACATCAACTGAGACTAACACACATTATCTGGAATGACCACGGCTCGAGGAAATTGCTGCACAGCCACTACCATCATTCGTTTGCCAGGCATTCCACGAGTTGCAACTCGCATTAATAATTTTGTCATTGGCTTTGTTTTTATTTATTGTTATCTAATAAAGCTTCGAGATATTTATTGGCACTGGCACGCATTACAAACAGTAGATAAATTAGCTCGATAGCGAAGTTATTATTGCTTCGTCTCATTTGCTATTATGTACTTTAGCTGCTTTCTGGATTGTCCAGTCAGGGTAGTGGTAATCTCCCCTATCTGCGACCTTCTTAGTTAATTACATACTTAAATGTTTAGTTCAGGTCTCTGAACTAAAAATAACCGCAAAACTGCACAAATATAGGCGTATACGCAGACACACCTGCATGGTGATTCGAAATAACAAATTATAAATTAATAACCCAGATTGTAGATCGTGTAAACTCAATGCTGAATTATGCAAATGTAAACAGACAAAGAAAACGAAAGATTTATCGCTATTTTAGTGTTTTGCAAGAATTTGTTAACTGTTTATGCAAAATCGCAATTTACCTCACTTGCCCAGACCCGTTTTGGCATTTTAAATCGGCCGTTTGTTTGTAAATGTCTGCCTGTAATTAGAGTCAATGTGATACTCCTGGATAAGCCTAAAACCCCGTCTGTACATCTAGACGTATTTATTTCAAGAACTTCCTCCAATCCCAAACCGTGAATGTATTTATGTCAAAACAACTAAATGACAATTAAGAGGGAAAGAGATTTAAAAAACTTCAATTAAGTAAATGCTCAAAAGCAAAATAAATCTGGAAAACGCGGTCACAAAAGACTGAATTCAGCGGGTCGAATGCATAAATATTAGTATTTGCTAATGCTTCGTGTATCTTCTACGCATGTGGAGTATCTATTACATCAACAAAGCATTCGTTGCCGTTAAATAGTAGTAAAGTCCAGTAAATGCTTCGTTGGTGTAATAGATATGCTCCTCGTGCCAAGTAGATACTTTAAGCATTAAGAAATATTACTTTTTGTGCATACAACCAAACAACTCTAATTCGTCAAAAAACAAAATAATTGTGTTTGAATATTTTTATCTTAAGATAGTAAATACTGATTAATTTTAATTTCTTCACAAACTTGACTAAAACTTTCACCCTTGCTTCACCCCTGAACCTGTAGGGATGGATATAGAGATATACCTGCGGCTGTTGATGTTATTTCTTAACGAGCTTATCACTTCTTGACGGCTTAAAAATCTGGAATTAATCAAGGAATCGCTCCGGAACATATCAAGCCACACGCGATGGCGGTTCAAATTCTGAATATTCCTTTTTCGTAAACGAATGTTAACATTGTATGAAATAATTATTGACCTAACAAGTGCGGAAAGTTATGCTTTACCGCACGCTGATTGAAGTTCAGCGACCTCGCATTGTTCGGTCGGCAATCAAGATTTGATAGAGATTAACCACAATCAGCATCCACAGTATCGTTTCCATGCTAAAATTTAAACAATCTTTCCACTTAAAATATTCAAGAAGTACCATATACACAGTAGGTCAAAAACGTATTCGTACATCCATTGGGATGCTATATTTCTCCCCTCTCTCCTTTCTCTTTCCAATAATTTTAAGAAATCAAAAACGTTCAAGGGATAATTATATAATAGGTTAATAAGATAATCTCTACAACAAAATAGAAGTCAGTAATATTTATTGCAAATATAAAATAAATAATAACTCAAAATTAACGCACAAAAAAGTATTCGCACGGCTCTAAAAAAATTGGCCCTTTTGATGATCTTCATGTATTTTTGATAAAATATTGAAACGGGTCAGTTTAGTTAGATATCTAAAAGAGTTTTAAAGTATTTTATTGATTGTAAAACTTTTTTGGTACGGGAATTTTTAGTTATTGTTTATTTTATATTTGCAATAAGTATTATTGGTTTTTATTTTGTCACAGAGAATACCTTATCATACCTATTATATAACTGCCCCTTGTATGTTTTCATTTCTCAAAATTATTGGAAAGACAAAGCGAAATACAGCATCCCAATGGGTGTACAAATCCTTTTTTGACCTGCTGTATTTTACATATCTGGAAATCCTGGAAACCCTCTTTACTAAAGTAACTCAGAAGGCTTTTTGAGAAATCTTAACCGATGACTCAGAAGGATTTCCAAGAATTTCTAACATGGGTTAAGGAAGTTCAAAATTTGGATGATCCTTCTTAAATAAATTCCTGATGTTCTACCAATTTAAAACATTTTACATGGTAAATTTCTTGGAATTCTGTTATCGACAAATATCCGAAGGGTTTTTAATCTCCTGGGAAATACGATAACGGAGAACCCTTTTCAAACTAACTTTACTCGAGTTTAGTATAATGGGCGGGGTAGGTAAGGAGATTTGATTGTAAAAAAAGTTTAGCGTAAACGTTTTTAAGACTACTTTCGTCCAAATTGGTGTTTTTCAAGCTATTTTGATAATGAAAAAAACAGATTTTAAAGTTTTTCCTAGGTAGTAGAAATATTCACGATGTCATAAAATTTATTTTGAATCCAAATTTGACGGTGTCCCAGAGGTTTTTAAACTTTTTAGATCACCATAAATTTTTACCCAATCGTATACATCTTTTCTTAATATATTAATATTTTCACCAATGCCTATATTAGGAGCGATGTTACCTTGTAGAAATTCAAATTCTGGATGGTTCTTCTTGTTAGAAATCCTGATAACCCTCGCATTAAAAATGCTCTAAACTCCTAGGGACTCATTTAAAATCGCAGGACTAAAGAGCATCAGTTTCGAATCCTCAAACTCGTGGCAGTATGGTATGGGCTATTTTAAATTGTATATTCATGTATCTATAATAATTACAATACCATTGCTGATCCATTAAATCTGCCACTAAGGCTGTTGGTCCGAGATAGGAGCAATTTCCACTCCGTGACACCATTGCAGAAGAACAAGGAAGTGACCCACAGATCAGCATCACAATCAGAAAATTAATAACGACCATCATCAGCAATGCAAATTAAATGAATAAGTCGTTCTAATTACTGGTACACTGCTCTAGCTCCTACGCCTCAGGCTTTAAGTGCTTTCTCGAGATTACCTCTCGGATTACTTTAATGATTCATCATTTATGCACACACATACGATCTCTTCTCTTTGCTTAAACCTCAGACTACTCTCAAACTTAAGGGATTTTTCCGTGCAAGTACCTTCCTCATTTGATCTGTGGGTCTACACAAAGAGGATTTAGCCCAAATTTGTGCCGTTTCATGGTCAAGTTCCTCCTTTGTTCGGATCCTTTGTAATTGTTCTCCGCCACCGGTGCGTTGTCCGTCAAGCACGTTAAACCACAATTTACAAGTTCTTTTGAGTTGTTCTTAATGACGTCACGCAAGTTGTTACACTCGCACAAAGTGACATTAACATACGGTTCTTCATGCGTATCCTATTTCTTCCTAATTAATTCATCTTTTTCGCATAAGACAAGCAAAAGTCCCGGGTTATGAAATCACTAACCTCAAAGCTTTTGAAGACCAGTTTAAAGTCTTCCCATTCCAGATGCGCTTTTTTCGAAAAGCTCTTCTCATGGCCGACAAGAACAGCTCTTCACGACGCCATTGTACCTGTTATGGTATGAAACTTGCAATTTTAACTCTAATTTAGAATATAATGGTACAAGGCAGGAATTTGCTCTGTGATTATGCGAAATATTGCGAAATCGATTTCAAACTGCACGTAAAACGCTCAGGATGAGTTTTGCGGCAGTCACGTTGTTACATAGGCCTTTTAACTAGGCAAGACTCTTAAGTGATTTTTCTTTAAACACTTGGTTACATAGCAATTCCCCTAAGCAAGTTTGCGGCGCCAGACGGGAGACATCCATCCCCAAGCTCGCTATGAACTTTAAGGGGTCTACGAACCCCCAGCCTTTGTTTGCTAGAATTTAATAGCCCTTGAAATTTAATTTAAGAGTTGAAAAAACTCCCAAGACTCTGGCGCTGGAATAACTTCAGAAGTGTAAATGGTTCTCCCCAGTTTACGTTGGAGGAAATAGGTGGGCAAGTTCTGGGTAAAAGTAGTTAAACACAGTGGTTTAATCAACTGTCTATATCAAAATCAGTTTTTGAGAAAATCTATGCATGAAAACATTTTAAAAAAATCGTAACTATTAAGAAGATTGTTGGAGTCTTCAGGAAAAGTTTTCTGACACCAGGTATTGTTATGTACTTGAGTACCGCCACAGAATATCAGCATGATGACCAAGGAAAAGCACTACCGTTAACTTCAACAATTGTCTGTATTAAGATCAGAGTGATTACTTCCTATATATAACTTGGGCACGAAAACAAGTTAAGATTGGATTAGGAGGAAAATGTGAATTTCATGAATTTGACCTTTCGGCTCAAGTCCCAAACTGTTTCCGTCTTTGAAAAAACTCTGGAGAAAATGAGCAGGGTTTAGTATCTGCCTTCTACGTTGGAACTGACCAATCAGAACACTGATTAGTTGGTTCCCACGACTTTAGGGTTTTAAACCTAAATAATTTAAATGTAAACCTTAAAAGTTCTTTGTAACATTTTAACACATTGACTCTGCAAAGGGCATGGTCAATATCAACGTTTATAAGTGGCGTGTATATTTCTTCCCTTAGGTTCTCACGATCAAATCAGAAACACCCCCTAAGTTGAGCGATTTATGAATTCTAATCTTTTAGTCCTCTAACATGTTATAGACCCAAATGCAAGTAAAACATGATGCATTAGGTGGATATCCAATCCAAATATATTTAGAATGTTTTTAAATGTTCAGCGCAACTTTCAATCTTAGCAAATTCAGAGCACGCCCAAAACTCACTGCCAAATTTGGATTTGAGGACTTTGAACATTTTACACCAATTTGCAAACAAACTTCGATCTTAGTAATTTAAGAAATCCTTTCAAACTTGGTGGATCAATTTAAAATTACCCATTGAATTCAGTTCTGGGCAATATTCATTTATTTCTAGAATAAGTCAGATAATATTGTTTTTATACAGTCTGTTTTGACCACATACGGCCAGTTCAGCTGGGAAATGTCCATTTGATTTCGTACAAAGTCCCAATCAAAATACATATTCCTACGTAAGAGTTGATGATTCGAATAGAAAGGAACGAGGAAGGAATGAATTGTATCAACCAGCCGAACGTCACGACCGATTGGGCTTCGCTGAGCGAAAAATAACTGTTCCTGACGTCACAGTTAGAGCTTCGGAAGAGTTCAAATTTAATACTTATAAAATGATGTACTAAATCACTGTCTGATTGGTTTTATTGTGCTGAGTACCAGGGGAGTCAATTTGGTTTGGTACCGCCGACAAATAAAGACTTATGATAGGAAGATCGGTGATAAATATAATAGTAATAGACAGATGCGTATGGAAATATTTTCTGTTCTAAATAAAGATACAGAATGAAATGCTCCTAGTTTGATTTTAATTTCGGATAGGAAAAAACTTCCTTCAAAATAAATTTCCAAGGACCTAACTATGTCGACAGCTGCAAACTGGGAAAACATTCGGGAAAAAATGCCCTCGGAACTCGAGAATTCACTCACATTTTTGTTAGAAACAAATTTCAAATTCCTCAGCTGAATTTTCGGAGGTTTGGAATTGTTATTTCTCCAACTGGTCGAGCGGTTATCCAGACTTTCTTGCGGATTATTGTTCCTACTGGCGCAAACCAAATTGCTCCAGGGGACTGGAGCATTTTGGCTTCTAAGTGGCGGCAAAATGTACAACATCTCCGCCATTCAAAAGACTCTGGTGGCACTCAATGTCCATTTGCTGTCACCGAATTTCTCTCCAACATTATGCGTTAAAGGAGAACATCAATGAAATCTAAGGAAGTCTTTGAAACGACCGATTTACCCTGGTCGCCGTTCCGCACTGAAATCCGACATAGCGATAGTAAAACCGAAACAGGCGGCACACAGAACGGGCGTAAACTGACTGAAACCAAACCAACTGAACAGCACACAGAGACGGGAGGGCTACATCGATAGGGAGTTCTATTCGATGACCGATAGCACCGTATCGATTCATTTGCGCGCACCGTACTTGGAAGAGGAATTAACTAGCAAAGCAATTTGGATGATGCCTCAATCGGCATCCTTTTGAGGCTGCTTAAAATGCGAAATCAAATCAATCAAGTTGTTATTACGTAAATTCCTATTGAACATTTTCACGAGGCATAGTTGCAATCGTCACAAGCTGTAAGCAAGCATGTAGGTCAGTTCTTATCATTTTTTATTAAGCGTTCCTTTATGTGCACCTACGTAAGTTGGACCTACGGAGGAGATAACTTTGTGACTGTCGCGGAGAGAGGAAATGTGAAGCTTTTCAAGCATTCATGTTAATAAAACTTGAAAACTCGTAATTCACTCGCAAAGCCATTGACTTAGATGTGCCTGTGTGTCCTCGGCAGCTAGGTACATTCCTAACAAAACCTTTTTTTCTTTTATTCTGTTTGGGAATAATGCCTCATATACAAGTTGGTTATGGTTATTGTTGGAACGGTCAAAATGCACACTATTCTCACTTACATCCAACTGAGAATAAAAACCTTCAACTTTTACTTAGGGCTCGGACGAAAACCCGTGTGAACGTTTGAGGAATAAATCTTTTAGAGTTTTCAAAATTTAACATAAAAATTATGAAAAAATACAAAAGTAACAACTAAAGTGTATGAATTGTGAATGTGCAAAAAAAGTAAAACACTCATAAATCAATGGCTTAGGAATTTGAGGTAATTGATTCTTATGTTGATCGTTGCTCTAACTGGTATTTCTTAGCATTTAGTTTCTTTTTTTGTCTGAGATTAACTTCTTGCTCAAGCATAGATAACCAAGCATTATCCATGCTTACTAATCAAAAGGCCACATACTGATTTTTATTAAGTAAAATAGGCGCACTTTCTTTGATTTTACACTACTTGGATAATGATTCCTTGGTAATGAAGTAACGATCGTTTCATTTCATTCTGTGACCGTTACTAATATATGTATATTTGATCCTAGATGTTCGCTATTTTACATAAAGTTTTGGTATCTTTCAATCCCCTTCTCCGAAAAACCAGAGGTTTTGCTAACATAAAATTTCTCACATTTACAAAAGAAATTTATATATTCATTTTTTTGCGGTTTTGTATTTGTAAGTTATGAACATATTGTATTTCCTATTTCAAAAACTGTTTTATTGCTGAATATATTTCCTAGTTGGTGCAGTCAGTTTTATATACCTGCTAGTGATGCTTTTTGAGTTTAATTTTCTATTATTTTTATTTTTCTGCGCATGCTTTAGTTATTCTAACTGGTCATTCCTTTCTGATTGGGATTTTGACTTTTACATGTTTTGCTTGTGGAAGCTGCAAAAAAAGTTTAGTGGATTCAAGTTTGGAGAAAAAAGGTTCTAATCTAACAGCACTAATGCTTAAAGCCACATTTTGTTATTATCACTTATTTTTCCTTTATACTGAATTTATCGATTAATCACTTATGCAAGGAATTGTTTATTTTTATTTCTCATGTATGGTGCTAACAGGTGCTAAATAAACTATTGTATTTAGATAGAGTGGAAACCAATCCACCCTAGTCGAGTAGAATGGGAATCCCCCACAGCACTTGGAGTTTTTGGGTATTTTCAACAAATCAAAATTAAGTACATTTCACTGTTCACTTTGCTCTGCTGACAGATAAGAGTTTTTTTTGGCGCGTTTTAATTATTTTTATTAGTTATGTGCCTACTTGAATATAATTCATTCAGGGTAATAATTTGGAACGCTAATACAAAAATAAACAAAAGCAGATAATTCCATTGTTTATATAAACTATATAAATTATTCATTTTGTATTGAGGAAAGAAGATAAGGATGACAAGAAAAAAAGGCAGGTTTATTATGTCTAATATTGAATACACCTATGCATTCCCTAAATGAAAACACGTATAACGAGTCTTTGTGTTGTTTTAATGATAAGAAGATTGATCTAATATGAGATATTTTCACCACATAATTGGAATTTAACTGCTTAAATGCCTTAAATATGAAGATATGCTTCGTAGCAAGTTAATTTTATAAAACCATAAAAATTACTGGTAATATATGAAAATGCTGGTTAAAATTAGCACCAAATGTAGAATTCCCCTGTTTTGAATAGGCCACTTACCTGACTTGGAGAGCTGCTCGAACTGGGGCTCCGTTGAATGGTAACCAAAGCCATATTTCAAAGGAGGAACATGAACACAACGAACGACATCGAATGCACAACAGTTTCACATCAAAATCTACCACAACTTCACATATCTTCAGTATTTATTTCTTACAATTTCAGGACATTTTTCGTTTATGGTTTATGAGGAAGTTTGACGTTAACTTGCAAATATTTGGAACGTCAATTCAGCCATGTTCATTCAGTAGTTCAATACGAGCCCCTAACCAATCAAAGCGCCGTATGTTATCTGGTGGACCAATAAAAAATCGGAATTTCTTGACAATTTTTCTCTTAGATGTCTCCATCTATGAGATAATAGTCAAAAGTGGTAAGGTAAACGTTACTATCGGCAGCATCTAACTATTTAACCTCAATTTCATTTTATAATTTTGAGTCGTGTTTTGATTCGGAATATTTTCAGTTCATAATAAAATTTTATTAAAATGAGTAAAATATTCACACCAACAAATCAAATTCGTTTAACCAACGTCGCTATAGTGCGAATAAAGAAGGCAGGTAAACGATTTGAAGTCGCCTGCTATAAAAATAAAGTTGTGTCATGGCGTAATCAAGTGTTAGTTATAATTTTACATAAATGATTATTGAAATATAGCTAATAGTCACCAAATTATAGGGAAAAAGATATAGACGAAGTGCTGCAAACCCACACAGTATTCGTCAATGTCTCAAAAGGGCAAGTTGCAAAAAAGGAAGATCTAATTAAAGCTTTTGGTATAGAGGACCAGACAGAAATATGCAAACAAATCTTAGCAAAAGGTGAACTTCAAGTATCAGATAAAGAGAGACAAAGTCAGATTGATCAAATGTTCAAAGACATTGCCACCACAGTTGCCAACAAGTGCATAAATCCAGAACTCAAAAGACCATATCCCATCACTATCATAGAGAAAGCTATGAAAGACGCCCATTATTCAGTTAAGCCCAATCAAACCACTAAAGTGCAAGCCATGGCAGTAATAAAATTGTTAAAGGAAAGTGACTCAATACCAATAGAAAGGGCAAAAATGAGATTGAAAGTTAATTTTGGTGGCAAGGAGGCTAAGAAGCTGAGAGATAAATTGAAGAATATGGAAAGCATGGAAATTGAGAGTGAAGAACAGGATGGAGCTCAAATAACTTTAGTTTTTGTTGTAGATCCTGGCCTTTTTAAAGAAATTGATGGTCTGATAAAGTCTGAGACAAAAGGCACAGGGCTCATTGAAGTTTTGTCTTATAAGGAAATGGTATTAGGGGATGAATATTTCTAGGTGGAAGCAGCAAAAAATTGTCAGTCTTTTTTATTAGTAATCTTGTGATATTAATGAAGGTAATGTTTATTTCAATGATTAACAGGAATTGTAGTAAAACTCTAACATATAATACTCTTTATTTGTGTTTGTATCCACAATTCTGCTTATCATATAAACATCCCTGCGGATGATTTTTTTCAAACCAACAATTCTTTTCTTTATATTTCACACTTTCCTTAATGTTTACAGGCACTCTCATTGTTACTAAACCATTTTGCATCTCAAACAAATACCTATGATTCCTCAAAATTGTCTGTAGTCCCCCACACTCTTGTTTTAATTGTCTCAACAGATTCTTTGGAATTTCTTGTATGAGATTTGAAATTTTCACACTTCCCCCCAAGTTCCATAGTTCCCCATTACCTTTCTGTATATTATTCTCATGTGATAACAATGTTCTAATGCAAATCGCTATGATGTCTGAAACAAGATTTTGGTCTAATTGAGTGCAATTTCTTACTCTTTCAATTCCAGATTTCTGCACAAATTTTTTAGAAATTTTAGACTCTACCAAATCTGTTACGCGTTTTAAAGTATTATCCCGATCGTTTGTGCACATTCTTTTCCGCCTTCCAATCAAGCAAGTTCTCTTAGTTGATGGTATTCGTAATTTGTCAATTGCCAACTCAAAGCCACAGTACTTTGAAATATCTTCAATATATGTTAAGTAGTCGGCATAGGCGCTAATTGAGGTGTTTTTCCGAATGTGTTTTTGGCCATTAAAATCATAAGGGCAGCAAGGGAGAACAAAAAAGTTTGCTTCAGATTTTAGAGCTACCACTGGAATCCAAGGTGTTAATTCATCTGAGTGATTTCCAATTAACCAAGTAGCTGAAGGGAAAGTTGACTCAGGCCCTATTGTATCCACCTAAAGCAATTATTTGTAATTAAATTTAGATGAAGTTGTTATATTATCTGTAACAAATAATCTTGCCTGAAGTATTGTAGACTTATCATAGAGATCCCATGTAGGTCTTGCTCTAACATCAATTCCATAACCATTATAACCCTCCTTATTTAACAAATGAACTAAAAGTCCATTTCCACATCCACAATCGACAAAATTAACGTCCTTTTCATTCTTCCACAAGCACATCAAATAGCTAGCTATAGCAATATCTTCAAAGACGTATTTTTGTGGATCGGTGCCTGACTTTTTTGGCCAATCCTATAAAAGCAAAATTGAAAAATAACGTGTTTAAACCTTACAAAATACTACAGTAATTACCTGAACAAGTGTTACTCCATAACATTCTTTTAGCCTATTATACATAAAACAATATTCCTCAGAATTAATTAATGATAAAGAGTGAATTTTTCCTTCATTAAGATCTTCAGCTGCCCACTTTACAAGCTTTGAAAACAATTTATCGGCTAGCCATTGAGCATGGGCAGTATCTGCATCTTCAAATGTAGGAACATTAACTCTTAAATTTGAAGAATTTGTTAGCTCTATTTCGTACGGACATGATGGGGCAATCAATACCCTTTCTGAATCAGTTACTGCCAAGAATGTTGCCTTGTTATATTCTTTGTCAAGTATTACTATTTCAATTGCATTGGGGCTGTTCTTGATTCGTGGAAACAATATTCTTGTGCATAAAAATGTCCCCTTATGAGCAATCTTTACATTTTCAAAGGATACGTCATTTAATTCTAGATTATTGTCATAGCAATAGAGTAAATTTTTTAAAAAGTTTTTTTTTATATCATCAGCTGATATGTTCCTAAAATTCCTTGCTTCATACAACACAGCTGCTCTATTTATAAGCTCATGCAATTTTAAGCCATTTGAATCAAATCTAACTTCAAAATATGAATTTACAGAAGTAGTAATGATTTTGCGATTAATAAGATGCGGGCGATTAAAATATAGAAAAACTGCGTCCCAAAATTTTTCTAGGGGTATAGTGGTAGAACTCATTGCTAATGGTATTGGAAACATCCCGAATAAATAAATTACTTTCCAAGATACTGCAAAACAAATATGTCAAGTTAAAAAATAGATTATGCTTGGGTTATTTATAGTAGTTTACCTTCTTTAATATCCACTCAGAATCCTCATAAGATCTCTTAATTATTTCCTTCACTCTTTCTGGATCCGATTCCTTGACATGTTGTTTGAAACTCTAAAATGGAAGAATAATGATAAGGAGAAATCATATAAAAGTAAGTAAAATATTATGTACAGGGAGTAAAAATTTGATGGGATTTAAAATTTTCTCATAGTCCAGAAGAGATAATAAAAAAGTAATGTGTTTCCTTGGCATCATTTTAAAGAAAAATGTCTAAAAACAATAATAAAGGAATGCAGTTTATACCAATTATTTTTCTTTTAAAAAGAAGTATAGAAAACTTGTATTAGGTTTATAATATAATATATCTTCCATATTGTGAGAAATCATTAAATGCCATAAAATTGGGTCCATTGCAAAGAAGTTTCCAAATAGGAGTAAAAATTAAATATTTATAAAAGAACACAAAGTTATTTAAGAAACTTGGCAATCATAATGACAGTGATGAAGAAGCACTACCACGTGTTTGAGGATTTTCTTATGTAAATACTGCAGCCCTAATTTCTTTAGAACAAGATACAAACCTGTTTCACCATAAATCTATAATGTTCTTTCGGACCTTTAGGTAGTTTCTGACATTGCCTTAGCAGATATCGGTACAATTTCATGCCTTCATTTCCTTCATATTTTGTGTTGAATCGTTGTATACACGTAAAAATTCTACTAAAGAAAACCATAACCATACGTATTATTAAATAAATAAATTTTATGTATATTAATTAATCAGGCTTGTTGATTTTTTTGACACACGCATATGTGTTCATGCTCAACAACGTTCAGCCAGTCGGATTTATTTCCTTTCCCCTATAGGCATTGTATTTCTCTATTCAAATACATCCACTAAATAAGGTTAGAATATGACCTTAACGCCAAATATCAGTTCAAAGAAAACGAAATAATAAATCACAACCTGTGATTTTCATTTCTAAAATGTCATTTTTTTAGGTTAGGCTAAAGCTTTTTTAAAGCACAAAATAAATTAAATTGCATATTTCGCTCAACATGGTCTTTCGAAAATTTGTTAGCTCCCGATCTCTATATCAGATTTGTAACTTTTGCACCAAGAAGGGGTAAGTCTGTTTGCATAAGTGTAAAATACTTTGTTGTGTACAAATATTAAGTTCAGCTCAGAAAAATGTGCTGATACTCAGAGACAGATCCCAAAAGAAGGTTTAAGTAAAGAATATTGCCAGGAGATATTTAGCAGGGAGGGAGATAATGGAAATTCAAAGACAATTACTGGAGACATTCTGCCAAAAGACAGTCCTATTTTCAATGCAATAGGAGCTGCTGAAGAATTGCTGAGTTATATTGGGTAAAAAAATCTATTGTGCACTAAACCTCTAAGAAATTTTGCAAACTAAGCCTTTTAGACTTGCAAGGGAACATGCAAATGAGGCAGAACATCAGTACACAGACAAATTAAAAAGAATCCAAACTATTATTATTGATATCAGCACTGCAATATCTCGAAATAGTAAGGTGGCTATACCCCCAGTTTATACTAAAGAATTAGAGGACTGGATTTCAGAATATGCTAAACAATTACCACCTGTAGAACAATATATTATTCCAGTATGTGTACTTGATTAGTAAATGAATACAATATTTGTATTTATTTATTTAGGGAGGTGGAGTTCCAAGTGCCTCCCTTCATGTAGCCAGATCAATCTGTAGGAAAACTGAACGTGTTATATGCCCTTTGGTCCAAAGTGAAAAATTAGACAGAGAGGTTTTAGTATATTTAAATAGACTGTCAGATTTTTTATTGACAGTGTCAAGAATAGCTGCAAAACACGATCAGAGGACAGAGAGCATTTATATTCCAAAACCTGATGAAAAAGTGCAGCTTCAGTAATTTTTAAATACAGATGTATGTCATGCTTTTATTTTGCAAATTTAATTGAATACTTCTTAGTTTTAAACTTGGAAGGTTAAATTCGTTTTGATCCTTAATTTTAGGATAATGTATCTTAGAAAACTAGAAGACATGTGAATGATACTTTATAGATAGAGGAAATATATCTCCTGTTGGATGCTTTGTTGTAATATTTAATAATGATAGTGTTAATGGAATCATATTACTACATATTTATAGCAGCTATTTGTTATTTTATTTTTTAAAAATAAAAGATTTATCAAATTTTAGTTTCATAATTATTTGTCCCTCACAAGAGGTACACAGAGCAATTACTGGATACCTACATATATCTAAGTGGTGAATAGCCATTTGGCATCCATTGTTAGTTTACATACATAATTTATGTGAACACCACATGGAAAATAAAAATAACAATACATGTTACTTAAAAAACTTCTTTAAACAGCATTGTGAAAATGAAAATTAAGATCATATCACTCTTGTCTATTTTGATAGAAATCCATTCCTGCCATTATTCTTGTAATGCAGATTCAGGGTGCAATATTATCTTTTTCTATCACTTTTTTTTACAATTTGCTAATATTAAAAGGTAAAATTTTCAAAACAGCACTGTAAGAATCTTGTCTGCTGCTTGCAAATAAACTTTTTCCTTCTTTTCCTTTTTAGGTTTTATAGTAGCCTCACAATAAGATGTGATGTAATGAAACAAACAATACATTTTCTCCACTTTTCAATTTACTTATGTATTAAAATAAACAAACCACAAAGCGCTTAAATAATTCCAATTTTGTTGGCTACGTCCAGCGCATCATAGTCCCTGGCCAGCCTGACGTACGCCTTCTTCTTACCGTCGGGCCTTATTAAGGTGTTTACTTTAGCAACATTGATGTCATACAACTTCTTAACAGCAGCCCTGATATGATGTTTGTTGGATCTGGTGTGGACCAAAAACACCAAGGTATTGTTGTCTTCAATTTTTTTCATCGCCGCTTCCGTTGTCAGTGGGTACTTAATGATGTTGTATGCGTCCATACGAGACCTGCCAAATTGTGACATAAGTAGAAAATTAAATAGGTCGAGAAATAATAACCCTCTTCAAAGGAGTAACA
This sequence comes from Euwallacea fornicatus, assembly GCF_040115645.1. Lineage (NCBI taxonomy): Eukaryota > Metazoa > Arthropoda > Insecta > Coleoptera > Curculionidae > Euwallacea > Euwallacea fornicatus. Next base: position 7,119,960 of record NC_089541.1, on the reverse strand, counting down.
AATTTTGCAATTATTTGAAATTTGAAGCAAAATAAAAAATAATAGTTATGTCTCATTCAAATGCATTTGAAGATAGTATATCATTCATTATTAATCTTAGGAGTTGCCAAATAGTTAACTTTACTGCATAAGATAAACATAATGAACTATCTTTGGGTATATGTCTATTATTTCTTAACTCAAATATTATTAATTTACTGTAATACATAGCAGTACAACATATAAAAGTCTGTCAATACAGAATGTTACCGTTTTAGCATATAGAAAATTGACACAATGAACCATGTTACTCACCTTGTAGGGACACTCTTCCTTGGATATTTTGGTTGCCTTGGAGGTCTTAAAGTGGTGGGTCTATGGAAGTGTACAGATGTTCTCAGTATCCTCTTTCTAGTTCCATGAGGTCCTTTTATAACCTATAAATGAAAAAAGTCACACATAAAAGAGACGATTCAACATGGATGACTGTAAAATATTTTTTCTTTAAATCATTTACCTTTCTCTTGACATTCAAAGCTTTAGCAACAGCTGGAGCAGACTGTGCAACTTTCTTGCCACCAACCACCTTCCCAGTCAACTTTTGTTGCTTTGAAGCAGCTTTCTTGGGAAAGAAAGCGGTTTCAAAAGGCTTTCCTGCTTTCCCTACAGCAGGAACACCTTTTGGAAATATTTCGCCCCGAGCACCTTTTTGGAGCGATTTAGTTTTTAATACAGCTTTACTCACAGGTAAAACTGTATTAAAAACTGATGCAGCTTTCTTGGCAGCTGCACCTTTAGCAGTAGGCTTGGCAGCACCTATAGTAATCACAACAGTTGAATTATTAGAACGTCTTAGATACTTTCCCTTAAATCATACTTTTAGCTGTCTTGGCAGCTCCCTTTGGTGCTGCCTTACCAGTGGCGGCCTTTGCAGCCTTAGGTGCTGCAGCTGGGGTCTTAGCACTTCCTTTGGAAGCAGCCTTCCCTGTGGGTTTTTTTTCTGCTTGCTTGGTAGATGAACTACTGGCGACTTTGGCAGCAGCTTTAGGAGCCGGTGCAGGAGTTTTTGAAGAGGACCCAGAAGCGGCACTGGCTGCTGCTGGCGCTGAAGCGGGCTTCTTTTTCTCTTCCTTTTTACCCGCTGTAAAACATTTGACTTATCACATATTTATTTCTTCCAACAAACAAAAAATTAAGAACTTAAGCATGAGCCAATTATTGCGAAGAAAACGATGCTCAAATTTAAAAGTCCGGGTATCAATAGTTATAACATATTTCGTTCTAGTAAATAACGTAGCTTTTACTGTATGGCCATGTGGTTGCAAGTTTGGCATGCATTGGTTCATGTTTTCTTCGATCCCCTGAGGGCTTTGGATGCATTTTTAAATATATAGAACCAAAACGGTTTATGATCAATATTTTACAACCTTTTGAACTTGGTAATTAACTATACTTACCAGGTTTTTCTCCTGATTTCGGTTTGGAAGGTGCCATTATCCTGGAAAAATCTCACAAAAAGGATAATAACCTCAAATTGTTCTGACACACGGAAACTGACTTCACAATTGACAATTTTGACAATAGGAAGTGACGTGCGCCATATGGCGCGTAAATTTTAAATTTTAATTACTTGAAAAGGACGATGCAAACATTCTTTACATCTGCTTTTCATTGCCGATTAATCCATTTTACGCTTGAAAAAACACGTGAATGAATATATAAGGTGAGATATATTCGACAAGGTGCAAAATTTAACAGTTCTGGAATAAAATGGAAGATATTTTTCTAGAACACGATATAATAAATAAATTTCCTGTGCCATATTCATTAGAAGCTACACCCTATGTGCAGCCAGATTTCAGTGATTTAACAAAAAGGATTTGCTTGCAAGAATGGAAAAAGAGAAACTGTACAGAAGACTCTTGGATAAACAACAGTAAATGTATTTTAGTGGGAGATGTATCTGTGGGGAAAACATGTTTAATCAATAGGTAATATAATTAATATAAATATCTTTAAAAACACGAGTAATGTAAAACACATTGACACATTCCATGCTATTGTTTACTTAAAATGTATATAATGAAGACAATCAAAAATCTGATGGATTTTATCTTAACTTCTTCCCACTACATGAGATTGAGTGCTAATATACATACATTTAACATTTACTTCTCATTTTTTTTCTTGTGCCTTATATCTTATGTATTTTTCGTTCTCAAATGAAAATTTCATCCGTTTTTTATAGGTTTTGTAGACATTATTTCGATAGCAATTACAAAGCAACCATAGGAGTAGACTTTGAGCTGGAAAAATTCTTAGTTTTAGATTCCCCTTTTAATCTTCAAATGTAAGTTGTACCCCATAAAAAATTTTAAATCTCATAGAAGCTTTAGAGCATTATTGATCATCAAATTTGCGCCTTACAATAAACAATTAAATAATTATTCAATCATCTTTTTAGTTGGGATACTGCTGGACAAGAGAGGTTTAAAAGCATTGCTCAATCATATTACCGAGGGGCTAACGGTAAAAATAAATAGATTTAAAATGAAAGAATTGTAAGTTGAAGTGAGTTCGTATATAAATTGTGATATATATTTTAGCGGTAATTTTAATGTTCGACCTCACAAACTGCGAGAGTCTCGCTAATTGTAAAAAATGGGCCTCCGAAACATTGGCCAGCACGGAATTGCATCCTTTTATATTTCTAGTGGGCTCAAAAAGAGATTTACTGGTAAATTTAAATACGAAGTCGTTGAATTAAACCCTTTCTACAGATTTTTCATCCTTCCAATTACAGGATCGTGCGGTCTATTCTAATATGAAACTACACGCACTTAAATTTGCTAAAGAATTAAATGCTGAGTATTGGAGTGTTTCCTCCAAAACTGGGAAAAACGTTTCTAAACTTTTTCGACGGATTGCAGCTTTGTGTTTTGACAAAGTTACTCAAAGTGGAAACTCTCATAATAGCAATAAAGACATTATTATAGGTCATCATTTAAGTGGTAAGTAAAAATATGTGTATTATTAATTATTATACAGTGCGAATTATATCATGTCGTTCGATATTTGTCATAAAATTTCAATTACGACGTCCAAATACAATTCTCTTCTAACATATTAATGTCCCAAAATTTCATTTTAAATAGTCTAATGGTTTTCCTTGCAAAGTTTTAAAAAATTCACCTTGAAAAATCGTTTAATTTTAGTTTAATTTTAATTTAATTTTTTTAGGTATGCGACGACCAAATCAAAAAACAAATAGAAATGTTGGAAAAATCTGTTGCAGTGCCAATTAGATATTTATATTATTGTAATTCCTATATACTTTCTATTAAAGAAGAAAAATGTATTTTCTCACATGCCCATCCTTTTAAATTTATGATTTTTAAATAATTATTATAGCTATAGAGAATGGATTAAGAGTTTCTCAATTTTGAATTGAATTGTAGTGGTACTTAATCGTTATATATTCATTGATACATGCGATGTTGCCACTTCATGTCGAATTATATGTTGCTTCATATATACTTATGTCATAACCTCAAATTGTTGTTTGTGTTTAATTTTTTGATACATTTTCACATTTTCTGTAATTTGTATTAATTTTTAGAGTATTTCAATTTATATTTTAATAATAATTTAGCGCTATTAACATTTTTCCTTTAGCTTTAAACAAGAATATTATTAAATCTTGGAATAAGCATCGGATGTCATTTATATTTCTTGCGATTTCCTATACATTTTCCACTCTTTAACTAGTAAATTTTCATTTCAGCTAACTGCAAATTTAAACCCTATCGTCTGGGAACAATATGGTTAGTATTGTATATTTCCGAACCATTAACTTCAAATTTACTTACTGCATTAACTTTTTTAGGCTCGAAATGCAGAGAAGGCAATGTAAGTAAAAACTTTAATAAAACAATTTAATTAGTCTTATTTAAACTATTCATCGATAGTCAGAATTTGCAGAAATGGACAATCTATATTTAGCTCCTTTGCTGATGTAGTTAAATATTTTTGTGCCAAACTACTCTGCACAAGTACACTCAGTAAAGAAAAATAAGTTAGTTTTTACCTGCAATGAAAGGATTTTCGACGATTAAAAAAAAATTGAATATTCCTCCTTTGGGAACCCTCTATTGGTGAGAAGTCACAATAATTCTGAAAATATTTAGGAATACTTTGCAGCAAATCTTGATACAACCTCTGAAATTTGAGAGGTGTAATCTCCAATATGTCCGTATTTATTTTACATTCACTTTAATTACTTTGAATTGATAGGACAACATTAGCTCGATGGAGGGCAGCCCAATCAGGAGAACTTGAAAAGGTGAAGAAGAGAAGACCTTACTTGGCATCAGACTGTAAAAGCTTGTATGCATGTGAGAAATGGAGAATGCAGATTATCAGAGAAATTGCACAAAAAGTGGCTCAAATCCAAAATGCAGGTTTAGGAGAATTCAGAATAAGAGATTTAAATGATGAAATTAATAAACTGCTAAGAGAGAAAAGGCATTGGGAAGATCAAATAAAAGAAGTAGGGGGCCCTGATTATCAAAAAGTAGGACCTCGCATGTTAGATCACGAAGGGAAAGAAGTACCTGGAAATAGGGGTTATAAGTATTTTGGGGCTGCAAAAGAATTACCAGGCAAGACATTATTTAAATAATACCTGAATTTGTTACTTTCATTTGCATTAAAGGTGTCAGGGAGTTATTTGAACAGGAACCTCCTCCCCCTCCTAGAAAGACCAGGGCAGAATTAATGAAAGATATTGATGCTGATTATTATGGCTATATGGATGATGATGATGGTATTTTAATACCATTAGAACTACAAGCTGAAAAATCAGGTAGAATATGTTTAAACCAGTGTTTTATTTATACTTCTACTAATATTTCTTTACAGCTATCCAAAAATCTGTATCTGATTGGAAGTCAAAAAAAGAGGCAAAAATGTCTACAGACCAGTCTTCAGAGGAAGAGGTAGAAGAGGTTAATATATATGCAGAAAGAGAGGTATATTTATCAAGTTATATATTATTTAAAGTGTTACAAAAAAGTAGGCCAATCTTTATGTGATTTTTTACTTTAGCCTCAGCCAGAAGAAGAGCCACAACATCCACTCCTAGATGGATCCCAACAAAGATTTGTAGCCCACGTTCCTGTGCCCTCTCAACAAGACATCGAGCAGGCCTTATTAAGGAGAAGAAAGCAAGAACTTCTTAATAAATATGGCATAGCAGAAGAGCAATAAAACGCTAGTTACTTTAATTTAGTTATTAAATTCTGATTTAAACTCAGAGATGAAAGATTTTCTTGGGTCAAAAGTGATTTTAACTACTGTTTTAATAGTAAATCACTAAATTTGTAATAAAAAAAATACTTTTCTAAAAAAATTGTAAACTTCACTTATGTATCACCACTCTAAGTTAGAGCAAATGACCGCAAAATGTAAAGTTACATCTTTTTCAACACAATATTAATGTTTTCTTATTGATAATGGTATTAAAGTGTACTCATTATATTTATGCATCAAAAACCGAAAATATCAGTAAATAAAAACATGTTTCTTGATTTTCAATAGAAATGTGGGTTAAATTCATTTGTATCTGATTTTGTTTTGTCGTCGATGCATCGAGAATAAAGGTATTTTTGATAACCTTTTCGTAACTTGAATCGCACCCCGGAAATAAAGAAAAAAACTTTAGTATCATAAAATGTGGATTTTTGGATCATTCACTTTTTAAGAGGATATACGGAATAGATCGTTGAAAATGCAATTTTGAACAGATATCGACTTTGAATTGAATTGTAAGTGACTAACTATATAGATACTGTGCATGCTCTACTAAGAAGAATAAAGAAGGGACTTCATAAATAATCGAATTACATATGAACAATAAAGAGGCTTCGTACGTTTGTTTAAAATCATTTTTATACATTTCAATTTTTCTTATTTATAATATGACCTGACTTATAATCTATGGTAAGGTGCTATCATGTTTCAACATTCCCCTACAAGTTAAGGCGAATTCTAATACCGATTGACAGAGTCTCATTTTGTTGGCTTTCTCCCTGAAAAATAATTTCCTTTAGCTCTAGCTAATATTAGCTTTGAAATACGCACCTTAACACTATTTTAATAAAATTGTTTTTTTGTTGAGCACTTATTCTTGGAGACGGAAAATTCTCTTGGGTTAAAAGTGAGTTCAACCACCGGCTTAAATTATCACAGTATTTCTTGTTTAACGCTAAAAGTATATCACTTAAAAGGTCTATGCTCGAACGAGGGGTGGTACTTCCTGCAAAAACAAAAAATTAAAAGGTTATATGGAACATCTCACAAGGCCTACCTAAATTTAAAAGTATTCTTAACACCAGACTTTCCCCGTAAGTTTGCACTATATCCACCTGCGACATTTCCCTACTTTGAGTGATAAAATTTACTAGAAAACTGGAAACTGCTTTTACAGTCTGAGTTTCTGGTAAAACTAGGCATAATATAGCTGAAAAAAAAATTATTCAGGATTGAAAAATGTTTCGATCCAATGAACTCAAGTACCACATTGAAATAACGCGGCGGTATCCAATTTATTGGCAAACAGCAGCTGAGGAACTTTCTTGATTAGATTCGTTAGCAGGATAAAGAACCCTTCTAAAACGTCTGCTATATCGGACAGCTGATTTTTGTTATTACTCTCAGAACAAAGAAGTAAAGTTCTGTTGCATATTTCTTGTACTAGCTGTTGATTAATCGTATATAAACCTGGTTCTTTTCCAAATAATATCAAAACCTGGAACACACCGAAATTCGACTATACGTTTATTTAAGGTCATTAGGCGAAAGTACTGATAAGTGTATCCGGTATTTAAATGTCACAGAAACCAAGATACTAACCAATATACGTGTTAAATGTATAGAAACTTACGGTCTTAGCCACTACTAAAATGTGCATCTGAGGACGATCTATGTATATTCTCACTATTATCTGCAGGATATCTTCTATTAAGGGCTTGCAATCATCTTTTAAAGTAGTCAAGACGTATTTAAACAACATGCTTAAATCCTATAGGGCAAAATCCTGTAAAATCAAACATATCTCCTTTTTTCAAGCTTACCAACATTACATCCATATCATCACAATAATTCTCGGCAATTTTCTTATAAAACGACATGGTATTTTTCATTATAAGATACACAGGCTGCTCTACGCTCACTCCCGGCTCTGGTTCGATGTAAAGAGAGTTAAAGAGGGCTGATAGAAGTTTGAGGCGTGATATCAAAGACATTGCAACACTCGGAGACTAAAATAACGTTATTTAGTAGTTCAACTTGAGAGATGTGGAGAAATTGCTTTACCGGTTCCTGTAGAACTAGTTTCTGAATTTCCTCGAAAGTGGGAGCTAGAGTTACGTTCAGATATTCCATTACTCTATTCATGGGCATAATGCTTAGAACTCTACCTATACTGTACATCAGTCTTTTGCTGTCCGTTAACTTTAAGGAACCACTTTGGATAACTACCTGTAAACAACATACTGCAGGTTTTCATAATTTCTTAGGCATAGCCATTGATCTCAAATTATATTTAATTTATTTTAAATTTAGTTTTGCATTCAAAGTGCCATTTAAAATTTCTTAAGGCCCGCTATTAATATAGAGATAGTGTAAGGTGTAAAACAATGAAAGAGCCCCCGTAAATATTTCTCTGCAAGTCGTGGAAAGTTGTCTTGGTAATATGAATATTGATTTAATAAAGATAACACTTACTGGATATAAAGCCGTATTTCCGTTTTATTTTACTTTCTCCGTTCTGTTAGGTGTTCTCTGAGAAAACGTAGTCATAAATTTTTTCCCCAAAAATAGAATTCAAACAAAAAACCTACCGTATCGATAACCTCGTAGATCTAATTAACCACCTAATTAAATGTTTCCGGAATCAACGCCTATATTTTAAGTCTCATCATATTGAGTCGGCACGTCACTTGCGTGTAAATTAAAAAATTCTGAAAATGCCCCTCCCAAAAAATGCCAAAGCATCAGTGTATGCTCTCAAAAAAGTTGTCAAATCCAGCGCGGACATGTACGATGATTTAGAAGAATCGAAGAGAGGAAAGCAACTTCTTAAACCGAAAAGTCAGCTAGATTTAACAGAGTCGGAGCTGAAGGAAATCGTCGCTAAGCAATTGTCATCCGCCAAAGCTGAACTACCAAACAGCTTGGTGGAATTCAATTTTGCCTCAGGTGAGTTCGTAAGTTTACCTCCTCCAGGTAATATGGTTATCGCCTACGAGACCCAAGGAACATGCATACGCAAGGATTCTGATGAAGCGCAATTGCAAATGATCGAGCAGGGCATTGAGAGTTTTGAAAATTCGTCGGAGTCATCTATTGAAGTCGAAGCTCTCGCGCAAGTTCAAGAAGGACCAAAATTTGAGGGTGTGGATGAAAATGTGGAGGAAGGTGAGATGGTGGAGCCTAAGGATGAGGAAGCTGATGATGCTCCGAAACATGATAAGCAAGAGGAGGAACCTGAAGGGGAGGGTGAAGAAGGTGAGGGTGAGGCTAAGGTGGAAACGACCAAAGCGCCGATGAAAGGAGGGAAGCCACGGAAATTGACCAATCAGTTTAACTTTTGCGAGAGGGCTACGCTAACATACAACAATCTAATGAGGGCTCAAGAAACACAAACGGTCCCGCCGCCTATGGCCACCTTTTCAGCGAACGTGCTGCAATGGGTTATATACGACGATTATCAAAAAGATTTCGAAGCGCAAGAACTCGAGAAGGAATTGGAAAGAGAGAAGAAAGAAAAAGAAAAAGCTCCGGTATCGCGGCAACTTGCAGTGAAGAAAACTCCGGGTAGGGCGCAGCTAAGTGAAGCTGTTCAAGGCAGAGTCCTGGACTGCTGGAAGGTTTTGGAGAGGATGATTAATCAAAATACTTACGACGACATTGCTAAAGACTATAGATATTGGGACGATCCTTCTGATGAATTCAGAGAGGAAGAAGGAACGCTTCTGCCATTGTGGAAATTCACTTATGAAAAAACCAAGAAAAACACTGTCACAGACCTCGAATGGAATCCTTATTACTACGATTTGTTTCAAGTTTGTTTTGGCTTTTTTGATTTTTTAAAGCCTACAGTTGACGGCGCAGTATGCATGTTTACTTTGAAAAATCCGTCCTTTCCAGACTATATATGTACGACAGATTCGGGAGTTATGTGCGTGGATACTCACCCCAAATATCCTTACATGGTGGTCATAGGCCTTTATGATGGTAATGTGCAAGTATTTAACGTGCAAACAACATGCAAAACTCCAGCATATAAAAGCAACAGCGTGAAAAACAAACATAAAGGAGTAGTGTGGGAGGTAAAATGGGCCCCAGATCTTCCAGACGGAGAACTGAATTTCTATTCGGTTGCCACCGACGGATTAATCAATAACTGGGTTTTGATGCAGAACGAGATGGTGGTGACTACCATCCTGACTTTATATCTGGACAATGAACCTGTACCTGGACCTGATGGGACCCATCTTAGGATGAAAGGCTGCGCCACCTGCATTAGATTACACCCTAAAAAACCTCTAACGTATTTGGTGGGCACTGAAGAGGGCCAGATATTCAAGTGCAGCACTGTTTACAGTTCCATGTCGGTGTTTACTTACAATGCTCATTTACTTCCAGTGGACAGATTGGACTTTAACAGATATAATACCGATATATTTATATCATGTAGCTCAGACTGGAGGGTTAAAATATGGGAGGACAACCGTAAAGAGCCTCTGTTTGTTTTCGATTTAGGAGATCGCGTTGGGGACGTTAAATGGGCTCCGTATTCATCTACAGTCTTCGCAGCGGTCGCTACCGAGGGGAAAGTGTACGTTTTTGATTTAAACGTCAACAAATACAAGCCGATATGTGTTCAGGCAGTAGTATCGAGGAGACGTAATAAACTGACCAGGATTTCGTTTAATCCGAAATTGCCGATTATCATTGTGGGGGATGATAAAGGATGTGTGACAACATTGAAACTGTCACCCAACTTAAGGATACCGTGCAAAGCCCCAAAGAAGCAGCAACATTTGGATCAGTGGACTTTACAGTGTATGAAATTAGATAAATTACTGTCACTCGTGAGGGAGCCTGTAACTTTGACTTTACCAGATGATGCAGCAGGCACTGAAGAGTCTTAGGCGTTTGATTACGTGATATTGTAAAATATAGTATTTTAATTTTATGAAATATATTTTTATTACCTGAAATAAAATAATTTTATTTCGTATATCTACTCGGCAAAATATGACATACGATACTGATACAATTAATGAAAGATGCAAAATTTTATGATCATTCACAGGTGTTTTTTTAGTACTACAGTTTATAATTATTGGTAAAATTAGATGTTGGTAGGAACTATTTCTCATACATTTTTTAGGATCATATTATTAATATATTGTTAACTTTACCTGCAAGCTAAACTCCATCAAAACGTTGAAATAGGCTTCTATTGATATTAGCTTAATGTTAAATATAAACTTACCTGTGCTGTAATTAGAATATGATCTACATAGGGCAGAACCAATTTCTGGCAACTATGGGTAATGTCTTTCAATGCTAATGTGGCACTAGTTGATACTTCTGGATTTCCTAGGCATGATATTACAAGAGGTAGGACATTGCCCAAAAGTTCAGGGTGATCAGTGAGCCACTCAGAATAGGCACCTAAATGATAAATAAATAAAAAATAAAAAAAGGAGATACAAAAACATAGAAAGATAGTGGGTAATTTTTTTATCACTGTTAAAGATCAAATTTTACCTATTGTTTCTAATGCTGTGCCCAAAACCTTCACATGCAAATCGCTAAATGGGATTTCCTTTATAGTCTCCATCAATTTAGGCAGGTACAAATTCTCCATTTCAATACTTTCTGCAATGGCGTAAAACGCATGCAAACATGTCTCTATTTCATTCCATTTTGGTTGGCTTGAATCCCGTCCTTCCTTATTAAGAACTTCGTTCAGTTTCACGCTTAAAATATCCAGCATTTCCAGATTTAATGTATTATAGCAATAGATGTAAGTGTCTGCGATATCCTGTCTGTAGCAGCGAAATACCTCTTTATCGTCTAACGTCCAACTAGTATCATCTACTAGAGGAAGCATAGATTTCCTTAAAAGAACACACACTAATTCCCTATAGTAGGGTTTGACCATCAGCAGTAATTTCGGGCAGTCGGCCGTGAAAAAGGACAGAATATCTTCCTAAAATTTTAGAATTAAATTAATGAAACTGTTGAAGTTACTGCAAATTTACTTGCAAAGTGTACCAGAAACCAAAGGTCATGGTACTGCTGGATTCATCAGTAGGATAAAGCCCAGGCAAATTTGTACATTTTAATATTGAACTGAAGAGGTCAAAACTAATCCTTTGTCCATCAGTATTACCAGATCTCAGATTATCAATAAAGATTTTTGAATGCGAGTCTGCGACAGTAATAATAAGGCCATACAAATTAGTAATAACATCCTAAAAATTAATCAGCCTTTTAGTCTCAATTCTGTTGAACCTCGAGATTAATCAATTACCTTATTTAATGAACTAGTTTGAATCTCAGTATCAATTATTTTCTCAAACTTATAAAGCATACTAGCCACAAACTTGGTAACATTATATGTGTACTTTGAAGTATCTGGATGCTGCACTATGGCAGTTAGAGCCTCAACAGCCACTTCAGACAGTTCCATTTCTTCACCAGACAGACATTCTGGGTCACTTTTATTCCTGAAATACCATACTTTTCAAAATAAGACATTGGAAAATTTGTAATACTCACCAATAAACATAGCAAATAAGATCAATTAAAAGATTGCAAATTGAGTCACATTCTTGTATATTCAAACCACCAGGTTGCATCCAAGCTGAGCCACATCTGGCTGCTGTTAGGTAAGTTGTTAAATTCATCATATCAAATCTAAAATGCATCAAATAATCTTTTTGCTATAAAAATAACCACAATTACCCTTTATCTGGGAGAGGCATCAAACACATTTCTACTACTTTTAGAATATCTTTTGATACCTCTTGGAGCACTGTTCGAACTCTATTTCTTTGAACTCTAGATAAAGTTGTACTTTGGAACTGAAATGTGTTTAAAATGTGATTTTCTCAATACCTACCTTATTAGAAAACAAAACTACAATTCCATTAAAAGCAATCTTACCTCTTCAGGAATAACTGTTAAAATTTCAAGTAAAATCCAAATAACCCTCTCTGATTCAATAGTTGGTAGATTGTGAGGCTGAAAACTGGACACCAGCTCCTCAAAAGCATTGGGCCAATGGGTTGGTATAGTGTGAATTACATATGCTGACAACTGCAACCCCATCAATTTTTGTACATATTAATTTGTATAATGGAAGAAACTTACAGCAATACAAAGTCGATTTAATACAATTTTTGGCCCCATTGCATAGTTAACAATGGCTTCCAGTATTTTCTTTTTAAGGTATTCATAGTGGTCTTCTGGCACTTCATCCCAGTGTTTCATTAGTTTGGTATGTAAGGTGGTGGCAGCAAAAAATTGCACCTGAAAATTCTAGCCCAAAAATGTATATTTCCTTATCACTTATTAAATATTTATATAAAGATTAAATCACTGTAGAAGAGAGAAGAGCTTTAGTATAGGAAATATTACTAGTATTTCTTTGCATTTGATTATTTTATTTTTTAATTATCTCTCATTAAAACATCTATGGCTATTAAATTCTACAAAATCTTATATCTCTTGGAAAAACATTTCTTAAATAAGTGCCTAATCCAAAAACCTGATGATAACATAACCAGAGCTCAGGCTCTGCTCTCTCCACCCTGCACATAAACTAACACAGTATAGGTACTACAATAAATGAAAACTTAAAAGTGTTAACAGATAATGAGGAAATATGTAATATAGATTCATCCAAAAAGGAAGCAAATCAACTCCAGTCAGAAATATGTATTTCAACTTATATGGTATCATGCACTATCCATTGTTAGCTTTTTGCATATGATAAAGAAAATTCTCACAGCTATGAGACTTACTGGACTGGGAAAATAACAAAGTGTATATTAATAACTGAAGAACACAATTTGTACAGTTCTCTAAACAAATCTTCACTTACCCTCTGAGGGTCAAGAAGGTCCCATACAAAAGACCACGCTTGTCGCGAATTTTGCGCTTCATTGAGCCACTGATGAGCCTCCGCTTGTTGGTTTGCCTCGGCTCTATAAAATAGCGCGACTGCTTCTTCTAAATTTTGCACTGTGAATTCCATTATTGAAAAGCGATTTTTACAAGATCAATACAAAAAGCCCTTGTATAATTGAAGGGTTTATTTGGGTTTAGTAATAATAATAATAGTTATATTTCTTCATTATTTTCGTTCTTTTTTTTTTAATAGACGGATTCCGATGCAGGAATTACTTATTTTATTATTTATTACTAAATTAAACTAAATAGACCAACATTAACAAACAGCTGATTTTTGACATCGCTTGCTGTCATTAATAGTATAAACGTCAACTTACTATTTTTTATATGGACTTTTAGGGCTTTTTGTTTAATAAATTGTGTTAATAGAGCAAAAAGAGTATAATTTTTAGATAAAAACAGATAAAAGTCAAATCATAACATTATCCTAACCTCAAATAGTTTTTCATTTAATTTTAGAATTTTATTTTTATAATTTACAGTTTAAGGAAAAATATCTTCGTTAAAAGTTGTCTTTTCTATCCCTTTTACGTAATTTAATTGTTAAACCATAAGTTGTTGATACAAAGTGAAAAATGATATCTGAAGAGTGTCCCGTGGTTAGAAATGCGCCCCAGCAAGACCTGTTAAATGAGTTAAGAACTTTCATCAAAGGCACACGTAAAAAGGAGAAGCAGATATCTGTAGAATTGACAAAGACTGCTTTAATATTGCTTCGGAAACTGCCCTCCAGCAGAGAAGCAATATTTGAATACTTTTGTACTGTGTTTGATGCTGCAGCTTCTAATTATATTGAGGCAATAGAGGTAGGTATTTAGTATAAACCGTAATAAAATTGAATTTATGGGCATGTAAGATGTGTCTTGAAAGGTTGCGAACCAAAGTTAATATATTAAAAAACCTGTTAAAAGATAAAACGGAATATGTTCTATAGTGTAAAGAATAACAAAATATGACAACAATATTCATTTAGAATTTACCTATCTACTCCTTTGAATATAAATGTGTTCACAAGTTTCTTTACTGAGATACTGAGTGCTAAAATTCCAATTTTATTTTATATCCTATATAATACTAGAAATGTTTACAAATAGCTTTTTGACCAGAAGGATAGACTTCCACATTCACTTATGCTATTTTTCATTTCTCCTAGACTGAAATCAATACAGGCAAACCTTCAAATCCACCTGAATCAGATGAACTGATTGTATCAGATATCCATGCTGCCTTGGTAACTTTAATTTCAGAAAATACCATTTCCTGGGCACCCACTATAAGTACCTGGTCATTGGAATTACTAGGTGAAATTTCTACCAAATATTCCAGAAGAGCACATATTACATCTAGTAAGTAATTATCTAGAAATGTATTAAACAAAAAAAAATATATATGTATATATATATGCAATTTTGTTTAACTCCAGATTTAAATGAAACATTGCAGTTGTGGATGGCCTGCAGAGCCACCAGGACATTGGTTGATATAAACACAAAATGTTTATCTAGTCTTATTCATTCAGATACAGAGAGTTGCATTAGTGCATTATTAGGTAAAATAATCTTTCACGGGAATAAGTAAATAATGATCTTAAAATAAAACTTTGTTGATTCAGACACTTCAGTGAAGCAGTCTCCAAATTTTGATTGGGTTGTTGCACATGTGGGAAGTTGTTTTCCAAATACAGTGATCACTCGTGTGTTATCTGTTGGCTTGAAAGATTTCCTGCAAAACAGATCTTATGATCAAATAAGGAGCTCCCCAAAATTGAAATCTGTTGTAGGCATTTTAGGCCATTTAGCAGGCAGTCATGCTAAAGATATTAGGCAAGCAATAATAGAAGTGTTTATGGTACTAAATTTGTTTGTTATTTTCTGAATTTTGTGTATCAAATTTAATTTTAGTGGAGTTTGAAGAAGTCTTTCTCAGACTCTGACTTGATCCAAGCTCAAAAGAAGGCCACAGTCCCATATATTTTGCAACTTGTTTATTTATCCAATACTTTACTCTCCTCCATCTGCAATGAGACTAGAAATATTTGTAAGTACTAATTATACACTTAAAACCATGTATAACTAAAAACAATTTCAAATTTAGTGACTGTTGATATTATTGGGAAATTGTGCCATTTTACTGATGACTGGATCAAATACTTTGGAACTCCAGAAGCTTTAGAGGTATGGAATAGTGAAAAAATTTTTAAAACTACTATGAACTTCTAGGATCATCTAGTGTCTCTTATATTAAAATGTGAAACTGGGGGAGTGCAAATTCTTAATTTAATCATGAGTTGCGCTCAGGTGACCAAGTTGAAAGGTTGTAATGATTCGGTGAAAACAGATATTAGAGGAAAGGCTTTAGATTTGTTAGGTTAGCTTTTCATAGTCTGTTTATTTGAAATTCTATGATTGTATTTGTAGAAACCATTCTTCAAGATATGGAGGAATCAGTGAGGCATGCAAATCCAGTTGAAATATTGTCTTCTTGTGCTAAAAATATGTTTGAAATCAACGAAATGCTTTTAAGTTCGAGTAAAGTTGTTTCAACAACTGCGTTCCGTTTGGTTTTGTATTTGGGTATTCATCCATTTAAGTTAAAAAATATTTCTTTACAAAGCAAATGTTTTAGGTCGTATAAATCCTTCAGTGATAGTAAATTCCGTCACTTATCTACTAGAATACGCAACGAATCCCGATCAATTGGCGTTAATCATCAAACTTTTAACTAACGAACTTGTAGATAAAACTGTGCAAGCCTATGCTGATAAAGGGGGTCATTTTTCGGTAGTGCTTGAGCAAATTTTAAGCAGAAACATTCAGAAATATTCCCAGTCGAACGAGGAAACTCTTGATTTGTCCCAAATGTGGACTAATTTATTGATACTTTTAGAATGGGAAAAAAATGGAAAAGTGACGCTTTTGGCTTCTTGCATCATATCCCGGGCTTTGGAAGAGAACTTTATCAGTTTAACTTCAGTGTTTTCAAGTGAAGTTCATCATATGCATATTATAGCAGAAGTATTGGATAAAACTGAGATCCCAACCTTGAATGCTTCATATAATCCGCCTATCAGAGTTATATTGAACTTGACTCAGTCGGCTGTAAACTACTTTTTTGCGTGCTGTGCGAGCGAAGGTAAGTTTATGGGGGGATTTAAGTTAGTGTAAGACATTTTATGAGGGTGTTCTGTATC
Source organism: Euwallacea fornicatus (assembly GCF_040115645.1). Taxonomy (NCBI): domain Eukaryota; kingdom Metazoa; phylum Arthropoda; class Insecta; order Coleoptera; family Curculionidae; genus Euwallacea; species Euwallacea fornicatus. Next base: position 7,103,516 of record NC_089541.1, on the reverse strand, counting down.
TAAAAATGAGGTGAAAAAATATTTTGAAGCTTATTGCTTATAGCTCATGCAGCTTTTTGGATATTTAATTTAAATTTATTGTGGACAGGATATCTGATTTTATTTAAATCTTAAATCAATAGTTATGGAACTTATGAAAAGTGCCCATGGCTTATTTGCAAAAAAATGGTAAGAAATATTAAAGATTTTATTCTCTAAAATAGCTTCATATTAGTAGGTATAAGGGTGAGTAAGCGTACTACTTATTACTATAAACAAGACAAAAATTATGCGACTAATTTGTCGTAACTTGATTTTTCCTGAGAAGTCTCGCTGATTAATTACATTATCAAGTCAAAGATTAAATATTTAATAAGCACAATAATATGAAGTATTAAATCTGAACAAAATGCAATTTTAAAGAGCTGCACACAAAGTAAACTCTGCAATATCTTTGGCTGCGTCTTTTCCTGCATCTTTTAGCTCATTAATGGCGCAAATTTCCAGATTTTCAAGCAGTCCAGTGATGAGTGCGACAGTTTTAGTAGCGTCTTCTGCTATTTTAGCGGGAATTGTCACAGCGTCTTCGGCAATAGTGGCTAGCAATTTGGCATAGCATTTCGCCTGAGAGAATACATTACCCGAGCAATCATCAATTTGCTGGTTAATAGTGTCCAAGTCTTCGACAATCTTTTTCATATTGTTCAGGATATCATTGACGTAATTTTGAGCTTGGACCACCTGTTTATTTAAACAATTTTCCAAATCGGAGGTCAAGTTACTTGGAATGTTCCCGAAGTCTGTTACAATATATTCGCAGCCACTTATGTCGATTCCTATATGAAACAAATTGAAATTTGACGGAGCTGTTTCGTAATATACATTGAATGCATACCCTTTTCTTCAGCTTTCGCAATCAAATCATCTAACTCTTTTCTAAACGGAGCTAAAACTTTGTCAATTTCAACATTCGCTGATTTTTCTAACTCTGAAACTTTCTCTAGTACAGTATTAAAGGCAGAGTTTACTACGTCTTGAGCTTTTGTTATGGCAGCATCTACCTTCTGCAACATTTCATGTAAAGCCTTTTGGACGTCTTCTTTGTCAAATTGCACTGCATTATTTGAATTATGCAACATTGGGCGAGCCTTTAAAGATGAGGGTGGGATTTGCTGAAAACATGGATTAATTTAACTGTAAATTGAAAGTTTGTTTAATTTTTTACTTACCTTGCCTAGAATAGTTATGAAAAGCGTGAAGAAAATACAAATTTTTAAATACATCATTTTTTAATTTTTATTTGCCGAAATGGTTGTATGAAATTGTATTGTAGTAGTAGAGCTTATTAAGAATATCAGATGGTATGATTTCAAAATGGCCTGTTTTACTCATTTATACTTTTTCCAAACAATAGCTGAGATTTTACTTAAAGATAATAAAAGTCTGTTTTAACATATGTGAATCTTTAAATGGGATGCCCCATAAGCAATTGTTTGATTGAGTGCTTGCAGTATTGTAAATTTCTGAGTGTTTTTCATTGTATACACATATATCAAAATACATCAATTAAAGCGCAATTTTATATCGATGTGACGACATTCTTTCACGCAAAATATTTTTTTTGCAAAATTTAGTCATGACATTTTTTTTACTTGAAATTTTAAGTGTTTTTCTCGAAGTATAACAGTAATTAATAAGTGTGATTTTCAAAATAGTTTTTGACCATGGTATCAAAGGGTTTCCTCTCTGTTAACTTATTTAGTCAAATTATATTAATAAGTAGTATCCTAATTTACATGGCCTAGGTGAACAGGATGCAAGCAAAGAAAATGAGCAGCTTTAAGAATATTTTTGGATTTTTGGAAATACTGTAAATAATACTGTTAAATGTTTGAAACTGAATATCCATAGCGAGTTAGAAATCCTCCTTATATTCTTAATCAAGGGAAATCGTGTTGCTCCCATTTCTTGATGACATACTTTTTTTGGTATTATTTGAGCACTCTGGGTATGCTTCTATTGTTCAGTTTCAGCTCTCGTAATTTTTACTATATTAAGTCTCAATCGTCCAAATGCAACTGTTATTAATTATGTTTTATTTCTCTGAGGGGATCATTGAGATTTGAAATAACCAATTCAATAGTCTAATTTTAAATGTTTTTATAGATAATTATGGTATATTAACGAAATGACCAATCGCTCTATTTCTAGGAACAACAGTGAAACTATCAGGCTGCAAAAAGGCTTCCCAAATTTTAAAACGACTTTGCATCTATTCAAAAGTAGCGAAAGTACTAGCGTTACGAGAATTGCTGGAACGAGCTCTATTCCGAAGCGACAACGTTTTATTCGGAGCTAAAAACAGTGTTGTGCATGATAGCAGCGAGAAAATGCTCCTAAAACAAAATAAAAATATTGTAAACCAGAAAATTAATTATCGTTTTTTGAATTTTCATAGATTCCAGTATTTTAGAATAAAACCATACCGTTGACAAAACACTCTACGGTTTTCAATGGCGGCATCATCGGCTTAGGCAAGAGAAAAGCATTCGTGGAGAACAATCGTTCGCCGGATGTAGTAGCAGCAAATACTACCGAATTAATTTGCGTATTAAAAGCTTGTTGTTCTTTACCAGAAGGGAACAAGTATTCCGAAATTTCTCTGGATAGTATGACACTATTGTCGTTGCTTTTAGTGCAATTCGTCAGTCCCGATGTTATGTATAACGGGCTGCCTTGGCCCGAGGAAGAATTTTCCAAAGTATGATCAATTTTTAAATTAGGGGTATATCCGAGTATACAAATCAATTTAACTCTACATTTTAGGTGACGATAGAGCGTGATTTGTTCATACGCAGAATATTCACCAACACCCCTTTGCTTTGGGATCTACTAAGCTTTGTAGCAGTGTATCGTCCGGCACTCTGCTACTGTTCAGTATTAATACGAGCTTTGACCGCAACACTGATCCATCAGTGGAAAAGTATGGGTGACCAAAGCCGTGAAAGCGGTCATGAAAACTACCTCAATCTCCTTGACACCACCATCAAAGTCATTGATGTCATGTCTTTAGGCCAGCTATTGCCGCCTCCTTTGTGCAATATCCGGGATGTATTGCCTTCTTTGCGCTGTTTTGAGGTATTGCCTGTATCATTATTTACTGTAGTTTAATGATTCGGTTTCAGATAGTGGATATTTTACGGGATTGCATTTGGTGTTATATGAGAGATCATATTCCGTCTCCGGCATTGTTTGGTTGCGACACCAACGGGATTCACTGGAGGGATCCCATAACAGCCAGACCCCCCGAACGTTACACGAATACTTTGCGGATAATAATGCAGAGAAATATTGAAAACTTAGGTCATATGTATTCTCAGATGTTTATTAATATTCCGAGAAACGAGTAAATTTCAACAACACTTTTTTTTTTTTAAATATCTTATCAGCTGAAATATTGTTATGGTTGTGAGTGGATGAATTTATGTTTTATTTGTCCGACTTGTGACAAAGTTCTGAGAAGTGGAAATTATGCAGTTGCTTTCTGAAAGGACATGTTCTGGATTATATTTCTCGTTTTTAAGTGAACCAAGTTTTCTTTTGTACGTAGCGTCATAAAATTGTTGTCAATCTTTAAATCAAGATAAAATAAAATTGGCAAATAAAAAAAAAATTTTATTGATGTATCTAGCTGGAGTTCATACGATAATAAGGGAAAATAAGTGAAAAATAAATACAAAGCAAGTAGTGCTTGACGTTATTTCAAATTATCCCATTATGATATTCCTGAAGTTTGATAGGCTAATTTACGAAAAAAAAACAGCTTATCTTACTTAAATGTACATAAATAAATTTCTTTCGAGACGTATTTATTTTTAAATAATCGTAAGGTAAACGAATGATTGTGAATGAAGGTGACAACAAAAACCCTAAAGTAAAAATGAGCTTTTATTTCGTATCAAATAAGAAAACTACAAACACTCGATATATCAAAGTACAGGTACTACGACATTTTAATAACATTGATCAGTCTTAAAAATAACTATGTATCTACTTAAATCTACGACTAGAAATCACGTTTACTCAACACAGCCAAAATATAACACTCCCTTATAAATCTAACTAAACCTTACATAAATGACAATATCCACTAAAAATCGTGCAAGTTTACTTGTAACCTGTTAAATTCATCATCGCTTAAAAACGACCATCTATAGCCCAAAATCTGAGACACCTCTTTCTCAACCAACTCGTGTAATTTGCTGTTGGTTTTTAGCCAACTGTAAAATTCATCGGTCCACTCCAAACTTCTGGGCCAATCACATTTGTCAAAAACTGCATTTTCGCGAATGTGCAACCATTTCAAATTACGCCCTGTGTAAGCTAGCAAAAGTACCGTTGAAGTAGAGATTTTTTCCGTTATTACCTAGAAGAGGAATTAAAACATTTATTTGTTAATCTAGCAAATTTACTGTTGCCGCATTTTCCGTAGCCGATATGAGTTGAATTTAAGCAATAAAATTGGATTTTTGCCTAGTCAAACAGCAAAGTTTCGCAAACATTGCGATGAAAAAATAATTACGATAATAAAAAGTCTCAACTAACCAGGGTTGTAAGATATTTGCAAGACCTCATAAGTAAGACCAAATTCTCATCGTTTCTATCCGAAAAAGATTTGTCCGTTTGAAACTTTGGTATATTCAAATGTCCGTAAGTTCTTAGATCTTGTCCAAACAGATCTATGGCAGTTATTAGAGTATCAGCCGATATCTGAAACAAGAACTTCAGTAACACATGTTGCATTTTTAGCAATAAAGCTTGCCCCAATATATGGTGAATCATATAAGATGGTTCGAATTGGGGCGCCTTCCTGCCACACCATAGATTTGACATTTTTTTCCTTGCCTTCCAACTGCAAATGCACGCTCAGGCCTTGATTCTGCAATCGAACCTTTTTCCAACTAGACGGAGAAACAGGTTTAATGAAACCTCCGTCTGTGGTATATCTATTCTGTATTATGTGCAAGTGCTTTAAATTGGTGAAACCCAGCAATTCCACCAAGTCGTTTCCCAGGTTTTGAGGACTGATGTGTAATTCCTAGAAACGCCATTATAGCAAAGGGTTACTATTTCTTAGTGAGCAACTCACAAAAAGATTCAAAAATACTCCAACATGCAATATCTGATATGGCGTTTTAGTGGTATTAACCAAACTCAGTTTTTTTAAGCTTAAACAACAAGTCTGGCAGACTTCGTCTAACAAAAACTGGGCTTCGCTCGGTTCCAGCATCAAATCTACTAATTCCAGACTTTGCAGTTTATTCAAATTGCTCATGAGTCTCTTGAGCCCTTCTAGCAACTTGCCTCCGGTTCCAAAGAGTCGCACTCTGTCTTCATCATCTTCTTCGTTCATGTCGCAGGGAAATGTAAATTTTAAATGATGGATATTGTTGCCAACACCGATAACCTCGTTGTTTCTAGTGATTTGCTTCTCTATGTACCAGGACAAAATGTTCATAAACTCGTATAAGTTGGAAAAGTTGAACATGGGTCTGATGATGAGTCTTTTGATGTTACGGCCAATTGTTTGAAGGCAAAGGGATGTTCTGAGATGGTCGAGGACGTACTGGAAAGAAAAATAAGTTACGTTAATGGTGTGAATTCTGTAACAATCTTTTCGTTAATGTCACATTCCTGATTGTTGTAACTACGAGGAACTCTTTCAGATTTTTCTTTCATTTGAAGTGATTTAAAGAGAAATCCTTAAGATTTCTTGAGTAATATGTACGTTTCTGGGACATCCACGCGGTTTGGAGAAATTAAAATTTCTGATATTCCTTGTTCCTATCTAAACGGAAACTTCTAAATAACACGTGATGGTCTGAATAATTAATACACATTTTTCACACACAAGGCAACAATCAGGGTTACGTGTTAAATTGTTTGACGGATTAATAAGAAAGTTTGTATCTGCAACTGGTTAAAGGCATCAGCTTCCTTAAAGGATGATTTTGTGTTTCCCCGATATTCTTATTTATGTTATGTAGTATACGAGCTTATCGATGAGAGTATAAATATTTGTACATCTGTCGAAACACAACTGATGAATCGGGTTGATAACGGCTGCGAACCTTAATAATAAACAAATAGTTGTTTCTAGCGAATGATTCACTTAATACTTAGATAGTACTATAATATGTGTGTAGTAATCAGTCGAATAAATGTTTGTAAATTCGGATATTTAGTGTTTGTAACATAACCAAATAAGTGAAATGGAATTAGGCCTTTTATCTACAATTTTCATCAACGGTTTGGAAAACTTTGAGAGCAGTTTAACTGAATTGGTGAAATCTTTTTTATGCAACGACAAAAAAAACTGCTTAGTCTTAGAATCTACTGATACTAAACCAGTAGCAATTTTAATCTTACAAACCTTAAGGCAACTGACCTTGCAAAAGGACTTTCTAAAATATTTAGATCGGAAAAATCAAGTTTTCGCCGAATGGCAGCAGTTATGTGATTTTATCAAGGAACAAGAGGAGTGGCCGGATTTCAATAAGGAACTGTTCGTTTTTTAGATGACGCAGAATTCTCACTTAACAAAATACGAAAGAGTTTTGAAAAATTTAGTGAGTATGTTACTAGAAAAAGAATGCAGATCAAAGCTTATTTTGATCACACCAAAATATGAAATATTGAACCGATGCTTGGAAAAGGTGAAGATTGCAATAAAACTTCCAGTGAATCAACTTAATACACATCAGGAAGAAATTCCAAAACATTTGGTACAGACACCTGAGATATCTCGAGCAATGTATGAAGCGACGTTCAAAGGTCAGTTTCGAAATATAAAGGATACGTACTTGCCTTACAACCACATCTCTAACAAAAGTGCTGGTCAAAATAAAAAAGAACTTTTACTCGCAGCTGCAAATGAAGGACAAAAAAACAGAACGAATTGTTTATGCGTTGTCTATGCTAATGTACAAGTACGGAATAAGCGTAACCCTCTGCACCTTGCGAGCCGAAAGGGCCATAAAGCTGAAATGGTGAAACTATTACGGCATACTATTAACATTGATCATCGAGGGCAATATCAAAGAACCGCCCTACATTGGGCCGCAGAAAAAGGTCATAAGGACATAGTAGTGCTACTTTTAAGGAAAGGGGCTAACCTAAAACTAACGGATAAATGGGGTTTTACTGCCTTGCATTTGGCAGCGCGAAATGGGCATTTGAATGTCTTAACAGCTATTCTAGACTACAACAGTATAATAATTAATTACAATTCGGAATCTAAACAAACAGCTTTGCACTACGCTGCTACCAATAACCACACAGCTATTGTTCAAAAATTACTGGACTTTCGCGCTAAAACTAATGTGAGTGATGCCAATGGGAACACTCCTCTCCACTATGCTGCAAGTAACGGTCACAAGATTGTTGTCTGCAAGTTACTGCAGCAGGAAGCTAAGGCCTGCTGCAGAAATAAGAATGGGAACACTGCAATTCATAACGCAGCTATCAACGGTCATCACGAAATAATTGCTTGTATTCTGGAAAAAGGAGGAGATATAACTGACAGGGGGCATTTAAATCGGACTGTTCTCCATATGGCTGCAGAAAAAAATCGCGTGAATTTAATCAAGTATTTTATTGGACTTGGGGTGAATAAAAATGCTGTTGATAGTCAAAAAACACTGCCTTGCATTTAACTGTGAGTAATGCGCACTTTGAAACAACTTTATTACTATTAGAAGAAGGGGTTGAAATCAACAGCAAAGGGCAGCGGGAAAAAACGCCTTTACAATTAGCTGTTGTGTGGGGCAACATTAATGTTTTACAGTTATTATTAAATAAGGGAGCTAAGTCTGAGTTCAAAGACTCCAACGGGTGGTCTGCCCTCCATTTTGCGTGCCAAGCAAGAAAGAAAGACGTCGTAGAGCTATTAATTGACCATGGAACTGATGTAAATGCACTCAATAATGATAAATTCACCCCTCTACATTTGGCTGTATTCCAAGGAGAACTTCAGATGGTAAAGCTCTTAGTAAGTAAAGGTGCTCTTATACATGAAAAAAACAACTATGGCCATACCCCATTAGATTTAGTTGAGGGGGGTGGCAAATACCTAATAACGTGTTTTCTAAAGTCAAAAATTAAAAGTATTGAAGCCAAAAAGGATTGATTATATTTTTGCATTATACTGTGTTATCTTATTAAAGAAAATGCCGACGTTTGGACTGCCATTTCTATCTTTCTCAATGGTATTCTGTATTGAAGATGTATATGTAGGATCATGCAGGTACCCTTTTAATTTGAGGTGTGAAAGATACTGGCTACCACACACATCACAGTTAGAAGGTAGTGCCTGGCACGCAAAACGTTAGTTTTATTGTTCTACACCCACTAATTTGAACACCTGCAGTACATAGAGTATGTTAATACTATCATTATAAAATTATTGTTTACAAGTGTCTAATTTATTTATTATTTACCTGCCACCCCAGGTAATAGTTGAACTTGCTCCTAGTTAAGGTTTGGTCCTCAAGTATAAATTCTCTCCATACATAAGGCAAGTAAAATACCCTATTCCAATTGCTACACACGCAACTTGCATAGTATCTCTCCTTGATGGAAAGGTAAGCAAAAATTTGCTCCAAAAGTAAATCAGGCAGATCGTTCCATTGGGAATAATCTTCCTCTGCTAACGTTTCCTCCTGATCTATGTCTATAAACATAGCTACAACAATGTTTAAGCAGATTTAGTACTGACCTAACTGCATGCATTAGTGAATGTGATATTAATATTATAGTATGGTTTAATGAATTCAGTTGATGGAAAACACCTACCACAAACAAATGTTGATCAGACATAAATGAGAGATCACAGTGTGTCTTGTTACACTTTTTGAGTTAGGTATAAACTGCAACAGAAGAAAACTACATTGGGACATAATTGACATGTATAGAGAAAAAGGGCTTAGGTGAAAATGGAACTGACTACCTTGACTTCCGGAATACGGCCTTGACTTATACATTTCAAACCACTCTTTTTTGCAAAAGGCGTGATGTCTATCCGTTTTAGCGAGGCGAGCATTTTTCACATCTAAAATAAAATGCGGCTTGATAGGAAGTTAAAGATGAAGAGCTATGGTAGGTATTTTCAATGCTTAGAAATATAGATCTAAAGTTGTTTCTTACCTTCTTCTTTCTCATCTACAACCCAACCAGCAGAATTCATGGTGATTTGTGTATAGATGTAAGAATTTCTACAAGATGTATGTTTGTCAAAGTGTTTTCACTCTCTTAACACCAGTTTAGTTGGTGAAACGTTAGTAAGTTAAATAACCGACGAATTCAGTTTCACCTAATTTTAGCCGGAAACTAATTATAGCACAATCTCTGCTTCCATGTTCTTATTTTTGGTTTGATTTTTTTCTGGAACAGACGCTGTTTTAGTGCGTATGTTTATAGAGCTAATGGCAGTCGAATTTCTTATGCAATTAATACAATATTTGATCTAGAGCTTAACGGAGTCAGTTTCGAAATTAGGGGTAATTTTTAAGGTTATGTTGCAAGGCTTGGTTAACCCCCTTTCAGGCATTTGTTATATGCCTCAATTATACCCTTAGAAGATTATCAGCAGCTTAAACTATTGAAGAATTTTTATTCTCTGAAAGTCTTTTAATGAATTCCCGAAATTCATCTAATTTACGACTATCTAATCACCAACTAACCTATGCATTAAGGAAAAGACATTATCATATGATACAGACCGCAAAAAATACTGAAATCAAATGCAAAAAGATGCGTAAACGTTAAAGTCCATGGGACGATAAAAGAAACAATAGAGGACGAAATTGATTCCGAATCCCGATAAATTAGCTAATTACATTCATTGGTGGAAGTGTTTTTTTTTCACTATTAGAAGTAGTAACACATCAAGAATGTGGAGTACTAGATATTACAGAACATTGCATTCTTTATTGTTTGAGATCACACCATTAAAGGACGAATTTCGATGTTGCATTTAACGCGACAGTCAGAGATGGGAGAACTGAGGACTTTATGTTGGATGAGGAGATGTAAAAGAAAAAAAACACAACTTTAGGTGATACTCGCCAATGCTTTATTACACAAACACTTGGATTTTTGTGTCTCACTTTTACTTCCTGTATTACAACTATTAACTAAATTAAGGGGATTTTTGTTAATTTCAATTCTCTCATTCTCATCGTGGTTTTTCAATGTTCTTTTAACCTTGCTAGATTTGCCAATCCCTAACCGGGGAAGACCTTTATTCAGTCCTTCCAACAGTATACAAGCCTTACATACTTCCTGTGATGAAATATAATTACACCTGGTACATCGAGTTAACGTGGGAATTTTGGCTGATTCATTAACTTTGAGATTTTCACCTTAAAATGTCCCCCACTGCGATATTCTAAACAAAAACCTGATATAACAGAGCTTACCTGATTGGATAATATTCATTATAATAGCTGGGTCAATCTTTTCTAAGTCTTTAAGCAGTACCCTAGCATGTCCTCGGTAGGCATTTGGAGCAAACACACATTCAGTTGAAAAATATACTAATTTTCTAAAATAGGCATACATGACTATTTCTTTTTCAAATGTGTATTTTAGAGGTTTAACCCGAGGAATTCCATCCCCACTATCCTGAAATGCAACATATGAAATTTAATTAAAATTTTAATGGTATTTACTGACAGTTATTATGGACGTGCATCTTGTTAATCTGGCCAAATCCCCTCGAAGAATATTCATAAGCACAGTTTCAGCTATGTCATCAGCATTGTGTCCAGTGGCCAGATAATCCACCTTAAGTAAATTGGCTCCTCTATCCAGAGCCTGCCTTCGAAACACACCACAAAAAGTGCAATTATTTTTTCTCCCTATCTACAAACAAACACTAACTCGAATTACTAAATTTAGTAATATCTTAGAAACACACTTGTGCTACAATGTCATCCATAGTCCAACCATACAAATCCTTGTAAGACATAATTTTCAAAGGCATCCCATAATCATCTCTATTCTGTTTAACTGTATCTAAACTGTCATCCCTGTAGCCAGTAATGCCTTCATCAATGGACAACAAAACCAAATTTAAACCATAATTGTATTTTTCATTTAATAATTTCAAGACATATGCAAGAACAGTTGAGTCTTTGCCTCCAGAAGCTGCAACTGCCACAATGGCACCTGGTCGGAATAGTTTGGCTCTTTGGATTGTGAAATGTATTTCATTCTCAAATGCTTCAAAGAAACATTCTTTGCATAATGCGTCCCCAGTTTTTGGCCTCTAATAGATTGTGGTAGCATTAGAGAAAATAACCGACAAATGAATTTGTGTCACTTACTTTTAAAATTGCGTTTTTCCCACATTTTGTTGAACATGGTGCCATAATGATTAAGATGAATTGGGTGAAAGTTGTAAAAAGGAAAGGTCACAAATTGTAAGTAGATATTCACAAGAGCGACAATTTACAAAATTTCCCTTTCGTATCCTGATGGAAAAGCAGAAGTGTAAAATGAAAGTGAGGTTAGAAGTATTATTTTTGTTGTGAAATATCTCAGATATGTGCAAAGGTATGTATATATATATATATATAAGGAAACAACAACCTTAATTTAAAAATAAAAATAACATTGCTATCAGATTATAAAATGTGTTAACATATCAAGTTTAAGAAAAAAATAACTAAACTTTGACTAAAACTTCCTTATAACTTACCAACTACAGTGTCGCCACATTTCCAATTTGTTTTTACATCTTAATGTGACAAATGACTGAATCATGTCAATCACAACGACATATCCCTTTAATTTTTTTAATTAATCCGCCATTTTAGCATTTCCCAAGTCGCCATTTTAGCATTTCCCAAGTTGGTTTTGTTTGTTTATATAGATATAATTATATTGAGTTGTATTGAATTATTTGCCGGTTTATTAGAAAACTTACAAGTTTAAGAGGTATGTATCTCCTCTATTATAATAACGATGATTGTGGTAGGTTTTTTTTAACAAAATAAGTATGTACTTCCAAGTCTACTTATAACGTTCAAATAGTTTTCAAGCACGGGACATGCATTAAATTGTATCACTTATTGGGGTTCAACCTTATCTCTATGGTTTATTAAGAGTAGCTTGACAAACCAACAACTAAGTGTATATACATACATATATGTATATATATATATATATATATATATATATATTTGTGTCTAGTAAATAGTTTTAGCAAATCTCACAGAAGAGTAAGGAGATAGTAGCTATTGTGTTTATAATACATATTCAAAATATTGAGAGTGTACTTCAATACTGTAATTGTCTAATTCTATGTTTTGCATCAGTGTCACCTTATATAGGGGTAAACAACTACACAAAAATAAAGTACTATTCTATTCTAAGATTTTGTAACATTTTTATCCATTTATTGCAGTAAAACGCAGTCTACAGCTTTGCAGATATTATAATAAGTTGCTCAAGTTTCGTATTTTCAGGCATTATTATATCGTTATACCAAAATATAGAAACCTTAATTATTCTAATACTGCTCAAAACAAATTCAGCTTCCAGAGGGGACGAACTGTTCTGGATAAAAGCACACAGAGTTAGACTAGGTCAGATTATTCAAGGTCGGTGAGTAGTGTACTGGGATATTTGTTTGAAATCTGTATATATTATTTTAAAACTTAAAGGTCACCTGGTAAGTTACAAAAATTTAAGTTCTAATCCCAGTTAGAAATATCATAAACACCATTGGCCTTATTGGCCAATCTTGTTTTCTCTCAAAAGAACACATTTGAGTTGGTCAATGAAGGGGCTAAGTGGTTGGATCTTTTGCAAAATCTGAATAAAGGAAAAAGGGTTTTGGAGGATAATTGTGATAATGTTTTTAACTTGGATTAAATTTTAATTTTTTTATAATTCACCAAGTGATGAGGGAGTTTTCACTTAATCACGGTATTGAGGTTCAAACCAGAGAGCAATGTACATTCCTGCCTAACCATGAGTGAACTCGACCTAGTATGATTCTTTGTGTGCTGGTGTCCACAGCAACAACCTGTGTGAGTTGGATTTGTTTTTTTCTGGCGGTTTTGTGTAATTAAGGTTTCTGTATTTTAGTTTAAGGGTCTTATGCGTAAAATATTATAAGACCACAGATTGACTTCTACTTAGGTTTTATAACATTGGTCTGTTAGAAAACGCAGACTATTTCTACAATAATGTTATCCATTTTCTCTCTATATTTATCAGAAACCTGCAATTACCTACTTGACATAATCAACAGCAATTGGCAGTACTGCCTTTGTAGTTCTTTTATATATTTAGCCACAAGTCGTTTGTTTAAGGGTGGCGATGTAATTTTGATAAAATTACTTAAAAGCAGGCCTTGCAATGAACAAATAGCAATCTAGTATGGTTTTTAATGCCAACACAGGCGTGGTCGTTATGTGAAAACACAAAATAATCATGGTTTGCAATTAAGCGCGTTGATGACTTGCAAGCGGATGCCCAACCTTAAACAACGCCGCAACTTATTTCAGACCCTTCTGGCTAATCTAAACTTAGTAGTACCGCATTCTAAGTGGTTGTTGTATCTCAGATTGTACGCCGATCAGTACAACTTTTACTGCGCTAAAAATAATTTCTGTTTTCGTTTAGTACAATCAAGTAGAAGCTTTTACATGTTTTAGTACTACTAAATGCTAGCTGACTGGGATTTTAAATTTTAAATAATGTTTCCCGTAGTAGTACCAGGCCGAAGACCTTGCCGTGCCGCGTTTGTAATGAGGAAAACTGTACGTAACGGCACGAGGAAATTGGTTTGTGATAAACGATTTCGAGGTGCGTTTCTGCTTAGAGACATCTTTGTATTTTTCTTTGAATTAAATGTTTTTCAAAGTCTAGGTACTCAATTTTGAAGCATGTTGGTTTTCATCTAACCCAAATCTATTGCCCAGATCTAAAATGAATTAAGGAGATCCTTACTTAATTGATAATCATTTTTTTAATTTTTGTTAAAAAATGGCTCTACAGGGTGTTTCCTAAACATACAGTTTAAATTTAAGGGAATAACAACAACTGAAAAGTTTCCGAATGTAGACAACAAGACAAAATTGAGTAAATTGATTTTTTTGAATAATCCGGTTTTTTCATAAAAAAAATATTATTTTTACAAAATGAGTCTACCCTATGAGGGGGGAATTTAAGATAACCGCATCACACCTATTTTATAATTTCATCAAACAATGATTTCTGTGAAATCTAGAAAACACGAAGTTGAGTAATCCAAGTTTTTTTTTAAGGGCTAACAATGGACACCCAAGTAGAACCGTCGCTACCACATGAGAATGGTTCGCAAATAGAGGACCACACAGATCCTCCCACTGCCGAATCCGTAACCAATGGGAAAGAAACAATAAAAACTGTCTCTAAACCTATACCCGTACGAGAGAAAAGAAGCCGTTCACGAACTCCTCAAAAGAAGAAAGAAAAAAAGACCGAGTCTGCAAAATCTTCGAATGATACTTCGAAGGCGAAGCTTGAGGAAAACCCAAATTGTCAAGAGGCTCAAAGTCCTGAATTAAATAAAATTGAAGAGGAAAGTGTCAAGAAAAACGGACATTCTGAAGGAGAAAAAGTGTTTAAAACAGGAAGAAAGTCTGGCAGAAAGGCTGCAAGTGAGCATGAAGATGTTAATGGCAAACCAAAGACTGAAGAGATTGAGGTAGCTCAACCTGAAAATTCAAAATCCAGTGATTCTGCTAAGGAGGTAGTGGAAATGGATACTTTAGTTTTATCCTCAGATGAACCAGATCCAGAGCTCCAATTCGATGAAAATTCCGACATGGATTCAGCTAAAGGATCACCAGTGCAGTCCAGATGCAAAACCCGTAGGTCTCATACAAGAAATATACCCACGCCTAAAACCCCGAAATCTATCGATTCTGAATCGGAAAACAATTCTGTGGCACCAACACCAACTCCAGAAAATCTCAACGACACCACTGAATCAATTGATCTTGAAGACGTTTCAACAAGGGCGGAGACACAAAGCGATTCCACTAGAGTGGATTATTTGAAAAATGAGTCTTTACTTTGTGGTGACAAAGACTACTCGGATGTCAGTCGCGAACGCTCTTTGAGGGTTACCGTCAGACCGCTTTCAGCAAGAAGAACAATCCGGCCTCTGAACGATTCCTATCGGCAAAGGGCATTTAAGAACGCCCTGAACAAATCGGACCTTAATGATCCAAATACATGGCAAGATTCCACTGACCGTATCTATGGAGTTAAGAGGAAGAGAAGTGAAAGTCCCGAGGGAACTAAACGATTCAGAACTGAGACTACCGCTGGTTTCATGTCGTATATTTCGAGTCCGTTAACTTTTTTGAAGAGCAAATTTACTTCTGAAGAGAACACGAGCACACCGAAACTTATTGGATATAAAGACAGTACAAGTGAGATCCACGGAGAGGGGACCTATTCGGAGGTTGTTTCCGAAGATCAAGAGAAAAGGAACAGGTGCGTGGTAATGTAGGAGAATTGCACCTTTATTTAGTGCGATTGTTATTTTTATCTATGAAGTTCATAGAGTTAATTTTGACGGTATATGACTGAACTGAAAGATAAGAAAATTGTAAAATGAATGCCAGATGTTTAATGTCTATTCTAGACCCGTATTTAGTTTGTTCAATACTGCCCTTTATAATAGTATTAGATTGACATAAAGTAGGGTATACCCATGATTTTTATTATTCGGTTGAATAGGAATGTAATGTTTTATGGATATTTGATGCCAAAAATGATTACGCGTAGTGAAGTGTGTAGAAAAAACTTTGGTTTTAATAAATCCGTTTTTAAAACGCCCTCTTTCCCTCTTTGAGTAGGTAGTTATAATGGGTTTGTCGTTTATATCCTCCCTAGGTAACGTTCTAGTTGGTTATCATTTTTTTTTAATTAGAACTTTATTGCGTAATGAAGCATAAATTTGTCGAATTTAGAAATTTTCCATGTTGTCTGTTTTGAGTTTGTTCCTCCATATCCTCGTTAGGTAACATTCTGGTTCATTATTATAAATGATTGATTTTATAAATGACTGAACTAAATTTAATAGCCTAATGACGAATTAATTTGTTGATTGTGGGAGATTTCTGTTTAATTTTTTTTTTGGTCCAAATACATGTATTCTCTGTATCTATATTTAGTTTTTGTCAACAACATACCAAGTCTGGGTAGGTTTTAGAGTTTATGGATAATTTTTATGAAATAAACGTTTAGAGGCGATCAAAAGTGTATAGATGTAAACTGTATAAACATGTAAGGGATGTGAGGGACTTTGGTAACAGCTGAATTTTGATAATGATATACGACAGCAACGATTAGATCGAGAATAGTATTATCTTCTCCATATTGGTTTTTTGACCCTACAAATCTGCATAATCCAATAATTTTTCTTCCTTCATTTTAATTTCAAAGTTTCGTTTGAAAAATTAGAAATATATACAACGCGTTACGTGGATGTGTTACTTGTGCAGCTACAGGTTCTGTGCTAAAATGCTTTATTGACAAAGAAAGTTCATATACACCCGTAAATACTGTGCTACATAATTACAGGGTGCTAACACTCCAAATTATCGACATTTTCAAATGAATCGGTTATTGTTTATGAGGTAGACACAATTATAGTGACCAAAGCACTCGAGTCTTCATATTTTACCACCTCGCTTATCTTGCAATGTGTCAACACTTTTACACAAAAATATGCGTAGATCTTGCGTTTCTTTCGAATGCGATAAATTTTATATTAGCGCAACTCTGAAACCGTTAAAAAAAGAAAAATTAGTTAACATTAAAATTGCATTAAAAGTAGATAAAGTTTTATAAGCCAACGCGTCTTTGATGCTTGATAATGATCGTTAAATTTAACGGAATAATACTTGTTTCGTTAGTAAAGAATGATGATTTGTCTGAGAAGCGTAAAATCAAAGGATGTGCATATGTTTTAGTTGATAAAAAGCCGATGTTTGGTTGGTGGGTCTGGAACTTTAGATAATATTTAACTGTGACTGAGAATATTGTGTAATTCCACCGTGCTAAAAATACCCGATTTTTTCCGCAATATTATTCAGAGACGTGGACTTCTTCTTTTTCCGGACTCTCAAATGATCTTATTAAAATTGGGATTTTTTGTTTTTCTCACTAACTTGAGCAAACATATCCTTCCATTCAATTTACGGAGAAACCTAAACTTTCTTCCCGCTTCTTCGGGAACTCAAACATGGTAGTTAGGTACTTGTAACGGTATATGCTATGTTTTAACGAGATCCAACCCAAGTCCTTGAACAAGAATAAATATCACTTCGAGTGGGAGCAAGCTACTCGAAATCAGTATACAAACTAATTTCAACAAATCGAGTCCTTTTAGCTCTATGCGCCCGATATCCATCAGATTAATAATAACTCCAAATCGCTAACGAGATTGTGATGCTCCACCACTGTCTCGATCGGGCTTTATTCCAATCCCAAACAGTTTCCATTCTTCCGCATGCGTCGGTTTTCCGGCTAGCAGCCGCTGTGGCTACGCCGTCTTTCCATTTCCATTAGTTTTCCCAATCGGCCTAACGTCGAGGAAAACCATCAGAGTTTCCTTCTTGCAATCCGTTCAATATTTCGGTCTAGGTAAGTTCAACCTCGGTGTTAAACGTAAAAAAATCATTTAGGGTAGTGGTTTGATGATTGATTTTAATCGGTGTTGGATCTGAGTCGATAGGGCTGTTAGGTAAGTACATTAAAAGTAAATACGTTGATTTAGAAGTAAGTCGTTTGATGGAGTTTGCACATTTGCGGTAAGTGATGCTCTTTGTGGGTGAAATTGATCAGGGGTTTGGATAACGAATAAGTTTAGTACATGTCAGATATATTGGATATAATGTTGAATACTGAGTATTTTCCATGATGGATGATTATATGATAAGACACATGCACGGTAGATTTGATAACAGAGAGGAAAAAGGTTGTATGAAGATTGATGTTTACAGGGAGAGATGTAAATGAACGACTCACGACAGCAAATGTACTTATGGCCTTATGTGTATTTTCTTACACATATTAGCTCTATTACATACAGCATGCTGTTATATAATTTTCTACTAATATATAAAATCATTTAAAAAAATCCCCTTCTAATGGTTTAACACTCACTTTTTTGTCAAGAAATTACGTGCAAAGAAGCTCAACCACCTGTCCAATATAATAATTAAAAATTAATCAACTTGTGCTCGAATGTATTAACAACTGTATCATTTTTACTTATTGTAAACTGTTGCATCTCAATGAAAACTAACTCCTCGATTATCAATACCTATATGCACCTATCGATTTCAATCAGCTTTAGTGTTATATTGCACTATTTCAACCCTGCATAAATACACTCGGGATAGATATTTAAGTTATTTTTTGCAGGTACAGTTTGTTGAGGGACAATAATGATTGATGGCCCGAAATTGAAAAACGAAATTAAATCAATAAGTTACCCGACTGAATGGCATCTCTTACGCCTTGTAACGTGAGAAAGTTGGTTGACTTCTTCGTCGTTTCTTAATGGAGAGGTTTCTAGGTC
This sequence comes from Euwallacea fornicatus, assembly GCF_040115645.1. Taxonomy (NCBI): domain Eukaryota; kingdom Metazoa; phylum Arthropoda; class Insecta; order Coleoptera; family Curculionidae; genus Euwallacea; species Euwallacea fornicatus. The sequence goes on along the minus strand of NC_089541.1, from coordinate 7,084,882 downwards.
ATTTTAGAGGGCAAAAATCGTATACAATGCAAAAGGAACTAAAATTTGATTTTCCTCTAGCGTTTTTTGTGGACAAAATTAGTCTTCCACTTAACAATGGAAAATATTGGAATTGTTACAATTGTGAAAAAACATGAAATTGATTACTTTTATGTACCATAGCGGTCCAGGACTGTTTTCAGTCCTGCACTGCGACTTGAAGTCTGTTGCGGCCCACTCAATGTATGACGCCTGTTATGCCCTACAAGTCCGTTTCTTTTAGTGTGTGTTCAGATTTCTCGTGAATCTCATTACTTCTTTAAATGACGTTTACTAAGATTTTCTTGTCTCATTCTGTGTCTATATAAGGAATATCAATATTGGCTGAAAAAAATCATACTTTTCTATTACGAGAATTTGCAGAAGTTCGTAAATTAATTGGGGTTGTGCGGTTCTGCTTCTGTTCTTGATGTTCAGACACGTATTTTTGGTTTTAAAACTGGAAAAAGTTCGATATTATAATGCCTGTATAACTTTTGCAGAACATGAGAAGATCCGGACGTCACAAGTTCATTAGGATATCGGTGTTTTTTCTAGTCTACTCAATCATTCACATAGTCTCAGTACGATCCGATAATAAAGATGCGAAATTGCAATCCACATCCACTACTACCGCCACTAAAACTACAAGTCAAATACGCACCAGTATGGTCCCCGGGAAAAATGTAAGTAACACCAAGGTATTAAGCTTATAAGAAAATGTACCATATTGACACAGCATCTTTTTTACTAGAAACAGAATTCAAAGGCTGAAAATGCCTTACTTTACCCGAAGAAAATTAATGAATTAATTAATTTAGATGTGAGCCCGAGTGAAAATTCGAAAATGGAGCATGGAATGCTGCTGGTAGAAAGTGCAGTTGGAAAAGTTAGTGAAATGGTATGTAGGTGTTATATAAGGTGTCTCAGGAAAAGTGTCTACAATGAATATCTTTCCTATTGTTTATTAAAAAAAAACTCCAAAACACTTCAACTTTTATAGGGAGGAGGACATCATTTGGTGAAAAACTTATTTACGAAATGTCATCCTTCTACCTCTAAAAATCACCTTTTTGGAATTTTCTAATTGGAAAAGGGATTGTACCGTATCTCGTTCGAAGAATAATTTTATTCTCTACATGATCAAGCTTTAATTTATTATTTATTTTATACGTCTATCTTTTAGAAATGAAACATAAGTTAAATGACTCGATTTTAACCATGAATACTATTTTAATAAACGCTAAAAGTGTACAGTTAGACTCGAAACGTCTCGATGTCCCAAATCTATCAATAACTACATTTCTCACATTCAACAATTTATTGATATTTTACTCTGCACTTGGGTTTAGTACTTCATGGCACGATATTGCATTGCAGTTCGTTCGATTTTTAATTTGATGAGAGATTTTTGGGTGGACACATTGTTGGACCATTTTTCATTCCTGGAGACTTAGATGGAGAAAACTATCTGCAACTTCTACAAGACACCATATTTCCCAGGATATGTAAAATAGTTGGACAAGATCACCGTTTCTTAGAAAAACAACTAGTTTTTCAACAGGATGAATTGGTTTTACACAACACTGCTGCTGTCCAACAATTTGTAGATGAAGAATTCCCTAAAAGATGGATTGGCAGAAGAGGTGGAGTGCCTCGCGAAATCTCCTGACCTCAGTCCCTTCGATTTTTTCTTATAAAAACATTTGAAGAACAAAGTTTATTACACACATACTGGTTCCCTTGAGTTACATACCCAAACCGTCGAAAAGTGCAGGTGAATAACACCAGAAGTATTACGTAATATGTGATGCCGTTTTGAGTATCAGCTGTACATGTGCATGAAAGTCAATGGAAGTTACTTTCAACATTTCTTACGATAAAATAAATAAAATATCAGTAAAAACGATTAAAATAAAGTTAATACGTTTTTATTTAAATTGTACCAGATCGTCGTACAAAAATAAAAAACAAAAGCTTCAATATGTAGACAATAAATTTACCTTTCGAATAAAGGTAATACAGCCCTTGTTCCAAATTTGAAAATTTCAAAGGGCTGGTTTCTGAGGGTAGAGAGATGTTATTTCGAAAATAACTTTTTCACTAAACGATGTTCCCTTCCTTATGAAACTAGCCGTGTTGTAGCGTTTTTTTAATAAACAATAAAACAGATATTCAGTTTGGACACTTGTCCCTGGGACACTCTATATTAATAATATGAATAATTAAATGTATTGTTTATGAGCACAAACAAATTCGTGTTAGAATATTAATCCAATTTAACTTTACGTGAATATAGAAAATTATTTTCACTATTTCAGGTAAAAAAGGACAATGAAACTACTTCGACACATCAGTGCACTCCTGCTGCAATACGTCAGGTAGGTATTAACTACTGCCTTGTTACGTTAGTAATTCATTTGTTATGTAGTTTCCTAGACCCATCATGTCCCAGCAGACAAGAAGGCATGGAGGCATTATCATCCATATAATTGTGGCTATCTACATGTTCATAGGTCTGGCCATAGTATGCGATGAATATTTCGTGGCTTCCCTCGATCGAATATGTGAAGGTGAATCGCATTAAAAATCACTTGAGAAATTACTAAACATCACAAATTTTAGAACTGAAAATGTCTCCAGACGTGGCAGGAGCGACCTTTATGGCTGCTGGAAGTTCTGCGCCGGAATTGGCCACTGTGATCATTGGAGTTTTCTATGCAGAAGATGATATTGGTACCCTGATTTAGTATTTTATCAAAAATACGGCAATTAAAAATGCATGAATTTCCACTAGGCATATCCGGAGTGATTGGCTCTGCAGTCTTCAATATAATGTTTGTCATCTCGGTTTGCGCTTTAGCGACTGGTACCATGGTTTATCTTAACTGGTGGCCTCTTATACGAGACTCTACGTTCTACGCCATCTCAATATTGGTTATGCTGGCAGTTATCGTGGATGAAGACGTAAATTGGTGCGTTCAAATTGAATTAAATGGATGAATGCCCTGACACGGCTTTTAAAAGACTTCCTATATTTAGTGCTTACTCTTTAGGATAAAAATCACCTCGCTCTTACCCTACTGAAGATATACTTACACATCCAACCTGAACTAACATCAATTCATTGAAATGGTTGCTCCACACCCTTTATTAGGTTCGAGTCTACAGTAATGCTGGTAATCTACGCAATTTACTGCGTGGTCCTACATTTCAATCCGGTCCTGGAGAAATGGGCACATACGCTGCCTGTCCCGTTTAAATCTCCAACCCCCAACGAACAATCGGGGTTAGTTAGCTACAAAAACCTGGAAAACGATAACAAGCCGAAGCCTGCAAGTTACGGCATTGAGTACAATTCTTTCGAGCAGCCCCAGCCGCCCCTTCAAGAAACCTCTCAATGGAGCCCTGGAAATGAGTGGAGCCCGGAAAAATATCCTGCACAAAGTATGAAACATCGTCTCCTCCTAACAACTGTAATAATAAACTTTTGGAAATAAAGCATTCCACACAGAACCGTTGAGTGGGCCCGATTTAAATCAAGCAACAACAGACATTCCTGTTCCTCAGCAACAAGTTCAGCCTGTAGTAGCGCCAATTCAGCAGGATTATTATAAACCTAAAGAATACGATCCCAGCGCTAAAGTTAATCCCTTGTTAAAACCTGCAGGTAGGTACCAACTTCAGGTTCTTAAAACTTCTAGTAGTGACCCAATTTATTAGATGAAGCAGGGCTATGGCAGAAAACCAAATGGGCCGTTTTATATCCCATCCATTTTTTCTGCATTTACACCATGCCCGACTGCAGGAGTGAGACATACAGGAATTGGTACCCCTTTACATTTTTCGTGTCAATGCTCTGGATATCGTTTTACTCGTATTTTATGGTGTGGATGATCACAATTATAGGTATAATGAACGAAAAAAAAAATCTTTGATCGCAATTAGGTGGGATTTAAGGGTACACAATGGGGGTTCCGGATACGGTGATGGGGCTCACATTTGTCGCCGCTGGAGTCTCAGTTCCCGACGCTTTATCCAGTATAGCGGTCATCAAAGAAGGGTAAGTCTCGTCAAAAGCCAGCAATAAAAATTGCAGGTAAAATGTTTCTTCAGATATGGAGATATGGCTGTATCCAACGCCATAGGTTCCAATGTGTTCGACATCTTGGTATGTTTGGGACTTCCTTGGTTTATGAAGACCGCCCTCACGTACCCAGGATCGCATATAAAGGTCATCAGTAAAGGTATTTCTTGTATTATTTTCTTAGAATTAAGTCCTAAAATGTTTATCAAATTTTTCCTTCTGGTTTATAAGGCCTAACGTATTCAACTTTGTCGCTCCTTTCAACGGTGGCATTCCTGGTCATAGCAGTTCACTGCAACGGCTGGAAACTGGATAGAAAATTCGGAATAGTCCTGATGATTTGGTATCTCTTATTCATAACTTTCGCTAGTCTTTACGAATTGAACGTTTTCGGTTACATGAATCCTCCAGAATGCCTGACCGACTATTAAAATGAATCAAAGATTATATAAGTATATCGATATTGGTGTTGCCTATTATAGGATTTAAATTATTAGATCAAGGGAGTATATGGCGTATTAGTATTTATTTTTTATCTATATTGATGGCTGTACAAAAAGTAAAATATTTCTTCGCACTTCTCTTTGAGAATGACAATTTCCGCACAGGGAAAACGTATAGGTTTCTAACAAAAAAATCTACAGGTGTTACCGCTAGATTAGTGGATGTAGTACCCGTCCTTTTAGCAATAACCGTCAATTTAAGTTCAATTATCTTGTAGTAATGAAAGGAATTTAATAGTGCAATTAACATTGTAATGGAAGATCTAAAGCGAGTTAGAATACCACAAATCAAATATGGCTTGATTTGCTGAAAGCTTTAGTGGTTAAAAATTTTTATAAATTGAAATAATTGTTAAATTTTTAAAGCACAAAACTGCGCACTTATTTGTACTTCCAGGTTTAAGTACTCTCAAGTCTTATTTTATTCCGGATGCATGATTTTGTGCTCTAGACTTTTAGTACCTACAGGTGGGTAATAGTAGTCAAATCTGGTTTTAACTGGCGACTTCGAAGTTCACTGACCATGCGAATCAAAAGTGATTAGTCACGAACAATCAAAATGTTTGTTAATAACACGCATTAAATAATAAATCAAAATAAGGGTAAAATTTAAAAGTATGTAGTAGAAAAATCAGACTGCTCGTCGATTCAAAGTCCATTTGACCACAAGGAATTAATGGAACATTTCCACTGAAATAATAAAAGTTGGAAACCTAATACGGCTGACAAAAAAACACATGCTGGTTGAAAATTATGGAATAATCTAAAATTCATATAAAATTCAAATTATTTTTAGATGAGTTGAAAACTTGGCTTCTGTATCTGTTTCACTTCCTGACCGCACTATCCTCCACCGCTCTCATCAATGAGTTTGTCAATTATGTTACATTATCAACTCGTATGAAACAATTCTCAAAAATTTTGGTCAGATTTGGTCTGTTTTAACAGGACACGTCCATGTCCCGGGTAGATAGAGAAAAATAAGATTGAGTAACAGGAAAATTGCATTTCTATATTTAGATTTTAGAAAACACCCTATAGTTTCGAAATAGCGATAGATATCAAAACGAGGTTTGCGGCGATAAACAATTCTCAAACATGGAGCTAATGGTATATAAGTTAATTTTTCTTTATTTAGTCGGAAAATGGAGATTTCATATTAAAACAATCCAAGTCTGACCACCTTGTACGTTATAGATACAGTTTAGTCCCTGAATCACCTCGAGATAAAGTGTTGCAGTGCAGAAAACTTGAACACATTCAATTTGAATAACCCGATAGTTTTGAACTTGAATTAAACATAATGGAATTCATATTTACTCCATTATGCTTCAACAATATTCAAAATTTTATAATTTTAATTCTTTTATATTTGTGCTTCCTGTGATTTTAATTAGTCTTCCTTTAAGTTGCTTGATTCAAGTTCCTTTCTCTTCTGAAAGTTTGTTGTTAATACTGAGCGTTACATACATTCAGAACACGCTCCTGTAATTTCTTTGCATATAACAAATTCGCTTCTTTCACTGCTAGTACCAAGGGATAGAAATTATTAAATCCCTTTAAAAGTGTGTGGTATGATAATTTTAAATTAACAGCGTTCAATTAACAAATAATTACTACGGCAACAAAACATACTTAGTGTCAATACAAAACTAATTTTTCACGAATTGGATTATTCGCTGTGTGTGCACAAAAACTATTAAAAAATACGTACTAAACTACCTGCCAATAATATAGCATGCAAAGGCCTCAGGTGAAGCGATGAAACACTGAGACTGAGTTTTGAGAAGTACAACTACAATATAGTGTTCGTATTTTCTTCAAAACTTCTGATTCAGCCTGGCTCTGTTCTAAAGAAATTGTTATTTATTTATCTAAAGACCTACCTACATACATCGAAATGTGTAGAAATTTCACTTAAAAAATTATGCCAATTTTTTTAGTTAGTATAGATCTCCTATGCTATAATGTGTTTACGTAATCGGGTGTTTCTTAGCATATTTATCTAAATACTTGAGTGTATAATAAAGTATGAATGTAAATTTACCCACAGACCAAACAAAGATATGTCCTGTAATTAATTTTACTTACCAATAATTAATTAGTAATCAATTATGTGTTATATTTACATCATCCTTCAACACATGGATTTGTCTTCTTATTGTGTGTTTACACGAATTTGTGAATTTAAATTCGATTACCTACGCATCTATTAAAAAACATTGACATTTGCTTTTAATAGACGCCTCAGTGTTATAGAAATGTAATTATTATTAATATAAGTAGATCAGCGGCTCTTCTTCTATTTCTCCTTAGGACAAATCTCCCTTGCAGCAACTATAAGACTAGGAAATACGATTATTATTGTAGCCCAATGTGGTGACCCATCGTTTTTAATAATCTAAATAGTAAAAGTAACTGTGACAATAATAAAGCCTTAAAAATGTTCATAGGCTATCATCAAAAAGACTCATAAATTAGTTTGATAACCATCTAGTATTATTCTTTAAATCATTGGTCTTTCTGTTAGTACCTCTATTATAGAATATAGACAAGTAAGCTATATCTATTATACTATTACTAAACTATATATAATATACTTATCTGTTCTAACTCGTAACAAAAAATTACTAAAAGTTTTCGTGGTAACTTTCACGAACTCTCTCTCATGAGAGTCACTTTGACAGTTGTTTCGAGACTGTCTGATGTTGATGTCTATATGCTGAGCTTCTTGCAGCTTAGAAAATGGTCGAAGAAGGGAACTATCACGCCGCGAACTTGTACACACGGTGACAGTCGTCGTGATAGTTCCACAGCTACCAAGAGTCTGCAACAGCTTAATGGCAACTATCGTTTGTCTACTTGGTGAGACCTTTTTAAATATACTATCACAGCAACAACTATTACAAAAACTATCATTTGGACACAAGTCTTTGTGGCGCAGATTTTGGAACAATCTTCAAAGGACTATATTTTTGGAATAAGGTTACATCACAACTGATTTGACGACTTAACGATATATGAATACAAATTCATGAACTAAAGTTAAATAGTTGATAAAGGTCCATGGTCAGCGATAGTCCGCAATTTAGTGTCAACTTGCTATATGAGACTTCAGACGAATCAAACTTCAATTTAATTGACTTTTTGGTCGATGCTGCGACACTTCTGTTCATTAAGCCCACAAATTCTCGATGATTATTTTAGGTTTTGGGTACTTACATGCGTTACTGTGTAGTCCTTATCTTAGGTTTTGTCTAGCGATTCTGGCTTAACGCAATCATGCCAATAATGGGGACGTCTCGTATCTACAAAAAAGTTAACTGTCCAAATATGCCTCAGGCGGAGCCAATCGAGAATTTCGAGGATTTACCTGGTCGCGAGTATATGCGATAAGGACTGGACCTCATACCCAGAAATAGTGTGTAGTAGGATCTATTTACGATGAGAGTGAGAATTAAACTACGGATCATCGTAGATATTGGACCTTTTTTTTTATTAATTGAGGCTTAAGAATTTTCATTCTTCTGTTTATAAATGTCAAACCCACTTATTTTCGAACTATGTAAAGTACATTGAAGATTGCTGGAAATCTTGCGTTTCACATATTATTACTAATCTTCTTCTCTATAATATGAATATATTTAAAAACCAAACCGACCTTAGCCCAGTTTTTATAGATCCTGATCATCCTAGAACTATTATAAATGAGCTCTATTTAGAATCAATATTAAGGGCTTTAATAGACGACAGTATTTTAGACAGTATTAAATAGTTCGAATGAACCTCTAGCAAACGCTTATGTCAATGGACATTAAACTAGTTTTATTGTAAATGTTCCTTTCAGATATTAATTAATTTGAGTTTCATATTTCTTAATTTGCAATGAGACCAGCTTATGTCCAAGAAAAAGTTAAATGTTACCTATATGTATTACAAAGTATATTGTATTAATTGTTGATTCTTGTTTAAGTGTGAACAATATTATTAATGTAGCACCATGTACTAAATTTGCACTATACCTACATAAAGTTTTAAAGTCAATAAAAGTCTTTTATTAACTACTTTTGTTGTAAGTGTAATATTACGAAATGATGTAGTGAAATAATATGGTTTAGTTTGGAAATGGAGCAGTTACGTTTGTGAATGGTTGCTTAAAGTGCAATTTGGATTTCCAGCTCATAATAAATCAAGGGAAAAAGAAATGGTATTTTTACTGTAATTTGTTACATATCTGAAAATGCAAGTGAGAACATATGAAGCAAATATTTATTACTTATTCACGAAAAAAATCATCACTTTTCTAGTACTTTTCCACATAACTGGAAATAAGTGCCAGAAAAACTTATATATATATATATATATATATATATATATAACATATACTAGTTATACACTAGTAAATTATTTTATTGAGAAGTTAATGGTCTTTGACTTGAACTTATTTTTACAATTAAGTATTTCTTCAAGTACTAGTTATAACACAGTTGAATGACAGGTTAATAATGACACGCATAATCGCATGACTTACCTGATTTGGTAATCGGCCACAACGTCATCATCTCCATTCTTGTTTCATTTACTAAGGCCATGGAAACCAACATTAAACAAAATGTCTCTGTTAATGATGAAATTCAAGACGCATTGTTATTTAATACATTGGATTTCATTTATTTGTAATTTAGGAAACTGTAATGTAATTTTATTAAAGCTAGTTAAATCTAGTAGTAGAAAAAGCGTATGTACACCACGATTGTGCAATACGCATGACATTTATGTATGTTATCATTTTGTGTTGCATTTCACAAATAGTGTTTATATATCAAATAAATATTATTATAATGAATATTTAAAGGTGTCAATAACAATTCAAACTACATGGATATCTTACAGTTTAATTCTAGCACAGTTGAATACATAGGTGCTTAAAGCTGAAAACTTTATTTGTAGTTTAAAACTATTCTTCAGCTTTTAGAACCATAGAGAGGACAGTCCTATATTCTATCTAATGCCTCGAGCATTACTATACTGTTCCCCCTAATTACCTAAAACCAAAACATACTATTAAATTGGTTGAAGCTATAGTATATAGGGGTAAATATAATAATGTGGATTGTGACAAGAAATAATGGAAAAAAGCATGTGAATTATTCTTTATTTTCTGAAAAAATTTTTAACTCTAATTTTTGGTTAATTTATAAAAAAAAATTGAAGTCCTCTTCTTAGAAGTCTTCATTTTCCAAAAAGTCTTTTGTCATAATTAGAGTTTATGCATCATTAAGCTGCCCAAAAGGCACAATGAGCAAAATCCCAAGTAAAAATCTGTCATGATCTGCTAAATTATGATAGTTGGAGTGGAATTGGCTATATTTTACAATTTTGTAACAAATTTTTAAGCATGATTTGGGTGTAAATTACTAGGTTTATGTTAAAAATTTGATGAGTTCTTAAATTGAACTTACCACCATGCCAATGTTGTTCTTTGAGCCATCTCTGCATTCCTCGATACTCTCGTCCACTACGAGATTCATGAAGGGATCAAATCCTCGCAAAATTCCAGTAACTTGTCTGCCCCCGTTGAGTTTTAAAGACAGCTTTTTGTCCATAAACCTTAAAGAAAAGGGGTATGAATGATGTAGGGATGCATTTCAAGTTAACTTGTAGCGAATCGATGTAATACTTACTTTTTTAATTCTGGTGGATGTGCTTTGGACATGGTTTATTAATGTGGGATATGCCTGATTAAAAAAGAAGTGAAATTAAAGAAGTATAATGATATTACAAAAGAGAATGAGCCGCGTCTTTTTCAACAAAAAAAGAAAATATTTTTAGGTTATGAATTCTCTTATGAAAATTGGACTTTCAAATCGATATCGACTCCAATTGACATATACATATGTGTATAGCGATTCTTATAAGTACTTTTTTACGGTCCAAGAAAAATCTAGAAACATTTTGAACTAGCGTAATTCTTCTTATATCAATTTCCTTTAGTTTATTTTTTTAATTCTTTCATATTCACATCTATCCACGATGTGATCATAAAAAGCAATATAGCAATAAAACAACTAATTTGCATAGAGTCGGGAATTTTTTACTGAAACTAGTTATAGTGAAGTCGGAAAAATATGGAAAATCTCATGTTGCTTGAAGAGAATGATGTTTTTTCCTATGATGTATCGATATTGTATAGAGATGACCTTAGCGGTGGCGTGTAAATTGCTAATATCTCGGTGATGACGACCATCCGGTCATTGGGAGCGTATAAATGGGAGTTAAATCACCGTTTAGATGTTTAGTTAGTCGTTGTCCAACTTCAAACTCTTTCAATTGTTATATAACAAAGTATGGAACTGTGATAACTAAAAGAAGTAAGAATGATTTCGTCAGTAATCACTATCACAGTAAACATAGTTATGTAATTTATGAGTTTTTGCAAAAAGCATTTATTTATTAAATTGGCATTTTATTTAAATTAATTACATACATTTATATATCGCCGATTATAACTGTGACCATCCGAGTCACCGGTTAAAAAATATCTCCCATCTCTACTACTCTAAAAATTTCGATCTATCGACGCCATCTCTATCTCTACTTCCACAAAGCCACAAATTTGTTGAGTGTTTATTCGTTTATTGGTTGCTTTTTGCCGAATTTTAGCCTGTTCTATCTAATTTTAAGATTTTATTACGTAGTTGTCTGTTTATTTAAAGTTTGTGTGTTAAAATACGTGTCCCCATTGGGTTAGTAAAGGTATAAAAGCGCCCCTAAAGGAAGTATCAGTTATTTTGTGCACTCATCAACCACCTAGCTACAAAACAATACCTCCTGACACTCCGACATCCTCCACACCACCAGCACCACAATACCTCAAAACTACGAGTTTCAATCATTCAATCAACATTTTAACTTTGCCTTACTTTACATTTTTTTCACAGTGCCATGGCCGAAGAACAGTCCTCCATCAAATCCATGGGTGAAGACTGGACTTGCGAGGAATGCGGCAATCTCAACTTTGCTAGGAGATCCTCCTGCAATCGCTGCCAGAAGGGCAAAGCCCCAAGTACTGCCAGTAAACGCAAGCTTGGAACTGAAATAGGAAAAGCAGCCGCTGAAAAAAGCAGAGGTTTGTTTAGTGCTGATGATTGGCAGTGCAACAAATGTGGGAATGTTAATTGGGCTCGGCGTCAGCAATGTAATGTTTGCAATGCGCCCAAATTCGGAGAAGTAGAAGAGAGAACAGGCTTTGGTGGAGGTTACAATGATCGGGGAGTTGTGGAGTACAAAGAGAGGCCTGATTCTGATGATGAATATGATGAATTTGGGCGGAGGAAGAAGAGGAGAACTGGCAGTTCAATAACTAGCAACAGTAGCAAAGAAGATGATAAAGATGATGCTGTTGCAGGTAAAAAAGAGAGAGATGCAGAGGAAGAGGAGGAGGAGGAAGAAGAAGAGGATGATGATGGGGATTTGTCAAAGTACGACCTCTCTGATTGGGATGATGTGGCACCCGATGCAGGTAAGGAAAATAAGATGGAAACCAAGCCCAGTTCCCCATCTAAAGACAAGAAGTAACCTGTATTCCATGACCTAATTATAATAGTTGTTGCCTAACACTTTTGCAAAGTGTTTGTCATTCAGAAATTTTTAGTCCTCTGTGATTGTTAAGAAACATTTTACCTTTTACATTAAATTTTGAATTTCTAACATTTATGTAGAAATAGGTGCTATGAATATGAAGTAATAAAACTACAAAATAGGAATTTGAACAAAAATCTGCTTTGCTGTTTGTCCAGTGGCTGCAGTTGATTAAAATGGATAGATGAAAAATGAAATTGAGCGTAGTTACAAAGTAAAAATATGTTTGCTAAACTCACGTTTCCAATCAAATTAATCTTTTGCTTAGCTTCCTAAATTATTTGCTTCATATTGTTATCATGCTCCATAACATTCTCTGTCTATTTGTAATCAATGGACTAATTACAAAGCATACTTACTTGTGAGTTTTCAATTTTGAAAGTTTATTACTTCACAGTACCTTCTTCAGCATAAACGTTAGAAATTTCAAATTTAAACTCTTTCTCGCCTAAATGAAATCTTCTATTCAATAATCTTTTACATGTATTGTGTTCATTTATAAATAATAATTGTGTTTTTATATCAGTTTGTCTTTAGTAATTTGTAGAAGCCATTCACATTGAGAGTTTTACTCATAATTGGCTTGTTTACAGTGTGTCCCAGATTTATTTGTGGGATGTTAAAAAATATTAAAGCTATAATAAAATTAAATGGGAATAGTGTTGATTTTATTGATTGTTTATAAATTAAATATATGGTTTGTTTGGAATCTGAGGTTTTGCTTTCAAATCATAGAAAACTGGTTCAGAAGGTTGGAGTCATATTTTTTTAGTTGGTGATAGCCATTTTTTTATATATAAATCACTTTTTTAATTCTGAAATGAAATGAGATACGTAAAAATGATAATGTCAAGAAACAGAAAAACCATATTTCAGAAGCAAAATGGCCAATTTTAAATTTGAAACTGTATCTGAAGTTAGTATAAACTCTTTTGAGACATTCTCAATGTAATTTTTGTTGTAGCTTTAATGCTTTCCAATGTTCCAAGGTATACAAGAATTTGGAGCACACTGTATGTAATGTTGTCATAGAAACATTGCAATTAACTTTGACCCAAGGTTTATTTTAGTGTTTTGTATAGTCACATGTAATTGTTCACAAAGGAAAGTAGCGTCAAACTTCTTTAGAAATCGTGTATCAACTGTAATTTCTCTAGGTGTAATTGTATTGTTATATAGACTTAAATTGTATTTTTATTAAGTGTCTGTTATTAGTGTCATTTTTTATATAGATTAGAGTTAAATCTTCTTGAAAATCAAGAGATATACAGTAGGTTTGATTGATGACAAATGCACATTTTTGTCCTCAAGACAAACGTCTTTTTAATATAAATTAATTTTGTTTGTCAAGTAATGCTTCTGCGTTTTTTAGCCGAATCATTAAAATATTAAGAAGTATCTTTTTTCCACCTTATTTTCCATATTATAACCAGGAAAAAAGATCCAAAAATCTTCTATAACCATTTGTGAATAGAAATGAGGAAATACTTCCTCGCTTTCCAACTGAACCTAATTTCGAACGTATTTTTTGCCTTCAAGATCACGCCGTTTCGTTCTGCACAAAGAGGGTTCACCTCCCCTGTACTTTAAATTTTAATACCAAATCTTTTAATAACAATTGAAACTATAAATCATTCAAGAAATAAAATTGTTTATAATGAGGTTCAGAAGTTTTCATATTTTCCTAAAAATATCGAAGCCCAGCGTGACTTTAATAAAATAATATATGAAATTCACCGTTATTTTTCTTGTGGAGGTGAGATTTGCTTCCATTGCGTGATGTTAGCGCCTTCTGCTGAAATTGCGGACTCATTAAAATTGCAGCATTATTCGTGATAAACGAGGGTTGTTCCTCAAATAATAATTGATACGTTTAAGTTGGAATAGCTCAATTAAAGAATGCAAATTTTCATTTAAATAAATAATGAGGAACGGTCACAAAATGAAACGAAAAGGCGTTAAAACGACCAAAAATTGTATGGATCCTTCTAGTAAAACTGTCTTTGTGTGGCTGCTCATAGAATCGTTGTGTTTATAGGCAACCAGGTACCGTTAGAGAGCTAGAACCTGAATAATATTTGAAAATATGCTGACTGCTGCATAAATTCTTCCCTGGTTCCAAAAATTAGGAATATTATACGTTATGCCTATAGCGATAAAGTAAGCTATGGCTGACACTTGGCACCAGGCATCCCTGAGATCGAGTACCAATTTTAATCATTTTGTTTGCGCCCGTCTACTTGATACCTCATTTAAAGTGGGCATTATATTGTTTACGCAGTCAAATCAATAAAACGGGCGATATAATACTGTCTCTGTAAATGAAATATTGGAGACTCTTGTATCCATACTTACCCAGATACATAAATGGTACTTAAGTACGGTATATGGCTAGCGCATGTAACTCTCCATCTTGCAGACAAAATTCTTCTGGATTCTCCAAATCCAGATGAAAAATCGTCCAAAATTAGTTTTCCAGTGACTCGGAGTAATGGAATCGTGCCGCTTTAGTACGAATCGTTTAGCGTCGAGACGCGAGGCGTCTCGGGTGCCAAAATCTAAATTTAAGAATTATTCCTGTGGGAAGGGGTAGCTACTACGTGGGCTCGGGTCACGACTGTCTGGCTTTTGCAGTTTTAAGTGTTATCTATTCGGTACCTTGTCCGTGCTGAACCACGCCGTCATCACTTTCCGGTAAGACATACCCGGGGTTTTTGAGTGCTTAGTTCTCGACTAGTTGTGGTGAAGGTTTTCGATGTTAGATATCACATTTGATTCGCTAATAACCCTCCATGGGTAATGAGGAAGTCAAAAGGATCACCGGGGATCTATATACGGTAGCTAAATAAGGGGATGATGCCGCAGGAATTGCCACTGCTATAGGAGATCTAACAGATGGGAAAATGCTGAGAATAGAGATTTTATTTTAAAAAATCGATATTTCTAGAATATCCATTTGGTGTATATATTCATTTTGTGCGTTTGAAAAGGCGCGTGTTCAGGAAAATCTGATTTGCTCGGTTTTTTCACCATATTTTTCTTTTATGTACATGTAAGAATCTGAGGAAGCCATTAATTCGATAAATTAAAAAGTCTTAGGTAAATTTGTAAATTTACTCTAAAGGTGGGTAGACAAGCATCATAAGCAGTAGGCAGCGTAAAGTTTTTTTCTCTTAAAATAAAACTGTATTCTGGATTAAATCAAACGTTGTGTTGTTACTACCGATTTCAGGAATTACGGTTATTGGGAAGAATCTTGTCTGAAGTTTATTTTATTTTTTCTAATTTCTACTAAATGCTGAATAATCGAATGTTTATCTCTGGGAAACTGTTTATGTTAAAGGCCATTTCACTTCTTTCGATTTCCTTATACTAAATAGTATTAAGGAAGTTAATATTAGATACGATTAGGTATTGTACCTACGCACGAACGATTTCATTAATCGTTTAAAATCAGCAGACGTTTTTGGTATTTGATTTCGTTTTTCGAAAAAATTCCTGAAAGTCTAAAGAAAAAATTGTTTCCGCCATTAAATCAAGAAGTTTACGCTACTATGCCAACTCTACAGGTACCGATAACTGAGGGAAATACGGTTTCGAGCTATTCGCTCTGCAAATTTCGTTTTTTTTTTGTAATAAATGGATTTTTTAACATCAAGCGTCTGATTTGTAACACCTTTTTATAAAGCGAGATTCGGTTTATTTCGGGAGATATGCCACTGACGAGAAAATTTCGATCAAATAATCCCGCGTCACGAGAGCGCTATTTTTACCTTGACGATGATGGACCGGGTAACCCTCCGGATTATGGAAATAATAAGTAGGTCGGGTCTGCTCGTATTGTCTTAAAAAAAATTCCAGGAGGTTTCCATGGCGCATCGCGAGACTGAGATCAAAAGGCTATAATGATGCATCATAAATCAAAATTTCATTGAGCTAAAGCTAAAAGGAATATATCGCTGATAGATCTAATTCGAGCGATGATTGAGTATATATTTTTCTATATACTCCAAGTACATGTATTATTCTGTTTATTTTCAGAACCGATGGAACTTTGTCGCGTTTAAACCAAACGTCCACAACCTAAAATGCAGAGCGGCCAGGGTGGGCGCGCCCCGCCTAGGGGCGCCTGGTCGCCGCTCCCCTTTCGGCCGTCATCCCCTTACGCGCCGTCGCCACCTCCGCGCCTGACCAGCCCTAGCGTCAACATGTTCGCGGGTCGGATGCCCGTATGTCCGAGACCGAGATGGCCGATGCCGCCCCCCGGAGTTCCTTCAGCATCTCCCGTCCCGAAATCCTTTACCTCCCTCTCCCCTGGACCTAAACCATTCAGACTTCCTATGCATCCGGTAAGTACCTGTAGTATATAAAAGTGACAAAATATGTTCTTGTTAACAAGGAAACGACGCGGTGTATTTACATCATAGTGCTATATGCATAATAAGATATGTCATCAAAAGGGATCTGCTAAGACGCAGTTATATGCTCGAAAAAGTAACTTAAAATCTAAAACACTGAAAGTGAAATAAATATGATAACGATGGGGGATAAATAAAATCCGGAACTTGCCTAAACCAGAGTGTACTTCCAGGATTTTCCGTATGATAAAAGGAATGTCGTATGGGTGTTTACATTCGGCCAGGATGTTGTCATTAGGACATCAAAAACTGTCTGTGTACAAAACCGTGGCAAACCAACAACATACGTAGCTACAGCATTTATAATGTAGTACAAAATATACTTTTTTCACCTTATTACTAAACACATTCAGAATTCAAACCTGATCGGAATCCCAGAAACATTCATGAAAAAAAATATATAATTATAAAGGTTCACAGGTGAAAGAGTCTTTCAAAGAACAAAAAAATATTACCTTTTTCCTGTAAAAATGGGATTTCCTTCCACTGTATAATGTTAATGCATTCTATTGGCACCTCCAATTTAACATTGCAGCATTATTCGCGATATACGAAGGTTGTTTTTAGGCTAGCTATTTTGGGTATTTTGGTTTGAAGACTAAAATCTTGTTTTCAGGAAGATTTTTGAAAATCTGGCTTTTTCAATTGCAGTTTTACTTCTGTGTGAAAATTTTTGTTGTGTGCCAAATACACCCTACGGCCGAATTAGGCATATTTGGGGAACTTCCGGGAATAACATTAGTCTGAATTCACATGTTTTGCAGTATTTTTATTCTTTCGCAAGTACCTTTGGCATATACAGGAATAGTACAAGAATCCTTGCTCCCCTCTGCAATCTTTGTCTGCTAATCATCTTCACACGATCCTATGAATAACATACAAAACGTTCAGAGATCTCTAGGGCAGAGTTTACAATAAAAAATCCCTGAACAATAATTACATCTTTAGTGAAGTACACGATGTTAACATCTGAAAATGGACATCACACTTTTCACTATATTTCTTAGAGATTATCTGATATTTAGTTCACTTTCCGGCTTTTGGGTACCTTCTGAATCCCTGATAAATCATAAGAAATATGGAGTCCAGCCCTATGTATCTCGGTAACGAAGTATTTGCGCATTCATTTTACAGTAAGTTTTTCTCTGTATTTATTGATATAAATAGAATCTGCTTTCCTGCAAAAACTAACCAGTAACAATAATCAAGGTCTTTTCAGGTTCAGTGTTCTCCATCACATATTTGATACTCTGCACTATAGGGCTGTGAGGCTCAGATACTGAGTGCAAATGCCCCCCGAAAATAGCCATAAGAAAGGGTGTTTCTGGGAGATCCAAAAGTAAATCCAGAGTGGTTTTTATCATGCCGAAAATTCATAGGTCTTGCTCTTGTTTTCCCAGCTGACGGACGTCTATGAGGTTTGATTCGTCGCCTGCCATATGAGGTTGAAAGCATGGGAAGAGGGTTTTGGGGGTTGATAAGGAGGGTTTGAAGTATGAGTAGGTTGCTATTGTCATTCCAGATGCCTCCTAGAAATGAATACCGGATATGCTTCATTAGATGAAGCACGTCTCAAGCTGAAGGTTTGAATTTGCGTCTCATAACTGGAGCTCTCTCAGCCTTTTTTTCAGTAGTTAAGCTTTTTCTCGCTCTAATGTGAAATACTTCAGTGTGCTTATCACCAGTGATAAAAGTCTTCCTCGTGGGGCTAATGTGCTTCTTATCGCCCTCTTCCAGCAGCGTGACCCCACACCTTTCACGTTTTTTTGCAGACGATTGATTATTTTTCAGATGTTGAATATCGTTGATCACTTCTTGACTAGATACTGAGGCGACAGCTGTAAAAACATTTGATAGACTTAGTTTGCGAGGTACAGTTTAGTTATACTGGTTTTCATCTTCCTAACTGTATGGCAGTAGTGGGTTAAGGACATTAAGCCATCTTTGAGGAACTCTTTGCAAAACGCTGTTCCAGGTTTATACTCTTTTTTGACATTTGTAGCCTCTCTTTCGCAGTTATTCTTTAGAAATTATTATCAATTGAAAATAAAATTCTTGAAAATATCTCAGCGAAAAGCTACGCCACTGACATATGTCCCAGCGGACCGCTCCTCTGCTCTTATTGAGCTTCATTGGCGCACCGTGGTTTGTAAAACATCTCTCATTTATCATTATTTATACAAACAGTCCACTATGCTTCAGATAAAGTTGACATGGTGGTAGACCATAACACATTATTCTTGCGTCTGAGGACGTATTTTGCGTCCCAAAGTTGCTTTCTAAAGCCATGGAAGATCCACAATGCTCAATGCGCAGTCGATCCACTTGGGCCTGGCCCAGTCTGGAGAATTGCGCTGTTCCCCAACGCCTAATATGATATTATTCGAATACTTTAACTCTGGTGGTTTCATGTAGATCCAGGAGATCACAGTATTTTTTTGTAGAGGGATGCAGCAGGGGTCTATGTGAGTAGAAAATACCACAACGTTGAGATCTAGGATAGCGGATTCTATTTTTTGAAGATTCTCTGATGTCTATTGTTAGTAATCTATGAAGAAATTTATAGGGCGGATTGACTCACTCACCATAACGACAAAGCAAATGCAAATTTCGACATACTAAATGAGATTTTTCGATGCTGTCAAGAATTAACAATTAAGGCTTAAAGGTGTGATTTGAAATTCTGAAACAGATTTGTCCTTTTTAGCCGTCTCCAGCGCCAAACCGCTGCCCCTCTCCAGACCCCTACTTCCAAGGGGTCCACCCCTACTCTTCCAGAACTTATTCCCCAGTCACCTATGCCGATATCGGACCCCCCAATCTCGACTACGAATACGTTGGGATGCCCATGACTCCTCCTCCCCTTCCTCGCAACTACGAAGTCGACGATGAGGAGGATTCTGGACCGTCCACTGCTGAAATCATCGCCAATCAATCTCAGGATTATATCGATGAAAAGCTGGCAGAGTATCAGGCGACTATTTATCAACTGCAAGGTAAGACCGAAAAATATTAATAGTTGAAGACACAGGGACTCTTAGGTGTTATAATAGTGATCGCCTGTTTCCCCTGGACTTATGTTTCAGCCACAAGAGATCGCGCAGTTATTAAAAGAGCCTAAAAGCTCAAAATCTAATGTTTTTTGGTTACTTTTCTGAAATATCAAATAATAGCCAAACAAATTCAGGTTTTATCATACATACTGTCTAATTACTTTAATTCTAAAACAAACGAGCCATAACACAATTAAATATGATAGTTTGGTGCGATAGTCTGAAGTCGCTGGCCTATGGTCATCGTTATATTTAGCGGGTATTATTACATATTGTGGGTTGTCACAACGGATTTAGGAACATAATAGCTAATAATACCCGAAAAACCCACTCGCAAATTATATTACGTTAATTGGATTGTCGATTTTTTTAGTGTTTTTGGTACTTAGTTTATCGAGTTCGAGGTGAGTTGCAAATGAGTTTGCGGCAACGAAAGTACAGAAATTATTTTAGGAAAGCAAATTCTGTTAGATGGACAGAGAATATAAAAAACCCTGGAAAAGCGTCCCAGTTTCCTTCTAACCCTCGACTGGGCAATACGTGAGAGGCCTGGTCGTATCTAAAACGGTGTTGGAATTTTCTCAAAATCTTCGAATTTAAGACAAATTTGCTTCGCAGCTTCAGTAAATGGAAAAATACAAGCTATTCTAATCGAGGAGGAACTGTAGAAAGGAGAAAAGAAATATGAGAAAACGGCCAGCTGATACACAGGTGCGGAATCCCATGAAGGATGAATAACTTTGACATTGCAATTGGGGATTTCCCCAACTAAACTCTCGAATATTTCTATACTTGACTCGAGTCACGCAGACAGAATTTTTTCTTTCAGAAATTCCGCGATTTGTGTTACAACCATTTTCAAAATCAGAAATCTAAATTTAGCCACAAGGTTTCATGCCAAGTCTTTACGTTTGGGTTAACAACCGCAATGTTTGGAAACGCGTTCCCAGTCTACCGGTTAGCTCTGGTTAGTCAATCGATCATTTTTTCAATAAATAAATTTCAGTTTTATCTTTAGATTCATTTTATTGTCGCATTTCACTTAGCAATTCAGTTTGTCCTTTATTGCCGCCTTCTTCCACTACTTTTTCTTGGTCTAGATTTTTATCTGCTGACTCTGTAAGTTTCTCATTTAAAAAATCCTTAACTTCTTTAATCAACGATTCATCTTTTGTCTTATCACTAAGATCTGCAGAAGTCGAACTTTCCACAAATATCGTTTTAGTCAAATCCGGGTTGTTTTCAGCTTCCATGAGTTCCGTATCCAATGGTTCTGCCAGATCTGTCTCCTGGAAAACGGCTGTTTTTAATCCGTGGTGAATTTTTTCTATTACCATGGAAATTTCCTCGTTTGTTAGTAATTTTAAGGCCTTCTGGACCCACTCTTCCGACTCCTCTTGATTCAGTTTAGTAATGAATTCGGAGATTTCGGCTAAGGTGCAAATTGCTCCAATTTGAACATTCTCTGTAGGATCCTTGTTGAGGGTA
Organism: Euwallacea fornicatus; assembly: GCF_040115645.1. NCBI lineage: Eukaryota > Metazoa > Arthropoda > Insecta > Coleoptera > Curculionidae > Euwallacea > Euwallacea fornicatus. The sequence goes on along the minus strand of NC_089541.1, from coordinate 7,063,674 downwards.
TCCAGAATCGGCAGGAATTTGTTGTAAATTAAGTTCAAAATTCCTTGCAAATAGGGCCAGTTGGTGTCTTTGAATTCTTCATCCTCGACTGAGTAGAGGTTCAGGTTTTTGTACTTTAAAGACATGTAGGCGAAATCCTGCTCCAAGTAAATGTCCGCGTCTAAATGGGAGACGTAACTGAGCTCGTCTTTTAAACTCAACATTGAAACATATTTTTCTTCCGTCAGCTCTTTTTGGATTAAGTGACTAGTCTTAATGATTTTCGCAAATGCCAGTAGAACATTTTTATCTGGTTCTTCACCATCTCGTTCAAAAAACCTCCTCCAATCGCCGAGAAAAGCTCCAGGCTCTGGACAGAGATATGGTCGCACCATTTCACTGATTCCGAACAGGGCTACAAATCGATATAAATACCTTGTGTCTCTGGTGAAGGTTGTAAAAAATGGTATCAAGTGTTCCGATGACCATTTGATGCCATAATGTTTTGAGATTACAGGCAATATCGTAGCTGCAGTCCTTCTTATTGCGAATATACTATCTCCTAGGAGAGTCGCATAGTACGCTTTAAAATTAGTGGAAAAGTAGTCAGAACTACAGAATTTTGCGACATCAACAAAGGTCGCCACGACACTCCTGCGGGCCCTCCAGTTGGTGTGAGAGCGCACTATGACTGTTCTAATGGAGTTCTTTATTGCATCCAGAGAGTCTGTTAGATCAACTTTATCTGACAGACTGCTCAAACCAAAAAGATATTTCGCCTGGATAACTATCGATTCCTCATTGATTAGAGCCTCCAACAAGAACGATACGATGTTCTTTTTGAAGCATTCTTCCCCTAGCAGCGAACTCAAAGGGAGGATGTTCGAACACAAAGCCAATCGCACATTTTCGCTCTCGTCCAATGCCAGTTTCTGAATGGCGGCCATGATACTCTGCTCAAACACAGCCTCAAAGTTGTCCTCTCCGTGGGTTGCGTAGGACTTTTTCAAGTTCTCGCAGTAGCCGAAAAGATTTGAGGCTATCAACACTCGTACTTCAGGCTCAGAATCTTGAGCCAGTTTCTGCATGAGGGCCAAAATATTGCCTCGATACTTTCCATTGGGGACTTGCTGCTGAATTAGAGCTATGTTGTTTGCCAGGCGCTGCCGAATCCTCCAAGAGATGTCGTCTAGAAGGGAATGGAAGAAGATTAAAATGGATGTCCTAGTTACTTCGATTCAATGGTGTGGCTTACCACTGATGTCCTCGAGAGTCTTGAAGACGGACTCTTGTAACGAGTTCTTTTTGACTCGTTTGAATAGTGCCAGAGCTATGTCAGTGGTGCCCGCTCGGACTGAATCCTAAAATTGAAAATGTGCCCATTTTGTGTTATGAAAACTGCAATTTGTCTTGACTTAAACCATGCCAATATTTTCGACATCTCTGGCTAGTTAGCATGGGAATTATAATATTTTACCTACTCAGTAGTATGACATTTTTATTAATATTTTTAGGTTCAGTTTCATGTATATTTTGATTGTTCTGGCCTCTTATTCGATTTTTTGAAGATACAGTTCAAAGAGCCATTGATTTTCTGGAAGGGGAATGAGTTTCATGAACACCATAAATGGTCTGTCTTGCTGAACAATTTGGCAGTGGTACAGGATGGGTCGAGGTCCGGAGAGTTTAGGGCGGAAAAGTTAAAATTTTGTTAGTTATAAAGCAGGTGAAACCCGTGAGAGGAGAATTATACACGTCCTATGCTTCACATGGGGGAGTTGAAGAGCGGTTAGACGAGAAAGAAACAGCTAATATTTCAGGAAATTCGATCCTATTCTCAGATAACTGAATTTTATCTACTAGAGGATCTTGATAAAATTTGAAAAGCAGTTGATCACAAGTTTTATCTTTTTCTTGGAAAAATAATTTTGGGGTGTCTTAGAGAATCACTCATTCAATTTCGTTATCTACTTCCTACGCACGTTAACCGTTAAGTTATTCAGTTGTGAAATCTCTATTTTCAAAGTTATATACATTTAGTAGTTCCTTGTTTCCAGTTTAACGGAAAATCCATGCAGCCCCTAAACTTGCCAGCATTTGAGCAACTTGGCCCTTATAGTTGTGACTACTTAATCAGCGGTCAAACAAGGTTAATTTGAGGTTAGTTTGAATGTTTTGTTTCTAGATAACGAATTAAAAACAGAATAATCTGACTAGCTAGAAATGATTATGATAAGAAAAAGATTATTGGCGTTTATACATTGAATTGAACTATTCTCTGCGTAATGCATACCATGGGATCCTGGGCGATGTCCTGGAAAATGGGCACAAACTCGCTCACTAAAAACTCCTCCTCTACAATTCCCACAAACCCAACGCACGCATTTGCAGCTTCCTTCCTTACTATAGGAGAATCATCCTGGATCAGTGTCTTGAAGCTGTTCCTTAAGTCCGACCTCCTCTCCTCTCCGAGTTTGGGATAGAGATACTAGAAGAAATCCAAGCTTGACTCGAGCTATTGCTTGGTGCCTTTGAGATCCTTACTGGAAACAGTTCCACCGCAGAACACTTGCTGGTAAACCAATCGTTCTTGATCAAGTCGTTCATGACAGGCAACAGGAAGTGCTCAACTTGGGCAAGATTCAGAGTTTCAAGGATGCAAACCATTGTTTCTACTGCTTTCTCTCTTACGATGGTTTCGTCGGTCACGCAGAGCTTTCCAAGGAGTTGGAAGATTATTTCTGAATGTTCCAAACCCCCTACTAAAGGGATGAACTTCTTTAGTTGGTCTGCGAGGTGCAAAAGGGCTTCGTCGTGGAGGTTTACATAGTGCTTTTTAATGAGTTCCAGTAGTTCCTCTCTAGTGGTGCTGGGGCCCAACTTCTTAGCTAGTAGATCCAGGTTTTGTATTGTGATGATGTGTAGCTAAAGTGCTTTTTGTTTCACGAGGGTATAAGTGACTGGTTTACTCACCTCTAAGTTTTCTTCACTGAAAGCATTTTCGAATATTTCCAAATCATACAGGTCGTCGATACTTCCAGACATTGCTGACTTTAATATTAGTTGACGCACAATTGCTACGGAATTGATATAAAGTTTTGTCGCGTATGCATGAATAATTTTATCTTATCTTTTAAATCAATTTAAACAGCAATACAGCACTTATCTGAGAATCTTTATCTACGGTAGCGTTCTAATACACTCGCAGGTACAAGGAGCGTCCAAAAAGTATAGGAACATCCGTGAAATGTTAAAAAACTACATAAAGTTGAATCAACAGCATTTTCCTAAAGAAAGGGGATAATAAAAATTTAACACGAATTGAAGGGGTCACAAAGAAAAATTTCTGGAAAAAATGGCCGTTCGAAGACATTAATTCACAATTTTATTAACAAAATTGTTGTAAAATTATCAATCGAAAAAAACCGGAGCTTAAGGAAACTGTCTAAGCGAGGCGAAAGAATTTTGAGAAAAGTTGTGTAAGGAAATACGTCACCAATAGAAATTATATCTGAGCTTCAGTTAAACGTATGCAAACAAAGAGTTCGTATTGCGTTAAAGCACTCCAAGTATGTGATTTACAAGAAAAAACAACGAAATCCACCCATTATTGAGCGCTATAAAAATGTGCAAGTGGTTTTTGCATAAGAAGTCATGTCTTGGTACCAACGAGTGGCTTTCGGTTATTTTTCCAGATAAAAAAATTTCAATCTCGACGGGTCAAATGGTTGGGATGACTACTGGAAGGATTTGAGAAGAGAAAAACAGTTCTTTTCCCAGCGTCAGCACGAACATGGTTATGACTTGGGCAGAATTTTCTTTTAATGGTCGGATCAATATCGTTTTCCTATCGACTAAAATGAATGCCCCCAATTATGGATCTCACCTCGAAGACAACTTTTTGCCTATTGATGATTTCTTGTCAGCGCTTAAATACCTTTTTCAGTAGCATAATAGCCTAATTCACATGGATAGTGTTATAAAACAATGGTGTTCCGGGCATCAATGTCATGGAGTGGTCCACGAAGAGTCCAGATCTAAATCCAACGGCAAATTTATGGGGACAATTATCTTGCGAGGTTTACGATCAGGGACCGTGCCAGTTTACCACCATCGAAAAGGTGAAGAGAGAAATTATTGAAGAGTGGTATGGCATTTCCCCTGAAATTTTCCAAGGGTTAATCGAAAGTTAAAAGGATCGAGTATTTAACGTCATACAAAGGAAAGGGGAAATCATAAAATTGTGAGGCTGTTTTGACCAAAAATTTATGAGGCCTTATACAGTGGTGAACATAAGTATGGAAACATTTTCGTAATAACATAAAAAATATTAAAGCTTGAAAAAAATAATAAGTTCTTAACGTTATATTTAATATTTTGTAGGATAGTCTCTTGCGTCAATCACTGCTTAACATCTTCTGCCCATTGAGTCGACGAGCCTTGCGCAAAAGTCAGGTGGGATTAGTCCTCATTCTTCTTCCAATGCATTCCACAAATCGGCCCTGTTCTTAATATTCCTTTTCCTAATTTGTTTATCCAAATAGTTCCAAAGGTTCTCTATTGGGTTCAAATCAGGTGATTGTGAAGGCCAACTCATCATGCGGATTTTTTGTTCGGAAAACCGATTCTTCACCAAACGAGATATGTGCTTTGGATCGTTGTCTTGTTGGAAAATCCACATCAGTGGCAGTTGATCATATTCATATGGTATCAAATTAGTTTCCAATATTTGAACATACAATTGAGCATCCATTCTGCCATCAATCTTTGTCAAAGGATCCGTGCCACACATATCACGTTGCCACCTCCACGCTTAACAGTGGGCACTAGGTACTTGGGGTCACATCTTTGACCAACAGGTCTTCTTACGTAGCCAGTAGAATCCATGCCAAACAGGTTAAATTTGCTTTCGTCACTAAAGACAATCGTAGACCATTGATTTGTTGTCCAGTCCTTATGTTGTCTAGCAAATTTTAATCTGGCTTCTCTGTGCCGCTTTGTAAGAAGAGGTTTTTTAACCGCACGCCTGCCATGAAGGTTTTCTGACAAAAGACGACGTCTAATAGTCACGTTTGACACCATTACATCCTGATATTCTTCTTTTAGTTCCTTGTTTATATCAACGGCAGTTTTCATGGGATCACTTCTTGCCTTTCGAATGATGATTTTATCCAGTTTCCTATTTGTTTTTCGTGGTCTCCCTATTTTCAAAGCCGGATCTACAGTACTTCTTCTTAAAAATTTATTGACAATTTCGCTAACTGTTCCTCGGTTGATGTTAAGTGACTTTGCTATGTCAATTTGTTTTATTCCTCTTTGGTACAGCAATATAATTTTCTTCTTCAAATCAGAACTGAAATATTTGCACAGGGGCATTTTAATTAATGAACGTTACTTTAAATTTTGTTGAAAGATGCCAAATAACTGCTTACCAACTTCAATGCGACACTCTAAAGCCGAATGATAAAATGTTTCCATACTTACGAAAAGGACCAAATGACTTATTCGAAAAATTCAATTGAGGCGAAAGTAGATAAGGGTCCCAATATTTATGAACAAAATTTTTAAGGCATTTGAGAATACACTACATTTTACTATTTTATTGTTCATATACAGTGTGTTAGTAAATGTTTTGGATTAAGAAGATGTTTCCATACTTATGTTCATCACTGTACGTTCGGACAGGAACTTTTCATTTTGCCGTTATAAAAATGCTGAATTACACTGACTTTCAAAAAAACCGCAACACCAAGAAGAACACATTGTACACGTTTGAAATTCTGGCATTACGTTGGGTCGGGTAATAGATAAAAACGATCAAAATATCAAAAGAACATTATTGTGAATAAGTGAAAAAATTTAATAATAATTTAATAATGGGTGGTATCTCCTCTTAAATTAATACATTCCTGTAAGCGACGTGGCGTGCTTAAAATTAAATTGTCAATATCTTCCTGTGGTATTGTATCCCAGGCAATCTGCACCTGCTCGCGGAGTTCATCTATGGTTTCTGGAAGGCGAGCTAAACGTTGAAGTCTCCGACCCATTATATCCCATACATGCTCTATTGGGGACAAATCTGGAGACCGAGCTGATCAAGGCAAAGTATCTAAATTTTCAGCTTCCAAATACCTCAAAGTATCGTTGGCTACATGTGGTCGCGCATTATCTTGTTAAAATGTGCTTCCACGATGGTCGTGCATGTACGGTACAAGAACCGGTTCTAAGACACTATTAATGCACCTCTGAGCATTTAATCTATCATAAATGAAAACAAGAGGAGATCGACTACCATACTGGATGGCATCCCAAACCATGACACTTGGTGTTAAACCAGAATGACGCCTTTCCAAAAAGTCCAAATTTAATCGCTCTCCTCTGCGTCTTCTAACACGTAACCGTCCATCAGATCGCCATAAACAAAATCGGCTCTCATCACTGGACACGATTCTTCTCCACTCCTCCACCCATTGCACTCTCAGACGACACCACTCCAGTCGGGCCACCCTGTGGTTTCGTGATAATGGAAGCCGAAGCATAGGACGATATGAATTTAGTCCAAAACTTCGAATTCTGCGATACATCGTACCAAGGGAGACCCTTCGATTTAGGGTGGCTACCCAGTTAGCACCAAGAGACGGAATTGTTTCAAACGGGGCGCCTGTCGCTGAACGACGAAGTCGCCGGTCTTCGCGTCGGTTCGTCATTCTTGGACGGTCACTACCACGATGACGATTTACTGACCCTTCGTTAGACCAATCTCTCCAAGCTCTTAGCACTGTTGATGCGTTTCGATCCAATCTACGCGCAATTTCGCGGAAAGGTAAACCTGCCTCGTGCATACCAACAATTTTTCCCCTTTCAAAGGGAGTTGACTGCCGATAAATTGCATTTTGGCGTACACGAGGCATTTTGCACTACCACACCTTCAATATGGTACTAACAATAATACCTTTATCGCTATTCGCCTGTAAAAAAATTTGCAAAAAGAACGATCGTCACAGATAAAAAAGTAAAGAAAAACTTCATATCGCATTAAAATACGAACTTGAAATTTTTATCATTTTTTTCTCTTTACAAGTCTAAAATCATACTAAAATTTCAATGCGTTCTTCTTGGTGTTGCGGTTTTTTTGAAAGTCAGCGTGTAAAATTACCCAAAATCTGTGAATTATTTGTAGACATTGGTTGTTTTCAAGTCTGCGCAAATAAATTGTATTTCTTAAAAATTCTTTTCATTCGTATTAAGGAAACGCCGAGGGTGGCCCTGTACTTTTTGGACGCACCCATACCGTCCCGAATTCAGGTTGGTGCGTCATTTTATGGACGAGCCGGAGAGGATTAGATTTTGGATGTGTTGTAAATTTTAATCGTTGAATGATTGCACATGAATGTCCTTTTCATGGGAGATATCGTGGTCTATTTTCGTAATGCAATCCGTTTCGTAAAAATATCGAAATCTGACAGTGGAACCACAGAAACTCCGGCTTTTCGAATTATTTCATCCAACATGCGATTGTCATCACGAAAATAGACGCGAACACGCGAGGAATGACGCAACTCTTCCGGTTTCACTCTGATTCTATCGCTGTATGTATTTATATTTGGAATTCCACTAAGGCCTAAATATTTCAGCGCTAATCCAGGGATGGGATGGAAAATCGTCCTTTAAGGTATTTACTTCTATTATGAAAATTTACGGGAAGAAATGCTGCGGGAATTATACCGAGTGTCCGCAAACAAAAGTAGAATATCTCGGCGGGTGATTCTAGATATTAAAATAGTAAAAAAAGTTTCTATAAACGTGGCCCGAAAATTGCTTCTTAACGGGGCTACAACCTCTTGAAGGTGGACTTCTGAAGATGGCTTTTTAGAAATATAATATTTTCGAATTTGCGCAAAAACGATAAAATTCGATTTACTTTTATAAGTGTGAATGTCAACAGTTTTTAGCGTTAATCATTGAGTGCCTGGGTGCAAAAAGAGGATGAGTCACATTTTTAATCATTTTAAGGAAATAAAAAATAGTTGCAGCACACGTGTTTCTCTGTTTTCCGTGTAGAGTACCTCTCCTTTTTGCAGAGAAATGGAAATTCGATTAATTTATCATTAAAAAAAGGCAAGAATTAAAAAAAAATGGTAATAGGGCAAGAAGAGGCTGAGCCTCTGTAAAACTTTCGCAACAGCTGCAGCTTCAAACTTTCAAAGAAAGAATATCATAATACGTAAACGCATTATACAATATGATATAATCATTCAGAGCAGTTTTTTCTTCCGTGCTTGAAACGTCTAAAGTTTGCAAAACAACAAAGCCACTTCTTAAAGTGTCATAAAATGACATATCAGTTTTTGGCACACATTCTGCATGACACTGTCCAATTTTGCATCCTTAAGAAGCAACGGTGCAGTATGACACTTTTTTTTTCATTAACGTTGACAGACTTTTTTACATTTACCAGGTCTGTAAATATGAAACCGGAATTTGTCTCCAAATATCCCTAGTGGTCAATATACGTAATATTATTGTGTTATTAGGGCACTATATCTCTTATTTACATCTGAGAATGATTTTCAAATCATAACAATACTGGTTCAATACTGCAGTACAGTTTGCAATAGCTTTGAGTATGTCGAATTTTGTGCCTACAAATTACGATTTGCGGACAGCATTGATTTTCTGTTACCACTTGAAAAAAACGGCTGCAGATTCACATCGCATGCTTGTTGAAGCTTACGGTGAACATGCCCTTGGAAAATCACAATGCTGTGAGTGGTTTAAAAAATTCAAAAGTGGCAATTTTGACGTCAACAACGAAGAGCGTGGAAAACCACCGAAAAAGTTTGAAGACGGCGAGTTGCGAGCTTTGTTAGATGAGGACGATGCTCAAACGCAACAACAATTAGCGAACCAATTAAATGTGACACGAGAAGCCATTTCCATTCGTTTGAAAGCTATGGGAAAAATTCAGAAGATAGGAAAATGGGTTCCACAGGAACTCGATGAAAGACAGCAAGAAAATCGAACAATCACTTGCCAATTGTTGCTTACCAGGTATAACAGAAAGTCATTTCTTCATCGAATTGTGACTGGTGACGAAAAATGGATCTATTTTGAGAATCCCAAACGTAAAAAATCATGGGTAACTCCAGGCGAACCATCAGCATCGTCAGCAAGACCAAATCGATATGGACGGAAAACAATGCTCTGTGTTTGGTGGAATCAAAAAGGTGTAATTTGTTATGAGCTGCTAAAACCTGGAGAAACAGTTAATACTGAACGTTACCGACAACAAATGATGGACTTGCATCGAGCTTTGCGTGAAAGACGACCAGAATACCAAGAACGGCAGCACAAGGTGATATTGCTTCATGATAATGCACCATCACACACTGCAAAACTGGTGAAGGAAACGATTGGGACGTTTCATTGGGAAGTACTATCGCATGCGGCTTATTCACCCGACTTAGCACCATCCGATTATCACTTATTTGCATCGATGGGACACGCTCTTGCAGAACAGCACTTCACCTCTTACGAAACAGTTCAAAAATGGCTCGATGAACGGTTTGCCTCAAAAGAACAACAGTTCTTTTGGCGTGGCATCCACAAATTGCCAGAGAAATGGAAAAAATCTATATGTAACGATGGGAAATATTTCGAATAAAATATTTTTTATAATTTTTGCACAGTTAAGTTATACTTTTTATTAAAAGATTTCGGTTTCATATTTACAGACCTGGTAATAAGGTCAATTTCTGAAAAAGGAACCACTAGCAGATTTAGTGTACTCTATGCCATGAGAAAGTGGTGAATATACAAAAAGTCGGTAAGTAGAAACGTAAAATTTTTCTTCATCGGGACCTTTCGGCACTGAGAGTGAAAAACACTTTAATAAGCGTCGAAAAATCATAAATCAGATCCTGGGAAACATTCATGACTTTAAGTACTAAAGCAGCTGACGCTAGCTGCAAATGGTTAAAGGGTTCTTCGATTACGCACTAAAATCAAGGCCATCGATTAGTTAATCAAACAAGACACGTTAAGAAGTCAAATAAAAATAGTAAAGAAGTATTATGCTCTAATTGTTGCAAGAACTCTTGGAAATCTTCAAATTCTCGAGGTAAATTGTATCGCAGCCGACAGGAGCTCGCCGAAAAATGTTCGTATCTGTTTCTTCCAATTCATTCTTGACTCTTTTAAGTTTTTTTTTCTGTTATAACGTAGTTTTCTCTATGCTTGCCGAATACTTCGTTGAGGCAAATTCCCCCTTTCAAATCCTTGAATACGCAAACATATTTAAGAAAATTTCGAGAAGCTCTGAAATAGAGTTCATAGATCTAAAGCCTTTATTTATTGATTGATCCTCCTCTGACGTATTTTTGATTTGAGAAAAACGTAGTTTCATTCGCCTTCGTTGAAAGTTTTATTTGTGCAATGTTCCCGCTGGGAAAGCTTCACATATACTAGACAAATCGTGTCCAATTCGAGAAGAATTCTGTGAAAAATGTTATATATACTGCGTGACATAGAAAACACCCCGCGAAAATGGTTTTATTTGAATAATTTTTGGTATGCTTAAACAAATGTTTCATTAAAAAAATGAACAAATTTAATTGTGAAAAACCAAAAAAAATTCATAATTTTTCAGTCTTCCTCGGTGTCTTATACATGCCTGTACACGTCTAGGCATGGATTTAATGAGGTGAGTGATGTCTCCTTGAGTGATCTCATTCCAGGCTAACTGGACAGCATGACATAGTGTAGCTAGGGTTCGTAGGGGATAGAGTAAATTATGCAACATTCTACTTACAATACCCCAGACATGTTCAATCGGTGACAGGTCTAGAGATTGAGCGGGCCAAGGTAGCAAATTGATTGCATTTTATTGAAAGAAGTCCATATTCAGCCTAGCCACATGTGATCGTGTATTGTCTTGCTGGAAAACTGGATTAACAAGATTTTTTAGATAAGCCACAAGATGAGGTTCCATAACTTTTTGGATGTATCGTTGGGTTTTCATACTGCCTCTAATAAAAAGTGAAGGCGATCTGCTACCATATTCAATGGCATCCCAAACCATTACCCTAAAAATTATTTAAATATAACCATTTTTACGGAATGTCCTCTTTTCTATATTACGCAGTATACCTACGTAAATAGTTGTATGACTCCTGATTCTTTACTGATACGCCGGAGGCGTGTTTTTTTTATGGGAAAGAGCGTAGTTTTCTCTACGTTTATTAAAAATGTTATTAAGGTAAATTATCATTTTGAAACTCTAAAATTTTCAAATTCACGCAAGGCCCTTTAAAGAGGCAGTTCTAGGGGTAACATTCATAGAACTGTAACCATTCACTGCGGAATAGTAAGTCTTTTACCTATTTCTACCTGGAAAAGGGCAGCTGCCTTCAGCTCCGCTTCACATTTCATTCATGCAATTATCCTACTTGGGAATTGCTTTCACAAAATCAGCAAAGTTCAAAAATTTAGTTTCATTTTACTATGTTTTAAGACATTAAGTTTCGATGACGTTTTTGGTCTCTCTAGAAATGGCCAAAGTGCATGAGACCCTCAACATTTTTTCCTCTAATTATGGGGAAGATACTTTGGAAAAATCTGAATAATTCACAGTCGACGTCGCCATGTCTATGGTTTCTTCAACTTTTTGTTATAATGATTTCTGTGAAAACTCTAACGCACGGCAATGCTAAAATTCACGCAGTGTCTTGAACAACCTTAATACATCCACACGAATAATGAATTTTTGAACTTTCGGCAACATCGCTTTTAATTAGAGCGTTTTATTAACATCCAGTAAGCCGAATGCAATCGTCACGCGCGTTCCAAGAGCTGAAACGAACGAGTATCGCCGCGTTGCCGCTTCACCTGAAAAATACTCGATAGCTTTCGTGTCCATTCCCTAATTGACTATTCTCGGGACTGTCTAGCCTTTTCCCAATTTTTTCCCTCTACTCTCGAAACTTTGCATGTACAATCACGCCAAGGTTTCTTCAAGCTTAATAAACGTTCAGTTCAAGTTAAGTACATCCAATCAAAAATTGTTACATGGGTTGCGCCTTTGATCTAATCATATAAAAGCTAATTAGTTTAATCGGTAACGGAAGAGCTAAAGGATGTCAAGGGTACCTACTATGTAATTCGGCTACCTAATTTGAAGAATTGGGATGCATGAGCGTCAACTGCAACGAGTCAAGTGGCCCCACGATATGAAAAATAGTGATCTACGGTTTGTTCTCATTTTACATTGTTTCAAAACTTGCACCTATCAATTCATGTGTCACAGAAAGCGACAATGCATATGTAGCTCGTTATCTCTTCGATTTATCATTTTTCCTCCTCATAGTGTTCAGTTCAAGGTTGAAATTCGGAAATCTGGGAAGTGGAGAGTTTGCCGGAAAATTAGGTAAAAGCGACATATTAACATGACTTTGCTTTCTGCGAAAGTAGAAATAGCGATAGTAGCACGGCAGTTGACGGGGTTATGGCGGTAAGCGTCCCGAGGTTCAAATGAGAAGTCTCCCCGAATTTCAGAGAAAATTCGACTGAAAGGGATAGGACTGAGCCCTTTTTAAATCCGTCCTGCGGACCTTTCTTCAAATCTGTTATCGCCCGAGATGCCCATTACAACTGCGACTCATTTTCATAATTGCGAGCACAGTAAATGGTTAATGAACTCTCGTATCCATTTCAATGTTTGTAGACCTATTATTTATGTTGTTGACCACAGGCCACTTGTATCGATCGTAGTGCTCGGTCAGTAGGTCAATACAATGAAAACCTTCCATTTCATGGGGCTCCCCTTGATGAGATCACCCTTAATTTGAAAAATCGATAACGCTGTATTGTTTTTAGACATAAAATACGCATTTCGAGATAAGGGGTAAAATTTCGGTTTTTTTGGGAGTATCGAAACGAGTTTTGAGGTTTGAGTTTTAAAACGCCGAAAAGTGGTCGAGCTCACTGTGCTCGTCCGTGCAGTCGCTTTATTCGGTCGTCGAATGGTTAATTGAAAACGTGACAAGTGGGCTGATAATAAATCCCTGCAATAATCATAAAATTATAAACGATAGCAGTGAGTATGTCGCTAACATGTATCTCATTAAGCAAGTTCGCGGTCAAGTGAACTATGACATAAGATTCTGTTTACTAGATATTTATAGCCAAGGCAAACGCGAATTTAGCACATACATAAACCATTTATCACATTTTTGAAAATCGGGGACGAAGTACAATTTTACCCGATGGAAAGTTACGAGGACAGTCCCGGGAGCACCCGACCTAACACTTGAAGAAAAAAAATTTGGAAATTATCGCGTTATTCTCGACATAATGTCCTTTGAGACTGACACACTTTTCGCCGCGACGTTCTATGAAGAGGTTTCGTATGTTTCGCAACAGACACCAACCTCGAGTTCCACCTATTCATTATTGGCAAATCTCTTTGCAACGAGCTATTTTTTCCAATTTGGAAGTACAAAATAACGGGAGGGGGCTAAATCTGGCGAGTAGGGTGGATAAGGAAAAAGTTCGAAACCTAATTTATCGATTTTGGCCATCGCGATAACGAACGAGTGGACTGGTGCGTCGTCTTGATGAAACGCGACTTTATTTTTCGCCAAAGTAGTCGGTTTTTCAGAATTTCTTAGCTCAAATACTGTAATAAATACAGTAGTGGCCATAAGTTTGGAAACTTTTTTAATATCGCTTTTATTAAAATGAACGATTATAATTTGAAATTGTAAATATAAAATAGAATCTATTTTTAATACTTTATCAACATCCATGGTATATTGGTATTTATTGGAATTTGATTTGGAGTAAATATAAATTTTTTTTTTTAATTGCAGACAAAAGTATGGAAACCAATAATGTATTTTCAGCAACTTATAAAATATATCCTTTGTTTCAAAATTGTGTCAATATTTTGTGGCAAATCCTTTTCCTTTAATTACTGCACGACACCGTTGGTTCATAGAATACACCAGTTTTCTGCAAACTTCCACTGGAATTAATTTGCATTCTCTTTCCAAAACCTCGAATAAATGTGGTGAACTATGAATTTTTTCTTTCCGAATTTGCCTTCCAAGGTGTTCCCAAAGATGTTCGATCGGGTTAAGATCTGGACTCTGCGACGGCCATTCCATTTTCGCGACACAATTTTCTTCAAACCAATTTTTAACCAGTTTTGATGCGTGCTTGGGGTCATTGTCTTGCTGAAAACTCCAAGACAAGGGCATTTCCCATTCTGCATAAGGGAGCATATGGTTCGCTAAGATGTCCTTGCACACGAATCGGTCCACAGTCCCTTCTATTTTAATTAATGGCCCAACCCCAGACGCAGAAAAACACCCCCACACCATAACATTTCCACCGCCATTTTTTACAGTAGGCAATTGATACTTAGAATCGAATCTTGCATTCTTCGGACGTCTTACGTATCGAATACCATCACTACCAAATAACTGAAATTTACTTTCATCGCTCCACAAGATTGTATTCCATTTTTCCTGTGACCAGGAGATATGTTGCCAAGCAAATGCAAGACGTGCCTTTCTATTTCTTTTGGAAATCAGTGGTTTTTTGACAGCAATCCTTCCAAACAAACGTCCAGCTACCAAGAATCTTCGCACCGTGCGACTCGATGCCACCATGTTGTGTTCTTCAGCAAGAAGTCATGAAATACCCGTTGAAGTTAATAGTGGATTTTTTTTCGACATCCTTCGTATTAATTCTTGAGTGCGTTTTGGAAACTATTTGGGCCTACCTGGTCTTGGAAATCTCTCTATTGTACCACGTTCATGAAAACGTTTCAATATTTTCGATATTGCTACTTTGGGTACGTTTAAAGAACTAGCAATATCACACTGCTTGTGCCCCTGCTTAAACAACTGTGCAACTCGCTGTTTTAATTCTTCAAATAAATGACGCTTTGGAATTGTCACTTTTATTGAATTCTACTGTATACTGTGTAAATTCGATAAATTTAGCTTTTATTTGATTCGTTTTATCAAAAAATGCAAATAGTTTCCATACTTTTGTCCGCATTTTTTTTTAAATTTCATATTTACTCCAAATCAAATTCCAATAAATACCAATATACCATGGATGTTGATAAAGTATTAAAAATAGAATCTATTTTATATTTACAATTTCAAATTATAATCGTTCATTTTAAATAAAAGCGATATTAAAAAAGTTTCCAAACTTATGGCCACTACTGTATGTATAATTTTTGTCAGTTTATTATTTTTTCTTTACGGAGACAATCATTAAACATTATCCCACGTGCATTCCAAAAAACTGACGCTATCAACTTTCTTGCAGATCGGACGGTTCTTGCCTTCTTTGGAGCCGATTCTCCCCTTTGAGTTAATTTTTTTGTCTGCTCTTTGGCCTCAGGTGCGAAATGATGGACCCATGTTTCATCCATGGTTATGAATCGACTCAAAAACTCGGCTTTATTGCTGCAAAACTTTGCCAAACACTCCCTTGAAACCTCCTCACCGTGCTGTTTTTTATTCAATTGTGAGTAATCACAGCATTCATCTTGCGTGCAGTTTTCTCATATCCAATTGTTCGTCAAAATGTGATATGCAGTACTTCTTCCATGCCCATCTTCCAGTATAGTTTTGGGAATTTCCTCCACAATATCTGGAGTGTGATGGCGTCGACTATTGCTGAGTTAGTCTTGGCAGCTCATGCAACCACGTTAAGACTGTCTCACCCGACATTTTTTCAATTGCTAACAAAGGACCACATTTCCCCCAGAATAGAATCTAACTCCGCTGTGATGTTGGATAGACCAAGACCTGTCAGATGAAAGTATTGAATCGCGTATCGATGAGCAGTTTTTTCCATGATCACAAAATCTTTAAAAGCGTTAATTAAAACGGGTTCAAAACAAGCACAAATTGACTTTAAACTTAAGCTTTTATAATGTGACCGTGGGGAATTATACGAGAATTAAGATACAACACTTTTATACAACTTCTCAATGGTACAAGAGCAAGACAACACCAGGCACTAACTATCGGTTTCTGAGGACGAATCTGCGTGACTTCTGTAGGGAATCTGTCCTTTCAAGGGGTTCCAAGTTACGTATATGCTACTGCTTGTCATTAAGGGTAGTATGTAGATTAGCCTGAACTTAGAACATTGCCCCAGCAAGTTACGTTAGAACGAATTTACTGTATATGAACAAAGAGATAATATCTAAATGTAGCAAATAGCTTAATTGTTCTGTGATGTGTCTAAATGTTCAAAAGAAATATTCCATGAGAACTAAGATAATACGGGAGGTACATTATACTTTTTAAGGTTAGGTCTTAGTAATGTACGGAAATTTTCAATAAAAAAATCGCCATCTCTGTGTCAGGTTGAATGCTCCTGGGACTATCCTCGTACCTACGGAGTAAAAACGCCATAAAATTTTAATCAAAATGAGTCCTTAAGTTTTAAACCTGAATCAGTAATTCAAATTCCTTCGCTACATCCAGCAATTCCCGTTTTTTCAGCCATAAAACGAGTCATGAGATTTCATATCTATCCGAGGACTGTATTAGTGGGCTTTTAAACCTTGTAAAAAACGAAAACACTCGTTCTGGTGTTTTGCGCGGAAATATAGCTATAAACCATGAAGGAATTAGTTATGCAGACTAAGCAGAAACGAAAAATTTAATTAAGAATTACGAGGTCTTCATACCATTTCACTATATGGTTTGAACGTATAACATTTCTAAAAGGAAAAATGCCTACTTTTACTCCTTTCTCAAGCAGTTGATCAAATATTAAATTATGACTTAAAATGCCCGGTGATTTAATTTTAGCCATTATCGACATGAATACTCCTAATGCGTAAGCGAGTTTCTAACACTAAAAACGTTAAAAATTGAGAAAAAAAACTGGATTTGTTGTAGTTCATGAGGGACTCCAAAAATCCCATAGCTAGTTTTTTATATAATTTATTTTATCATTGTTTTAATGCGAAAAAATAAATATGTATATAATTTTAAAACTATAACAACTCAAAGTATAAATATTTAACCAAGTGAGATAACCGGTAGATAAGTACTTACTTCGTGTACTGCAGGTACCTGTAAAAGGAGACGACTGCTTCTTTTCTTTATTAAAACACCTCATTAAGATTAACACAACGTTCTGTTCCTTTTCAGAAAACCAAGTTCACATTTTAAATACGATTGTAATAAAATAACAAATTTACAAAGAGTAAATGTCACTAAAAATATTGTCTGTATTGTTGCGCGGGTAGTTTATCCGCGTAACCCGTTTTACCCCGAGTTTAGTGACATCGTTTTTCCATTTCTTCCATTAAATCTATGTAAAAAATGACAGTTCAGA
Source organism: Euwallacea fornicatus (assembly GCF_040115645.1). Classification (NCBI taxonomy): domain Eukaryota; kingdom Metazoa; phylum Arthropoda; class Insecta; order Coleoptera; family Curculionidae; genus Euwallacea; species Euwallacea fornicatus. The sequence goes on along the minus strand of NC_089541.1, from coordinate 7,046,316 downwards.
ATTAGAATATATAAACTAATTATCGTAATTCTGAATGTTTATTCGATGTGGGTGCCATAATTCTTTTCACCGTTAACGTTTATATAAATAAATTACAGAGGGCAACGGTTTAAAAGATAATTTTTAAAATTGATGCAATAATTTGACGATAATTCATTTTCCTATAGTGCTTCGATTGGTGAGATTTAGTTGAAATATTGCCTGTTACGTAAATAAGTGGACTCGATCGATAAAACATTGATGCTCCGTTGAAAAAATACCCATTTTATCTCACGAAATTTAATACTCACCTATGCACAATTCAATTTTTACTACTTGCCAAAGCATTAGGATAAACTTCTCCCAGACAAAATTCTAGGATTCAATTATATTTATTGAATTATGTAATTTTGTCATTTTGTCATCGGTATAATTTTAACAGTAAATTTATATAACGACGTTGCCAAGAATGTCAGAAATTCGTACGTCTACAAATATTACTACAATTTTTTTTCATCTTTTATATATAGGCTGGGGCAGTTGTGCTTGAAATGTAAATTTCAATTCTAACGCCTCAATTGCTCCAAGATAATCACCAATTTGTCAGGCACACTATGCATAGTGTTTTCCATTCAGTTGCTCCTCAAAACGATAATTTTCGACCACTACAATTTAAAAACAAAATTGTGGTCCTCGCACCCGCCAAGCAACATTAAGCAAGTTTACATCAAGTTAATGTTTCCGAGGCACAAAGCAACTGCCTAGTGCGGCCACACAAGCTGCCAGCATAACCTAGTTTGGTGCAGCAGCCCCGCCTTGAGAAAAAACCCACACTTGGTTTCATTATTGAAAATTTATTCAACTTATTTTTGCTTGACCGTCTTTAAACGACAACTTCTTTTCAAAAAGATAAATTACCATACACCATTTTATCAGGATACGATACGACGTAATTTTTTCCCGTATCTGCATTTTTACCATAACATTAAAACCAAAGAAGGAAATATTTCTCCATAGACAATTAAATTAAATCTATACCTAAGTATATGTAAATGGAGTATACCACCTCCACGTTAGCCTTCTGTAACGTGCTTTATTTAACAAATTGGAATCACTTTTCATTGGTTAAATTGGAAGTCAGTCTTCATTTTGCTGAAAAACCACACGACATTCCATGAAATAATTTTTTACTATTTCTCCAGAAACAAACATAAAATTTACATTGGTCGTACATCCCCTCCCGCAGATTTTGTAAGTGTTCGAAATACCGTAATACGAGTAGTTAGTACTAGCAAATTACAAATTTTATTTCACTCAAGAATTTATTTTACAGTATTTGTTCCCACCTTATGACCTGCTGACTTTTTAAGCGATCGATTTGCAACCAATATAGATTTCACCAAATCTCAATTCACCATTTTGTCAAGACGCGATACGATACATACATTGTTTCTGTATTTTTCCTTCCATTCAAAACTAAAAAGGGCAGAATTTTTCTCGTCTATACACGTCATTTTGTCGCGTTATCCTGCCAGACTAAACCCATTATCCTGCGTCGATATGATCCCTCCAAGGCTCCCCATCGACTTCTCGTCCTTTCTCCACGTTGGCGTCACTCTCCAGTATCGAACGGTACGCGAACGACGAAAGAGAGGCACGCAGTCCTATCGCAGTTGTTGACAGATGCGACGCCGATGGCGAAATTCATCCCGTGATTATTCTTAATGATATGACAGCATGAGTGCACCCCGAAAAGATATTGGGGAGGGCCCGAAACGGCCTCCCGAATCTCCCCAAAGCCCTTCGAGTGGAAAATTACGTGAAACTGTGAGATTTTATGAGAAGGTGTGGACGGGTACCGGGTCGCCCGGTATCCACAGTGAGGGTGTTCATGTGGATGTGGAGCAGTTGGAAAGGAAGCTGGCCGAGGAGAGGGCAAGGCACCAAGAGGTGGCGGAGAGAACGGAGCCGTCCTCTCCGAGGCATGAAATGCAATATAGGAGTGGAATCGGTCCAGATGGGAGCTTTCAGGCATGTTTCTCTGAAATTTTCCCAATTTAATACCGCAATGAGACTGCCGGATTTTTTTTCTATAGTCATATTTCGCCGTCGATAATCGCCCTAAATAATTCTGTCTTACTCGGGTATGGATTGGATTATCAGGAAATGTAAATACTTACTTAATTCCTTAGATAACCCAAGCACAAGTACACATGCCTAAAATTCTTATTATTTAGTAACCCTAGTTGTAACACTAGGCATTCTCACCCAATAGCAGCTGAACAAAATCTGATGGTAATAAAGTAGGTCTCAACTCTTGTACCATTTACATAGTTATACATCCAACTTGCTCTCCCATACATGCAATAGTTCTAAACAGCAAACAAGTGTGATTTTTACTAAGTCCAAATCCGGTTTTTGACCGACGGAACCCAACTGCAGCTTGGTTTTGTTTGAACTCAAATGCGCCTACCTACTTGAAATGATGGTAATGTGGTTGGTTCACCCATTAAAAAGGGTCTTTTTTTTAGGCCGTTATCGTGCATAAATTATATCATCCTGTAGAGGGTTCTTTTTCTTTAACAACACAAACTTGTGTTCCGCGACGTATTGATCCACCATGAAATGGACATTAGGGTCCGTGGTAGTTAATGGTCAGTAGAGCGAGTATTGGGTAAGGAAGGAGTTCGTAGAAAGAATAAAAATAATTTTACCACAATATTTTTGTGGTATTTTTCCGGTACTGTCATTTAAGTTTACATTATTACCAGCCCGTGCAACCGTTGTTTTAAATATTTTCTTCCTACGTTTGGGCCTTATTCTCCAAACACGTAGGAGAAAATTGAATTTTTCGCGGCGCTTTTCCTATAAATTTTCGGTTATAAATCGACAGTTATATATTTTTTGTTTTTGGCTTCCTTTAGAGAGACAAAAACGTTTTTTTTTTATTTAGCTCTCTTCAGGCGGGGCACTCTGCGAGAGAACAAGTCACGACTCCTTATATCTCATTTAATATTGCTCCGAACTAAAGTCTGCGACAAGTGAGTTTTTCACGCTAAAATTTTCCAATAAATCAAAGTCACTTTTAATGACAAGTCTTTTGCTTCTAATTAAACCTCATAAAACTGTTAAATTATTATTATCATTTCTCCAGTAAGTTCTCACGAGTTTTCTATTCCCAATTCTAATTCTCAATAAATCCTCGAATAAATCAACATATATTCTTCAGGAAGAGTTGTTCTGATGTGATGTACCATATCTGCTGTATGAGCCATAAAATCTACGATTCTAGCGAATATCGACGACCTACAATTGCAGACGTATAGGCGATTCTTCATATTTCCATTAAAACTGCGCATTAAAGTGGAAGACGAATTAGTGCTAAATTTTTCTAATTTTTCCAACTTTGATGTTCGCATTTATAGCTAAAATATCCCTAAAAAACATGGCAGCTCCCTTAAAGACACATTGCCCCATCTTCCGAACGATTTCATACACATCTCTAACTTAGTTGAATCACTGTTTTTTGTATCAAGTTTCGCCCTAAATGCTACGGAATACGCTTTTAAAATCGAATTAAAAGCTTTCCTGATAGGTCAATATTGCGATGTAATGGAACCAGAATAGTTTCGCAGTAAGGCACCTTTAATACTTGCTACGTTTAAATACTGCGGCGAACTTCTATCTTTGCTTTCTTTTTTTAAGAAATGCAGAAGAAAAAAAGTGAAAGCTCAAATCTTCATTTTTCGGAGGTTTTGCTTTTATTGGCGCCACCCAAATTTGTTTCCGAAGTACTATTTTGCGCTTTTTTTTTTAATTTGTTGAGATCTTCGGTGAAATTTTCATAAAAATATGTGACGATGGGTTTTTCAAATAGAATAAAACCTTTTTTACTCTTTTCGAAAAACCCGTTTTTCAGAGATTTTGACTCTTTCTCCATAAACCGAATGAAATCAGCGCACATTTTCCGAATCCTGCATTACTATTAAATTTAACGACCTGCGCCTCATTTCGTCGTCCTTTGAACTTTAGCAGTTTACGAAATAACAATGGTGAATCATGGCAGTTGGATTACCTTGTGGAGGGAAAAATAAAAATTTTGAGACAGGAAAAAAAGGGAAATATAAAAGTCTTTCTCCCTCTAACTAATATCCTCAGGGTGTTTTGTAGGTAGTTTTATTACGAAGTTCTGCAATTGATTTGTTTTTAGTCAGTTTTATTTTCGATATTTTGCTTCCATTTTTTCAGTGCTTTTTATCATTCCTTTCGGCTTTTAATGCTACAGTATACTGATGAAGATGCCAAACGGCGTGAAAACGTCTGAACATACTGCAAAAGTTCGGAGGAACCCTACAACTAACCCCATACGGAATAATGAAGATGTAAAGTGTATCCAGAGAAACGGGAAAACTTTGGATTCGTCCATTTCTTCATTCTATGATCCATCCTTTGTTGTTGTTCGTTCCATATTTATTTTGTTTGACGTACCAAACATGGTTCCTTCATTCTAAACTTTGACCAGGTAGAACCAGTTATATCCAATTTGTTGTTTGTTACAAATAGTGCAAATGAACTGTCTGACAAGAAATTATCGCGTAATTGAGTAAAATTCTTAATTAGCTTTAAGAGGATCATTTTTTTAGAAGTTGCAAAGTTGTAGGCTCCTTTATTACATCATTGAAATGGCTTTAATGCGTCTTGCAACTTAGACTGAATAATAATAAATATGACATTCGCATTATCATTTATTTTGTGTGTGCTTAATCAATAATAATTGCCTCAATTTCGTATTAAGCTTTTCTCTCTTATCTACCAATTAAAAACTTGTCACACTTAATTAAATACAGAACGAGATTTTTGTATCAATTTGTTTTACTTCCGATAGATAGTCTGAAATTTTTGGAAACTTCTCACATTCAACTATCAGCCCCCTCTCTCATTTTTCCCTTCTCTTAATCGCCATTTTGATTTTAATTCGTCGGTAATTAATTCTTAATTGCCGACACCATCTACATCAAACAAATCTACCCCCATGAAGGGGAATTGTCGCTCGAAAGTGGGTGCCGCAACGCCAATTTATTTTTCTCAAACACCAGACAAATGAGTTCTTTTGGAAACTCAGAAAACCATAGTAGTTTGGGATTTTTCCTTTTAATTCTGAAAATTCTTATTTATTGCCAGTGTTTGCCATAAACACCTCTTCTTCTTTACTGTCAGTCTTAAATATAAAATTCACTTCACATCTAACATGAGAACTCTCGGTTATCCAGATTTATGTTCCATTTTAAGGAATTTCCTCTTGGCTAGAGTTGCCATAATATGATCTCTGGAAAAACACAGCTTTAGCACATCTTTATCAGTATTGATATTGACTTACCTGTTGATCTTAACCTCTCTGCCTGCATATTGCGCTATATTTTTGTCCTTCGTTTCTATCGTATTTTAGCATGCATTGTCGCTACTTTTGGAAGCTGCTAATGTGTAATCTTGAAATCTATCAAGATAGTGCTATCTTATGACGTTGTTACCGTGTAACAATAACGGTGTTTTATCATTCGTGGCATTCTTGAATTGTGTGTTTCGACATGGGCTTGCGGTGGATTGTACGTTAAAAGAAAATAATTTCTAATTAAAAAAAAATGGTGGTTGGGACGATGATGGTGTGGCCACAGCTGCTATTTTTTTGAGATATTTATCTATACCATAGCAGTGTGAGGAACTCATTGTAAAAATGGGTTTTGGAGGATTTCTCAGTCGGAAAATAACGTTATCCGATGCAGTAATTGCATGTTTTTTTCATTTCGACCTATCAATTAAAAGTGCTTTCAACTGTACCGACTTGATGTACGCACATGAACGCAGATGAAACCAATATGTAGAAACACGCCTCGGCCCTCCAGGTCCGACCAGGGAATGCCACGCGTTCAGGTCCCACCGAGGACCAGGGGTGCATAGAAAATTTCTCTCTTTGCAATGTCCAAAAAGAGAATTCGCATTTCTTTAAATGCCAAATCGATAGTTTTGGCTTCACTCCCTGGAAATTTGCCCTAAAAAGTGCTTCAAAATGTGGTTTTGGAGTCTAAACGGTTCTAAAATGAATTGGTGGCTTATGTTTGTGTTCTATATCGTTTGTCTTGTCATTGCTTCTCTAATAATAAAATTTAAAGATATTTAGTATACCTAGGGATTAAAATTGAAATTAAAAGCTCGACTGGCGTCAGCATGATGAAAAGCGCCTGTTAAATCACTAAACAATTCTCAGCGGTTTCCCTGGGAAAAGACTGTTGTAACAGCAAACCAAATTATGACATCAAATCATTATCTTCACCGTATACAAGTAATTAACGACAGTGTTGAATTTTAACGATGTTTTCTACTTATTTTAATCTTTTTCGGCATCGCTTATGTACGTGCTCCTTTATATATCAAACGTACACTAGGTACCTTCACGTACGAGCATTGGTGAAATACGGGTACTGATATATCTTAGTGCAACCTGTTTTATTTTTATTAAAATGTTTGGACTAGTCAAATTATTGTCAATGTGTGGCTAAAAATAAAATTATATAAACATCGTCTAATGACCTGGAAACCACCATGTAACGGGTATTACAACACACAAATATAACATGTAATGTGTTAACACATACAGACGGCTAAAAGTGTGGTTCGAACCACTTCCAAGGTCAGAGCTTTAGTATGAATGCGAATAGACATGAGAACGCGAAAGTGGGATTTGATTCTGGGAAGAAGTCGATTTCGATGGCGCCATCATGGCCACTAACTCATGTTTTATTACATTTTTCTTTATAATGGGAAAACGCTGAACATAAAGAAGGATAAGAATATGAAGATTCTGTGTTGGTATATACAGTGTGGCCCAAATTTGGAACTACGTAGGCGGTGGAATGGACAAAGCTTGAGAGATTTGCATATTATCAATTGATCGTTTCTTTGATTGTTAACGTGAATTTTCTATCTCAATTTTACTCCTATCCGATGGTTTGAAAGATGTTTTACTTTTCATCGAAAAATCCCAGCCGTTTATGGCGACTTTGCAAATTTTTATTAATGTCATCTTGGCTTTTTTTTGTATTTTCGAAGAGGGAAAAATCCTCCATTAATAAAAAATACTTAATTTTATAATGCAAAAACGTGAAAATTGTAACCAGTAGTACCGTGTTGAAGCCTTTTTTTGAAGTTTTTTCGACCATGGAAAGAAGACAGCTTCCATAAGAGTTCACGAGGCTACCAGACATTATTCGGAAATAGGTGGCGATAGATTATTTTTTGTTACATTAGCGTATTCTACGCAAAAATTGACTCAATGTAATGCTTTCCTTTAAAAATCGCGTTAGACTTGATTTACAGCCAATTGAACTAATAAACTTAACAAAAGTTTACATTTAAACTTGTTTATTGAGGAGATTTGTCATACAATTTTCCACACCGAATCCGGTTCAGACCTAAACTCGTGTCGACTTGAAAACTATTGAGCAAAAAGTTTTAAATTTTGTTTCTCCGACTTCCTATTTTCGAGTTTGCTTCTAATGCAGTTTCTAAACCGAATATAAGTTTCTTATAGAATTCCCCTGAACATTGATCATCTTTGTATTTCTTACGGTTTCTAAGATCCCAATACATAGATCACCAATTTGAGCCACGCTGAACTGGGTCCGATATAATGAAACTTACTCTCTAATTCAGATCGTATCGATCACTATAAAAGATGAAAAATAGTTTTCGTGCTACGGCCCATTTAATCTTTTTCTCCTTCTATTCATTATCTATTTGTCTAAATTAATTTCTGCTGCATGTCTTCTCTCTGTGTCGGAGCATTTCATCTTCTTCCTTTGTTTTTCACACTACGATGCGTTTTCGACTGTAATAGTCCGGTTCCCAATTTCATTCCATTCATTTATTACAAAAGCGATAAAAGACATTCGAAACTTAGAAATCGGCGACCCTAAATCTCTCTTTCGGGGCAGTAACACAGGACAGCACGGGGGACACTGAAACGTCCCTTTCAATACAAAGTGACTCTTAGCGTCGATACATATACATAAATTTGGGAAGTGAGTGCACGGACAGTTTTAAAACCCTTTTCAAGTTTATCCAATTCGATTATAAATTGAAAATGATCTCAAAAGTGACCCTTAAAAAAGAGCAATAAAAGGAGTGAAATAACATTTGTAGGCTTCTTGTAATAACTTTTCAGACGAGTCGAAATTTTTTCCGGCATTCCTGTCTTTTATGCAGCTTTTCAGTCCCAAGTTTCATTTATGGCCCCGCAAATTCCTGAAATGGTAAATTTGATTATAACCAGAGTCCGGTTCGAAATAAATCTGAAGGGGGAAATCTTTGTTAATTTTTTTTAATGTAATTTTCCTGAAGGATCTTAAATTTATTTTAAATTATCCGCGTCATCGACGCGTTGAGTACCCGCGATTTTATAATTGTATCATTTTTTTAAAGCTTTATGTGTTCCTTTTGTAAAAAAATATTATCGTCAAAATGCTTTTGAAATTAATCGTCTCTAAATTAGCTCTATAATCCTGCACAAACGAGGCTGTAATGCCTCTTTCAGTTTTTGAGATACAGAGTCGCATTTTTTAAATTAATTTTCATTAGAAATCGCATTTTCAGGTCCAATATCGAATATCTTCTCAAGAGCCAAATTTGACCTAACCAGGACCTGATGATTGGAAATGCGTCCTGTTAACAGTAGGAAATAAGCCCTGAGACAACCGACAATAGCGCCTTAATCAATTTGTAATGGCCTACATACCGCTCTAACTCGATTATTGGATAAAAAGAGCAGCGTTGCCGATATTTACTGTTATTTGGGATGTCACAGAATTTTCGGGCAATATTTTACTTTCTTCAAGAGAATGTAAGGAGATTTTAGAAACTCTAACAGACACTAATAAATTGTACTGGGGGGTTAATTAGGACCTTGCAGGCGTGTTTATACGTTGGCGCGTTGTGGTATATCATATTGTATTTGCTCACTTCAATCAATCATTCTAAAATAGTTATAATGATGGTCTCTTTGCATCCTCCTTTGCCATTTCTTTCTCAATAAGGTATGACGTGTGTCAGTAGAGCGACGCTGGTCGCTTTCCATCTTAAGGTATTTAAATCGTAATCGGATTCAAGTCGTCATATGGATGACCTCCGATCCATTCAATAACTTGATTAAAAGTGTTGTAAGTTTAGATCTAGCGATCAAGGGTCTGGAAAGGCATCCGGCATCCAGAAGCCTCTAATTTTAATAGACATGTATCCCTGTGTTTAGGCGCCACTCTGAGTAATAGACCCTCATTTTCTCTTTAGTTACCTCGTAATTATACTCTTAATTTAGTTAATGATCAAAAAACTTCTAGTATGTTATTTGAAATTATCAAATGAGACATTGTCCGCTCACTGTTATTTTTAACTCTTACAAAACTATCTTGAATGGCTATTGAGACAAACAGATTATGGTCGGGCACACATACTTTCGCAACCGACCATTAAAAATAAATCCATTTTGGTCATTGCATGTGTATAACTTTAAAATCGCGATTAGGTCACCATATTTTATAGTTTTCAGAAATATCATTATCATTGCTAAGTAGCACAAGGTGATCTAGAATAGTCTAAATTCAGCGCTGTTCACATTATCTTTAACAGCACTCGCACTAAGCTGTATTAAAATGAATCTCGAACGCTAACATTTGATGATACAGTTCGAAAGGAAAATGAATTTTCTTGAACCTTGATGAAGGTTAAAACTGAAGGCGCACCTGAGTTCACCTGATCAAATATTTATGCTCCCCGTTCAAGGTTGATTAAGTTAATTTTAACCGTGACATGCCGGTCATGTGTAGACGCCACATTGTCATCTACCGCAAATAGTGCGACAATGAGGTTGAAATGCTTTGGTAAATATTCCACCTGATTTATGTTTGTAATTGTAATAAAATTTTTCGAAGTCGTTCAACCATTTAAATCCATACTTCTCTCTGCATGATCAAGTTGCGCATAGTTTCCTGGGAAGTTATCCAATTATGCGGAAGCTCCTCGCATAGCGCGCCGTCTGGTCTGCAAGACAATTAAAATCGTCTTTTGAGTTTGAGCGAGCTTTAAAATCCCCCTAAAACAAGAACAATTCTTAATCCAATCAGTCTCATTGCATTAGCGAACTCTCTCGTCCATTGAAATGATTTTAGGAATCCTTTACGACTACCACCGAAGAGGGAAACCTGGCCTCAGGTGTCCGGACGGTGAAAATCGAAAAAGTAACCGTTTCCAAAAAAGTGCGCCATATTAGTTCCTCTTTGAGCACCCAGTCCTTAAAGAAACCCACCAGCAGTAGAACTCCTTCAGAGGAACGACTAGACGACTCAGACTACCTCACCCAGTCCAATGGGAACTTAGCCACAACCTCAAAAACCTCAAGTCAGTCCTCGTTAACCGGGAGGTTTCCCTCTGAGGACAGCTTAGGGAGACCCTCTTCGCGACAGAGAGATGAGGGCGACAGCAATAGCAGTAGTAGTAAAGTGACCAACTCGAGCTCAGAGTGGTATTCCGAGTACAGGACTCAAAGTTTTCACAGTGGTTCCAGTAAGTTGGAGTATGTGAGGAGTAAATCGCAGTATGAGGAACATATCGATAATATTAGAGGTAAGATATGTAGCACCAATCTTATAGGTGATGGCCCTGACTACTCTTTCTAAGCACTTGTTCCGCGATGTAACCACCTGCTTAAATGACTTTCAGTAGTATTATGCCGGGTGTCCCAATGGAAAGGAGCCACTCCGTGTTTGGAGAAATTTTCCAAAACATTTCGATTGATTTTTTTTAAGCGACATGTTTCGACGTACACTCGGCGACTGAACGAACAACCCCCTTAGACGGAGCTTACAACCCCTCAAAATTTGAATAAGGAAGAGGGGTCTTGTGACACCTGGTTTTAAAGATCTTGACTATGATAAAACTAATTTTGCCTAATCGTTTTTGCAAAAATTCCATTTTGTCGTGTGAAATTTTTTTATTAAAATACATAAAGTCCAGACGCCATGAGTGGAGAACTTACAAATAAAATTTGATTTTTTTCTTACAAGTCTATTTAACGATGACAAATAAAAGTAAACTTTTGACAAAAATCACTCGCCAATATTACTTTCATCACAGCTTGTTCTAAAGAGCGTTCTAAGACCTTTAAAACTAGGCGTTGCACGAACCCTCCTCCCCACTCAAATTTGAGGGGTTATACCGCCCCCTCTTACGGGGTCGCTTGTTTAGGCGTAAAAAAATCAATCGACGTATTTCGCAAAAATTTCTTCAAACACGACAGTATAAGAAAAATCCGAGGTGGCCCGTTTTCATTGGTAGACCCTATACAAAGTTCTGTATTGTGCGAAGTCAATTTTTTTAAATTAAATTATCTCATGGTATTGTCGAGTTCGTTCTGCTTGTCCGCTCGAGGACGACATATCAATTCCTATCGATTACCACACATTTAGTACGTGAAAATTGCCACACCACTGGCTTCTACAAGTGATATCGCAGGAATAATTAAAATATCGCTTGATAGTGTTGAACTAAACACCCTGCAGCAGCAGGGAAACGAGCAAAATCATATGAGCAAAGCTACTCCTAGAAACACGCGTATTCGATCCGGGAGCCTGGGACTTTTGTGTTCAAATGCTGTGGGTTGAAAATGTGAGAATTTCCTAAAATTATCGTTTTTCTTTGCCTCGAGGAAAATCTCCGAAAGACGCCCAGCCTGGTGTCTTGGCGACCAGACAGTGTGGGATTCACCGGGGCTTAAAACCTCGAGTCTCTTTTGCCTGCAGCATGCGACGATCCGAAACTTCCTCTGAGAGATAAGAGGTCGTATCGACGGGCTTCGAGATCCGACTGCCAATTGCTTTTAGGCCGAAAGTTATCGTCCCTTGAGGCCTAGGGTTATTGTCCCTTCTCTTGCGTGGCGCGCCCCACGCACCCTTTTTCCCTAATCATCACAGAAATGGCATTATTACAGCGAGCCCACTTCGTTTTGATTTCCCCTTGATAAGAGATGTTGGAGCGGTTCCCGTAATCTGGGCCCCTTTTTCCTATTCTGTAGATGTAGCTCTTGAAGCTGCCGGGTCCGCTGAGCGCCTGAGCTGGATAGAAGTTCAGACACCTATTTTTCCACTACATCCATAGATTTATATAAGCGATTAATTGCTTGGTTCACTGTCCCATGTCTGCTAGTGGTGACCTGCGAGTCTGCCGTTTCTGGTCGGTCGTTCGAGTTGCGTTCCGCTTGCCTGGAATAAGCCTGGTTGTTTCTCGACTTTATTAATTAATTTAAATATAATTTTCTGTGTTTAAACTTAAACGAAGTTCAGTTCGACAGTTTTGGGCGAATTAACTTAACTTCGCCCCCTTTTCATGCTTCCAGGGCTATCTTCAACATCTGGTAGTTTTGGCACACTTAACCAGAACTCTTGCTGTATCGATACGAACTGTTTTCGAAGGATTTATGGGCTCGCTATAAGGAAGATATTTTAAATGGGATTATTTATAACTTCTGGGCATGCAACTTGAAATAATAACTGTAGCGTGCCTACGCATAAACATAAAACAATACAAACAAGAGATATTATCGATGGTTGTGTATTGAATGGAGAGGATGCCATGTTCTACCTTTTTCCCAATTTGTTGTGGCATCAAAGAAATATTCGAATTTAAATGGGAAGGGTAGTAGAAAGTAATCGTACGAGCGCTGGTTAGTGTAAGTTAGCTTATGGTCAAGAGTACTTCTGCGTACACGACAGCGCCCACCGTGAGCCTTCTGGTCTTAGCGGGGATGAGACTGATAAAGGCCGAAAATCACCAACACGGTTATTGTCATTTCATTATTTATTATTCTTCTTTTTTGTTATAATCTAAAATTGTGACCATAAAATCGAAAACAAATCAATGTCCTATTGACGAAAAAATCTTTTTTGTTCTTTACATACTATTTAACTGAGTTTGTATTGCATTTTTTAACACGTTTAGAGCTACTTTTCTCAAAAACTAATCGATGGATTTTGAATTGCAACACACCACTGAATGTAATTTTTGAGAGACTTTTAATATGGGGAATCATTTGACCTACGTTTGAGTTTTAAAAAATAGGCCAGTTTGTGCTAACAGTGACGTAAGAAACATCTAAAAAAAATAAACAAACTTCAAATCATCGAATTTTTTGTACTATTTAATTCTGGTTTTGAATTAAAAAAAAAATTTTTGAAAATTTATCAGAATGAGGAATTTAGAGCCGCACGGTACAGCTGGAACAAGATGAAACGCACGGAAGCAAATCGATTGATGCTCGAGTAATGGCAAAAGCAGTGGATAAACATGGATAAAAATATTCGTCAGAGACATTGAGGCGAGGTCTTGAAAAATAGGGAGACTGACTATTTTTTATTTCAAGCGATTACAAGGCAAGGGACGTTTGCAGGTTACTTGTGCAGAATTGTAAAGAAACAGAACGCAAAGTGCTGATTTTGTAACGAAAATAACGATACATCCGGACACACAATATTTAGATGCGAACAATGGGAACAAACGGAGGAATTAGTCGAAAACGAAATGGACTGAGATATGACTCAGCAGAGCATTGCGGATACGATGCTGAGATCCTAAGATCATTGGAACAGGATAGTACAAATTATTAGAAAAATTACGAAGAGAAAGCAAGCCTACGAACTAACATTCTGAGATATGGAAAAATCGAAACTCGGTCCGAAAAAATTCTTCACTGCGGTCCTGGTCGAGGGGGAAGGGGACTTAGTGGGTCAGTGATTTCTGCTCAGGAAACCCAACCCGACACACAGCGGGCAAACTAGATCGTCGAGAGCCAAGCTCGCGATCTCTGAAAAGCAGATTTCCCTCAACCTCAAGAAAAAATTTTCAATAGTACACGTAATGAACGAAGTGGTTCATCCCAGACGTTAAGCGATGGGTGCAAGTGTACATCGAATTAAATTACTTTATTTTCCACAATGGGTTTTAAAAAAATGTTTTGTTGCACAAAAAACTAACATACAACGATCAGATATGCAGCATAAAAGCTCACAAAAATTTATGAGTAAGAATGATGCTGTTTCCATGGTTGACTTCTCTTGCCCATCGCGCCAGGTGTCTTTGCACAGGTAAATATACCAGGTATACCGGTATGAAGTGAGCGTCAGGATATAAATGTCTCGATATAGGGCATTTTTTGTAAATAAACCTTTTTTTTTTGTTTGCTTGATTGGTATGCAAACTGACAAACATATTTAGTACAACTCAACTCCTTGAACAAGTAACAATATATTATTTCATTGTGTCAAAAATGTCGAATTTTGTACCACAAAGTGATGATTTGCGGAAAACATTAATTTTTTGCTTTCATTTGAAGAAAAGTGCTGCAGAGTCGCATCGAATGCTTGTCGAGGCATATGGTGATTGTGCTTTATCAGAATCAACGTGTAAAAGATGGTTTCGACGATTCAGAAATAACAATTTTTATGTGCAAAATGAAGAACGTGGCAGACCACCAAAAAAGTTTGAAGACGCCGAACTGCAATCAATATTGGATGAAGATGGCACTTTAAGTCAAAAGCAAATGGCAGAAATGTTAAATGTTGCACAACGAACAATTTCTGATCGTTTAAAAGCTACGGGAAATATCCAAAAGTGTGGAAAATGGGTGCCGCATGAATCGAATGAAAGACAGATGGAGAACCGAAAAAACACCTGTGAAATTTTGTTTCAAAGGCACGAAAGAAAATCAGTTTTGCATCGAATTGTTACTGAAAATGAAAAATGGATTTATTTTCAAAATCCTAAACGGAAAAAATCACGGGTTGATTCGGGACAACCATCAACATCGACTGCAAAACCTCATCGATTCGACAAGAAGGCAATGCTGTGTGTTTGGTGGGATCAGAAAGGTGTGGTGCACCACGAGCTTTTAAAACCTGGTGAGACCGTTAATACTCTTCGCTACCGACAACAATTGATTAATTTAAACAATGCATTGATCGAAAAACGATCAGAATGGGCCAGAAGACACGGGAAGGTAATTTCGCTCCATGACAACGCACCTACACACAAAGCAACACTGGTTCAGGATACCATCAAAACACTTGGCTGGGAGTTGCTACCCCATCCGCCGTATTCACCAGACTTGGCTCCTTCGGATTACCATTTGTTTTCATCGATGGGACATGCATTGGCTGTAGCAGCACTTCGATTCCTACTAAGAAGTAGAAAATTAGGTGTCTAATTGGTTTGATGCCAAAGAAGCACATTTCTATTGGCGTGGTATCCATAAATTGCCAGAAAGGTGGTCAAAATGTGTAGAAAGCAACGGTCAATACTTTGAATAATTTTTTTTTCTTTCCTTGTGAAAATTGGTGTTTTATTTTCACAAAATAGCGCTCATTTCATACCGGTAGACCTGGTATATAATGACATCCAAGATGGGATGAGAACCAAATCACCATAGGATAACACAGGTGATCTCAGGCTGAAACACAAGGGTACATCTCTAACAGTGAAGTACATCACTTTCTCATCACCCAAGCAATGGCCACGGGTTGTATGTCCGAAAAGGATGGACAAACACGATGAGGATTTTGCGTTGAATTAGAACTGTGCTAACAAAGAACCAGGAAAACTGGGAAGTAATTTCGAGTATGGTTAAAGATGTCATGAAGGCATAAATCGAAGCCGAAGTAAATGGGAAATAAAGACTAAAACGAGGCCTTTGAAGTACCGGCGGTGCCGGAAAAGAGGGAAGGAGTTTAGTAGTAGGTCGGTGGTTTTGGAAGAAAGACAACCTAAGATTGGGTGAGTAACTGCGATTGCCTTTAACCCAAGCCTATGTGTCCTTATGGTAGGGTTCCTAATTCTTCAAAAAAAGAGGTTAGTTCAGGTTAGGGCTGCGAGTCGAACGAGGGGAGCTCAAGTTAGCGCTACGCGCAATTCAGAACTGCTTTTAGCCGGTTCTAATGGTTAAGTTGTGGGGTTTACACCACCTACGGGGCCCTATGTCTGTATTCCCCTTTTGAGAGTGAATCTTAATTTCAGTGTTTAAACGTGTTTTTTTAAGAACTTTTGGTCCACTATGCGTGGAGATAACTTACAAGGGACCCAATGGTTTTTTTAATGCTATTTCCTTCTGTTCCATTCAGACGGTTAACAGATAAGAATAAAATTACAGGTTCGGAATCGAGAACATTAAATTCAAGGTATTCAAGATAATCAGCATAAATTTATGCCGAATGTCGTTTTGTGAAACGAAATGTTCTCGTATGAAGTAATCGTGAGATCATTTTTTAAAATATATCGTTGGTTTTCTGTGTATCGAGTTACACCTAAATTATCGGAAATCGCTAAAATCGAAGTCCGAAGCCGCCAATAATACGAATAGTGGACCGAGCTTAATGCAGTTTTTCGGAGATAATCAGTTTAAGTCATGCGAATGGGAACAGAAAATCTAAAGAAATAGAAGAAAATAACGTTGTGGCTTTGGCTATTTAGCGGAATCATCAGTCTTTTCCTTGTCTTAAACTTCCCCGATCTCTTGGAGCATGGAATGATTTAAGAGATACTTAGTTCTAAGTAGTTAAGTTCTAAGTGCAATTCTTCTACACACGAATTTCAATTAAGGCTTTGTGCCGTTAATAATTCAAATCAAGGTAAATTAATTAATGTCATAAACAGAACATTTGATTTCCTCATCCCTAATAGAGGGAGATTTACGAATGATCATAAAATTTCTTGGAATATTTCAGATCTGTGAATTTGGTTTAAGCTTCTTTTCCAAATCTGAAATTTTTTTCATACTCAAGGGTTGTCTTCTTATTTTACAGATGAACAGGAACGGGTACAGAAGAAGACCTTCGTTAACTGGATAAATTCCTATCTGCTTAAGGTAAGTCAAAACTGCATTTTGTCTCCTCGCAACTATAGTTTTTAGTTCGAATCATTGGGTGTGTATCGAATTAGGTAGCACGTACGTGTCTAGGGTGTGTCTAGGGAACGCAACCTTCAAATAACGATGATAGAGATATATTATTCATGTCTTCTACAGACTAGACCAACGGGTCGAAATTGATAATGGGAGCGTATACAGGTTGATTAATAATAGTGGTATAACCATACGTTTTTGACATGGCTGTTTGTTACAATTCTAGTACGATCAGAGGCGTCACAATACATGCAAATGATTTCACTGTGTTCCGTATAACGATAAATAGTTTTCGTGACTTCGATTTTATTTGTCTGATGTTTAGTTTACAAATTAATTGTTCATCTCGTCAGTCTTTACCTGACTTTGCTATACCAGTTTTTTTTCATTTCAATCCAAAAACATTAAATTTCTGAGACGGCATCGCTCGTATTTTATGTTGACCTTTAATTGAAACGTGCAAAGGTCCAAACTACAAACTTTATCTCAAAAAGAGGCTCGAAGAGATTTTTTTTTTAATTTCAGAAAATTCCTGATTATATCTACACTGACTTTCAAAAAAACCGCAAAACCAAGAAGAACACATCGTACACGTTTGAAATTCTGGCATTACGTTGGGTCGGGTAATAGATAAAAACGATCAAAATATCAAAAGAACATTATTGTGAATAAGTGAAAAAATTTAATAATAATTTAATAATGGGTGGTATCTCCTCTTAAATTAATACATTCCTGTAAGCGACGTGGCGTGCTTAAAATTAAATTGTCAATATCTTCCTGTGGTATTGTATCCCAGGCAATCTGCACCTGCTCGCGGAGTTCATCTATGGTTTCTGGAAGGCGAGCTAAACGTTGAAGTCTCCGACCCATTATATCCCATACATGCTCTATTGGGGACAAATCTGGAGACCGAGCTGATCAAGGCAAAGTATCTAAATTTTCAGCTTCCAAATACCTCAAAGTATCGTTGGCTACATGTGGTCGCGCATTATCTTGTTAAAATGTGCTTCCACGATGGTCGTACATGTACGGTACAAGAACCGGTTCTAAGACACTATTAATGCACCTCTGAGCATTTAATCTATCATAAATGAAAACAAGAGGAGACCGACTACCATACTGGATGGCATCCCAAACCATGACACTTGGTGTTAAACCAGAATGACGCCTTTCCAAAAAGTCCAAATTTAATCGCTCTCCTCTGCGTCTTCTAACACGTAACCGTCCATCAGATCGCCATAAACAAAATCGGCTCTCATCACTGGACACGATTCTTCTCCACTCCTCCACCCATTGCACTCTCAGACGACACCACTCCAGTCGGGCCACCCTGTGGTTTCGTGATAATGGAAGCCGAAGCATAGGACGATATGAATTTAGTCCAAAACTTCGAATTCTGCGATACATCGTACCAAGGGAGACCCTTCGATTTAGGGTGGCTACCCAGTTAGCACCAAGAGACGGAATTGTTTCAAACGGGGCGCCTGTCGCTGAACGACGAAGTCGCCGGTCTTCGCGTCGGTTCGTCATTCTTGGACGGTCACTACCACGATGACGATTTACTGACCCTTCGTTAGACCAATCTCTCCAAACTCTTAGCACTGTTGATGCGTTTCGATCCAATCTACGCGCAATTTCGCGGAAAGGTAAACCTGCCTCGTGCATACCAACAATTCTTCCCCTTTCAAAGGGAGTTGACTGCCGATAAATTGCATTTTGGCGTACACGAGGCATTTTGCACTACCACACCTTCAATATGGTACTAACAATAATACCTTTATCGCTATTCGCCTGTAAAAAAATTTGCAAAAAGAACGATCGTCACAGATAAAAAAGTAAAGAAAAACTTCATATCGCATTAAAATACGAACTTGAAATTTTTATCATTTTTTTCTCTTTACAAGTCTAAAATCATACTAAAATTTTAATGCGTTCTTCTTGGTGTTGCGGTTTTTTTGAAAGTCAGTGTATGTAATTTTTCGTCTGTTTTGTTTTTTGAATAAACTACTACCGAGATCAAAGAATTTGAAACGACAGTTCTTTCTCAAATAAAGAAACGAATAAACGGTCAATTGTCATTTTCAACTAATTGTTTCAAAGAAGATGTAAGATAACTGACTTTCTTTCATCTTTTCATTTTATTTCGTACAACGAACAACTCGTTTAGGGGGATTGAAAACGATCCTTCTCCCTCAGATAGAGTGCTTTAGACAACGCATTCTAAGGGCGAAGCCAATCAAGGTAGATTCCCTAGGAGCCAAGAATCTTACCCGTATCCACGCTCTATTCAGCATGTCTATGGCAATAACCGTGTAGTTAAAGTTGACGCCGCATTAATAATTTCGCCTTTAGGGGCATATAGATGAAAGTTGCGATAACTTAAGAATGAGACAATTTCCAGGGAAACTGCGAAATTAACCAACAACGCGCCCTAATTTTTCATTGTTCCTATGAAAATAATCCTCTTGGAAAAGCCATCTAGACTTGGGTTTTTCGATATTAGATCCGGTCTATTTTTTAGATTCCCACCAACTTTGCCAACAAGACAATTTCCGCATAAGTGACGAAATTAGAGTAGAGCATTTGTCAAATTCTAAAGTTCCGTGGACATTATCTAGCGGTTAAAGTTACCAGGAGTCCGAAAAACCGGACCTTACAGAAATAACTGTTGACGTTATTTTGCTTCATCTGCTTAGGGTGGAAATCATGAACTCAAACCACGTCATGACTTATGGCATTTGGAAAACTACCGTGTATCGATTCCTCTAGGCAGTCACGACATCCCGATGTCAAGGGGGTTTGATGACGGGCCTAGTTTCAGCTGCCGATTGGTACCGAAATATCCGTGTCTAGATCCCATCAAGGAGCTTCATTCATTAATTGCCTCGGTTGTCGAGAGTTTCGAATTAACCAGCAATTCTTACATCATCAAGATACATTTCTAGATATACCTCGTACTATTGCGGCGATATTTAAAGTGCAGGGAAAGTGGTCCCGTGCCAAATTTCATGATGAATGATTCGAATTTTAACTGGGAAATGTGTTTTGCGTCCCTTGCCCTATTTTGATTCTTTAATAAGGTCATTTGAATTTTTTGTGCCTAAATAATTCAAATTGAGTTTATCATTGTTTTAACGCTCTTCGTCTCTTTCCACTTCTAGAGAGTCCCTCCGTTAAAAGTAGAAGATTTAATAGAAGACTTGAAGGATGGAACCAGGTTGCTTGCTCTGCTTGAAGTGTTATCTGGAGAAAGACTGGTGGGTGCCTCATAGTTTTTTTTTGTTTTATCTTACACGGAAAATTATTTAGCCCGTGGAGAGGGGCCGAGTCCTCCGTAGACCTCACTTCCTCAGCAATGCCAATACAGCTCTTCGCTTTCTACAAAGCAAACGAATAAAGTTAGTCAATATCAACGCCAGCGATGTGGTGGATGGGAGACCACCCGTTGTTCTGGGACTTATATGGACCATCATATTGTATTTCCAGGTAATAACACTAAAATTTCGTATCCAGAAGACACATCTTCATGTAGCTATGTCGCCTCTTAGAGTAGATTAACAGAATGCTCGAGAACGTAGATTAGCCCTTATAACGAGCTCGAGGTTATCTTTCAGACCGATAACGGTCGATCATATGGGAAAATTAAAAATATATCTTCAGAATTCGCTTAAAATGACAAAAATAAACTTTTATGATGTTCTTTCCTCGAGCTCAACTAAAAGTAATATGATATTTTTAATATTTGTTAATACAACGAAAAATAGCTTCCTCTACGTACTAAAATAACCAAACCAGTTATATTGTTAGTGTTAATTTACAGTAGTTTTTTTTGTATTTGCATTGCACTGTTATTAACCAATGGAATTTTTTATAAGCTTCGTAAAGAATGGGCTTATATACTGGTAAGTAGAAGTAGGTACACCAGCTTATTGGAGCTCTAAAGCTGTAATTTAGTATTTACCTCTTAAAAACTCACATAGACTGCTGGTCACATGACGACAGCCAGATCAATTTTAGCATTAAATTTGAATCCCTGAAGCCCCAGGGCGGCTTAGAGGATTGTTGTGACGCGATTTCAAGCCGTGTCATTCTGAATATTCAAAATTTCGACAATTTTCAGACGCACAAGAGCCTCTTCCATGGGAATATGGAAATGAGTGCTCCATGTCGAGAGATGTTGTAACACGTTCGATACCTTGGCTGGTGGCGGAATAATTGCTGCAAAACCGGATTGTAATGTCTCTTTGAGGTCCTCAGATACAGATCACTTTGATACCTATTTTCGCGATTTTGAAAACGAAACAAAACGGACGGGGCTTTGTGACCTATTTTTGGCGCACTTCAAATCTTGGCCGTCGATATCTCAGGAACTCGAAGGGGAAAATTTTATTTGCCTTAAAAAATCTCTCGTAGTAACCGTCTTAATCTCTCAACAAATGATCAAATTACAATTTTTGAAATTCATTGAACCGCTTTATGTTTTTAGAGCGTCAAATTCTGTTCTAAAATTGGTTCCGTGCAATTTTCGTTGTCCAGTAGCTTTCACGACGTTATATAATTGGGTTCATTTTCCATTAACTAATTTTCGATTCTGACCCTAAAAATCTGATTACACGAAACTTACCCCTAACAATCTATTCAAACATTTACTTAGATTGAAGAAAACACTAGAAACTTAGAATATCTGGCCCATTGGGGCAGTAGCAGCAGTTTGGAGAGCGCTGGTACTACCTCGTCCAGAGACAAATGGAAGCAAGGTGCCAGAAAAACGCTACTTAATTGGGTGGCTAACGCCTTGCCTGATGATGCAGGTGGGTTGAAGTACATTAAAGTTAAGAAAAATTATTGATAATATTTCTGTTACTGAAGGAATTGAAGTCAAAGACTTCGGTGCCAGTTGGAGAGACGGCATCGCTTTTCTTGCAATTATCGACGCCATTAAGAAGAATCTCGTCAACATTGCCGAACTAAAGAAGGCGTCCAATCGAGCCAGACTAGAGACTGCTTTCGATGTTGCTGAATCCGAATTGGGTATACCAAAAATACTGGATCCTGTGGACGTGGATGTCCCCAAACCCGATGAGAAATCTATTATGACTTATGTTGCACAATTTTTACACAGGTACTTCGTATCTTCCTCTTCCTGAGCATTCACGATAAACCATTTTATTGTCACAGATATCCTGAACCTAAAGCTACAGGCCCAGACGCCATTGTAGCCATCCAAGAACAGTACAGTGACCTTCTCTCCTGGCTAATCAAGAAGACTCAGTACTTAGATCACTTACAGCAAACCAACTCCCTCCCTGAAAACTACCTTGAGTACGCAGCTTTCAAGGCAGAGGTGGACGACAAATCCCGACTCTACAACAAACTAAAGCATCTGATAGAGTCTCAAAGCCCGATTTCCATAGCCAAAGAGTCTTGGTTCGATATAACGAAACTGTGGGACAAGTTGCGGAAGCAGTTGCTCTTTTGGCTGTGGCTGTTAGACTCCACCTTACCTGGAGACCTGAGGGTCGTGGGAGAATGGCTGGCAAGGGCTGAAAAGCTTCTGTATTGCGATGAAATTCCCGATGTGATGAACGAAGAAACAGCGACGATTATTAGCAGAAAATTGGAAGAACACAAGGCGTTCTTCGTGGACTTGCCTGCCATGCAGCAGAAGTTCATGCAGGCCTATCAGAGTCCTTTAGCTAATCAAGTGCCTTCTGATCAGTTAAGTAATATGGCTGAAAGACTGAACGATGTTGGACCTAAAGCTGCCCAAAGACGAGTGAGACTTAAGTTCCTTGAACATAAAGTAAGTTGGAGAAGATCATTGACATGGTCTAAGAACATAGAGCTGTTCGGTACTTGACGATAAAAATTACTTAAAAGTATCGAAAGTTAGAGCTTTTGCTTTTTTTCCAGTGTTGCCTTATTGCATTTTTGCAACTTACCGAAACCAAACTCCGAGCGTGGACTGCCAAATATGGACGGGTCGATAAAGTCGTCCAGTTGCTCGACCAATACCGTAATTTCGTATCCAAAAACCACATTTTCCAGGAGTTCAACAAAGCTTTCCGTGATATGCAGGCTGTTATAGATGAATACAAACGTGACGGAAATATTGGTAAGTCATCACTGACCTCCTGTTTCCTCGCATGCCCTGAGCTTTCTTTACTTACCGTCAGATTCCTAGAGTCCAAATGCAGCTTGTTCAAGTTTTTTTAAATTTACAGATAAGAAAGAGTCAATGGAAATTGACAGCTTTATGCGAGATACCGCTGAAAGATGGAAGAACGTTTCCATGGAATTGAGGTGTGTTCAAAGCATGCTTGAAGAAGTGGTAGCATACTGGAAACGCTGGGACTCCCTGGCACCTGAGTTCGGCGACTGGCTGAATCAAGCGGAAAAAGCCATCAACCTGGATGAAGAGGAAAAAATGGAGTTCTTCCAAGACATCACAGTATATCGGTACATTAATGTCTTCAAATTCTACCACACATTCTAAACAAATAATAAATATTTCAGAGACAAATACCAACTCCTAGGGGACACTGTCAGCTTCCTTATGGCCACAGTAGAGGACGGCATCTCATTAGAACTCAGAGATGCTTATCAGAACATGACGGACAGATGGGACAAAATCTACCCTTATGTCAACAAATACAGCCACGCAGGGGACATATTGCGCAACCGCAAAGACTTCAGGGCGGGCGTGGAGGTCCTCTCTAACTGGTTAAGAAAGGCTGAGGGCGTGTTGAGTACCCCTTGCCTAGGTTCCATGGACCGGGTCAAACTGCACAGAGATAACTTAATAAAACTACAATCCGAAGTCGAGGAAATTGAAAATTTGTTTAAAAACATCAGCAAAGCCTTTCAGACTCTCATCCAAGACTTATCTAGAGATGAGGTGGATAAAATGATGAATATTTTGAAGCAAGAGAAGGAGGCTTTAGTGAAGGTTAGGGCGTTGATTCCCGCTCAGATAAACTTATTCAACCAGCTGCTCATCCAGCAAGAATCTCTGGAGAGCGGCAAGAAGGAGATCAACTCTTGGTTAGATAACGCTGAAGTATTGCTTACAGCCCTAACCTTAGAAGCCGACAAGGAGCAACTCAAGGATCAATTGGACAAAATCAAGCACTTCTTTACGAGAACTTTATACTATAAGTCGATGTTGGAGAGCAAAAATAAGATGCTGACCAACATAGTGAAACTGGTGGACAACGCTAACAACCCAGATGTAATTAAAATGGTTGATGACTTGGATCAAATCAACGAGAGATTTACTTATGTGACTCAGAACGCTCAGCTGTGGGAGCAAAGATTGCAGGAAGCTATCAGGTGTTGGCATAATTTCTCTGAAAGCGAACGAGTTATTTCTAATTGGCTGAACAGCGCTGAGAAACTGATTGCTGAGAAGCACATCGATAATAAAGGCACTGTTGAAGAACACAAGAACTTCTTCGAATCGGTCAATGAAAGATGGATTCACGATTTAGTACAGAGTGCGCAAGAGTTATGCAACTGCCTTCCAAAAGAACAACATGCACCTATTCTCTCATCTGTCCACCACCTTCAAAATAAGTGGAGAGAAGTTCTCTCTTTCGCTCCCTTGCACCTAATGAGACTCGAATTCAGGCTGGATGAGAACACGTTCAATTATTACGTTAAAGAATTGGAAAAGGAGGTTCAGAGCGAACACTTGGCAATCAACAAGAGCGAGAACGTAGAGTCTGTTATTGCCAGACACAAGGAGTTTTTCGGACCTCAAGGCCCGTTAAGAGAAACTAAACAAAGCTTAGCAAATTTACAGCATTTAGCTGAGGTTTACTCTCAGAATTGTCCTGAGGACAAGAGCCTGAAGGAAGCCGTGGAGAAAGCTGAGCATCAGTGGACCAATGTGAATGTGAAGATCGATAACGTGCAACAACAGCTGGAGAGGATTCCGCAGAAATGGGATCAGTATCGGGCGAAGTTTAATGACATGGTCCGTTGGATGGACGGAGTAGATAGTGCCTTAAAGAACATTTTGACTGACGTTAACACTCCTGAAGAATTTGAAAGGGAAATTGCAGCTTTCAGGGTAAGTAAAAATATATATCTAATTGTTTTTTTCCTGATTATATGACCCGACTCCGTTTGATGTCTCAATATCTCAATTTTACGTTCCTTCTTAATTTTCAGTCCATCTGCCAGGACGCAGACAAAAAGCGCGACGACATGAAATGGCTGGTCCAAACACTAGATTATCTAGCATCACATTGCCCTGAGCACGAAGCCCTTGCTGAACAAAAGACCCTAGAAAACCTCATTCTCAGATACAAAAATCTGATTCCATCTCTCGAAATTACCATGACCAAGACCGAAACCATGTCTAAGTGTTACACGTATCGCCGGGAAGTCAGACAGATTTGCGAACTGCTTAAACAAGTTCGGGAACAGACGTCCCACAAGCCTCAAGTACTGGAGAAAATCGATGAAAGTGTCCGTCATCAAGAGATGACTGTGTCACACCTAGATGAACAAAGACCGCTGGTTATGACCATGCTTCAAAGAGGAAAAGAGCTTACTAGAGACGCGCATGCGCCTAGTTTCGTTGCTGATGAAGTTAAGACCCTTGAGTCTGGCTGGACTCAGACTTACAGTGAAAGCGTCTCAAGACTACAACAATTAGTCACCACCCAGCAAACTTATAGAACTTATCAGGAACATAGGAGAGATATTAATAAAGTATTAGAGAGAGTTGAAAGGGATCTAACAGATTCAAAACAACTAAGTATTGAAAGCACTCCTACAGATTTAATATCCAAACAGCAGCATGTTAAGCATCTGCAAGAGGTACGGAATGAAATAGCACCTTTGAGGGAACTAACCTCAAAATTGTCTCAAGACATCACTGCTCCCCAAAAGGCCCAACTGGAGAAGGATGTTCTTGAGGTAGAAAAACGTTTAGAGACCACTACAACAAATATCCAAGAGCAAATAGCCCTTTTACAGCATTACAAATCTCAATGGACCAGCTTTCAATCTCAGTTAGGGCAGCTTAAAGAATGGTCGTCACAAGAAGCTCCGCAGCTCTTATCTTCTGTACGCGACTCAAATATCGCCCCAGAAGAAAGAGTAGAGAAAACTCAGCTGTTACAATCCGAGATTTCTAAGAAAGAAATTGTGCTGGAACAATTAACTCAAGAGGCCTCAAAAACGTTCCAAAAAGAATCTGCAGACGCTCAAACATTGAAATCCGATATAGTTGCCTTACAAGATAGAGTAAGTGAGCTTAAATCCTCAGTTCAAAGTCAGGCAGCATTAGTTTCTCAAGATTTAGAAAATTGGAAAACCTATAAGGCAAGTTTAGAGAAAATCGCTCCGGCAGTGCAAAAAGTAGAGCTGAAGGTGCAATCGGGGCTCCCTAAGCCGGCTACTTTAGAGGAGGCTATAAAGCTTCAATCAGAGACGAAAAATTTTACTCAAGAGTGCCAAAAGCAGCTGCAGCAATTAAAAGAAATCGAGGTTTTGGCTGCCAAACTGGATTCTCCTGATGAGGTAGATTCAGTGAGAACTCGCCTGTTCAACGTTCAAGAAACTACCACTCAATGGAGCCATAAACTGGAGAAGTTGATCTCAAGTTGGGTTGAGCTGGACAAGAATGTCCAGCACTTGGAAAACTGGGTGTCGACTAATGAGAAAGTGTTGAGTGAGAAACCTGTAACCGACGTAGATAAACTAGAAAAAGAGCTAATACGGCTCAAACAGTTCAATAATGAAGTATCAGAGCAGCAAGGTAAACTGATAGCATTAACTCAAAGCGCAGATAATATCGCCTACCAAATAGCCCCAGAAGGGGCCTCTGTGGTCAAAGATCAAATACAAACTTTGAAAACTAAAGTCACAGACCTTGCTCAAGGTGTACGAGGCAAAATCAATCAACTCTCTGACGCCATTTTGGCCAGACATGATTTTCAAGCTCAAGTTGCTGACTTTAGCAACTGGCTGGATTCTCTGAATGCCAATACAGCACAGCTTGATGAGGTTCCTGCGAATAAAATCGAATCCGCCATTGAAAATGTACATTCATTACTGCAGGAACATGCAGAGAAGCAACCATTATTGCAGAAAATTTACGATGATGTGAAGGAGATTACGCTGAAGACTACCAAACAAGAAAACGAGCCTTTGAATGCCGAGTATAGTCACTTGGTGCAGGTGAATCAGGAAGTGGAACATAATCTTCAAAGCAAAATGTCTTCTCTCCAGAAGTGGAGTGAATTGCTGAACTGGCACACTGATAGTGTCAATCAGTTAAAACACTTAAAGTATCAGGTGGAGAATGAAAATTGCACTCCCGAGAAATTGAAAGACATGATCAAAGAATCAAACACGATAGTAGAGAAAATAATCAGTTGGAAGCAAGAGGCGCCTAAAATCGACGCAACTCATTCTGTGATCATTCTAGATAAGCAGACGGGACTACCCACAACTGCAGAACATATTGTCAGAGAAGTTGAGATTGAAGCTATTAATTTGAAGTCGAAACTCTCCGATAACTTAGAGAAAAAGCAGAAAGTAAAATCCCACTGGAACGACTTTACGAAGTTGCAGGAGAAATTATTATCTGAGATCGGCAATACTAAAACTCAGCTTGAAGCCATCAAAAGCACTGTGAAGCATTCCAGCGACCTGCCTCATGCTGTAGAGAAGCTAAATAATCTCCTTCAATCCCAGCAGGCCAAATCTGCAACTAAAGAGGAATTGAGACGCGATGCTTTGCAACTTATGAAGGAAGATGCTCAGCAAGTAGGCCCGATTCAGAACGCCGTGTCTGACATTGAAGGCAAATGGAACAAAGTAAACGAGGATATAAAAGAGGAAAGATTGCACTTGTCGGATATCATACAAGCCTGGAACGAATTTCAAGAGTCCAAAGACCAAATTGTTACTGAAATTGGAAAAATCGATAAATCAGTAGAAAGCCTGGAAACTCCGCAGGATCTAATTCAAGCAAACGTTAACGCAGAGAAAGCCAAAAAAGCTCAGGATGCCATAAAAAAGACTAAAACACTTCTGGACCGCGTAGAGAGCAAGGGCCAAACGATAATAAGGAAAACCGAGAAAATTCCTGGAATTGAGTCCGAGGTGAAGAGAGATTTGCAGATTGTTAATAACGTTTGGTCCAAGATATACGAGAAGATTGTCAAAACAGTTAACTCAACGGAGTCTCAGTCCACAATTTGGAGACATATTGATGAAACGAAGACCACTTTGCTCCAATGGCTGAGCACTCAGAATAACGCTATAGTATCAGCGGCTCAGAAACCTAATGAGACTGAAGTGGCTGCAGCAAGATTGGCAAAATACAAAGAAGAACTTCCAGCGCATCAAAGATTATTTCAGAGCATCCCACACAAATACGAGCAGTTGGTAAAGTTCAGTGATGGAAAAGAGGTTCCCACTCTTCAAACTCTCATCAAAGTCTTGAAGGAGCAATTTACAACTGTTGCAGAGAATGCCAGTACCTTAGAACAGGCCAGCACAGCATTTGAAAAGCAGGAGAAAGCGATTAGAGATGACATCAAGACTGTTGGTACCTCTCTTTCCTCTCTGAGAGAGGAGGTTATTAAATGTGAAGACTTTTCTGGTGATAATGTGAAGATTTTGGAAAGGCTGGTAAATATCAAAGTTTTGGAAAAAGACTTGGAGAATCAGCAGCCTAATTTGGGAATCATAGACGAAAACATTAGACGCATGACTGAGACATACTCAAACTTCGGGGAGAGCTCTACAATAAAAGAACAAGAAGCTCTGAAGAAGCGCTATAAAGGCATTGTGGCTCACGCTAATAAAGTTGATAATGCATTATCAGCCTTCCTAAAGAAGTTCCATAACGACAAATATGCAGCTCTGCAACGAATTATTACAACTCAAAGAGAGAAAATTCAATGGTGTTTACCTGATACTACAAGCGATAAATATAACCTCCAAGTCAAACTTGGCTCTCTTAATGCTATTGATACTGCTTTAGACGATTGCCAGAATCGCATGGTAGAACTAGAGAACTCCTTGAAAATGCTGGGGCAAGTAGAGTCTCCAGAATCTCTAAGGCTCTTAACAGCAGAAAAGGATTATCTCCTGTTGGAGTTGAACAATTTGAAGCAAGAGTTCAATAAGGCGAAAGAGGCTCTTACCAAGAACATAGACATTCAAGGACAATACGAAGATTTGGCTGATAAAGTCAATAATTGGCTTAAAGATGTTGAGAATAAGGTGAAATCTGAGAGTTCTGTGCAGATGGATTTGGACAGTCTGGCTGAAAAACGAGAGGATATTAAGCGAGTCTTAACAGAAGTCCAGAACTTTCAGCCAGAAATTAATCGTCTGAGTGCAATCAGCGATGAGCTTATTAAAGACATCCCTGATACTAGAGTTCCGCAATACGTTCAACATTTGAACAGTAGATATCAATCTTTGAACAAGTTTTTGCAGACGTACTTGAGCAAGTTGGATGAACTGGACAAATACCAACAGATCTATAGGAACAGCGTTAAAGACCTGGAGAATTGGTTGGATGATGTTGGTGAGAAGGTGAAACGCTTCTCAAAAACATCTCAGAGGCCTAATCAAGCTATTTTAGAGGAGCTAAAGAAGTTCAATTCAGAAAAAGAAAAAGGACAATTGCTTTTGGGCAAAGCTGTTAGCAGTGGCGAAGCCCTATTTAGCGGAATTACCCCAGAAAATCGAGATGCGATTAGAACTGAATTGAGGACTTTAAGGACTAGATCTGAGGACTTGATTGGCCAGGTCAATCAAATTTACAAGAACGTTGAGAACTCACTAACTCAACGGCATTCATTTGACGATAGCCTGCAGCAAGTCAACTTATGGCTGACTGACATTAATCTGAAGCTCACTGACCAACCTACACTCGACGCAACTCTCTCAGAAAAGAAACAGACCCTCTACAACTACAAAACCATCGGTCAAGACATAAACTTGCATAAAAACATATTGCAACAACTTCAAGAAAAATTGTTAAGCATTTCTGATGGAGATTCAGAAAACAAGCTGAAGCAAAACGTTCAGGTTGTGAACCAACTAGCTTCAGATGTGAGCAAACGAATTGAGCTTTCTGAGGATTACGTTAGCAACCACGAGTCCTACAATCAAGCTATTGAAAAGTGCCATGATTGGCTTAGTGCCCTCACAGCTGAGGCTGCTCTTTTAGTTGACGAGTCTTCCAGTGAGCCCACTGAGAGCAAGCTGACTATTGTGGAGAATCTGTTGGCCCAAAAAGACGAAGGGGATAAGATCATTGAAGCTTGCAGAGCTCAGCTCCAAAGTGTGTTGGTTCAGACTGCACCCGAAGGGCATCCTCCTCTAATCAACAGTTTTCAGGACCAACTGAAATCCTGGAATTTGTTCTTGGAGCTCTGCACTGATGCTAAAGAAAAACTGAACATTATTTCGAGCCAATTTGCTGAAGTCGGAAGGATGGTTGATACTTTGGATAGTTGGCTGAAATCCAAGGAGAATCAAGTGAAGGACCAGAGTCTAAAAAATACAGAAGAAGCCAAAAGAACTCATTTGGATAAATTGAGAGTTTTAGAGAAGGAGATTATATCTAAAGAGCCTGAGTTTGCAAATTTCACTGATGCCATCAAGAACTTAAAAACCGATGCGAAGGTATCGCAACTCAACACTCGCTACCAGAGCTTGAAAAACGCAATTAAAGAAAATATTCTACGTTATGACGGATTTGTCAAAGATCACTCAGAGTTTAATAAGGAATATGCAGAATTTTTACAATGGATTTCAGATAAAGCGGAACAGCTTCAGGATTTATGCCACATTGTCGGAGACTTAAATGTGTTGCAACAACGACAGAATGAAGTACGAAATCTCATAGATGAGAAAAACAGACGTAGTGTTGAGTTCGAGGATCTTATCGAAAAAGGAGAAAAACTTTATGTTCACACATCTCCAGATGGGCGAGAGATAATTCGCCAGCAACTCAGAAATATCAGAACAATCTGGGATTCTTTAGGAGACGACTTGCAAATAGCCACCAATAAACTGGATCAGTGCATTCTCCAGTTCTCAGACTTTGCAGCCACTCAGGAGCAACTAACCAAATGGCTTAAGGATGTGGAAAAAGGCATGAAGCAGCACACTGAACTGAAGTCCACATTACAAGAAAAACGGGCTCAACTCCAGAATCATAAAATCATGCACCAGGAAATCATGTCTCATCAACAACTCGTTGAAACTGTTTGCGATCGTGCACAGCATTTGGTAGATCAGACTCAAGATCAGTCTTTAAATGCCTATCTACAATCGATTAAGCTGCTCTTCTCGAGCATTGTAGCAAAGTCCGAGGAGCTGCTGCAAGGGCTGGAGGACTGCGTCGAGAAGCATCAGGATTATAACAAAGAAGTAGACGCATTTAGGGATTGGTTGACGCAGCAAAATTTGAAATTGAGTCAATATGATAATGAAGCTGGGGACAAGGTAGAAATTGCCAAAAGGATTGAGAATTTAAAGGCTTTGAAATCGCAGAGTGAGGATGAGGGATTGGGAATGTTGGAGGGACTGAAAAGTGGGTGTGTGGTGGTGGGAAAGAGCACCGCACCTAAAGGGGTTGATATGATAAGGGCTGAATTGGCTGAGCTTCAAGGGCAACTTCTGCAGCACTTGTCAGATATTGGTGAGTATAAACCTGTGTCATAGCAGTGCATGCTTCATTCAAATTTTATCCAAGAACCACAAAAATCGTTAATATTCATGATTAAAGACATTTTGAGATAAATATCTGTCTATGTAGAACTTTCCGTTTTTATTTATTCGATCCTCATCATGCCCAATTATTACAGACTCTTTGCTCGACAAACAACACAGCTCAATAGAAAAGTGGGATGACTACGAGAAAACCTTGGAGAACCTCAACCAGTGGCTGCAAAAGAATGAGGCAGCTTTCAGAAATCAACCACTGCAGGCTTCTTTACCAGAGAAAGTCGCGCAACTTGCACAATATCAGCAGAAACGCCAGGAAATCGAGGTTAAGGAGAAAGAAGTCGATCAGTTTATTGATAGGGCTCACGCCCTTTTACGATCAAGTGGCGTGCAAAAAATTAAGCCGGTTGTAACCCAATTTAGTGTCAGGTTAGCAAGTGATTAATATTAATTTAATATTACCTAATACATTGAAATATTTGAATTAGGTACCAAAACTTGCTGGGATTGTCCAAAGATGCCCTAGATAGATGGGGAAGCATTGTGGATGACCATAAAAAATACCAGCAAAAGCTTGAAGATACCTTAAGATGGTTACAGCCTTTGGAGGATCAACTTGCAACGCTGCAAAGAGGAGAATTAGCTGATAATCCTCAGGCTGTTGCACAAAGGATGCAGATCTTGAGGTCTGAGAAGGAGCAAGGAGAACCAAAGATCGGTTCTTTGTCATTGCTTGCAGAGAGGATTTTACCCGATACTGCGATGCCTGGAAGAGAAACTATTAGAAATGAGTTGAAGGATGTTAGAGAGAGATGGGAGAAACTCTCTGATGGTATGAATGATATTATAATATTTGACACATTGGGTAAGTTTTCTTTCTTATAGGAATAATAGTCCAGCAAAAGCACCAAGAGGCGCAAACTTTACAATTGTCCAGCTACAAGGACATGCTTCAGCAAACCTTGGCTTGGCTGGAGACGATGGAAAAACAAGTGAAACTTGACATTTCGTCTTGGACTTCCATCCAGGATGTCAGGGGAAAGCTACTTAAGCAGAAAACGTCTTTACAGGAAATAGTTCCTTACAAGAGAGTCGTAGATGGTAAGTTCCAGCTTTTCTATAGGTATTTGTCAAAAAATGTATTTTTAAGGAATTACTGAGAAGGCATCGTCACTCATCAAACTAACCAACAACAAAGACCACATAACAGACATAGAGAATAACATTGAGTCCATAAATCAACGCTACGACAACCTCCTCTCAATCGTCCAGAACAATATTAAGCAATTGGAAAGCTGTCTGGAATCATACCAGCAATTCTACGATCTCTTGAAGACCCAGCAAGATAACCAGAAGCAGCTTTGGGATACGTTAAATTGCTACGTGGATTACAGCGGAAATAAGCCGATGATTGCAGAGAGACTTTCTAATGTAAATGAGCTGGAAGACAGTCTTCCAGAAGTGGGAATCAAGCTTAAGGAATTGGAAAACTATACCAAAAATAATATATCCATGCTGCCTGCCCGGGCCCAAGAGGCGATGCAGAGGGACGTGGCAAATCTCAAGGCCGATGAGGACAAGTTCCATGGTACTTTAGTAGACGTTAAGAGTGCACTGGAGAATAGATTGAAGCAGTGGAATGACTACGAAATCTCCATGGAGAGGCTGATGGAGTTCTTGAAGGAGTCGGAGCAGGCGTTAAAGAGTTATGAGCCGAAATCTACGGAGGAGGAAAAAAAGGAACAATTTGGAAAATACCAGGTATGCAAAGAGTTGTTGTTGAGTGATTTTCTTTTGGAACTTCGAATGCCGAATCTTGTAAGTAACAAATTGCTTCGAAAATTGATTAAGAAAGGTACATGATGACTTGACTTGAATATTGACGAAAGTTTCATTTATTTAGAAAATGCTCAGAAATTCAAGGGTCAAAAGTATCACTACATACCTTCACGAGAGGTTTTAAAATTAGTGCTGCATTGAGTTCGTATTGTCATTTTTCAGGGAAAATTTAAGTTAATTTAGACAATTCGGGTTGGTTCCGGTTTTGACTTTCAGATAAGGTGTTAAGATTTTTAGTGATTTTTAAGAATTTAGTAATTTATCTATCCTAGTCGAGGTTATATGAGGTCAATTAAAGATTTGAGGAGCGTTTTGGGATCATCTTGAGTCTATGTTCCTTTTGATTATAAATACTTTCAGCTTTTCGAATTTTGTTCAATAAAAGCAACCAACAAGTTACTAAAGAGACGATATCTTGCCTCATATTTCGATTCTTTTCGAGATTAAAATTAACGCATTAACTGACATATGATTGCGAATTTTAATACACTGCTTCTCCTTTAGATTTTATCAAAATCCATAGAGGCTTTTGCTCAGGAGCTTAAAGAGTATATTTGCATCGGAGATCGTCTCAAGCAAGTAAGACAAAGTCGCAATTATCCAGTCTTGGTCTCTATTCTGTCTTATCTTCACAAATGCAGAAGTCTTTTCTGTTATTTTATTTAACTCACAGTAAAATGCCACGTCTCCACATCTTTCTAACTCACTATGTGTTTCTGTTCCTTCTAGAATTTCTTCCAGGTGGTGGTTTTGAATGTTCCTCAATAATTGAAGCGAAGTTGATGTTTGCCCTTATAAACGCATTTTAACTTAAACTTGAATTCGATATTGTAGGCTCTCATCACCAACCTGAAGCAAAACAAGAGCGATTTTGATAAAATCTCCGACGATTCAGCTGAACTGGTTCTAACCAGTGGCGACACCAGAATCTGCATCAGCATCCAACAGATCACCTCCAGGTTCCAGTCGGTGCAGGGCACTGCCAAGGAGATTGTTAAGAAGTGCGAACAGGCTTATACAGACCATAAAACCTACAACGAGAAGTATAAGCAGTGTTTAGGATGGCTGGCAAGTGCTAGGGCGAAGTATGAATTATTGGGCTTAAATAGTTGTGAAGTCATAAAATATTTGGTAATAATTTTACAGGTTTGATTCTAGTCAGGAAACCATGAGAAACGCCACTCAAGCTACTCTGTCTGACCAAGCAAAGATCATAGAGGACCTGTTAGCACAGAAAACCAGCTCCTCACTACTCCTCAATGGCACTATTGAAGCTGGAGAAAAACTATATCCTGCCACCTCTCCTGAAGGTAGAGAAATCGTGGCTCATCAGCTAGAAGAGCTGCAACAAGCCTTCGATTCCCTCTTTGATGAAATCAGCCTGACTGACAGAGACTTGAAAGCCAAGCTCAACATTTGGTCAGAATTCGATAGCAGTCTGCAATCAATGGAACGATGGGGCAAGGAAATAGAGAAACTTCTTCCTCAGGAGATCGAGCTGAGGGCAACATTGGAAGAAAAGAAGCAGCAGCTGCAGGCCTACAGAAACTTGCTGCACGACGTCACCAGTCATCAACAAAATGTCGTGGATTTGCGCAGCAAAGTGGAACATCTTCCGGAGAAGAACGAACATATTGAAAAAGAGATACGCGGTATTGCTGATCATCATGGCAGAATGGTGAAGAGGGCTCAAAATTTCGTAGAGAGGTATGAACAAATTGTGAGCGATCATCAGCGGTTCGATAAGGCGGTGCAGGAAATCTGTGAATGGGTAGACTCGAAGGAGGCTTCGGTCATCTTATGGGGAGACATCAATTTGGAACGAGTTTCTCTGTTATCCAATTTGGAGAGGCTTAAAGTAAGTTGGAATGTATAAAAATTGGTGCCCCTCAAGTATAATTTTATCAAAATTTTTAGAAATTAGCAGTGTCAATAGAAGAGGATGAATCCAAATTAGCCAATGTCAAGTCATTATCAGACCAAGTAATACCAAATACCATAGATCACGGACAGTCTAACATTCGCAGCCAAGTAGACACCACCCAACAGCAATGGGTGGCCCTTGTGTCCAACATCGAAAAGGCAATCATCCAGTTAGAGGCGAAACTTCAAAACTGGCAAGAATATGAGAAACTTAGAGACGGCTGCTTAGCATGGATGAAAGAGACTGATAGTAAGTTGCACTCTATTGACTTAAAACCAACGTTGCCCGAAAAGGAGAAGCAGCTTGGAGTGCTAAAGAACTTACAAGGCGAAATTAAAGCGAAAGAACTTGAGATTGATCAGGTAACTGAAAGAATTCAACAGTTGAACCAAGGATTCTCCAACAGGCCTTCGCAAATCTCCGAACTTGGAGTAAAATATCAACAGATATGCCAGAAGGTCAAGGAACAAACTTCTAAGTGGCAACAGTATGTGAACACA
Organism: Euwallacea fornicatus; assembly: GCF_040115645.1. Classification (NCBI taxonomy): domain Eukaryota; kingdom Metazoa; phylum Arthropoda; class Insecta; order Coleoptera; family Curculionidae; genus Euwallacea; species Euwallacea fornicatus. The sequence continues at coordinate 7,010,372 of NC_089541.1, read as the reverse complement.
CACCACACCTTTAATAATGAGGTGGAGCAGTGCGAGCATTGGCTTGAGGATTTGAACAGTAAACTTTCTTATTGTGCAGCTGTACAGACTGCCACACAAAAGGAACTGGAAAACAAATTGGAGACGATTCAAGGTTTGATTCTGAATAAAGAAGAAGGTTTTAGCACTATTCAGAAACTGGTAGAACTGGCGCAGAGCGTTTTGGCTAACACTGCTCCGGAAGGTCACGATGCCATCAATCACACTTTGGCCAATTTGCAGAGTGAATGGTCTAACATTGCCACAAACATGATCGAAACCAAAGCATTGATCGAGGATGCTTTGCGCAAATGGGCAGGACTTTTAGAAGAGATCAATGCGTTGGACAAGAAGATCGAAAATCTGGAATCTCAGTATAACGATCTAAGTCAACTTCTGGCAACTGCCTCAGAAAAAAAGACTCAATTAGACAGGATCAAATCTCTAGAGGAAAAGGTGCGATGCGAAAAGATCGAAGTGGATGCACTTAAAGCTCAAGCTGCCGATATTCTAAAGAGCAAGAGCTCAGAGGAGGCTGCAATTAAAGCAAAAGAAATGCTTGACAGATTCGATGATATATTTCAGAAAATCCAGAAGCTGCTTCATGATAAAGAACAACAATATAAAGATCATAAGACCTATAAAGAAGCTTATGAGGAAGTGCAAGTTTGGATGACTAGAGCGCAAGAGAAAGTGCCTCAACTGAAGCAAAGGCCTATTGGAGATAAATTGTCAATTGAGACATTCTCAGGACCTTTGGATCATTTGTTGAACAAGCAGGCTCAAGGGGAAGTGCTGCTGGAGAATTTGGAGCATACTGCTCAGGTGGTGATTCCTAATACCAACGCTCCAGGTCAAGAAGCCATTAAGAACGAAATAAGGGCATTAAGGGAGAGCTTTGAACGATTGTTTAAAGGTAGGTTGTTTCATACACTGTAACAAATTCATTTTTTGCTTAATATTTTTTAAAACATTTTCAAAAATCATGTTAAAAAAATTAATGGCGTAACAGCAATTTTTTTAAACTCTAATTTTCCAGACTTGAAACAACAACGCGAGCAACTTGAAGTGGTCCTAGTGCACTGGCGCGATTACAAAGATGAATTTGAAAAAATCTCCGATTGGCTGCAACAAATCTCAATTTTGATCAAAAACCAAAAAATAGCGTTGTCCTCTACTTTGGACGAAAAAGAAAAGCAAGTGAAGGACGTCAAAGACATCCTTCAGAATCTTGTCGATGGCAGGGGTCAAGTCGATAAGCTCAACGACTCGGCCAAGACTTTGCTTAAATCTCCCTTAGAAACTCATGTGAACAACCAGCTGCAGCAGCTCAATTCTCGATATCAAGTAGAGTTAAATACCGCAAAGGACGTTCTCAAGAAAGTGGAAACTAATTATGAGCAACACAAGGAGTATGTAGGAAATTTGGAGAAAGCTCGGAATTGGATCGACAATGCACGAGACATAATTTCTGAGTGTTCTGAAGCAATTTCCAATAGCAACAAAGACAATTTGCAGCAACATTTAGACCAAATCCAAGACTTGATAGGCAAGAGAGAGGAAGGGCAGAGCTTAGTACATGCCACAGTAAATTGCGGAGAAAAAGTGTTGCGTAATACCAGATCTGATGGAAGAGACGCGATCAATGACGAAATCAAAGAGGTTCAGAGCGATTGGGAAAGAATAGTGAAGAAAATGTCTACAGTGAAAGTTAATTTAGAAACAGCACTGCTGCAATGGGCCGATTATGACAGCTCTTACAATCAGCTACAACAATGGATTTCTGAGAGAGAAGCGAAACTGCAGCAAGTCACAGAACCGAAGGCCGTGAAAGTCAAAGGTCAAGGGGGGCTCAGTGCTCTTCCAATTGGGGAGCGAAAGGCAACTTTAAGGGAGACAGGTAGTATTGTTCAAGACATAGTTTCCTTTGAACCAATGATCCAGTCGGTAACATCGAAGGCTGAGGACTTGAAACAGGCGGCTCCAGCCTCAGAAATCTCATCCAAATACGAAACTTTAACCAAGCAAGCTCGAGAGATATATGCTAAACAAAAAGCTACAGTAGAGCAGCATCAAGCTTTTGTAGATGCTGCTAATGATTTTGTGCAATGGATTCGCTTAGCCAAGGAGAAGCTTGGAAAATGCGCTGAACCTATGGGAGACAAAGAGGCTTTAGGAAGCAAGCTATCGCAAGTAAAAATACTGCACAATGAACTTCCTATCGGACAGAAAAAACTAGAAACTGCTCTAGAAGAAGGAGATAAGGCATACCAAGATGCTGATGATGTGGACAAGGAGATTATTGAAGAAGAAGTTGCCCTACTCCAAGATGAGTTCGACAATTACGTTGAGCAACTAGGTAACATTAAAAGTTTATTGGAGAATGGCATTGTTAAGTGGACAGAATACGAAGAACAATTCCAAGATGCCTTGAAATGGCTAGGCCAACAGGAGAAAATAGTGCAATCCTTCAATAAGCTGCAGGACAGTCTAGAGGAAAAACGAGCTGTATTAGAACAATTCCAGCTGCACCTGCAAACCCTATTTGACTGGCAATCGGAGTTAGATAGACTTAACATGAAAGCCCAACAGCTCTTAGAAACATGCGCAGATTCACGTGTTAGTAATGCAATTATGCAGCTTTCTACTAAATACAATGCCATCCTCTCGATGGCAAAAGAAATTATGAGGCGCCTGGAACTTTACTACCAAGAACACCAACAGCACAGCGCTCTTTACCAAGAGTGCCAGGACTGGATAGATAGAACCCGGGATAAGCTCAATGGCTGCACTGATATCCCCAACACTTTAGCCGAAATCAACAACAAACTATTAGTAGTGAAGAACATTCGAACTTCAATTGAGCAGGGCCAGAATACTCTTCGCTACATAAATGAATTGAAGGAGCGAGTAATCATGAACACTGAGCAATCCGGGGTTGGTAAAATCCAAGAGGATACAGACAATTTGAAGCAGGACATGGAGAAGTTGGTCAATGACGTGAATGATCTTAGGAATAAACTGCAGGCTAGGGCTAGTCAGCTGGAGGAGGGGCAGAAGCTTCTGAGCCAATTTTTGGATTGGCTGCAAGACCAGGAGAATCAGATGCAGTTTGATGATCTGTACGCCAATGAGCTCCATGAGAAAAAAGCAAAACTGGAAAAGTATAAGCAAGTGCAAAAAGAAATCACTACCAACAATGGGTTGCTTGAGAAATTACAACCCAAGAATCAGGAAGATAATAGCATTCCTGATGAAGAAATAGAGAGGGTCACCAAAAGATATGAGAACTTGAGAGAGAAGCTGCAGAAAGCAGTTTCAGATTTGGAAGTTCAAGTTGAAGAGCACGATCAATATAAAACATCTTATAATAAAGCTGTGGAATGGATTAGGCGGTTGCAGCTTGATATCCAATCTTGCTCAAATCTTCAAGACGAACTTCCACAAATCATCGAAAAAGAAGCTAAAGCTGAACAAATTACTAGCAATTTAGGAGAACTAGACGACTTGGTAAACAAAACTATCAAAATGAGCATTGATGTAATGAAAACCACAGGGGAGGAAGGCAAAGACACTATCAGAGATGAAATAGAGCAGCTCAATTCTGAGTGGGAAGGGCTTCAGTATATTTGCAGTGAAGTTAAGAAGAATCTAGGCAAGTGCAAGGAGGCTTGGAAGGACTTTAAGAGCAGCAGCGATGCTGTCGCCAAGAGCATTCAGCAGTTTAGTAGCCAAGTTGAAACAGAGAGAAGTAGAGATAATAAGAAACAGGAAGACTTGGAGCGTTGTAAGGCTTTGTTGGCTGAAATAGAGTCTTTGAAGCCCAACTTAGAAACCCTCTCTGATTCTTGCGAAATCCTCATGGAGCTGAGTGCAGTAAACTGGGTGCGTGATAAAACTGTGCAGCTACAATCGACTTATACCAATCTCCTCACCGACGCTCAGAGCCTCGTTTCCAAAGTAGAGAAAAATCTTTCAGACCACACAGAATTCCTCAATGCTAAAATCGCCTTGGACGAATGGCTCCAAGCTAAACATGCAATTTTGCAGCAGTGCGTAGATATCGGCAGTGAATCAGATGTTAAAGCCAAGTTGATAAAGGTCCAATTACTTTCTGCAAGTTTAGATGAAGGCCAGAAACTGCTTTCAAATCTACAGGATGCTTTTGCTAAAGTCATCAATACTGCCTCTTCAGAGAAGCAAAATGAATTGCGTGAAAGCACTACTGCTTTAAGAAATAGCTGGGACCAATTGAACATGGAATCGAAATCTATTGAAGCCAAGTTGAAGGCTGCTTTGACCAGATGGGCCGGTTTCAATGAGGCTGTTAATACCCTGCAGAAGTGGTTAAATGGAGTGGAGAAATCTTTGGCCAAAGTTCCGAATACCAAAGGGGAATTGAGTGAGATGAAAACGGTGCTGGAGAGATACAAACATCTACAAGATGAGATTTCGAAGAAGAGGGAAGATTTGAATAGGATTACTGTCGAAGCGAGGGAATTGAGTGCGTTGTCTGAGCAGCCTGAGGTATTACTGCAAATATCGAACTTAGAAGTTCGTTTTGAGTCAGTTTCTTCACTCTGCAAGAGCCTGCAGGATGCTGTAGATGCGGAACTACAAGAATATATAATCTACCAGCAAAAATTACAAGACACTGAGAAGTGGCTGCTGCAAGTCTCCTTCCAATTAATGGCCCACAATTCTCTATACATTACCAACAGAGAGCAAACAGAAGAACAAATTGCCCAACACGAAGTGCTGTTGAAGGATATCCAGAATTACCGCAGTGTAATAGATGATGTTAAGGACAAGGGCAGCAGCCTTATTGACAAATACGTGGGGCAAGCTCCTGCAGTTAAAGACAATATCGAAAGACAGCTGGTCAACGTCCAAGATAGCTACAACTCACTGTTACAAACTGCGCTACAAATCAAGAGCAGGCTTGAAGACTCTCTGGCCAAGTTCAAGCAGTATGAAGACACCCTAGAAAGCATCATGAAGAACTTGGACGAGTACGAACCGATTGTGGATCAGGAACTAGACAGACCTATTGACAGCCTCAAAGAGGCCAACGAAGCACTGGAAGTTGCTAAAGTAGGTAGAATATTGGTCTTAAAAGGCCGAGTTGATGTTGTAAAATATTTTTCAGTCCCTCCATGCAAAATTGCAAGCAGAAAAAAACAAACTTGCAGTTGCCGTTCAAGCCTGTGAAGATGCCACAGCCTCAATCAGCAGACCCAGCAGCCCCAAAGATGCATTACCTCCCCCGGTTCCTATTAAGGAGCTGGAATGCAGGGCTCGACTTGAAGACCTTATTGATCCGGTGAGTTTCGTTGATTTGCAGTATTGTGCTGTTAGGTAGTTTGCTTTTTAACACGTTACGTTTGGTTTTTATTTAATTGTGCACTGCTTGTTTGCTTCGCGAACACCATTACTAGACTTACAAGCGATCGGCAAGTTCAGAAGACTCAGACAGCAGGCTGAAGTTGCTTTTGGATCAGCTTTTTACCGGAGATTTCGTTTACAGAGTTGAATCTCAGATCAATAAGGTTAGTAGCCTAAAATTGCTTAACAATGTTATATGGTAAGTAGTTAAGCTAAGAAATGAGATTTACAGTCAACTATATTTCTTTGAAACGGTTTAACTGAGAGAAAAATCATCAGACAAATAGGTTTATTTTTGGATAATCGTATCTGCGGCAAAAAGTTAGAAACGAGCGTGCGCTAATTTGCGTTATCGCACATACCTGCGAGCTGAAAACAAAACATTACTGCACGCATTTCAAAGTGACATATGTCACTGTGAATTTTTTTTTATAGGTATTTGACATTGTGTCAATGACATTGACACAGACAGGTGGAAGAAAATTTTGTGTGCGCATGTACACATTTCACTTGACGCTAATGCCTTAGTTGACATACGAAAGGCAAGCTAGTTTATACACACGCGAAACTGTCATATTACTAGGTAAATAATTATTCTAAAGTTGACTCCAAATTTCATTTATTACGCTTGAATTTTGCTGACTGTACATTGGAGAACGAGGGCACTTGTTGTTGAGTGTAATGCATACCAAACTTAAACTTTTCTGATAATTAATTTGCTGTTTGTTAATTTGCAGGTGCAAGCCCACCTTAGCGATCTCGCCTCGTCAATCACCCAGCTTGAAGAAATAGAGAAGCAAAAAGGTGCTCTCAAAAGCTGGATTGAGAAACAAGAAGATGCAGTCAAGGAATGGAAGAATCGGCCTAATAAACTGCGAGCTGATGCCGCTAAGCAAGACCTGAATGCAATGAATGAGCTTCTAGCCAACATATCCCAGCGCAGAAATCAACTGACCACTGAGCTCTCTGGTCCTAGCGGAACTGACGAAACATTGTCCAAATCCCTGGATAAACTGGAAAAAAACCTAATGTCCGTTATTGCGGACAAACAGGCAAAGCAGGAAATCATCAACCAGTACAAGCAGCAACTGCAGGCCATTAACACATGGTTCGACAACTTGAACAAAAGAATTGATGCTGTAGATAAAGGGTCTGGTCTCAATTGCCAGCAGAAACAGGCAGCTTTGGCAGAAATTCAAGAAGAATTTGATGAATTAGGTCCTTCTAGATTGGAGGAGCTCAAGAGATTGGCCTCACGAGTTGCTGATATTGTACACAACTTAGATTCTCAGCAAGTAGAAGAACAAGTAAAATCCGCCGATAGAAGGTACAATGATATCTCCAAGAAGCTCCAGAGGAAGGCGCAAGTCCTGGAAATGACCAGAAAGGGGATTGATGGAGCGAAAACTGAAATCGACGAGGCCAGAAACTGGGTCAAGGACAAGTTTAATGACCTGCAAAAAACCAGACCAATTAGCTTGGAAAGCTATAAAGTTGAGGAAGGTCTAATTTCCTTAAAAGATCTCCTCAAGGATGCTGAAAACAAAGTAATCCTCAAGGACTCCCTCTTAAAGCGTGTGAACGATATGTCTAATGAGCTAGAACCTTCTGAACACAGCGAATTGGAAAGCTCTCTTAAGAACCTTGGTGGTGAGCAAGCAGATTTGGTTAATAAAATTAAACAAGAAATTGCTAGACTCAACTCTGCAGCTGAAACTAGGCGTAACTTTGAGGCTGACTTACTTAAAGCCAAAACTTGGCTCAAGAACAAAAATTCTGAAGTTCGGAAGTTGAGCGGTTATTTACCGCTTCAGGCTAATCAAGTTGAGAAGGAAATTGCTCAGTATAAGGCATATGACGGTCAAATAAAACAGTTCAGCGAAGCTGACCTTAAGAATTTACTTAATGCTGGTAATAGCATTTTGAAGGAATGCGATGAAGGCGACAGAGAGCGATTGCAGCACCTTCTTGACGAGGTTCAGGAGGAGTATAATGGACTTACTCAAGAATCTAAACTGAAGCTGGAAGCACTCACTGATTTGTTGCAAGGAAGGAAACAATTCGAAGGGGACATTGATAAAGTAGTAAACTGGCTTAAAGAAGCCGAAGTTGCTACGTCTACGGATATACGATTATCTAATCTAGAAGTTTTGGATGAGCAGCTGGCAAAATATGAAAAGCTCATTAAAGACTCTGAGCAAGTTGGAGAGGATATAGGTAAAATTTCGGAGCAAGGCAAAGCCATATTGCCTACCATAAGCGAATCGGACAAAATCACTCTTAAAGAGACCTTGAACAACCTCAAGGAACGTCATAATAGAATTGACTCAGTGATCAAAGAGAGAACTGAAGACTTAAGACGCAACATCCAGCAAATCAAAGAGGCACAAGCCAGACTTGCTGAAAGCCTTGCCTTTGTCAAAGAAGTGCAAAACCAATTACATGAGTTGAACAAGCCTTTGGGCTCTCGAGTGGAGGATGTGCAGAACGTTCTCTCAGCTTACGAAAGGATTCTCAAAGATGTTAAAGCTGATAAATCCAAACTTAGCACCGTACCCGGCGCCAATGCTACAGAATTACAAGTAATATTGAATATGCAAGAAGACTTAATAAAGTCCATCGAAGACCAGATATCCAAGCTGAAACAACTACTTTTGTTGAGAGAACAGTACTTAACACTGATAACCGAAATCATGACCTTTATTACCAAATACACGGAAATCGTCAGAGATGTTGAGAAGACAGGAGGAACTATCGAGGAAAAAATCAAAAAATATGATGACATTATTATAAAAATTCAGGAATGTGAAGCACTGCATGCTTCGGCTACTGATAAAGGGCTTCAGATTGCTCAAGATTGTAACGTGCAGGACAGGAATGAGATCACTGAGCAGTTGCAAGCGCTTAAACAATCACTTAATAATCTGAGAAAAGCTGTAGAAAAGCAGAGGCAGGAGCATGAAAATACTGCCGCTGAGTACAAGAAATTGGCCTCAGAGCTTGAGGAAATCCTAGATTGGCTGCACACTAATGAAGGCAGTGTCAAATCTAGACCTCTGCTCAGCAGAGATATTGGAAGCATCAATAAAGAAATCAGCAAACATGACCAGTTAAACAAAGACGTCAATGACCATTTGGATAAACTGAGGAAGATTCAAAACAATGTCGAGAACGATGACAGTTTGCCGGGCTCGCTGCAGGAACAGCTCTCTGAAGCCAACTCCTTAATCAATTCCCTTCCTAGGGAGCTGCAGGAGCAGGCCAAGTACCTGGAAGACAACAAAAAATTCAGAGAAGAATATGACCAACTCAAAGAAAAACTTTACGCCTGGATCAAGGAGGCAGACTCTCGGTTGAACCTCCACAAAGATGGTGTAGACTTCGAGAACATCTTCACTGCCCTAGAAGAGCACAAGATTTTCTTCGGGGCCGAATCAGGCGTTAAAGAGATAGCTTTTCATGGTCTTCAACAGGCAGCTGACAAGATATGGCCCAGTTTGACTCCGTATGAGCAAGAGGAGTTGAGTCGTGAGCAACAGCATCACACGCAAACGTTCAAAAACACAGTGAATTCCGCCAAGTCTCAGAAAGCTCAGCTGGAACAGGATGCGGAGATATGGAAAGGCTATTTGAAGGTTTTGGACAAGGTCAAGGCCCTCATTGCTCGATCGAAATTCAGTGACGAACCAGTGGCCACGTTGGCCGGATTGCAGTTCAACATCCAAAAAATCACTCATGCGATTAATGATATTCAGGTGAGTGTTGTGGTTGTTTTTTTTTATTTAGGAATTATTTATTTATACCGCTGGAGGCTTTTGGGCACAATTGCTGTGGGTTTAAATAGATCCAAATAAACTGTTCTGCAAAAGTTAGGGGCATTAGGGTATTTCGAATATCGATTAGAGCTGGCGACGGGATTTTTTTTGCAACCCTTGTGAAAAAATAAGCAAAAAATTATTGTTAATGATATTTTTTAAATTTGTTTTAGAAAACCAAAAAAAATAGTTAAGTAGTTCTGGAAAATCGGAAATAACATGAAACTACACTTCAAAAATTCGGTATGGCATAAGGCCTTTCTAACGTGTATAGGAGTTTCACATCGTCTTGTTTTGCTTTCAGTGAGATGGTTTATTTTGTCTTGTAGTAAGTTTTCCCATGACTCTGAAAGACCTTCTCGAAGTTGTGGCATTGTTTGGGGACGTGGTCAATGTTCTTCAACACTTGTTTGCAACATATCCCACGCATGTTCGATCAGTTGATCTTCACGCAAGCGGTAAATGTTCGATATCTACATTTTCAATCGAATCTATAGCGATTTCTTGAACAGAAGGAAATTTCCTCCTGGAGCGGTTTGAAAATTTCGCAAAATGTTGTTGATGATATCTTTTCTATAGATTCGTGCACATACCTACAACTCGCTTTTCGCACTATAGCAAATTCCGCCCCCGACCATTATTGTGCCCCTCTTCAACGGGTGCACTTCTTGTACAGTTCTGAAGTTTCCGCGTCTCCAGGGTTTCTTCAGATACGACCAAGCCGACTATCAGAATAACGGTCAAATCTGGACTCGTCTGTGAAAAACACAGAACGCCACTCTTCACCCCAATCGATGTGCTCTCTTGGCCGCTCTAGTTTTGCAAGTTTATTTTCTTTGATAAGAGGAACTCTTCTTAAAAATGTGTCTCGTTTACTGCTTCAAGTCTCCTACGAATCGTTGCAATGGAAGCTTGGACTACCCGTTAAATACCTACCTGTCGACAGGGCGCAGTCTCTGCTTAAAAACTGTAACAAATCGGTCTTGTGCAGCCGTGGCTTTATTCGGTCGCCCTATGAGTCGTTGCAAATTTGTGGAAAACTTGTTAACAGTCTGGATATCACAATTTGAGGAATGTAGAAAAATTCGGGAACATCCTGTTGTTTTGATCTAGTCTGTAGCGTACTTATAGACCTGTTTGGTTCTTCTGAACTTGGCTTCCTCCGAACCATTATAAAAATGTCCGAATTCCTTTGCCCAATGAAGTAAAGCAAGAAGAATGGTATGACATGTGATATCAATGTATTGATTAGATTTAAAGGAAAATTGGTGAAATAATAATAAACGTAATTTGTCTATACGTATTATTTGTTATCGCGTTAAGGCTGATACGAAAAAATGTATTTACAAACACGCTATTTTTTATTTATTAATATTTGACTACATTACTATCTTTTGTGGGACAGTTTATTTAATATTCAACATGAGCAATTTTTTTATCATTTAAACACGAAACATTCGCCTTAAAGCTTCAGTAGTTTAGTACCAGTTGTGGGTACGCAGTAATCGACCACAAAGATCTTTCTGTATAATACAGGATGTAAGTTTCCTCCGATGAGTAGGCGACAAAGCCACTATACTTTAGATATTTGCGGACTGAGAGGCCATTTTTTCCCATTTATATTATATCCATAACTGATCGCGATGCACTGCATAACTTCCCTTGAAGAACTGATCTTTCGCAAACTGTTGCTTTCTTTCCTTAATTATCAGAATATCTTATCACCGGTTTTTTAATATACAGGGTGTCCCACAAGTGTTTCATTATATTTCAGTGGGTAATAGTACATTGAAAAATAATATGACTCCCTATATAAACCATATTCCACTAATGCTTCATTAAGAAGATACAGGGTGTTAAACTTTACTTAAAAAATCTAACTTTTATTGATATATTCAAAACCGTTTGAGATATGTAAGTGAAATTTGGCATGTTTTGAGAGTTAATGTAGACGCATTTATTTATGCAAAAGGGCTATTTTTCGTTTCACCAGTGACGTGCGTACGGACATCTCTCAGCACATTTTTAAAGAAAAACATGGTGCGCCACTGCTTTTTATCAAAATAAAAATTATTTTTAGAAGTTTAATTTTATTTAGAAGAAAAATGCTCACTTGACTCTTTTTCGTCCGACGTATCGTTTGCCAGTAAAAAATTGAATACCGTCTATATGCACGATATTCTCTAAATGGTTTTAATAATATTAAGTTTGTTTTAAATATTATTTATTTGCTATAACATTATAGAAATTGTTCAAATTGGTGGCCATTTTGTTCAATACATAATTGAGCTCGCCTGTTCATTGATACTCTGATACGTTGAAATATTCCAGGTGTCTTTTAAGTTTAACACCCTGTATCTTCTTAATGAAGCATTATTGGAATATGGTTTATATAGGGAGTCATATTATTTTTCAATGTGCTATTACTCACTGAAATATAATGAAACACTTGTGGGACACCCTGTATAGTTAGAAAGCGACAACTGCCAGTTAACAATTAGCTGGCAGATAAACTATTTTGCAAACTACAGTTCATTTTAATCAGAAGAAAGCTGTAAGCAACACTTGAGTGATAGTTAGCTATAACTCCAAGTTGTTTGAGATGTAAAGCGTTGAAGCACCGGCAGTAAGAAGTGACAGATGAGGGTATCTACTAGGTCAGAAACTCCACTTTGGGTTCTTAATAAAACTTGTTTCGTTTTATCAATTGTGGTCTTCCATGAAACAACAATAATTCCCCTCATCAAATTAATCCATGTTTAAGAATTTTTTTCTTGGCGATAATGCGGATTATCCCCAATTATCGCTAACTTATGATGAAATACCACACTGAGAAAGCCTACGGATATTTTTTAAAATGATAAAACCGATAATGAGTAATTTCAATTGTAGTTTATACTGTACCATATTAGTGCAAATCCTCCCTCAGCATACATATTTCAATTGATTTTAAAAAAAATGTAGAATTAAACAAACAATTTTCTTACGGATTCAAAAAGTTTGATTTTTGCATTTTGCTAAATTATCAGGTTGATCCAATTTCATTCCTTCGATGCTAGCTAGTATTTAGCAGGTGCTTTAAAATACTATATTTTACCATGAAATGACAACATTTAACTCTGGATGAGATGAATCGAGCGGCAGACCTTAATGAAATTCGTTTGACACAACTTGAGGAAGCTGAGTGCATGGGTGTTCCCCAAAAGGTCAAATCAGTCGATTTTGACGGAGTTTTAGGAACACTAGAACTCCGGCTGAACAATACCTAGGGCGTGGACGCATTACAAGTGCGGCTCAAGATCAATTTTTACTTGTGACAGCTAAAAGGCAAACTACAATTTGTTGTAGATTTACATCGAATGCGCATCGTGACTGTAGGCCGAGATCTTGTTGGAAATCGTCTACTTGAAGCCAATCTTCAAAGTTGATGTCCACCTCATTTCAGAGGCAATCGCGATGCAAAATGAGAGTGGTGTTAAGAATATCGAAATTGAAACGTAATTGATTGAGTTACAGTTTCATTCACTGGAATATCCAGATTTGAATTTAGCCCAGATCACGATATGTCCAGGAAGTACATGATAGAGTATGAGTATACTTCCTCAAATGGAGGTTATACAATAATGGTACGAGAGGAATAATCATTGAAGACAGAAGCGATCTCGTGTTTCCAAATCCACACCAAACATCTCGATAGTACAATTCTTGGACCTACAGTCCGACCAGTTGCTGGCGTTGTTGGTCAAAACTTTCATCTCATGCATCATAATGCTCGTCCACATGTCTCAAGTATTGTGACAGGCTGGTTGACTAACGAAGGACCCGTTGCATTGCCATGGCCAGCACAATCACCAGATTTGAATCCAATTGAGCATTTCTGGTACAAGCTTTAAAGAGAATTTTCGCCTCATATGGCAAACATTCACGGTGTCTTTTGATTCCGGGAGCTACTCTCAGAAGAATGGAGAAGGAACTCACAAGCGGTAATCAACAATATAATTTGGAGTATGAACGACAGAATTAGGGCTGTTATTAATATATGTGGAGACCACACTTTCATATTTTTTATGGGGCGCTGTTAGTTATATTTAAAATTTATGAATAAATCAATATAACTTAGAAATATATCAACAAAAGCTTAGTTTTGTTGCATATTAAACATTTTATGACGCTACAAATGCGTAACTTTATTTTCAAATTTATTTCAGTAAAACTTCAATCTATTCATAAAAATATCCTTAGACTTTTCCGACGTGTGTAATTTTTAATATTTTAATTTAATCAACTTCTGCCATCAGTTTCGGACGAAAACTATCTCCAACTTTTCGAATTATCATTGCTACTTTCACCACTTGAGAACCGCCAGACCGAAACCATCAGCCGGCTACGGCCGCCTGGTAACTCGATACACCTTGGAAGGTGAACAACCAAACCGAACCAAGTGATGATATCATACCATAATGTTTTTCGAGCCTGATTACCTCATTGATACCACACACAGTCGAGAACCATATGCGTTCAGCGCTGGAACCACAAGGACGTCGGATCGCAATTAGTTGCGTTTACATTACGCTCATTAGCGGATGTCTGTTGATGATTCCAAGTGATGATAGTGACTTTACAGTGTGAATTTTTCTTAAATTTTCGTTAGACATTGTGAATTTTGAAGTTTGTTTTTTTTTTGAATAATAATGAAGAAAGGGGATGGAAATGCAGGCAACTGATAAGACAAGTGATACTGCGGCATTGCTACGTCTTCGCGTAAGTTCTTCGAAAGAAGTTGGATGTATCTTGAAACTGCTCTGATTGGGTTTCTGGGAGACAGAAAAGCTACTGTTGCGTTGAATTTTGAGATATTCAAATGAGTCAACGATACAACAACGCGGTAACAGTATCAAACCCTTCGGGTTTCGATGAATAATGAAAACATCATTGCACTAATCTTAGCCGCCCTTTTAATCATTCATAGTCATTATCTTAAATTTCCGGTCATAAAATCATGCAGAGTTAACGATACCTGCATTGCGCTTAACTTCAGGGATTTTTATTTACTCAAGGCATTGAACCAGAGAAATATAAGCAAAATCATACATTGCGCAACGAACATTCATAGAACTAATATACCTAAATTCTCGATTCCAGAACCAAGTGAGTGAGCTGGATTTGCTTCACACGAGAGTTTCAGAATTGTCAAAGGAGGCAAATGAACACAATCGCGCACAGATTCAACATCAGTCTGATGAGGTAAGATAGAGATAACGCAAAATTAACCCGAACACCCTCACATCACTACTATGGTGGTTTTCTAGGTGACCAAAGAATGGTCTACGCTGGTATCCAATTTGGAGGGCAGAAAAGACAGCCTCACTAAATTAGCAGATGTTTGGGGCAGTTTCGAGGGAAAACTGCAGAACTTCGAGCGCTCCCTTTCAGGAATTGAAGACCGAACCAAACACATTGATCAGGTGGTCAGGAACAAAGACCATGTGGTCACTACACGGACCCAAATTGAGGTGAGTTGGTGTAAATAATTTTTCATGTTCGAGCGTTAAAAATTCGTTAGAAAATGAGGAATTTCCAAAGATGTCTCGTTAAAAATTCGCTATCTGTTTAATATGCACTTGCTAATTTTAGAAGTTATTTATCTGGGTAAATAGCTTCAATGGTCGTATTTGATCGTAAATAAATCGGCCATAATAAATGTAGGTAGCGAGATTTTGATAAGATCTGAGGCGTCGTTTATCGGTTATTATGCTGTAGGCAAACAGCATTCATGGAAATAATAATGTGTTGATGTTGGCTTGATTGTCTATTTTTGTAATCAAAAATTTGTTTGAAAAACGCTTCCTGGCAAATAGAATTTGTCAGGAAGCACTTTTCTATGAAGGCGAGAAATGAGCAACAAATTTCTAAAATAAATCACTGCTGCACCTGCTGCAGGCTGACACAAAACTCCCAAAATATTTCTTTATGTAGCAATTTTTTTTAATTACAAACCTCGATGTACACTCACTTCCATATGAAACTCACCACCCACTAATTACAGTAATTAAGTGTTGTATTCTTGACAATATAATGCTTCATAACAGAGTATCAAGTAATCAAAGTTTCAATACAAAAAAACAACATTTATTAAGTAAAAAGTTAATAATGAGCGACATCGCCTCGTACGGCAATGCAAGCATGTACTCTTCGCGACACGCTTTCCAACAAATGATCAATATCCTCCTGGGGCATTTTATTCCATACTACCTCAAGGTAGTGTCGTGGATCATCCATGTTTTTTGGAAGCCTCGGTGAATTTCGAAAACCGTGACTCCTCATGTCCTAAAGTTGTTCGATATGTGATAGATCTGGTAACCGTGCAGGCCAAGGCAGCATTTCAAATTGTTCTTGTTGCAGACGCTATCGAGTAATATTTGCAGCATGCTGCCTTGCATTGGCCAGTTGTAAAATGTCATTCGGTCATATCTGCATGAAGTACACTAATTCCGGTCTTAGAACATTGTTAATCTTTAGCGGTCCTTCTGTTTTACTGAAACGCTGATTATTTCATACTCCATTATGAAGTAATATTTTGCCAAAATTACAACACTTAATTATCATTATCATTAGTGGGTGGCGCATTTAATATGAAACTGAGCATTTATGCACAATTTTCCCGTTCGCAAATTCTCTTCTTGTGTTAATCAAAATCTTGTCGTCTTTCTCCCCCTTGATCCTCGTTTCCAATGATTCTCCTTTTATTTTAGGAATTATACACAGAAGCGTCCAGTCTCAAATCGCAGGAGAAAGACGTGTTGGATCATTCCAAGGTAGTCCTCCTGTTTCTGGGAGAATGTTCCCCGGAATCCGCCTCAGCATTATCTAAGAAGCTGGACCAGCTAATTAACTCTTACCAAAGGTAATTAGATTAAATAAATGGGGCCGATATTAATACACGTTTAGGTCATTTTCAAATGTAAATATTATCGGGGAACCTTTTTTAATACAATGCGACCGACATCGAAATAGTACTGATGGTATAATTTCCATATTATTTATTTTGAGTCATTTTCAAAGCATTGACCTTGTTATGTGGATAAGCATTACGAATATATTGTTGCACTTCTACTCGTTAACAATATTTACTGTCGAAACAAATAAAATTTTTATAACAATTTTTATAGAATAATCGTGACTTTCATTTCGCAATGATTCATTTGTTAGGAAAAGGGAAAATACCTATTGATATCAGCTTTTTAATGTTTCTTCGTAGAGATTTAAAAATGTTCTCATTTTCAACCGTCAGTGAGAAAAGATGATGAGTTCTGATATTCTGAAAAAGCCACATAGATGTAATAAGAAATTCTGGCATCAACGAATTGCTAAAAGCTCCCTCAGTGGAACAACACATTTTCGTAAAATTATAGTAAAGCATTCTGATCCTAGCGGTTTTGTTCAGACGGGAGCTTTGGGAACCGTACTGGGAGAATTGTTGATCAGGTGTCAACCTGAACTAACTGGAACTATTCCGAAAACACATGCAAACGCCTATGAGACGCTTGCATAGCTCTCACAGCTCTTTCAGCTATGGCAACTCAAGTTCATGCAGTTCTTCTAGGATACTGAGGCCTAAAAATTCTCAAACCTGAAAATTGGAATAACCAGGAATACCAAAAAGTGGAAACGGGAGAACTAAGCCTCTTTCTTATCTTAAAATAAGATAAAGAAGAATTTAGGTTTTTCTCTAAAATCAATCAAAATCACATTACTAATAGTCCCATTTGAAACCATGTGAACTGCGAATGTTAGTGTTCGGTCGTTCGCTCATCTGGACCAGAGTGATACCACGATGGTTTAGGTTCACTAGATTCTTCACCAAATCGCAACTTTTAAACTCGGAAAGTTTCGACATCATTTATCCCTATTGTTTTCTACGTTGACCATATTGGATAATTTCAATCCACAAATCAGTTACTTGGTTTATGTGTTTTTGTTCACCAAATCGTTACTGAAACTCAAAGGTTTCACACCCATTCTCACCCACTTACTATTTTATTCCAACTCACTGTCACATTACATTCATATTCCGTTTTGGGATAAATTAGAAATGTTTAACATTGAGGGACACCTTACTATCACACATCTATTGACCTTCTATTTCGCTCACCGACACTCTGGTATCCGATCATTTTTATTTTCATGTTTCATTCACTTTCACGTGATTCGCAATTGAGTTAAAATATATTAAAATGAAATTCTAATTGTGATCTATGTGGATGACGTGTCATTCATGTGATATTTTTGAACTTACTAAAGGCGGCACTCCGTGTAATTTCAGATGATACGTAAACTGTGCTTTTATCACTGTCTAATTTACCAGCGACAAAAAAATTGTTTGCTTGAGAATTTACATAAACTTGGCACAAATGATTCAGCGCATATTTATTTTGTTAAATTATTATATTTCATTCATCGCTGTCTATCCTAACGGACGTTTCGCTGTTTGAATGGTTTAAAAGACGGGACTAATCAAGAACTTGGGCTGCTGGCGCCCATGCACGTAACCCGGCGATACTTGAGACCTCTTGGTCATCACATACCAGGACCATCATGTTTTGTTAATTTTGCAGGAGGTATCCGTAAAATCCTCAAAATTGGCCCAATACTTTCAACGTATTAGGTTAGCCTTTTCTCCCAGTTTAGCCGGAATCTGATTTGCATTCCTAAACTTTGTATTTCTGGTTAACTCCCCCAACTTTAATGGGAATAATAGACTTATTACGGTCACCACGTAGGCCTATAGTTTACTGTGTTAAAAAGGAAAACAAGTGATTAGATAATTTCTTGTTCCGTAAATAAAACTGAAATCCTTCACGTTTTTATTTAGAAACCACGGCCGTTTTGGCGCAGTGCCAATGGATGGCATGTTCACCAACCGGTTTAATAGATGCATTTTGCTGTGTTTAAAAAAATCGTATTTGCGGGAACTTCGACGAATTACAAAGAAACCATTTGGTCGGGGCAACTAAAATAAACCTTACCGAAACCACCTAGTCACGAGCACGAATAGCGTAGAGGTGCAACGGGCCAAATTGCAAACTTCAACAAAAAGTTTGAATTTGGTAATTTTATGGAGTGCTCGATAATCATTACACAGGTGAATCCCTGGACGAGCTTGAGATTTGTCCCAATCACAAGCCTCCGGGCACTCAAATACAGGGCCTTAAAAATGAAAACGCTTTTAGAAATTTTGATATCTGCCACGACGAAGCCCCAATTGATGAATGCTCGTTTTCCCAAATTTACGCCTGCACATTCTGTTTTTAGCACTCTAATTTGTTTATTGATACATTTTATAAATTCATATTTACATGATTTTTTTTTGTCTTCTGGGTAGGTTTTCCTACTCTCAGCCTTGAGGAAGACAGAAATACAAGTCAAACATTTTATACCCTCTGAGGCTGCTTATTTTGTCCTAAATCATTGCCATTGATTAAATTAACATGAAAGCGCAATTTAACACTACGAAAAACTTGTTCTTCCACTATGTAAAAATGAACAAAACCGCGCCTAGCGCCATGCGCGCGAGCGTCGCGACGCCGCGAGTCTGACGTCCGTCGGCGGCGTCCCAAATTCAAATCAAAATCACGCCTTGAACATACTGGATGGCTGGATAGAATCCTCGATTTTTAGGGGGAGTTCTCACTGCCTGGTACCGATCCAACCCCGACGACCGACCGACGACCCACCCTAATCGAATACAGTGGTGGACTTAGTTTTCTGTGCATTTTTAGTGATTTTCATTTCATGCTCGGAGCCCTTATTTGTTCGGAGGCCCCCCGAGTGCGATTTTAGTGCGCTTTTTAATTATTAGACGAACTGGTTGTTGCCTTCGAAGCCGAAATTTTGAGGTGAATACAACTTCAGTGATTTGAGGGGCTATTTTTGACCGCGCGTCGCGTCCACTCTGGCCGGCCAGAGCTAATTTAAGGCGGCAGGACAGTCGTTACACGAGCGAGATTTGCCTGTTTAGGCCTTAAGTTTGTTTTCGGAGATCGACAGAGGAAGCACGTGCCTTCAAGTTTATGCCAAAATTCGCAAAGCGAATTCTTTTCTTTCTGGAAGATAGTTAAACAACAAGGCTGTCAACTTTTTTGCCTCCACATCCTTTGAGCCAGAGGAATTAGCAAGAAAATGTTAATTAGTCATTGTTGGTCATTCCCACTCGACGCACGAACGCCAGTAGTGTTTGGTGTCCCGAAAAAGTGATTTTAGTGTAGTATGAAAACGGTCGTAAAAACAACTTGTAGGTATTGGAAAGTTGCGTACTTATCAAATTCGGTCCTTTTACTTTTCTACAGTTTTGTAATCAAAATTAAGTTGACTCATAAGCAAAACGCCTCAGTCAACAAAATTTATTTCTTAGTTTTTCACATGATAATTAAGATCAATTGTCCACCTGGTTGATAGCAAGCGGTGTCCAAATTTCACTAGCAACGACAATTCCTAAAATAGGATTTTTTTGGGTTTTACACTGGGAAAAACTCTCAAGTGCTACTGAGGACGTTTTTCAAAAATTAACCATAGTTAATTTGAATCACATACTTCAGAATCTCTAAAAGTAACCTTTTGGAGAAAAGCGACATTTTCATCGCTTCAAGTAATTTATTAATTTAAACGACTAATTAAATAAACATTTTATGGAAATCCACGTCTACTGCCACCTCTGTAGCCTCTATTACTGGATCTATGTCTCGAAGATCTCAAAAACTAGAGAAGCTTTTATTTCTTCGCTGAGCTGACTTTTATTTTGAACTTTCGAGCTTTCTAAAATATGCTCTTCAGTCCTTGTTTGTGTTTGTAGGAATCGGAATGGCCAAAACATTTCGATTAATTAATGATCGCCGTGGCAAAAATAATTTTTTCCTTTAATATACAGTAAGATTGACAAAAATACACACAGTATACTCTACAAACTGTTTCAAGAGAGTATATTCGGTCGCTACTCATTTACCATTCACACATTAGAGGTAGAAAATGCACACGAGAAAATACCTACATAGAAAGAAGTGCGTCACACTTTATAATAATACCAGAAAATATACAGGTGGTGTCAAAAACGTAAGGCGTTCCTAAGTTATGTTTTTTTAAGTTCCCTCAATATTATTATGTGTCTTCCTGCGTTCCATGGGTCGTTTTGGGCAACAACCTGTATATGAAATAGGTAAAAAAAGGTGTCCAAGTTCAAACTCACACAATCGCAATTTTCGACCGAATTAACTAAAAATCAATACAAATTTTTACATTCCCGAGTTAAAATTAAAAGCCTAGGATTGCTCAAAACGTTATTTTGGTCCGCGTTCAAAAACTCCTACGTGAGGTCAAACCTCTAAAAATACCACTGTGCTTTTTGATGTACTTTCAAAATTTGTGCGGTCACGCTAACCAAATCAAAACACGTTGCTTCAGACTAATCACGCATTAACGATCTTTTTCATTCCAGGCTTTTGGACAACTTGAAGGAAAAGCGAACCAAAGTCGAAGAAGACTTAGCGGCAATCGAGAAAGCTCTTCGCGACGTGACCCAGAAGAAGAGTGAGCTTGTAGATTTGAAGAGTGAGATAATTGATTTTTACGTGTTCGACGAGGACCTTTCGCGGACCGAGAAAGAATTGAGGAAGCTCAGTTCGCAGGTACAGAGTAGAATCAACGACGCGAGGCAGCTTTCGGCTGACCTCAGGAGCAAGTACCAAGCAGCGCAGAACCTCGTACCGTCCGACATCGCTCAGGAACTTAATCAGTTGGAATTGCTCACTGAAGGTGTAGTGACTGCCATGGAGGACAAAGAGAGGGAATTCAAAAAAGCGAAGACCATCCGGACCGACTACTTGACTGATGTGGAGGAATTGCAGAACTGGATCAAGGACTCCGAGCTGAAGATCCAGGACCGATCGGTGACGCCTCAGCAACTTCATGAGAAATTGCAACAAATCTACTCAGAGATTGGAAGCATTACGGATAAGCTGGACAAGGTTATCAAGAATGGGAAGACGATTATAGAAAAGTCGCGCAAACAAGATGAAAAAGATATAGTGCAATCTACCATCGACAATCTAACAGATCAAATCAGTCAAGTAAAGTCGTCTTTGGAGGAGAAACGAGATCAGGTGGGCGACATTCTGGATGCCTGGCAAAGATTCCTCGCCTTGTATGAGCTGGTGATTCAATGGACTGAAGAAAGGAGAATATTTTTGCAGGAGCCTTTGAATGTTAGTTCTCTGCAGGATGTCAAGCAGAGATTGCACGATTACCACGTAAGTTTTTCTGAAGAAAAATTACACTTTTATCGCTAAAAACTGTGTTTAAGAATGCTGTCAAAAGCTGCAAGGGGGCCACCAAGAATCTCAGCGACATGGTCAAGGAATTGGAGTATATCAGCACTGTGACCACAGTAGGAGATTTACCTAAGAAAATGGAGCATGCGGAAGAAGTGAAAACTGAAGTTGAAGCTCAAATTTTAGAAAGGGTTTGTTGGCTTAAAATTTTCCCTATGAGCACCATATATTTTAGACACATCGTTTAAGACATATTAAATGTTTTTGAAGAGATTTTCTAGCTGCCTACATTTTATTATGTTTTTATATATGTTTACAACAGAACGCGCTTCTACAAGAAACTTCTGAGGAATGGGAGCAGTGTGAGAAAAAAATGAAGGAAGCCCGAACATGGGCCGAGAAGGCCAGAACTGCTCTGGAATCGCCTCAAAACAAGAAGAAGCCTTTGAGAGACCAGCACGCAATCCGTGAGAAGATGTTGGCAGACATTCACATCCAGAAGACTAAGATTTCTCTATCTATTGAGAAGCTCCAGGTACGTTCCGCGTTCAGAAATTTTGGAGCATATTTGGCAATGAGCATTATTTAGCTTCACTTCCGATCTGGAATTAAAGCCGACACGAAGATCACGGAATCGGTCAGTGAGCTTTTGCAGGACCTAGACGGATTAGAGGACTCCATCAAAGGCCAGGTAACCCAGCTGGAGAAGGCAATTCTACAAGTTGAGGGCTATCAGGGTGAAGTGCAGCAGTTGAGGCAGCAGATCGTACAGGTATCGTATATAAATAAGAAGCCTTTAATTGATGTAGTGTAGTTTAATGGGATTAGTATTGTGACGATTTTAAAGATTTAACAAGACAGTTTGGAAATGTTCAGTTCAATTCCAAAATGAGCTCCTTTGTTTAACGGTAACTTATCTGTCCCCTTTGCTGATTAAGCAGGAAAACAATACAGGGGAGAAACATTTACTGTCTGTTACAGGTGGAGCAACAATTACGTACATCAATGGCTCCCAACTACAAACCTCATGATAGAGACGGAGCTACCAGGGAGCAAGAGGTAGGGCGTGTGACGATTAACTTGACTGTTTTAGTTTTTACTTTTGACTAAAATGATGGAGGCACGATAAGGCCTCTTAATACACAGGAGAGGACACTACTAAATATAGGTCCAAAATGATCACTTTTGATCTTGGTGGCCTTTGCATTAAAATTGCGTAGGCACCTTAGATTGTGTTTTAACTTAGATTTGAACTTAGCTCGACATGAACTTATTGAACAGGGTGTACCAAATTCCAGAGAAGATCTTAGAAATCGTAAGCGATACTCGGGATTAAATGGGGATAAATTGTGTAATTTTCAGTGTTAAAAATTCCACAATTTCGAAATATCCGGAAATAACTTCCATTTCAACTGGATAGTATCTCTTTCGGTTTCCGAGATCTTAGTGGTGAGCATGAATTTGGCCACGCAGAGTGAACCGTCTAGGTATGCGTACCCTCCTATCTCGGAATTCTTCAGTGTATTATAAGCATAATTTTTGGTATGTGTTTACATAAATTTGTTCAAAATTTATTTTTTAATTTGTTGACCCTGAAGAACGCTCATATTATATACACATATATCCATATATATTTTTTTAAATCTGACTCACATCGTTTTTTAACTAAGCGGGTGCGCAGTCCTAACCGGAAGACCCTGTAGATTTGTCACTAATCACACACCAGTTAGAGGATCACTAATTTCTATTAAAAAAATAAAGGTCTCGCCTCCACCATTCCGAGTCACAGTGTGCACAGCAGCGGTAGAAGCTAAAAAGTATACAGTAAATCCGTTCAACATTTAGAGCCAACCCTCATTCTCAGAAACGCAAATTGAAAATTGAAACCTTTGAAAAGCTGAAACTTTTGGAAACATTTTGATGAGCTTTGCGCTCTAGAGGTGGCTGACACGATCATCAAGGTGTTTCCATCTCCCCCTTCCCAACCGGCAGCGGGGATTGTGTTTGTTTTGGTTTCGGGCTCTATAATTTGTTTCATTTTCTTCTTTTGATTATCGCCTTTTTTACCATTTTCCACTTACGCTTGTAGTTGCCATTTTGCTTGAGTTCACACTACTTATCACCTGGTTTGTGTTCACTGTCTATCTCATTCACCCAACACTGTTTCATGGTACACTATCCACACTTAAACTCGTGCATCACGCTTTCATTTTCAGTTTAAGTAGCTTTTGGGTGAGCCAGATGAAGCGAACACAATCGATTTTAAGTCTTGTTTGCTATTGTTTTGACTGTTGATTTTATCAAATGGTTTTTCTCTTTCTTTTTTTCGATTTTTTGCTGCATTCCCTTCCTTATCCCCGTTCACGTGTCCAGGGTTGCAGAGAGCGAATAAGGGGTTTGCAACACAGCCTCTCCCTTCGCAACGAACGAGTCAAACGAATCGTTCAACTAGGGGTGCCCGATCTGGAGCCTCTAGACACGTAGAACACCCCCCCTCCCCCTGCCCCTAAAACTTCTCCAGACCATGACACCACCCCCCGATCACGACTCTCCGAAAACTTGACCATGACACGCGTTTCAGCCACCCTCTTGCGCGATTTTTAACGGGATACTGATATTTTGCATTGTTGCACGAATTAGGCGCGGATCGAAGAGTGCCGACAACGAATCACCATGCTGGTCTCCTACATTCGCCGCGTGGACCCCTACGCCCTCATTGACAGTCCCATACTAGAAGTCAGTTATGCTGACATCACCGCCAGACGTTCTTTGTCTCAAGAACGCCCCCATGATGTCGAGATATCCGAGTCCCGCCCCATTCCTACATCCCTGCCGGTAGCCAAAGAGGCCCGGAACAAATCGTATACAAGAAAAAGTCGGTCTCCTAAGAGGAGACCTGCGAAGCACACTGAGAAAACGATAGTTTCGCCACAATCAAATCAGTTAGGAGTACCAGAAATGCGTACTCGATCTAGAAGCCCCATGTGGGCTCCTGGATCGACCACTTACGCGGAGGTACTCAGAAATCAAATGATCAAGAAGCAGCAAATGGAGACTCAAACTCCTACCAGTAATCAACTGGAAATACTTCCCTTAAAACCCAAAGTTGAATCAAAACCTGTAGAAGAGCCTGCCGCGGTAACTACAGAATCAGAACAATATCCTCCAACAATAGCTCAAGAGAGCGCAATTCTCTATCAACAACCTAATCAATTTATCATCCAACCGACTCCAATATGGAACCAATACCAGCAAGTTCCTTACGATTATAATACCGACTACTACCATCAAACTATTGCGGCTCAGCAGCCTAACATCCTGGAATACATTCAGCCAATTCCGGACATGGTGAATTTCATTGCTTCAGGCCAGCAGCTAATGAGCTCAGGCCTAGGCACCTACCACGCGGCTGCTCCGTCTCAACAGTATTCCCAAATCCCAGAATTTTCCACTCAGGAATTTGCGAATGCTCAAATTGAAGAAGTAGCAGAGGAACCTATTCCTCCACCACAAGTAAATGAGCCAAAAAAAGAGGTGGTAGTTGTCGAACAACTTGTGGAAAAGCAGCCAGAATCTGCAGTTCCAGGAGAGGATGCAGAGGGTCCCAGTGCTCTGCAGAGCTGCCAAGTTACTTACGCCCAGGTATTGTCCCAAGGATTAAGTGAAAAACCTCTCCAGCCATCCAGTATTACGGTGTACCCAGAAACGACCACGCGATGCGCTTCCAGACAATTATCTCCGAGACCTGGAACTTCTTCCACGTCCCTGGATGAAACGAGGGAACGCAGCTATCGTCAAAGCAGGAGAACTCCTCCCGTTAGGGAGCAACCTCCTGCCTTTTCAAATAGAGATAGAAAACCTAGTCATAGAGAGAAACGACCACGACGTGTCGAATCCGACTATTCTCAACAGTTTGTTTACCGTGGAGAGTCTAAGCAATTAGGTGGTAAAGAAACTGTTGATATTCCTTACTCGCAAGACTTACTTAGTGATTTAGATAGTACTTCCCAATATAACGATATGAATGTTAATAAGTTGAAGAAAGCTAAGGCAAATAAGCATAGTGAAGACGATAATACTCAGAAAAGCTTTATTCAGAATACGCGCCAAAAAAATAAAACGCAAATGCAAAAACAATCTCTAGTTGTAGAAGAATTTACAGAAAATGTAAGCATGCATGAAGCTGAACCAGCATCTCATAAAGTTCAAGAAAATTTAGATGAACCGAAGAATAAAAAACACAACAAGAAACCGTTAAGAATTTCAAAAGAAGTTGAGCCATCACCACAATCTATAGAATCCCCAGTGTTAATACAAACCACAGTTCCTTCAGAAGAAGACTTTGCCCCGAAACCCACTAACAAGCTAAAAAATAAATTCAAGTCTTCAGATCTTGAAGTTGCACCAACAAAGGTTCTACCAGAACACGAAACGTCTGAAACCAAAACAGCTACAAAGAAGAAAAATAAGAGTAAATCTAAATTGATTACTGTAGACAAATCAAATGAACCAGTAGTGGTAAATATTCCTCTGCAAAGTGATGAAATAGAATCGGCAGAGAAGAAAATCAAAACTCCTAAAGAAGAAAGTACAATGGGAGAATCTTCCTCGGCAGAAGCTGAAAGTAATGTCAAATCTAAGAACAAAAAGAAGAAAAGCAAGAAGAAAAATCAAGATATACTTAGCCAAGACATTAACAAATCTGAAATGGACGGTGTTAAGCAAAAAATTAGAGTCAACAAAGATACTGCAGACAAAGATGTATCCATACATATACACACAGTGGACTCTAATATATCAGATATAATTGATAAGCAGCTTGCAATTGCTGCCAATAAAGAAACATCTGCAATAGATGAAGATACTTCTCGAGGAAACGAACAACTCCACCAGGTTGAAACCAGTGTTGTTAGTAATGAGTTGGTATTCATCTCTAATGAAATATCTGAACTCATGAAAGAGACTCCAGTTACTGTCGCAGAACCTATCGAAGCTCAGCTTGAAAAAGAACAAATTTCAATTCCAAACAAATCTCAAACCATAAATTTAGGAACTGGGCTTCAGCATATTAGAGAAACTGAAACAAGTTTATCTACTGCCTCATTAAAAGAAACTGCAGAAGAGCAAGTTGAAATTAATCC
Organism: Euwallacea fornicatus; assembly: GCF_040115645.1. Lineage (NCBI taxonomy): Eukaryota > Metazoa > Arthropoda > Insecta > Coleoptera > Curculionidae > Euwallacea > Euwallacea fornicatus. The sequence goes on along the minus strand of NC_089541.1, from coordinate 6,983,693 downwards.
AGATGCTCAAATGTCTGAAGTCACTGCAGTAAAGATTGAAGAGAATATTACCCATGAAGCCATTTCAAAGCAAGATGGGGCAGACCATGACAGTAAACCAAAAGAGAAAAAGAGTAAGAAGAAAAAGAAAAATGTCCCAGAAAGAGTTCCTAAAGGTAACGAAATATTGGAAAATATCGTAGAAACAGTCACGATTATGAAGCCTGAAGTCCACTTATCTCAAAACGTTGAAGAAGTCTTGACAGTTGACATACCTCTACCAGGCATACTTGAAACTAAAACTGAAGAGTCTTCAATTATTGTGGAGGGTGAAAATAACTTATCACAAGACCATGGCACGATGCCAAAGAAGAAAAAGATGAAAAGGAAGAACAAATATCACGCAATTAAGGAGGCATCCGAATCAGAATCTTTAATATTAGACAGCACTGTAACTGTTGTCAAAGAAACTCCACCTATTGAGGTTCCAACCCAAGAAGAACAACCTGAAGCTTTATTTTCGCGTCAGGAAGAACTTGGAGTACAAAATACAATTTCAAGTCATGAAGGAGTTGAGCATGGAAGTAAATCAAAGAAAAAGAAAAAGAGAGCCAAAGAAATCATTCCCATTGAAGATTTGGTGACAATTGAAAAACTCAAAGTTGTAGAACCACCATCATCTCAAGAAAGTGTATTACACGATGATGCCGAAGATTCTAAGATATCTACTGAAAGAGAACCCATAACAGAGGTTGAAGATAAAGACGTAACGACCATCGCCTCAACAGATGACTCAACATTAGATATAATTACTCAAACGATAAGTATTCAACATGTTAAAGATCCTACAAATATAGCAATATTAAATACGCCTTCATTAGAAGTCGACAAATCTATAACTACAGAAATAAAAGCTGAAGATAGTCCTCCTGAAAAAGATATTTCCACTCAAAGTGGCTCATTGCCTGCTAGTAGAAGCAAATTAAACAAGAAGAAAAAGAAAGCGAAGGAAAACGTTCCTAATGAAAATTTAGTGTCTCGTGAGGCAATTATGACTCCAGCTGAATCCACTGAACTAGTTAAACCAATGTTACCAGAAAGAAAATTGAATGAAATTGCTATGGAAACTCAAAAATCTGCTGAATTGGAACTCACCAACACGATTAAAGAAAAAGATGTATCAGTTTCTATAGAAAGATCATCCAGAAAAGATATTACTGATGAAACACTTGAAATATCCATAAATGAAACGAATATTCCTTCAACACAAGAAAGTGTGGAAGCTACAGCTCAGGTGATATTAGATAACCTTTCTTTAGAAGTTAAAAAATCTGTAGCTCCAGTAATGCAAGTTGAATTTGCTCTTTCTCAAGAAAATATTGCTAGTGTAAGTGATTTATTGCCTGATCATGGAAATCAATCAAAGAACCGGAAAAGGAAAGGAAAAAAGAGCATTTCTGTAGAAGATTTGGTGCCTGTCGTTGCATCTGAAATTGATACTGAAACTACTGAACTCGAACTAACTCAAGCAACTGCAAAGTACGAATTTGCTGAAAATTCTATAATACCTGCTGAATTAGTGGAAACTGTCGCCACCACACTTATCTCCATAGACGAATCCACATTAGATAATAAAACAACTGAAAAGACAGGCATTAAGACGAATACTAATATATCAACTCAAAAAATAGAAAAAGCTATAGGTGAGGTGGTATTAGAAACTCCTTCATTGGAAGCTGAAGAAGCTATAGCTCTGGAAGCACAAGCTGATGAATTAATTTTGACTCATGAAGATCTTGATTTACCTCCTGTTCTAATTCCTCAAGAGAAGAACAAGAAAAAGAGAAAGAAGCAGCAGCATATTTTATCAGAAAAACAAGTTCCAATGGTTGTCACCTCCATCGAACCTCTTCCACAAGATTTAAATGCCATCGATGAAGTGAAGCAACTTGGAGCAATTATCAATTCGTCTGATACAAAAGCAACGCCAATTGAAGAAAAAGCCACATACAAACCCGCAAGTTTCGACTACAGCGAGTCTTCATCCAAAATAAATGAAGCAGTTGAACATGCCAAAGTTCTCATCGAAGAAACTAACAAATTGATATTAGAAGAAATTGCAGCTCTCGCCAGATCGGAGCATCATTTACAAGACGACAAGTCTGGAGATATCATATTGCAGAAGCCTGAAGAGAGTTTCCAACATAAACCTTCAGTTGATAAGATCATCGAAAAGCAGGATACTATTCAAATGTCTGAAACAGTCGAAGATGTCGTTGAAACTATTGGTGAACACAAAAAACTTGTAGAAGAGGTCATTTCTGAAACTAAGGCTACAACTAAACCTAACAAATCTAAGAAGAAGCAAGGGAATAAAGACGTAGATGGAATGGATAGTTTTTCTAAAACTGTTACTAAAGCTGAAGCAGTGTCAATTGGCGAACCTTCAGAAAGTACTGCTTCAAAAGAACCTAATAACTCCTTTAAGCTAAAAAAGAATGGATCTGATTTTACCAATAAAGAAGATAAATCACACGTAGTGCAAGTTGATCAAAGGGCTGGAACAATAGAACTTAAACCCACCAACAAGATTGTGTTTATCACTCATGAAGAAGTGAAAATGAAACCGGTGGTTTCGCTTAGAATGGAGTTTACAGAAACCCCTCTAGAGGAAATCGAGCACATTGAAAAAGGTTCACTAGAAGAGTTAGAAATAAAAGATATAATCAGTGAATGTCCACAAGCAGCTTCTGCAATCGAAAACACAGTTGAAAGTGAGTCACATAAAGTTACGTCTATCGAACATATTGACGGAACTATTGTTGAAAAAGGAGAAATTTCGCATGTGATTACTTCTCTTCCTACACCGGAAAAGACTTTGGATACCGTAGTTGAAATTGAAATTGCACAAGATGCTTCAGACATTAGTACTATTGAAGAGGTAGCCGTGCCAAGCAAAGAGAGTATTGAGATACCTCCGCAACGCGAAGCCTTGGTTCTGAAAAATATACATAGTAAAGCGCTTCAAGAAAAAATGAATGTTATTTTGGATCATTTGGAACACACTGCAAAGGCACCTTCAGTTACTGAGTTTCTAGACCAGGAAAGACTGGCAGCGGCACTAGAAGTAAAACCAAATCTTCCTTCACCAACAACACCTTTGCCTGACATAGAATATCTCCAACCACAGCTGAGTCCATTTCAAATCGATAAAAAATCTACCGAAGATCCAAAACTAATAATAGATGTGTTAAGCCTCCTCAAAGCAGAAACTTTATCAAAATATCAACAAGAGACTGACTCAAAACTCGAGACTATCAAAGATAGACCTCCTCGCAAGATACCTGAAGAAGTCAGGACTGTCGAGATCACTCCAGAACCAGTAGGGGAAGATATAGACCTTGAACAAGCTATATTTGGCTCAGTGAAGCAGAGGCCTCAACAACTGGCAAAGAAGGAGAAAAAGAGGAAAGATCGTGTTAAGAATCTGGATTTGTCCGGTGAAGTGAAGCCGGATTTGGAAAGCTCAAAAAGACATGCTTTGCCTTTGGAATTTTTACTGGATTCCGAACCTACACCATTATTACCAACTTTCGAAACTCCGATATTCGAGGAGTCAGTGTCACTGTCACGAACTGACTCAATCGTTGACAATGAAATTCACAACATTGAAGAAATCATGGATATTTTAGAGCAAAGTAGAAAGCATGATATTAAAAAAGAGGTTATAACAGAAAACGTTACATTGGACGGTAAAGATAGTGTTGAACTTGATCTTAGTTTAGATGAAAAGCCCACTTTGAACTTAAAAATAGAACCACTTCTAGAATTTACTAAAGAAATAATCCTTTCTCCCGTGACTCCATTGCCTGAAATTGACTACCTTCAACCAGAGGTATCCTCATTTGAAATAGCTCAGCCCGTAATTAAAACTGACCATAATATGTCCAATATTTTGGGCCTACTGAAGGCCGAAACGTTATCCAAATATCAGCAAAACATAGAGTCTGTATCCACCTTCACAGCAAATGTCCAAGAATTTATTACTCAAGAACAAAATTCTCAAGACGAAGTCGATTCTGCACCCATCATGATAAAGAAGAAGAAATCTGTTTCGTTTGAAGAACATCCTCGCGTCATTCCTCTGCCTGAAGATACTCAACCTGATATTAAAGAAGAAAGCAGTGATACTGAATTAGCTAGTGAATTTATTTTTGTCCCAACTCCAAGTGAAAATCTAGTTGATGAACCTGAAGGAGAGATTACCACTGACTTGGATAATTTTAGCGAATCAAATTCGGAGAAAGTTAAGGCGACTGAATTGTCAACAGTAATCGAGTCGCCAGAAGTAGAAAAGATCATAGTTTCGGGAGAAACTATAGAGAATTTGTTTATAGAGGATCATGTACCTATAACTGAAGAAGGGGTGAAATCTGTGGTACATCATGAAAGTGACAAGAAAGGTGAAGAAGTAGCTTTGGTTGAAATAAATAAAAATCTTGAGGAACATTCTCATACTCAAGAGATATCTACTTCTGCAACCCTTAACGAACTTATGGTCACACATGAAGTGACAATACAAGAAGAAGAATCCGGGCAGAGACTTGATCATTTGCAAATAGAAACCCAACCACAGGAACTAAAGTCTGGCACAAAAAAGAAGAACAAGAAACAGAAAAAACTTTCAACAACTACTCCGAGCTCAGAATTACTTAATTCTGCAGCAGAAAAAGTCACTGTTCCGCCTAAAAAAGTTGAAGCTCCAATTGAACGACATTCTCTGCCCCTTAATGTGGAAAACTTAAAGGACACTGGCGAAGATTTAGCCCCAAAGAACAAGGAAGTGTTGACATGTGAAGTAAGCTCCGAGCCACATAAAAAGAAGAAAATAAAGAAGCACAAAACACCTAGCACAACCACTGCTCACTCGGAAATGCCTTCATTTGAAACAGAAAGAATCACTGATATACTAAAACCTCTCGAAGTAGAAGTTACATCTCAAGATGTTAATGCCCGAATCGAGCCAATTCTTGATCTTGAAGAAGGAAGAACTAGTCTAGAACATTTGCCCAATATGGGAGAGTTGAAAGGAACTGAGGAAAATATAATTCCAATAGAGAAGGAAGAATTGACAGATGAAGAAACCACTAAGCCACATAAAAAGAAGCATAAAAATAAGAAGACTAAAATAAGAAACCACCAACTTGAAGAAATTGACGTAACACAACCTGAGTCTCAGCCCAAGATTGGAGAACCTGAGTCACAATCCGCAACTAAAGAAATAATTACACTTGAAGATATTAAAATTGAGACTTCAAAGGAAGCAAGTGAAGAATTAAAGGAAGATACTCTAGCACTTCAAAGTGATAAAGATAAGATTTCAGTAAGAGATCTCCTTCCTTCAGAGATTCCAATTCAATACACACAATTTGAAAATCCAACAGCAGCAACAGACCTTTTCATTGTTACAAAAGATTCGCCACCTGACGACTGTGATAATCTTACAACTGAACTAGATACTGGCAAATCGAAGAGAAAGAGAAATAAAAGGAAAAAAGCAGTTAAAGAGGCACCAATAGAGCAACATGAACCTGAAATATCTAATACAGCTGAAGTTCAACCTCAAATAGCTCCTGAAAACAAAACTTTGAGATGCTGGGCTAGTGTTGTGGGTTCCAAGAAAACATCCGCTATCCCAGAAGATATAACTGAATATGTGGAAAACGATGATATTCAACCTTTACCTGAGGTGCCCTCTGAAAAATTAGATACCAACACCGAATTAATGGAAACAGAAAGCAAAATCTCGAATAAGCATAAAAGGAAGAGTGACAAATGGCATAAGCAAATGGATGAGAGTCCAATTGCAACTGAAGATATAGTTATAGAGAGTACAATCAAAGATCCTGAGATCGTAGTCGATTCCCGAGAAGTCCATGACTTCATTTCAAACGAGAAGACTTGGGCTAGTGTTACAGCACAGTCTAAAACAGAAATTCCTCTGTTAGGAACTGCAAAACCTATAAAGTTACCATTACCATTCGTTGAACGGCCGTCTAAGATTATTGAAATTGCTCAAGGAGATATTGAGATTAGTTCGGAAAAACAACAAGAATGGAGTATGGTTGATTCATCAAATTGGGCCACTAAAACTGAGGCTACTATTGAAACTCCCATTGAGGACGTGCAGAAAGAAGAAGTCAGTTATGAAATTTCTTCAGAAGACCATTTTGAGAAGCGAAAACGGAAGAAGCACCATAAGAAGCACAAACACATTGAAGAGTTGAAGGAAAAACCAATTGAACAAAAACCTTCAATTGGTGAGAAAACAAATCTATTAGAAGAACCTGAAGCTACAGGGACACTTAGACCAAAATTACGGAGATATGCAAGTGTAGTGAGTTCAAATTCTCCTGAGTGTACTAAAGCAACTTCAGAATATACAACTTCTGAAGTTGTAGTTGATGACGAGCACAATAAAGATTTGGCAAAGGTTCAAAGCGTTTCAATTGAGAAAAAGGAATCTCACTCAATGAAACACAAGAAAAAGGAAGGCAAAGAGATTAAACAGGAAACGCCTTTTATTGATGAAGTAAAAATTTCTTCGGAATTCGTTGGAAAACAAGCTGAAGAACTTCATACAAAATTGGATTCAGAACAAACTGCTGTAAGCACTAAAGACAATCAGTTACGAAGATGGCCTAGTATTGTTGGATCTGAAGAACATCCATTGGTCACGCAGCCTGTACAAGAAGCCACAAACCCAGAAGCAGTAACAGTAGAAAAAACCGAAGAAATTTCGAAAAATATTGCTCAGGTGCCTTTGTCACAAGATGAAGTAATCATAGAATCTAATACTCCAATCGAAACCCAAGGAACCATGCGATGGGCCAACATTGTAGGCTCCAAAGCCAAAGGAACAAAACCATCTGTTCAACCTCCTCAACGAATTGTTCCAACACCCTCTAAACCTTTACTGGTAGAGGTACCAATTATAGCTAACCAAAATAAGAAACAAAAATCTCAGTCTGTACACGAAGATCAAGAGCAACAATCAGTTGTTGAAAATTCTGTGCAGAACGCTGTAGTATTAGAGAAAACTGAGTTTAGTCATGAGGAAGGTGTTCCAGAGAAAAAGAAATCTAAAAAGAAGAAGCAAAAGAAGAAATGTCAAGAGGAAAAAGAAAAGAAGCCCGCCTTTGTAATTACCGAAGAAATTAGGTTTATTCCTGAGCATGAAGTGAAAACAGTAATTACGCAGACGCCGGGATCATCAAAGAAAGGCAAGAAGAGAAATAAATCTAAAGAGCCAACGACAATTATAGAATCTGCCACAGGGAAGATTTTGGATGAATCCGCTAAAGTGCTCAAAACAAATGAGGATTTAATGATAACTGAAGTTCCTTCTTATATCAAAACCGACTACAAAGGCCTGCCATTAGATCAGACTTCCAATGCATTTTTAAACCTATTAGATACACCACCAGTATTTTCTGATGAAGAAAATAATGAGGAAATAGTTACATCGTCTGAATTTATCGTTAAAGAATCTAGTGTCAAGGAAATATGTGATGTAATTTCTCCAGTTCAGACAATTAATGAAAAACATAAAGATGATGAAATAGAAACAACACCTCAAGAAATCGCCAAAGAACATAAAGTTGAATATAAAGGACTTCCTTTGGATGACACATCAAATGCTTTCTTGGATATTTTGGATGAACCTCCAGTATTCTCAGATGATGAAACCGCAGAAGTTGAACAAAAGAATAAAGGGCCAGTCAAAACAGAAAGGGTTAAACTTTCTGAAAAGAAAATAGAGTACAAGGGTCTTCCACTTGACGATACGTCTAGTGCATTTTTGGATATTCTAGATGAAATTCCCGCGTGGTCTGATGAAAAACCTGAAGAACTAATGAAAGAATTCAAGCAGACAATTGAAGGCACTGTCAATAAGACTAATGAAACCAACAATGTGACCGCACAGGCAGTCGAAGATAAAGGACTTCCTTTATATGAATCCTCAAGTGCTTACTTGAATGTTTTAGATGCGACACCGGTTTTTTCTGAATTAAAAGGGGAAGAGCAGGTTAAAAAAGCAGAAAAAAATACTCTGAAAGAAGATGAAGCAGACGTTAAAGTTTCAAAGGAAGAGTGGAAAGGAACAAAAGTGGAATACGAGGGACTTCTTTTAGATAGTACTTCCAGTGCTTTCTTAGACATTTTGGATGAATCACCAGTTTATGCCGATGAGGAACTGGAAAAACCTTTAAAAACGGTACAAGTTCTAGAACCGCTTAAAGTAGTAAAAGATGTAACGGCAGTTAAGGCGTCTTTACAGGTAACTGAGGAAGAGAAAAAAGCAGCTGTCCCTCTCGAAGTCGAGAAGAAAAAAGCTAAAGAGCAGAAAATAGAAACAGAAAATCTTCCTGTAAACAAAACATTAAGTTCACCTTTGAATGCCTTGAATGAATTACCAATTTCCTCTCATGAGGGCCCGGTTCAGTTCGAACAGAGTGAAGAACCAGTTAAGGTTCAAGAGGTCAACATTCAAGAAATAGAACATGATAAATTATCCAATACTCCTTATGATAATATTGAATCTTTATCTAGTCAATTAACATTTGTTGACACAATAATTGAAACTAAACCTGTCTTAGGCGAAATAGAAATGAAACCTGAAAGACATCATTGGGCTTGGGAAGATGGCTTCAAAACCTTGAAAGAATCCCCTTTAGATCAAATTTGTGCAGCTTTGGTAAAAGAACCTACTATCCAACTAAATGAAGAATCTCCCAAAGACGAAATTTCGGACAGATCTGCATCTCCAGACTTAATCCCGCAATCGAAATTTAAATACGAGAATGAGAATGTTGAAAAGGAAAGTAAGTCCTCAATTTGGGATTGGGAGGAAGGGTATAAGGGAGCTAAAGTGGTGAATGACAGTAAAGATGAGCCACGATTGTATGAAGCTAACGTTGTAGATTTTACTGCTAAGGAGGCTGAATCTTCGGAGAAGTCTGAAACTAAGGAATGTTCCTTTAAGGAACCTGTCGGAAAGTACGATATCTTAGGCTTACTTCAATCAGAAAGAAGTTATTATGAAACCATTCCTCTTTCCACCACAACTGAAACAATTGCAGAAGTTAAACCTCCAGAACAAAAAGAAGACATAACATTGCAGCAGCCGCAAGTAAATCACCTACAACAATTTGATGGCCTCTTTAATTACGACACGCTGTCTCTGGAAAAAGCAGAAATGGTTTGGCATGAACGAAAGTGTCAGAAAGAAGTTGAAACACCCATAAAAGATACGCTGCCACTTGATGAAAATACTAGAACAATCCAGCTAACTGAACACTTGAAAAGAGAACTGCAGGAGTTCAAAATTGTCATATACAGTACAACGTATCTTCTAGAGCAGGAATATTTGTGGGTTGAAGAGAGAGTCAGAGAAAGCAGGGAATTGCGTGTTGTTAACAAAATTGAAGAAGAAGATGTACAACCACCAGAGGTAGCTGAGACACAGCTTCAGGGGAAAGATACAGAAACCCAAGAACACAAAGAACTTTCCAAATCTCCAGTAGATATTAAACAAGTAGCTGAAAAATCGCTGAAAGTAGTCGAGGAGGAGATTAAAGTTCTTGAAAATGCTGTCAAAGAAAAAGAAAAAGACATCAAACCAGTTGAAGAATGTGCCAAGATAGATGATGGAAAAGTTCAATATAAAGGTCTTCCTTTAGATGAGTTTTCTGGAGCTTTCTTAGATATCATAGATGAACCACCCGTTCTCTCTGATCAAGAAACAGAACCACTAGTGTATGTTCAAACACCAGTTGAAGAACATCTTAAGGAAGAAATTAAGAAAAAGAAAATTGAATACAAAGGACTTCCAATAGATGAGACGTCCAGTGCTTTCTTAGATGTGCTGGATGAACCACTAGTACTCTCAGTCGAAGAAATAGAAATCGAAGAGAAAACCCCTGATATTGAAATTAAAGCAGCTAAAGGATGCTCTAAAGTACAGGAAGGAGGGATTGAATCAGTGGAGAAACTTCATAAAATAGAGGATGTCAAAGAACAAAAAATTGAATATAAAGGACTTCCCATAGATGAGACGTCCAGTGCCTTTTTAGATGTATTAGATGAACCACCAGTTTTCTCTGATGAAGAAATTGAACTAGAAGAAAAAGTAGCCGAAATTGAAATTAAAACAGAAGAGCGTCTCAAAGTAGAGGAGAGAGAGGTCAAATCAGTTGAGGAACCTTATACGATGGAGGAGGTCAGAGAACAGAAAACTGAATATAAAGGACTTCCCATAGATGAGACATCCAGTGCCTTCTTAGATATGTTAGATGAACCACCAGTTTTCTCTGACGAAGAAGTCGAAGTAGAAAAGAAATTATCTGAAGTTGAAATTAAAGTAGAAGAAGAGCCTATTCAAGTAGAGGAGCGAGAGGTCAAATCAGTTAAGGAACCTCATAAGATAGAGGAGGTCAGAATACAGAAAATTGAATATAAGGGACTTCCCATAGATGAGACGTCCAGTGCCTTTTTAGATATGTTAGATGAACCACCAGTTTTCTCTGACGAAGAAATCGAAATAGAGGAGAGAGTACCTGAAGTTGAAATTAAAACTGAAGAAGAGCCTCTCAAATTAGAGAAGGGAGAGATCAAACTAGTCGAGGAACCTCATAAAATGGAAGAGGTCAGAGAGCAGCAAATTGAAAATAAAGGACTGTCCATAGATGAGATATCAAGTGCTTTCTTATATGACGTGAATAAACCACCGGTTTTCTTTGATCAGGAAAAAGAATCATTGGTGAATGTTCAAATACCAATTGAAAGACCCCTCAAGGAAGACATTAAGGAAGAGAAAATTGAATACAAAAGACTTCCAATAGATGACACGTCCAGTGCTTTCTTAGACGTACTGGATAAACTACCAGTGCACTTTAAGGTAGAAATGAAAACCGAAGAGAAAGTGCCTGGGATTGAAACTAAATTAGATGAAGAATGCCTTAAAGTAGAAGAAGAAGAGACTAAATTTGTTGAGGAACTTCATAAAGTAGAAGAGGTCAGAGAACAGCAAATTGAATATAAAGGACTTCCCATAGATGAGACGTCCAGTGCCTTCTTAGATATGTTAGATGAACCACCAGTTTTTTCTGACGAGGAAATCGAAGTAGAAGAGAAAGTATCTGAAGTAGAAATTAAAGTAGAAGAAGAACCTCGCAAAGTAAAGGACCGAGAGGTTAAACCAATTGAGGAACCTCATAAGGTAGAGGATGTCAAAGGACAGAAAATTGAATATAAAGGACTTCCTATAAATGAGACATCAAATGTTTTCCTAAATATGGCAAATGAACCTTCAGTTTTCTCGAATGAGGACACCGAAGAACCAATAGAAGAGTTCACACAAGCGATTGAGGAATCAGTCAATTCAGAAGGCGCCAAAATGGCTGTACCTACAACAGAAAAAATACCTGAAGTGTCACTAAATATTAAAAAATTTATTGATGTTGAGAAATTAGCTCTTGCTGAAACTAAATCCAGTGAAGTAGGCACAAAAGAAGTTATTAATGACAATTTTAATACCCAAATTATCACTGAAGAATCGACAATAGGTATGCCAGAAGAATCAGTAGGTGAACGATATGAAAGGCTTATAGAAGATGAAGTAGATTCTGGTTTAGAAGTTCCTAGTATGGACTCCATGAACATATCTGTTGATGATGATGCATTCCCTGTTAAAAGTATTAACGAGGAAGAAAACTTGCCACATGAACAAGATATTACAACAATCGACAGTCTTTTACCAGAATCTTCACTTTCCTCTCTGTCACCCGAATCTCCTGAATTTATCCCTAAAACCATCCCTAACATTATCGATACCACAAAATCATTCATAACGGAAGAATCGCGTAACTCTGACCCCGAAAGATCTGAATTCGTAAAAATCGTCGAAACTGCTCGTGAGTTTGTACCGAAATCCAGCCTGTCCACCGAGGCTGAAGAATTCATTCCCAAATTTAAGCTAAATCCTAATGCGGCTGAATTTGTTCCCATCACCGAACCAAGCCCAGTCGAACCAGTTTATGCGCCATCATGGGAGTATACAAAGGTCGTCTACAATTTAGTAGACGAGGACGAGGTCGCATATCCACGTCCTCATGAAGAAAGTGTGTGGGCGAAAGATGTAGCCAAAGAAGAACAGCCTCAGCATGAATTGAAACCTGCAAGTACCGAACGCCCTGAGAGGAGGAGTAGTTTCCATAGAGAGGAAAAAGAGCGATTGAATTTACTTCCTAAAGATGTAGTCTCTGAAATTCAAACTAGCAGCCATAGTGACAGTATCACCACATCCTGGGCATCTGAGAAATCTGACGAAGAACTGAGGAAAGAAGATGTAACAGTTCCAATTCCAGAACCGAAAGAAGATATAAAAATTAAGACCGAAGAACCAGTGGTTACTGAGACGAAAAGTATTGAGGTGCAACCTATTCCAGAGTTCGAAGAAGTGGAAGTGAAAAGTCCTAATGTTTGGCAGCAACTAAAATCCTCAAATAAGACCTACGCGGAAGTTGTAGCTTCTGAATTGCCTGAAGATGTACTCAGAGAACGGTCTTTGTCACATCAACGCCATAATACTCCTCCTGTGTCTCAGATAAGGTCAGTAGGTATTATAGTGAACTATATTCCTGATGAAGCTATGAAAGAGATAGATCTCCCAAATAAGGACGCCTTCATAGAAGTTCCAAAAAAAGGAAAAAGACCACGCTCAACGTCTAAGAATGCTCCTTTAAAAGTCGCTTTAAAAATTGACGACCGCGAAGATTCTGAATCAATAGACCTAAAACAGGAAGAGCAGAAAGCTGCAAAACCCCCAAAAAGTCCCCGGAAGTCAAGGAAAAGAAACAAGTCGCCCAGGCCTGCCACTCCAAGGCCTGAAAATGATCAGGTAGTTGACGAAGAGCTTGCCGTCGAGTTACATCCTCAAGTTTCAGTTGAAGATAAAGTTAAAGAAGATGAAGTAAAAACTATTGAAATGAAGGATCAACCTGTGGCTCCTAATGTCATTACTTGGGCAAAAATTGCTGCTTCTAGTAGGGAGAATTCACCCTTGACGAACCCTAGCAGAAAACAAAACGAAGTTCCCATTAAAATCTCTACAGAAGCATTAAAGAGAGAAAGCTCACCGTTAACAAAACCCCAGGAGAAGCCTAACAAGGCTCTTATTAGAACGCCTCCAGAGTCTCCTCCATCTCGACAACAAGAGCCTGTTTTCACTATATCTAATGTTTCTTCTAACGAATCGATATTAGCTGAAGAAATCGAACAAAAACCTGTGGTAAGAGAAGGAGTTCATGATGATGAAAAGATTAGTTATGCTAGCATTGCAAAGGCAGCTAAAAGTAGAGAGCCCTCTCCAAAACCTAAGAAAATTGACATTATTCAAGAAGTCAAAGCATCACCTGAACTTAAAAAAATCCATCAAAAACACGTCGAAGAGGAAAAAGTCGAATCTACACCTTCGACTGGTCAGGTACATTATGAAGAACCTTCAAAAGAGACTGTTATAACAGAAATTGATACCAGTTTTCACAACAGAACCACATATGCAAAAATAGTTGCATTAAACTCTCCTAAACATGCAGAAGATATTCCTCAATTCATTGATTTACCCGAAAAACCTCAACAACCTCAGAAACACTCCAGTGAACTATCTGAAGTTCCTGAACAAGAAATACCTACAGAGCCTCAAAGGGACACTAATAAGAAACGGAGGAGAAGTAGAAAACGATCAAGATCAAAGCAGACAGTAGAAGAAGTAATAGAATCTGTTGAGGGTTCATTGGTTAAATCTTGGTCATCAGTTGTGACTGGTGAAAATGAGTTGAGAGTTAAGCTGGAAGAGTCACAACCTGAAAAAGGGGTTGAAGAAGAATCAATATTCAAAACAGAGGAAAGTGTATCAAAATTAGATGAGGAAGTAAATTCCAAGAAAAAGAAAGATAAAAAGAAATCTGGCATCATTAGCCGCATAGTTTCTTCAGTTAAAAGCGCCGTATCTGGAAAAAAAGACGATGTGGCTGACGAAAAGGTAAAATCGAAAAAGAAAAACAAGAAAAAGAAGCGAACTATAGATGCGGATGATGTTTCACCTGATCATAATATAGTAATTGAGAAATTGCCAGAAAAGCCGGTTGAAGAAAACGTAGATGTACTAGAAGAAGCAGTGAAAATGGCTGTTAAAGAAACCGTTATCCAAGAAGAAAACGTGGAAAATCAGCGATTAAAACTTGAGGCTGAAAAAGCTGTAAAAACGCCTGCAGAAGCAGTTTTAGAAGAAAAGAAAGCGGAAATTGGGAAAATAATTCCTGCAGCTACAGAAGTAATAAGCAGGACTTCTGAAGAAACCACTATATCGAAAGAAAAAAGTGAAATTGAGCTCTTTGACAATATAGTTGGAGAAGAAGTGAAAAATTCTTCATCAGAAATCATTTTTCACGAAGTGGAGAAATTAGAATCTCAAAGAACTGCAAGTGAACAAGCAGTGAACGAAACTACTGAAGAAACAATTTTAAGTAAAGCAGAAGCTCAGCAACTGGAACGTGCACTTCAAGAGGCAGTGAATGAAGCTGGGGAAGAAATAATTTTGCCAAAAAATAATGTGGACTCTCAGCAAATACAACTTAAATTAGAAAATACTATTTTGGGCATTTCAGAACCCACCGAAAAGCTTCTAGATAATAAAAATATTACCGAAAAATTTTTAACATCAGAACACCAATTCGCAGAAGATCTGCAATCTGCTGAAGTTATATCCGTTTCTCAAGATATAGGTAAGGTACTAGAAGAGCCCAAACTTGAAGATTCATTTGAAGTTATAACAACGGAGGTTGTAATAGCTTGCGATAGCTCAAATGCTGAGAGTCCGATACAAGTTGCAGATGTATCCATAGCTGAAGAAGCGGTAGAAATTCCAACACTACAAGTTGTTAATGAAATCCAGATTCAAGAATGTAATATTGATACATTTGAAATTATTCCTCAGGACGTATCTATAGCTGAAGAAGCTGTAGATAAAGTTGTATCAGAAGGACTAAAGGCAAAACCTGAAGAAGTCCTTAAAATTATTGAAGTTCCAGATGATGCTATAAAACCATTAACTCAAAAGAGCATCATTGAAGAGTTTGTTTCTACGGAAAAATTGACTTCAGAACTCAAAAAAAGGGACAAGAAATTGGAGAAACAAAAATCAACTGATAGTGCTGATGGTGACATCAAATCGAAGCCCAATTTAATCCAAACCGTTGTGAATAAAATTTCCGATGTTTTCTCTAACAAATCTATAACTGAAACCCATCAAGATACCAACAGAGATTTATTGGTTAACAATCTATCCCTTGATGATTTCTGGCTTGCCAAAAGCATTTACGATGAAGCTGAAATTGTCTGGTATGAACACGATCGCGACGAAGTATTTGAGCCTCTAAAAATTATTCCACCTCTTGAAACTGTGTGGCTCTTGAAGCCC
This sequence comes from Euwallacea fornicatus, assembly GCF_040115645.1. NCBI lineage: Eukaryota > Metazoa > Arthropoda > Insecta > Coleoptera > Curculionidae > Euwallacea > Euwallacea fornicatus. The sequence goes on along the minus strand of NC_089541.1, from coordinate 6,968,173 downwards.
ATCTACGACGAAGCCGAGGAACAATGGGTCATAGAACAATCTCTCAAGCCGCAACCAACTTCTGCAAAAGATCTTTTAAATCTCCCTGATAGCCACGATAAAGACGACGATGATGACACAAAGTCACCAGAGGGTTCTTCTCCCGGTAATTCCTTCCTGAAGGGAACTGGAGCCTCTGGAGAGCCAACTCCACAACAAATCGGTTATCATCTCCCTGAGGGTCAAGCAGGCTGGACGGAATCCTGCACCCTTATCTCCAATCGATCAATAGAGAACAGTAGACTTAATTCCGTTGACCTAGACAGTGACCTAAACGAATTTGACTCGTTTCATTTCCTGCCCAGCCATACTAGTCCCCTTCTAGGGCCCCCAATGCAGCAATCGTCGAGTGCAGGTGTCGAAGATGGTCTACAACGGAAGAAGGTGAAATACAGTTGTGTTGTTTGTCTCAGTTTTCCGTCGTTTTGCATGCTCCCTACTAATCTGGTCTATTTGTATATGTGAATATATTTATTTTTCAAATTTTATTTAACAAAACCATAACAATAAAACATAAATGTAGATTTCAATTGGGTGATTTTGGTGGTGATTGTGATTTTAAGTTTGGGGATGCTTTTATTGACGTTGGAAGTCCTAATTACATTGAACAAGTGTAGAATTTTGAAATGAAATTTTGAATTGAAAATTTTGTTAAGTCGGCAAATTCCAAAAATATAAGAAAAAATTAAATAACGTAACATTATTTTTTCGATTTTGTCAATCAATTAAGGACAAGCCAATCAAATAAGGGTAAATGAATTGATTATTTTATTTTCTCCCTAGGGCACAATATTTCTCTGTTTTGAGTTAATTGAATTTTGATAGTCACGAAGTAGGTTTTTCAATCAAAATAATAATTATTCAAGAAAACACGATAAAGGGCTACGTTCTCATAGAATATCTGTCATTCATAACCCAATCGTGGCTTCGAACGTTTGCGGGTACATTCACATTGTTGAAATTTGGAGGCGTTTTGAGCCGAAACTGCTCTAATTAGAAGAATGAAAAAATTGCGGAATGATGGCCGGTCTTGAGTACTACAACCTCCATGTAAAAGTTTTTCAATTGGATAATCCATGCAAGCTTAAAAAATATAAAAGAGGATTTTCCATGTTAATCTCCTATATCGAGGGTTCGCCTAGACACAGAGTATGAAAAAATAAACAAAATAAATCAAATTAGTAAGTGCCTTGAGGGAGTGCTGTGGGTTTTTGCAAATAGTGAGCAATATACCATAGAAAAAGGAAAAAAAAACTTGTTTTTCCAGTTTCTTCGGGTATTTTTTAACATATTTTGATCAAAAAATCAACATGAAAATCACATATTTGGAAGTTAATTTAGTGACTTCCTTAAAGGGGCTTGCGCCAATAAACTCATGAACGTTTAATTTCAAACTTATTGAGCAAATTTGTCATATAATTTTTTGCAATAAACCGAGTTTAAAGGTGGACTTCCACGAGGTATCAGGAAATCCAAAGGTTATTAAGCAGGATGTATTTTGAAATTTTTGCAGTAAGTGTAAGCTTAGAGTTTAAAGCTTCAATGCATGTTAGAACATATTTGCAATAACAGGCCAAAAAAAACTCCATATGAGTGTTTTTAAGTTTTTGTAGCTTGAAAGATAAACATTTGAAATGAACAAATAACTAATTTTAATATCTTCGTTATTTATTGTGTGTAATTTGTAAATACTACAACTTTGTTGTCATTTTTTTAATCATTTCTATTTAAATCTCCTCCAGTAAATGAATCTTAACGCGATTTTCTTTGCAAAATAGAGCCTTGCCGATCACGTGCAGGATCTCCAGTCGTCTCTATCCGAAACGGAGACTTCGATCCAATATCTACCAGAAGAAGGATTCGATCAGATGCTACAAGCTCTTGAGGTAAGACAGTTTTTGATATTTTTAACAGTCATATTTCCACAAAGCCAACTGGGCCACCATATGTTTGTTCCCATTAATTCGGTCATTTACCACCTTCAAGGAGAACTTAAACTCTTTATAAGGCAAAAATATGTTACGGCCAAGACGTGATACTTTCCTTGCTCGACACTTCAATTAGCAAATGAGAAAATCATCGTCATTTGCAAGAATAGCACTTCGACTACGTCACACGCTAATTTAAAAAATGAAGTACTTCCGAAAGCATGTGTGGTAAGCTATTTCGGTCTTAATGTCATGAGGTGGGTTCAATGAGTCCGGCCAAAACAATTATGTTTTTTCGGGCGCCATTTATTCTGGACTTGGCCAGTTTCTGGGTGCCATGTTATATCACCACATCTCGAGCAAGGATTCATTAACTTTTCTGATATTGTACTATTTGTGTGCTACACATGTAGGTACAAAGAGGTCAAAATTGGCATGAAGAAATTGCTTAAATTTACAGTCGATAATTCACAGTCAGAGAATGGAAATCTACATACACGGTGATGCATATTCGGACCGACCATGGGAAAACCCATGTAAATTTCAACACCATTTAATATTATCTTCTCTGTTCGTTTAAAGGCAATGTTTTAATAGACTTTTTTGAAGGTCCTTTTATTAGAGGCTTACGTATAATATATGAAAAATATTCTTTGCACCATTTGCAAGATATTTCACAAAAAGCTTTTCTGAAATCTGCGAATGTATAATGCCGTCCTGATATTTTCCTGAATCAAACCACTAGCATCCCTCCTCTTAACGTCTTCTACAACATTATGTCAATGAGTTTTGTCAAAGCAATTTCATCTTTATTAAAGTTTATTAAAAATGTCTTACACAGTAGCAGATGAAGTAAACATGATTATATGGTACTATTGGGTTGTTCGATAATTAATGTCGTTTTATTCTCATAGATGGGTTAATTTATACATATCGAGTAATAGTGATCTCGTCGCTTATATTATTATATGCCACTTTAACGGTTATGTTTTAGACTTTTTTCGATCGAAAATTGAACGTGATTAGTAAACAAGAAGTTGTTTAAAATTTAAGTTGAAGATGGACAATCAAAGTGAGCATCATCGACACGTTTTATTACTTTACTTTCGAAAGGGCAAAAATGCAGTACGAGCTCAGAAGAAATTGCTTGAAGTTTATGGTGAGAACTGCCTTACTGAACGCCAGCGCCAGCGTTGGTTTTCTCGCTTTCGTTCCGGAAATTTTAATGTCCAAGATGCACCACCCGCTGGACGCCCAATCGCCATTGATAACGATAAAATAAAGGCCTTAATCGAAGCTAATCGGCGTATGACAACTCGAGAGATAGCAGAAAAGTTGAACATATCGAATTCAACCGCTTCTCTGCATTTAAAAAAGCTTGGGTACGTTAGCAAATTGGATGTTCGGGTTCCTCGCGAATTGAAGGTAATTCACCTCACCCAACGCATTAACATATGCGATTCTTTGCCGAATCGTAACCAAAACGACCCGCTTGTAAAAGGAGTCATAACGGACGATGAAAAATGGATTGTCTACGATAACGTAGTCCGAAAACGATCATGGACCAAACAAGATAAACCTGCGCAATCGACGTCCAAAGCCAATATTCATCAAAAGAAGATTTTGCTATCTGTGTGGTGGGACTACAAGGGTATTCGTTATTTTGAACTGCTTCCGAGAAACCAAACTATTGATTCGAATGTTTATTATCGTCAGCTATCGAAATTGAACGAAAAAATCAAAAGAAAACGTCCTGAACTCGCCAATCGCAAACGGTACTGTCCCATCATGGTAACGCTAGACCCCGTATGTCTTTAATAACGCGTCAAAAATTATTGAAACTAAATTGGGAACTGATACCTCATCCGCCATATAGCCCTGACTTGGCGCCATCGGATTATTATTTGTTTCGTTCTCTTCAAAGTCATTTGAATGGTAAAAATTTCGATCCTGATCAAGCCGTTAAAAATGAGTTACATGAATTTTTTACTTCTAAAAATCAAGGCTTTTTCGAACGCGGAATTTTCCAACTTGCCGAAAGATGGCAAAAGGTCACCCACCAAGATGGCCACTACATCACTGATTAATATTTATTATTAATATAAGTACATTCACTTTGAAAAAACATAAAAAATACGACATTAATTATCGAACAACCTAATACATTGGAAACACTTGGGATCATTTGAACATTTACCAACGGAAATTGAATTAGGAATGTGTATTTATTGTTTACTAATATTATTAAACGATATATTACTTTGCTGCTGGTGGTTCAATTGAGGAAAATATTATATTATAAATTTGCAGATTTCATAAAACTTTTTTTGAAAATAACTTGCAAATGGTGTGACGACCATTTTTCATGTTTTACAGGCGAGTTCCTCATATAAGGACCTTCAAAAAAATCGAATGCAATTTTGGCTTTAAACAAACAGGGAAGATAATATTAGATGGCTTTGAAATTTACAATGGATTTTCTATGGTCGGTCTGGCGATGCAGCACACTGTATACTTCGACCTGGCCAAATTAGTTCATTATTTAAATTTTATTCGCTTCGGGTATATCATTGACCCGCGACAAACAGTAAAATCTGTATACATCATGACGTAATTCTGAGGGTCACAAATGTTACGTTTTTAAGGTCAGCTGGTAGAGGTTTTGCCTATACCCGACTGAGTGATGGTAGAAGGTGCTGGTGTAACCATAAGTAGAATGATGATATTTGAGGATACAGGAAGCTAAAGCTTATATCAAAGATTTTAAATGTTTTGGCCTGAATGACTATTTAAATTTCCCACTAGAGGCAAAGAGAAGTACTTATAGATTGATTTCTATTATTGTAGAGTGTGTAATGTCTAACCTGGAACAATAATCGTTCCACCCCCCTTGTGGGCGGGGGAAGCTTAAGTTTTTAACTTAAAATGGCGATCCCCATTTTTTTACGAACTCAGATAATACGGCTAAAAATAAGAAAAATTTGTTCGAAACATTTTTTTCGATTCATGCTAGAAAATAATGGAATTAACGAAATTCTCTTCTACGGTCAAATACTCCATCGTGAAGCAGCATTTTCAACCGAGTGTTTAAAAATAGATGTTTTATTTGTTTACGTTATTGTTTATTTATTATTATATGTTATTTGTCTCGTTTTATTACCGTAAAATTTTTTTATACCACAAACATTTTTTTAAAGTGGAGGTTGCCATTCAAAATGTGAATAAAATTTATTAATTACAGTGTTGTCTAGCACGAATTCAAAAAAATGTTTAGGACAGATTTTTCTTATTTTCAGCCGAATTATCCGAATCTGTAAAAAAAAAAGGAAGGCCATTTGAGAGTAAAAAGTCGACTTCCATCTCGCTCACATGGAGGGTGGAGAGGAATCAACTTGAGCACCAATATATTTCTTCTCAGAGTGATAAGTCTTGATAACTAACATTTCCTTATAGAATGCCTAGTGATTCAGATATTTCGATATTCCAGGTTAAATGTTACACACTGTATAATTTTGCATAAAATCATCCTTCCAAAGAAAAAATACTTATTTTTTTAACATTGGTCAAATTATTTTAAGCTGGTTCTGCTAGTTCAGGTTAGTCCCGATTTTCGAAATTTCAGGAAGTCCTCGGTATTCCTTCTAGCCGAGATCAAATTAATTCACATTTTACCACAACCGGTGAACAAAAGTTCAAAAGAACTTTTCTGCGTATTTTTCTGGTTCTAATTCAAGTTTTAGCATATTTTTCCCTAAGATGTTGAAAGTTCACGGAGTATTCTTAGGACAGTTTTTTAAGTCTTAAGGAGGCTCTCTTCGAGATTCTCTTTTTATTTATGTCACATGTGCCATTCATCATGTGTACGATTCATCAGGAGGCTTAGTCGAAAAGGAAGTTTGAAGCTCTTCTAAGTTATTAACAAATTTCCAGTTTGAAAAAGTCTTAGGTGCGAATACAATGTTTTTCATTTTTGCAATATTTTTTCAATACTTTTATGTCTAAACAGTGTTCTCGGGTGCCTTTTATTTTCACAATATTGTAAGATTTCGAGCTAATCTCCCACGTTCCATTGGAGAATGATTTAATCACAACTTGTCCAAGGTCAAACAATAACTGTGAATATTTTTTTCTCATATTCCATTTCAGAAAGTGCTGTTTCTCCTTATCAACTCACGTTCGGTTTTTCTTGTGCTTACACGCCAATAAAACCTTATGAAAGCTGATAAATGAATTCCATTCCCTATGTTAATTCGAAAAATTTGTCATCAAACTATGCCCGATGCACTTTCACGCATAACACAAACACCATTACTTCAGCTTTTCATATTGAGGTTTCATCATCGATTCCGTTATCGTTGACCACTAAATTCCTTGTCAAGGTGCGTCACTCATTGAAGGTATTTTTAGTACAGAATAAATAAATGTTCAATCATAATAATAATAAAAAAAAAATCCTCCTAGCATTGCAAGCGGTTAAATTGTTTCTAATAAAAGCTCTGACTAACGTTGAGGTCGAGTTTCAAGCTGGGTCACTCCTATAGCTGATAGCCGTTTATTTTTGTTTGCGCACCATCATTTAATAAATTAATCAAATAGACATTTGTACAATTTTCGCTATGATCTATTATTGCCAGCACTTTCATCTCTCGTTCAGGAGACATTTCAGCTGCGTTTTTCCAACTTGAATTAACCTGCCGGTTGCATTATTTTTATATCTGACCGGCACGGGACGGAATTCGTTTTTCTGATATTAGAATTCAACATCAGAATCACGTGCAGATGGTCAGTTGAAGTTATCGTGGTCTCGCGCGCTTCTGTGTAACGCTGTTCTCATTCAGAATACAGCGGTCATCATCATCAGTGCGAGGACTGAAAGCGCGAACTGAACTCGTATCGTTACGAGAGGATCGATGTTCAGGTGATTTTTGTTAAGTGAGAAGTTGTTCGGTTCCTTGATTTATAATTGTGTGGAAAAGGAGCTGGTGCCAGTTTCTAATTAGCCCTGGATTTATTTTTTTAAGGTAAATCTAATCGCTAAGCATGGAGGTTTGGCGAAAAACTCAAATTAATCTCTTACTTTTCATTTTTCAAATGACATGAATAAGAAAAAATAAAAATGACGAAGAAGTTGTGCATCTGGTTGTTGGTAATATGAAGAACTTTCTATTTTTTGAGCTTTCTCAAATATCACCATTGATATTCCGCTTCCCCCTCCTAAATCATAACCCCGCTTAATGTGATTTCAATAATCTCCTTAATTCAAAACTCTAAAACTTCACAATTACTGTTTTGGTAAGCATTTTCAGATTCTAAATAAATATTCGTCTGGTTTTGTTTATTTGAAGCTTTATATTGCGTTTCTCTGGTTGAAAAAAAATATATTAAAAAATAAATAAAACTAACCAAAGACTGCTTATGGGCACAAAATCCAAAACAAATCAATTTCCTATAAATAAATAAGTTTTTTCATTGTTTACGTACTATTTAACTGAATTAATATTGCACTTTTAAAAAATGTATGCCCTTTTTTCTGAAAAACTAATTGATCGATTTCGAAGTGCAATACAGCATTCAATGCACTTTTGAAAAACCTTTAATTTGAGGGGTTACTTGACTAATGTTCCAATATTTTAAAATCTACCGTTTTCCGCTACCGGCGGCGTGAACAATACTTCAAAAAATAAACAAACGTGGACAGGCAGTATTCTTGGCCTATTTAATGCTGCTTTTGAATTTTTTAAATATAATAATTTGTTAAAAACTTAATAGGGGGAGGGGGACAATTTAGAACCTCGCGGTATATTACTTCTGGAAAGCTCCTACCCATTGCTAACGAGATGTATGATCTCGATCACTCAGTTTTCTGAAATTTCAATTGAAAATTTCAACGTTGTTTTGATTTTCATTTTTTATTTAATTGCTTGCATTTCATCACTTTTTGTCGGGTCACATGTGATATTTATATGAAATTAAATTCGAAGCATAAATTGCGATGTATTTGAAATTAACTGACAAATTAAAATCTCTATAAAAATGTGAATCATTGTATGCTGCTTTGGTTAATCTCTTTGTTCAAAATGTATGGTACGGATTTGCATGAATATTTAGACAAGACTAAATTTATAGAACTTTAGCTTTCTTTTTCTTAGAAATTCTAATGCCATTCTAGTTATCCGTCAAGAATCCTCCCGTTTTCATACTCTGCCACGTTGCATTATATAATGCGGATGTATGAGGAACACGCTTCCATTTTCTAGAAGGTTATGATTGCATGATATAAGGAGGCTTATTTTGGTCAGTTATTCACGTACCACTTTATAGGAATGTATACCTGTTAATTTGTTATCGTTTCTTTATTTTCTAACGCTTTTGAGTTCTTCTCAGGCTACTTGCAACAATGCCTTATCCCAGCTAAAAAGTCATGAATCCCTAAAGTTTCAGTAGATTTTTTTCGCGATGATTTAATAATGCGCGAGCCCATATCACCTATTGTAAAACTAATTTTACTTAACAGAAACTTTAAATCTTTTCTATTTCAGAACATCACCAGTGAACTTAAGAAACATGCCACCGAAGCCATTCGCCTGGAAGGACAAGTTATGGTCTTGACTTCTGACCATGAAACCCGAGAATTGGCGGCTCACTTAGCAGGAATAAGAACTCGAATCGCCACGCTCCTGTCCCAAGCGGAAAACGGCAGGATTGTAGTCTCGGTAGGTACCTTCGTACAAAGGAAATTCTACACATGACTTTAGCATATGAGAAACTGTATAAATATCACTAAATGAGCTATTAATAAATTTCAGCTTTCGCTTCTGGGCCCAACTAGTGCTAATTTAATTTAGATTTACATTTACAACAGCATAAATATTTTTACATACTCTAGTTTAGCCGAAATTCTTAATTTTGTCCGCACTATTTATATCTCATGCTCGCCTATAAACACTACTAGCTAAGTAAAGTTTTTCTATCTATTGTAGAACGCCCAAGCTGAAAGAGCTCGGAAGCAGAAAGAATTTGAGCAGTATCAGCTGCTGCTTCGTGAAATTGAGAGTTGGATTCAATCCACCAAAGAAACTATTAAAAGCTTTAAACAACCCAAGACTGAAGAAGAGGTTCTTGATTATATTGCTAAATACCACGGCCTAAAAGGTGAAATTGCAGAGAAGGAAGCAGCTTTGCAAGATCACACTAAGAGCTTGGAAAAATTTAAACAGTACCCAGATTTACAACAATTGGTTACGACCCTTTTGACCCAACTCGAAACTTTGACCTTTCTATTCCAAGAACAAAAAATAGTGATCGAACATAAGATTGAATATTTAGAAGCTGAGCTAGCGATCATAGAAGAAGAGAAAGCTAAAGTTTTAGTCACCCCAGACCTGTCCCTCGAAGCCACTCTTGATTCAGCTTCTATGCCCGTAGAAGAAATCAAGCCCTCCGCCAAGAATATCGTACAGGAATTCATTACGGCAGAAAAAGGAACGCAACCAGTTGCAGACATTGAAACCCAAACCGGGCGAAGCCTCTCCTCTCCTGATAGGGTTGAAGAGAAGCCCACCACTAAAGACTTCACCGTTACGTACAACCAACCAGTAGATGCGCAAATTCAAACTCAACTCTCTGAGCCAACCTCCCTTGAAGTGGTAGCTCCTAGAAAGGAAACCATAACTATCACCAAACGCACCTCAGGTGACCAAGATATCATCCAAATCGATACCAAAGCCATGGCAGAACCTGAGCCTATCATTGAAGAACCCGACGACCTTCTCGTAGAAGCCAACTATAGAAGGAGGCCCGAATCTGAAACTCAAATTGCTGAACTCAATATCACGAATGTGCAGCCCAACCAGCCTTTCGAGACAGTTTTTGTTGAGCCCGATGAGACTACCACTGAAGTTATTGTAGATGCTGATGGCAGCAAGAGGATCTTAGTAACGAGAAGGACTAAAACAGTAACAAGGCAACAACAATCGATGAGGCAGCAGCAATTGACCACACTGAAAACTATGACCGAAGGAGATGGACCTCCGGTTACTCAATCTTTCTCCCAGGTGACTCTTGAGGGCCAACAAAAAAGCACTAGCATAGCTAGAGGAGATGGTAGGCGGGAGACTATGACTACTCAACAATATGGAGGAAAAGTTGTTACCGGTGCCCCTGGGGGAGAATTGGATGTAAAAGAGTTCCAAACTGAGCCTGAAGTGCACTATTCTGTGGTAGAAGGTTCCAAACCTGCCCCTATAAACATCCAAGGGCTTAACCTACAACAAGGGGATTTAACACTTCTAGATAAGGAACAAAATAAGTTAGTGCCAATAGATCAAGCGCAGTTGTCATTAGATGGCACTCAAGTTCACACCTCCAGTTCTAGTGTGGTAGGCAAGGTTGAGCGTGTCACCAGGAAGATCACTAGGATTACTCGAAAAATAGTGCGCAAAGTCGTCATCATTGATGGAAAGGAACATGTGACTGAGGAGGTTTTTGAAGAACCGGAAGTGGTCGAAGTTACCGAGGAAGGAGTTCCGAGGGTCAGCATCAATGTCACTAGAACTGAGAACGGCCAAGTGGTGCAGGAGCCGCAGTTTGGACAACCGCAAATCGCCAATTTGAGTAAAACTGAAAAGACATTTTCCGATAATATGCCTGGAAAAGTGGAAGCTGACACCGTAATAAAAGACACAGACCAAACACCTCCAGTTCCAGAGAAGCGCAAAAAATCAAGGAAATCTAAAGATAAAGTTCAGAAAAACCCCACTGATGAACATGAATCGGAGAAACTTAAAGCTGCAGAAGTAGAGCCAGATATGAGGTACGTTGTTGAAAAATCAATAGCACCAGAGCACGAGTCGTTAACCATCACAGACCCTCAAGTAGTTACTTCCACAATCAGCCAGTTCATTGAGCAAGAAAGTCAAGTATACGGTAGTGCTTCATCTGAAAGTAGTAAAATTGCTGAAGCACCTCCTCCTGAAAAAGCACCAGAACGTAAAAAGAAAACAAAAAAGAGTAAAGCTCCAAGTACCGAGCCTCCTACATCTTCAACAACTGATGACATTATTTCTGTTTTGGGTAAAGCAGAGCCTCTCCCTCTTATTGAATCTCCTGCTGCAGCAACATCTGAAGTTGAAAACGCGTCATCTTTACTCCAAAAAGAATCAGAATCTTCACAAAGCGTAGATTTTAAGTCCGAACAAATAACTCCAACAGCGCCACCATTTGAGGAAGTTGTGGAAACATACCTCCAACAAGCAAATAAAACAGCAATGCTACAAGAATTTATCAGAGAGGAACAGTTGCACGCAAAAGAAAATATTGTAGTTCCGCCACCAGAAACAACTGTTATAGTAGATCTAGCAGTGCCCCAAGAAGTGACAGTAGCAACGAGTATTTCATCTTCAGAACCTGAGATTACAAAAGTCGCAGAGGCTATTTTGGTTCCATCAACAGATGTAAATGGCACCACCCCCCAATCATCAAACTCTTTAGAAAATCCTGTTTCAGTTGACGAAGCTAATATTACCAAAACATCAGAAATAACTTTTGAAATTTTACCAACCGAAAAAATTGAGACAATGCCCCAGGCTTCGAAATCTCAAGAATTTGCGCTAATGACAAAGTCTATACAACCTGACAACACCAAAATCTCAGAAGTAAATATTGAAGCTTCATCACAAAATATAACCCTCCAGACGTTAGAACCACAAGAAATTACAGAAGTGAGTGCTTCTACTGCAGAAGCTGAAATCACACAAATCTCAGAAGTAACCGTTAAAACTCCATCACCAGAAGTTGCAGCATCAACTGTCTTATCATTAGAATCTCAAGAGATTATCACAGCTAATAGTCCACCTATTGAATCTGAAGTCAGTAAAGTCTCAGAAATAACTTCCGCAGTTAATCAATTAGCTACTGAAGTGACAAATTCTCAGTCATCAGAATCCTACACAATAGCACCTCATATCTCAACATTTCCGGACGTTACAACTATTACAACTGAGAGGGTAGTTTTGCCTGCCACCTCCACCCAATTGGAGGTCACTAAAGTCTCAACAATGCAGCAGCCTTCTGAGAATATTACTATCAGCCTGTCACTACAAGACTCCCATCCAGTTCCCCAAGAAACTCCGAAAATTTCGGATTTTCTTGAGGCCGAACGCCAAAACTCCACGCCTAGTTCAATCAAAACAGAGCAAGAACAAGCAAGAATTCCTCTTGGAGTTTCAACAACTGAAGGACAAATTGTACATATAGATCTCTCATTAGAAGATAAACTAAACTCAGATATAACTACTCCTAAAGCTTCAGTTAGTATGACAATCGATGAAGTTTCTGGTGGAAATGCCAATGTGATCTCTAAAGAGGTTAATGTGCAGCTGCCTGTGGCTGAATATAACCCTGAGGAATTAGTTTCTGAAGAAGTAGAAATTTCCGTCCTTTCAAAAGAGCAAAGTGAACATGGTGAGGAGACAACTCCAAGTGACATAGACCACGGAGGCAGAAAGAGAAAAAAGAGAAAGAAGCTCAAGAAAAGTGAAGATAGCCTTGAAGATGTGAGCAACGAGGCTTCAACTAATACGTCTTTAGCAGAATCGACGGAAATTATTATCCCAGAAGATTCAATTCCTTCAGAAGAAACTCCTAAACCTACATTGGAGGAACTTGAAATTTCAGAAGATGCACAAAGGCCCATACTGAAAGAACTGGAGATTTCAGAAGCAAATCCTAAACCTCCATTACCAGAACTGGACATTGGAGACTTATCTAAAATTGAAGAAACTGAATCTGCTAGTGAATCTGAAGAGTTGGGATATGAGGCTGATAGAACTTTAGATGAGAGCTTATATGAAGTAGGGCGAAACAAGAAACGCAGAAAGAAGCGTGGCCAGAAAGTGAAAGTGGAGGATACTGAGGAGTCCCAGATGCCCAAATCTACTACACCTATTGTAGATTCAGAACTTGATGACAGCACTAAAGAAATCCCTGAAGAAACTAAAAAAGGCAAGAAAAAACGGAAAGGAAGAAAGAAACATGGAGACGAAACTGAGCAGCCCGATCAAGAAGTTACTGAGGCCCATGAAGATACTATTATATCACCCAATGACTCATACCACACTATATCTACGATTTCCGAACCTGGAACTGTTAAAATTGTCGAAGAAGTCGTTGCACCTGAAAGTGAGTTCTCTCAAGCCATGTCTACTGAAATAGTTAAAACTGTACCAGTTATTGAAGCAGTTATGACACAAGAAACACTAACTCAGACTCTTCCTTTGGTATTGGAAGAATCAGGACCCATTATAAAAAATCCGAGCGATGTTCAAACTGAACTAGCAGCAACTCAAACATCTCTAGAATCGACCATTGAAACTGTAGAAGCTTCTACCGAACCTAATAGAATTGACAAAATTGATATCGAAATAACTGCCCAGCCAGAGGTAGATGAAACATCCACCCAGATTGTAACAGAACTCCTTGAAGAAGTTACTCAAACTTCTCCAAAACCTGAACTGAGCAGAGTTGAAACCTGTGAATCTTCAAACCAAACAGTCACTCCGGAAAGAATTGATTCGATAGATGAAATGGTCCAAACTGTGAGTCCAGTGATACCAAAGAATGAGTCGGCAATGCAGACCATCGTGACTGAAAGTAGAGAGGATGCAGTCCAAACTATTCCTCCTGAGCCAATTCTTGCCTTAGAGATTGCCACTCAAGCAATGCCCTCAATTTCTGAATTTTCCAGTCAAACTTCACTTGAACCGCTACCTCAAGCAATTAACACCACTGAAGTGCAAACATCACCAATTGAGGAAATTCGAAAAGAGTCCACTTTGACTTCTGAACAAGTCATCCAGACCAGTCCGGTGATTATCACAGATATCAGAGATTTACCACTCACACCAGTAGCGACACCAACCAAAAGCACCAGTGAAGAATATGAAGTACAAGTACAGGCAGTTTTAACTGTTCCTGGCGATAATTCTGACGTCACATTATCAGAATCCTCCGAGATTACTCTACAACCACGTGAAGAAGAAAAATCTGGAAGTGAGTATTCTTCCGGGGAGTTTGATGTCGAAATTGATATCGTTGGAGTGGAATCATTTATTGAAGCTGAAAAGGGTGAATCTAAATGTAAGAGAAAACGGAGGCGCAGGAAAACTAAAGAGGAAACTCCACATAAGACTTCAGAAGAAAAAGAGGGAGATCTGTTCTCAGTATTTCATAGGCAGGCTTCAGGAGTGGATGCGCCTCAATACAAGCCGATGTTTTCAGATATTACAAAATCTGGTCTCACTTTTAGTGAACTGACTAAACAGCCTGAAGAAAAAGAAGACCAAACTGAAAAATCTGTTCCAGTGCGAGGTCAACTGCAGCTCCAACAAACCACCACTGAAGATGAGAACCACAACATTGGAGCTGCGGCTGAAATAACAAAGATAGTACCATACGAACCATCACAGAAACATGATACATCTCATACACAAAAAGCTGTTTCAGTTGAAGGTGATAAAGTCGCAGAAGTTTGCTCCAAAGTTATCACTGATATCAGTAAAGACAAAATTAAACAAATTGTAACTGTGAAAAATCCTCCCACTGAATCTACTGATAAACCTAAGGCAGCAAACGACCATGAGTACGAAGTCACTGTGGATGTCCAAATGTCTAAAGATATTCCCAAAGGATTGGATATCACCACTCATGACACTTTCACTGTAACTGAAGATGAAGGAGCTAAACCGCAAACTGCATTTACTGTAGAGTCTATAGTCACTGAAACCAAATTAAAGGACAGTCTATTAGAGGATGAAAGTGTTTCCGAACCAACATCAAAAGATTTTATTGCCCAGGATAATGTTGTAAGAGACGAGATTATCATTAATGACAAACCCATTAGAATTGAGGATCTTCCTCAATCACCAACTAAAGCCGCAACTGCAGATTTTATTACTTCTGAAGCTGGTTTATCTGAAGCTTCATTAACTCCCATTATAGTGACAACCGAGTCTTTACTAGAATCTCATGCTGTTCCAACCCTAGCAGGAACAGCTGAAATTAGTCAAGACTTCGTTGAAGTTGAATCAATTAAAGAGCCAACTCCTACGCAAATAAAAACATCTGAAGATACCAACCCCCATATCAACGAAGAAGTCAAGCAAAAGCAAATTTTAAAAGGCAAATTCAAATCCAAACACCTTCCAACGGTTACAATTGAAGAAATACAGACTTCAGCAACACTATCAGATACTCCTTTGACTCCAGTATCTGATTCCGCAGTGTCTCCTCCAGAATATGCTGTGAGCACTTGGAAGCCTGCTTATTTTCCTCTTGAAGAACCTGAAAATGCAACTTTCAATGAAATAAATATTCGATGGAACCAGGCTCAGTCCTTAGAGAGGATCAAGAACTTGCAAAATGCTAAAAAGACTACACATCTGAAAAGTGTGCTCTATATGGCCACATTGAACGAGATCATTGTAGATCAGAGTGTGGAGCAAAGAAACAATGATGTAGAGCAAAAATTGGAAGTTTTGAGACAGGCAGTACAAAAAGCAGACGTGAACCAAATCCAGCAAACTGTGATTACTACTGTTGAGACTATTACTACATGGTTGGAGACCATTGAATACCGAATCTACCTAAGCAGGCAGCAAACCTCTGATGGACCTTCCAAAGAACGAGTTGAAGAATTCAATCATCTGAAGCAAGAGATTGCGAACATTGAAGAGAAAGTCGATGAGCTTCAGTGCGTCCTACTGCAAGCTGATCCCATATACAGTGAAGAAGATCGACAGAGGATGCACAGCTATATTGAGTCGCTTCAACAACAAGTCAGGATAATTGAGGCTGTTACTGAGGAAAACGAACTTTTGGCATCAGGAGATTTAAAGCGTTGGGAAGAGTTCGTCTGTGATGTTGATGGAGTGTCTTCAAATATTCAGAAATTACGGCGTCAACTTAGCGTCCTCAAAGAATCCGATCATGCTCCTCAAACCAAGCTCAACGAATTGGATGAAATGGAGGGTGAAAACAGAGCCAACGTAGTGAAGTCTATTCATTTGATTGCAACCGCCAAAAGTTTGCTCAGAGATTTTCCTAGTAGGCAAGTTCCAGCTGAAGTATACAGCAATCACGACCAAGTCAAGCAACTAGAGCAGCAAATTAATATTGAGCGAGAAAAGTCCTTACAATTCCTTTCTTTGGCGGACGACTATGAGCAGACCCTCAAGGAGTTCAGCCAAATAATTGAAATCGCTGAAGCCTTAGTGGAAAGTCCGGTGCAAGTCAGAAATTTAGAACATCTAGAGGATGAAATGCAAAACCACCGCAAGTTCTTCGTCAACCTTAGTCATTGCAGGGCCATCCTAGAATCTCTAGAAGAGAACCTTGACTCTGAAACTAGAGCTAGCCATTCACAGCTTCACCAAGACCTTTACGAAAGCGCCAGACTGATCCTGGACAAATCGACTGGGCGTTTCCAGCTTATGTCCTTAGCTGCATCCAGATGGACTATTTTAGAACAGGGTTCCAGAGAAGAAATGAGGTGGCTTCAAGTGGCCCAACAACGAATTCCAGACTTGAACAGCGTCACTTCTTCAGACTACGATAGATACATTGACCTGCACCACTCTCTAGCAACTGATATTGCGCTACACCACGCCAAGTTGAACCATCTAAATGAGGTAGCTCAGAATCTTCAAGAGTTGGTAGTGTGTTCAGGACTGGAAGGAGCATATTCTGAGTCACTGGAAATCATCACTAGGCTGCATGAAGATGTGCAAAATAATCTGACCAGATTGTTGTCCTTTGGGGAGTCTTGGACTACCTACAACACTCTTAATGATAAAGTAGAGGCGTGGTTGAGGGAGGCTCAAATTCAGTTGAAGAAGATGGAGATTCCTACTGGGCCTAGAGGACATATTAGGCAGTTTTGGGTAAGTTTTTTAATAAATTGGTAGAAATAAATTCAAGTACCCTAATGGATTTTTCCTTGAAGGAACTGAAAGCCAAACACGAGGTGAACAACGCCGCCCGACAAAATTCTTCAAAACATCTAGAAAAATCTCTCCAAATCGTTCCCATATCAGACGAGATGATTCAACGAAAATTCCACTCAGAACTGCAAACCGAATGGGGAAAAGTTTCTGAAAGAATCAATGAGATTCAGTCTTCAATCATGGGCACTATTTCTGCCACTGATATATCTGTGAACGAAAAACTGGCCCTTTTAGAGCAAGAGTTGCAAGAGCTCAAACAAGATGTTGATAGTCTTGGAGGAGTGATCAAAACCGAAGAGGAACTGAGTTTGTACATAGAGAGGTTGCAAATCATGTCTAATCGCCTTGAGACCATTCAAAATGAACTAGGAAAACTCGGCTTACTATCCGCAAAAGAAAGCGATAGAGTGGGCAATCTCCTTGCTCTATCAAAACGCCTGGAGAGCACTGTAGCTGAAGAACTAGAGGGAGGTATTCTAGTCAGAGAAAGACTCCTGGGAATTCAAAGAGGTTTGGGACGAGTACGCAGGAAACATATAGAACTGAGCAAGAATCTGGATCAATGCGAAAGTGCTGAAAAAATGGGAAGTGATGCCATAGAGAAAGCCATCAGCGAATGCTACGAGGTGGGTGAAGAACTAGTTACTCTATGGCAAGATTTGATGAGCTGTAGGCAATTGCTACACACGTTGCCAATGAGGCTGCGTGCTACAGTTTCCCCATTGAAGGTAGAGAAGGAAATCTCGCAGCTACAAGATGACCACACCAACTTGGAGAAAAGATGCGGTCAAATTTTGGCCCTGTTACGAGGCAGATTGACATTGTGGCAGAGATTTGAGAGGCAACTGGAGCTGGTACAGCAAAGTGTGCAGGAAGCTGACTTCATGATCGAGTTGCTTACCGTTCAGGGAACGGTGGATTATGAGAGGTTGAGGAAGGCTACCGAGAGGTTGGAGGTAAGTGGAAATGGTTGTGGGGTGGAGGTGATAAGAGGTTTGCTGTTTATTAAGTAGATGGTGGTACTTTGATAGCGATATACAAATTCTAATAAGGATGAATTTCTGTTATATTTCAAATTCTGTTCAAATAAGTATGACAATTTTGCAAAATTAATTTCAATTTTCTTAGAGTTCTCGTAATACGATATACCATTACTGCACATTTGAGGTAAAGTGCTACAACTTACACTTGTGGTAAGAAAGTTTTTCCTAATTTTGACAAATAATGCGACAGTTCTAGTGATGGACGCACGTGACTGGACAGGATTTATTTCGTAACTAGCTGCATAATGAAATAGGGAAATATCTTCATTTCATAACTCTGTTGACAATCGCGGTTGGAAAGAACAGTCAGTCGCTGTAGGGAGTAAAACTTGAATATCGTGCGTCTCTAACTGGTGTAAATTTGGTAAAATATGCAATACAAACTCGGTTCAATAGCACGTAAATAATAAAAAAACTTGTCGGTTTTCGATTTTTTGCTCCCAAACAGTTTTTGGTTGAAAAAAAAAAGAATAAAAAGATAAATATAAATAACCCTACATACATTTAATCGTATGCCATTTTCTTGCGATTTACTGTAAAGCAAAATTTGAAAAAATAATGAATGAAATCGTGTGATATTGCGAGACCTCGCTTCGCTCGTTCCAGAAATTTGCATTCTTTGACTAAAATTATGCATTTTCTAACTATGTTGTTGCGCCATTATTAAAGCCCCCTCAAACCTGCACGCCACAATGGGGCCAATATCATTCATTAGAGCATGGTGACATACCTACATTGGACAAGTACTCTTAAGATCTAATTTCTTACTTGTTTCCATGAAATTCATGAATTAAAATCTAAGACATGATAACTCGTCCATGAGTCAAGAGGCACACCTTACCGTATCGTTAATTCTACACTTAAAAGAGCTTTATTAAGTGGTTTTGAATGCCTCTTGAGTTCTTAAATCTATACCCCTATCACCGGTGTTGTTAATTCATTAAGAAGCTAATAGTTAAGCCACATCAACAAATTAGCAACAACATTTAACACCGCAGTTCATGCTCCGATAACAAACGACGCATCCCATCGTTGGCAACAAAATTGAAAGTAAACCAGTGCCGGCTCACTCTTCCAACGGACGAAACGTTCGCGGACATTAAACGAAATTCTAAAAAGTACAGTGACGTTGTCGTATAATTTAAATATAACTGTTTTAAATTAGCGATACAATTGAATTTGTTAAAACGTCCCCAAGGGATTAAAGTTTAATGTGGAAAGTGTCGGTGCAGTACGAAGTTAATAACAATTGGAGATGTTCCAAACTGATTTTTTTATAGATCAAGGCAAATAAAGGTACGAAGAGGGAGTTAAATTTAGTGTTTAAGTTTATATGAAAGGAGAAAATCAAAAATACGTCATGAAAAAACGCGAAAGTTTTCTTAACAAGGGTGAATAAAAATGAATTTAATATCAACAGTTTATTATAATTTTTTTAAATTCTTCATTACATTCTGAAAATTTTCCGAACATAAATAATATTTTGAGTGTATTTATGGCTCAATGTTATTGGTCAAAAGTAAATACAATTAATAAAGCATTACGTTTGATTTTTCTGGGGCAATATGTTTTAATTACTGAGGAAATATTTACAAGGATCATTATAATTATGCTGATAATGTTAAACTTCGTTTACTGTTTAGTTAATTATGTAATCTACTAAATTAGTACCGTCCATGGTACGTTTGATAGCACTTAAGCTGGAATTGTTTTTCAAAACTTTAGTATCAGAATTCAAAAAGGCCTCAAAAACACAAAAATAGTACAGAAAGTAGAAATGTGACAGTTGCGTGAATACCCGATTATATAATTTAACACGTTCCATTACTTCCGAGGAATTTGTAATAGTTTACTATAATTCGAATTTTTTTTTAGAAAAAAAGTAGCAATTTAGCAGTATTCTTTTCTGGTTTTTCAACTATACAAATAATAAAAATATATTAATAATCAAAAATAAAATAATAACAACTACTAAATATTAAATTTATTATTAAACTTTATTTAGTTTTTTGCTTTGACTGTTTTAATTGTTAAGTTTCTTAATTATGTGATAATTTATCACACAGTAATAATTACATTTTCAACGTGAAGTTTTTGGGTATCAGGCCCCTACTGTTGAGTCACTATTATTACCGTTAGGTTCGGAGTAGGTGGGAAAATTGCATAGATGTTAAAATTTCAAAACTACATAGAGTCTACATTTCAGTTAATTCTTGCAGTAAAAGTAAGTGATTTTTTTTTCATTGAGCATTCCCTGTATTGTGGATTTAAAAAACATTCGAACTATGAGGAATAGTTCTAGTATTCACGACCTTATATATCTCTAACCGTTGTTAAGTTCCGGAGCCTGGAATCTGAGAATACCTTCCTAAAAATCGCGTGGTTTCCACTGAGCGACTCCCATATTGTTACGCACTATAAATCTCGTGAAATAATTCTAATATGAACGTGCTCATACTTAGCATTTTTGAGTTTTGTAGCCGTGTTGAAATGCGAATAGTAACAAATTTCTATTTTGCTCAGTTCTTTGTCCAAATACTGAAATGTTGTTATTTTTGTGATTGAAGAGCTTTTTTCTTTTCATTTTGGGAACTACAAATCATATGAATAGCTATAGAATACATGCACCCATGCCGTTCGTAACGTTTTTAAGTTTTGCATTATAAATTTCTGTTTTAGTCAATTATTATCTGTTCAAAGTATCCACGTTATTTGATATTTTGACATACGTACTTTAAAATTATAGTTTTACATATTAATAGGGTATTATTCTTATTTCTTACTAACCATAACATTGTGGAGTTTATTTTTGTTAATGCATTCAAACTTCCTTCGTTCATCCATCGAAGGCTTAAAATACATCTGTTTAAAGCAACCGCATATTTTTGATGATGTGTGTTTATTTGACATGTAGCGCTTTAAATTTAGTAAATTCCTTGCTTTCAATTCCCACTACTAGAATATCGAAAGGGAGCTCGGTTATAACGAACACAAGGAGTCCAGATTTTAATTGTCACAAACAAGCATTCACTTGCGAGGTGAACGATTAGGGGTGTGAATTAAACTTAGACATATGCAAAATTAATTTTATATAGGCGAAATGGGCATCGAGGGATTTGTAGATTACTCGAGTCTTAATATCCGATAGTAATAAAGTACAGCTATGCAGTCCGAAATTGTGCAAAATCGATTACGATTCAATACCGCCCCACATAAAAACACCCTAGAACGAATCTAATAAATTCTCCACGATGGTCTTTTTGATAGACATTAGTTCGTAATAACTGCTCGGACCTGCAAATTCATCCTCGAAAAGTTTGCTAAAACCGATCGTTCGTCATAAATATGTTTATTATATCCGAACAAGAATAACACGTAATTAAATAAACACTTTGTACATTCCCGACGTTTATTTCGTTAAAGGCGAACTGTTCGTTATAACCCAGATTCACTATGATCGAGTTTGAGATACTATATGGTCCTAAGCAGAACCTTCTTGCATAAACTGAAAACATTGTCTTAAGCCGAGAGGATGGTCCTCCGAAACTAGCGGTACCTTATTTTGAAAAAGGTTTCTTACCCGCTCTTTTACGGTTCCCTAATCAGTTTTGCTGGAAATTCAACTTGTACCACGTACATTTAACTGAAGTTCATGTTGAAAGTAATGTTCTCATTAAATAAGGATTTTGTGCCTTTCGAGAATAGCATTTTTCACATGTCCCTCGCAACACTAATCAAAAATACAACAGCAGGCTCACTTACCACTATTTCTTGGGTTTTGTAACCTCTTCCGCAGCATGCAATGGAGCGATCATCCACTTCTTTAAAGTAATTAAGTTTGTTTCTTTAGGTTAATCTGGATTGTTTATCATGATATTAACGAATATTGATTCCAACATAGTACCCAGTAAAAAGTGAATACTTGAATTAGACTTTGTACGTTTAAAATTTTAAATAACGTAATATTAAGAATCTTCTAACTAAACTCAAATTGAAATGAATATTTTGAGGTTATAATGGGATGACCAAAAGAGACATCTGGGAGAAAGACTCCAACATTACCATCCCGTCTCTCTCTCTGTGTCACATATGTTCCATCCTTATCTGACATTCGTCTGGACGTTTTCAAGCTCTGTCTTACTTACGGTGACACATTGACCCATTTTCTTCAGGACTATCTCTTTATTACATGGCCTATCCCCTTTAACGGGCGCCAAACACTTCGCAGAGGAATGTCTGGAATGTTGATGTGATATAATATTTGGAAGCGCCATATGTGTTTTTCATTCATCTGTATTCACCTTGAACTGCCCTTCGCGGTAGATTATGAATGGAACATGGGTATTTGAATATTAAGAAACCCTTTTAGCCTAATTTGACCTTTAGCCCAATTTTGTTTAACTGTTTAATTTAAAACAAAAATAAATCTAAACAAAAAACATTATAGAAACTGCTGAAAATGTTGTCCTACGAAGGACTACTGCAGAACTCTACTCTTTGCCCCATAAACCAACAAACTGTCGGATATTCTAGGAGTATTACGAATGACGATTTTAAGAAATTTGATTCAATGTTACGATTACTTCAAATAGTTAATAACTGGGCCGAATAATAATTTTTTTCCTTACTTCCTTTGCATACTTTATTTGCATCGATAGATATTTTTGCAAATTTTACAAACAGTTCAAGTCACTAAAATAGAGTCGAGTTCGATTATAAAAAACATGAGACCAGAAATTGTGTTAGCTATAGTGGGGCGTTCGGTATATCTGAGTCCAGTTAATATGTACATACATATATGTACATACTATTATGTGCGCTTTACGTTCTTACGTCTTAAAATTGTTTTATGTATATAGTTAAGATTTATACACACAGTTAAAAGGAAGAAAAAGCAAAAGAACATTCATGTTTTCTTTGTACTTATGTAATACCGATGTGGGCCATCATATTACTTTAACGTGCATACAAACTATTTATTGCTTACCATAAAGTAGTCAGTCATTTCACTTTGCACTTGGTTCTTACTAAAAAAAATTCTTTCAATATAGCTATATAATTTGTCGATAATCGATTGTTAGTAAATCGTTGTCCATATTAGTATACGTTTCCTGATCAACATAATTATGCTTCTTAATCCACTCTGACAATGGAACGTCTTCTTCATTATATTGATCTACGAGTTCCTTTTGCTGTCCAAAATCCAAAATTGCGCAGAAATGACTACGATTCAATACATGGGGATTCCCCGGTGTGAGATCATCCCAATAAAAAATACCCTAAAACTAGCTTATAAATGTTGCAGGATGGTCTTTTTAATAGACATTAATTCGTTATAACCAATCGATCCTGTAAATTCCTCCTCAAAAAAGGTTCGCTAAAAACCGATCGTTCATTATAAATGTGTTTGTTATATCCGAACAAGAGTAATTCATAATTAAACAAACACTTTCTACATTCCTAATATTTTGTTCGTTAAAAGCTACCGTTCGTTATGACCCAAGTTCGCTATAACCGAGTTTGAGTGTACTTTATTAATTTACATTTTAATGTAAGTACAATTAATATTCACACCAAGTACCACAACACTCACTCTAATTATGGCAACTTTGCAATTAAAGTACCGCTATACTGCCTATAGCAAACCACATGTACGTATCTCGATCCTAATAACCCATTTTTGACAGGGACTATCAGGAGACTTAGTTTCCCGCGAGAATTTGGTAACCGAGCTCCGTGACGCAGCTCAGCCCTTGTCAGAAAGCTGCGAACCAGAAGTCTCAGCTCGCGTGGGCGCAGCAGTAAATGAAGCCGTTACTGCGTACAACACCACCTGCACCAACTTAAAGGAGCTGTGCACTAAGTATCAGAACGCGACGGACCTCTGGAAAAGATATAAGGAAGCGAGTGATTTAGTCAAAGAATGGATTGAGAATCCTATGGAGTTTGTTGATGAGCTGCCGCCAGAAGAGGCTGCCGAGAAAGTCAGGGTAGGTATCCAAAAGTCCTGTCATAAAAGAGGAATTTTCAACCGTTTTATGATGCGTGTACGTGTCAATATGAGCATTTGAAAAAAAAATTCATACATACGGGGTGTTTCAAAACTTAAAATTTTTGGAGTGTTCACCATAAAATCGTGGGGCATAGGGGGTTGCAATGGTTTTTAAGATACTGACTAAACTTAGCTTTGTCAATGGGACGCACATAAAATGTTTTTAAACGTGATATGGTAGAAACTTAATGACACCATTGAAGTAATTCGACGTTATAAAAATCTTCTAGATAGCGCAACTGAGTTCCAAAAATAACTATTTCATGTTCCCTTCACAAAATCCTTCCTTTCCTTCCACCTCCAATAATTGAGATACCCGGCAATACCATCGAAAATGAGACGCTGTACTTCGAAAAAAGTAGCTGTATCTAAGCTTTCCCTCTATATACTACTTCATTGTTCTAACATTTTAAAATTATTAGAGCGTTTATTTTAAGTTTCTTCCTTGGCTCCAGTTTCAAAATTTTCAATGACTCAAACTTGTATAACTTTACCATTCCCTTTGCTCGACCTGACTGGTTATCTCCCTATTCAAATGTAAACAACTCTTTTATTATCTCCTTTATTTAGGTAGATACCTATACAGGGTGTTCTTTAAGTACGTGGCCAAACTTCAAGTGATGATTCTTTGAGTGGCGCCATGCCGAATAGTTTATATAAAAATATAAATCCTGTAATGTTTCGTTTTAAGGCACAGAATGTCAAACATTTTTTTTTCAAAATTGTTTTTTCATAAAAATCTTAATCATTCTTTAACCAATTTTGTTGCAATTTGGCAGCGTTATTTATGACGATTATTATTATCTATGCGCCAGTGACGTTTTTTAAACTTTTATATTTTTTCGCATTAAGCAACTAGAAATAGTTTTGTTTTGTTAGTTGAATTTTTTTCACATTTCGTTTCGTTTTTAGAGGAAAAAAACTCTACTACATGTCCTCAGGAGAGCATTGTAAAAAATTAAAACTACCAAACTATCAAAAACTGAGTGTACCTGTTATTTTTTCATATATCAATAGGTCATCTTTTTAATTTTTTTCTCTTAAATTATCTGTTTTCACTAAAAGAAATAAAAATAAAATCCATAACGTTATTTATTACTGTAATATTTTGAAAGTAACAGACAAGTAAAAATGCCACGGAAGGGAAAACAATTTACAAAACTAATTTTACTTTGACATAACTAACATAACTTGAAAAAAAGTTTAACACTCTCTAGAAAACGAAGCATTATCGGACTTATGTTTATATGAACTCTTCGTGTTGAAATCACTAAAAAAATCACCCTGTAGATAAAGGCGATGGAGTAAAGCTTAATGTCTCTTCAAACATCGACTCATATTGCTTGTTATCTCAACATAAATATTCACTCTGTAAATCTAGATAATTGCAAATTGAAGCACAGATAAACAATTAGATTTAGGATAAAGATTAGAGAAAAAAGAAATAAACAGATTAGTTAAAATTAGAAAGGCGCTGTAGAAGTCAATTTTACCATTCCGGCAGTAGCTCTTCTTTCCTGTAGTGTTCACAATGGGAGCTTGAATATCTAAATTTACCCCTAGTATTTTGTATTGATTTTTTCACCCCAAAAACGTGCGGGATCGAACACGTGTGATTGCGTTAGACAGCTTCAGCAGCAGTCTCTTTACCAGCAATCTTATTCGGTTTGTAGCAATGGCAAATTATTATCAAGGAAAGACATGTTTAGTTGCACAGAATATGATTAGAGTAAGTAGTTTTTTTCTGGGGTGACATCTGTTTTAACCGAAGTGAAACATGGCCTGAACCTCTCTAATATATTCCCGAAAACGGAGGCTGGTCTGGCAGAGAATTCCCAAGGATAAATCCGCACTAACCGGCCTGATTTCAGCAAGAAAGTTAAAATTAGAGACAGACAACCAGTGAGCATTCTAGTGTTGTGCAAATCTTATTAATAACTATACATTTTCGTGGATTTTTCCCGCACTGAGATTAGGACTTTTAGTTTTCTAAAAAGCGCGAAAGCTGTTTGATTCTGTATGTAACCTTATCGTTTCTTTTCTAGCTATTGCATGAAATGTGCTCCCACAAAGAACTACAGGTTTGACTCATTAACGTAACATTCTTCTCCCAAAACACATATTGTAATTCAAATTAAAAGAGCTGTGCACACGCAAACCGTCCAAATATGGCATAAAAATATTTCCAAAGAGGAAGTTCGTAATAACAAAGTTTAACAGGATAAATTCTTTACATTTGCGTGTATGCAGGAACTCTTATTGCTCACAGTTTTAAAATTTACTGCATCATTATAAATCCCGAAGAGCCTTCCTAATTTCGCCTAACCTTGGCCCTCCATTATCCCGTGTTTTCAATTACCCCTAATGGAAATCGAAACAAGCGATTGCAAGACCTAATATCCATTGACACGCGAAACAGTTTCCCCCGGCCAAGCCATAAATTAATTCTGCAGGAAGTTTAAATATAAGTTTTCCGGTAGGTGTGCGAGGAGGCTCTATCCAGCCACTCCAAAACCCTGGCCGAACTTCAAGATCTGGTGACCAGCATTGCGTCAGCAGTCGGATTGGACGCCAAGGCCCTCTTAGGGGGTGAAGTTGAGGCCATGGGCAAACGTCTAGAAGATGTTCGCTCAAGTCTCTCCACCCTCGCCGACGTGGCCGAGGCCAAGTCCAAGGCAAAAGCAGAGTCCAGCAAAGACATACTTGGAGCGCGGCGTTACTTAGATTCAGTGCAGAAGGTAAGTGATTTTTGTTAAAAATCTATTACTTCATCGATATCCCTATTGTCATAACATATGTAAGGAACAAAAGTTCAGTATTTTAATAACTAAGTACTGGGGATGATTTTCGTCTAGACATTACCCAAGTTTTTCAAATAATTGCAGAGCATTGGCGAAATCCAAAGCGGCGATTTAGAAAGTGAAACCGAAGTAAAATTGCAAGCTCTACGCGATCACCTCATAGCTCTAGGAAAAGCGGAGAGCCAGATCCAAAAAATTCGGAAAGAGACCGTTGAAACTTCAACAGTGAGAACCGAAACCTCAGTTATAGAGATTTTAGAACTGTGGCAGCAAGTGTTCAGAGAAACCTTCCAACAATACCACCGACTGAGCTCCAGACTAGTCAAAAATGAAGATGGAGCTGCAGCTCTGAGGCTTTGGCAAGAATACCTGTTCAACGTACAACAGTTCCTCCAAGGCACAATTCCTGGTGATTACCAAAGCTTATCTGAACATCAGCACTTGTGTCAAGTGCACCAGAACCTCCTCACAACCCAACAAAATGTCTTGAAACCCAACGATGGAAGCACTTTGGCCGGAGACCTCGTGGAGACCAGCGTCATGGAGCAATTCAACTCTTTGACCAATCTTCACAACGAAACTTTAAGCAGGATTATGGACCGACACGGCGAAGTGCAAAAGAGGTTGGAAGCCTGGGAAAAGTACCGAATGGACCAAAATGTGTTACTGGAATGGCTGAAAAATCTAGAAAAGGAGCGTGAGCAAATGCAGCTGAGATACCTCCATGTTAGACGGATTCCCAAGTTAACGAGCAGAATTCAGTCATTACTGGACAAGATCCCTCAAGGAGGACAGCAGGCGGAAAGCCTACAGCACCAACAAAATCTCCTGCTGCAATTCTGCGATGATGCCTTGGCTACTTCTATTAGAATGGAGCATGTTGCCATTAAACAAAGAATCTCAAACTTGCAAGCCGGTCTTGAGACATGGAAGCAATTTTTGGAGCGTATTTCCAAGCTAGTTATTACACACGAGGACCGTATTCAAGCCACCCAGAAACTATTTGACGGTATTCAAGCTGTGATTAATGAATCTCAAAGTCAAATGCCCACCTCACATGCTGGGGTTGCTCAGAGACTCGAAGTTCTTCAAAGAACTCGAGAACGCCTGACGATAGCCGTTAAAGAGCTGGAACAATTGGGATTATCACAAGAGCAGCTCAAGGAGTGTCTCAGTCCTTCAGATATCAAAACTGTTAACCAAAGAATGTGGCTGCTTTGGCATCAGCATGGAGATTTAGATCACCAACTTGCAACGATTTGCCATCAATTAGAAGACAAACTTGGTATTAAATCAATGTTTGAAAATCGTCATGCACGATTTATCACTTGGATTGATGAACTAGAACAACGTTTAGATCAGGACTCTCAGCAATCTTTAACTTTGGATCCTAGAGAATTATTACGTAAACTGGAAGTGGAGCTACAAGCAGAGATGGCCCTTAAAGAGCGAGAGTATGAATGGCTAGTCCGAGTGGGCACAGAACTTGTAAGCTGCTGTGGAGAAGAATACGCAGATGTGACAATCAAACAAATCCTACAGGCAAAGACTGACGAGGTGCAGGACAGATGGGAAAGACTTGTAGCGATACGCAAAAACAAAGCTACTAAAATCCACGACATGATTCAAACTACGATGCAACTTGAGGAACGAATACGAAAAATTCGAGCTTGGCTGACACAGATCGAGAACCAAATGGCCAAACCTCTCTCATTCGAAAACAGCTCGAAGGAAGTCATAGAGCGAAAGCTGCAAGAGCACGAAAAGCTCAAAAAGTCTATTGAAAATGAAAGCGGAGATATCGGAGAGGTCCTTAATTTGTGCGAGTTACTTTTGAGTGATGAAGACATGGTCAAAGCGCATTTCTCAAGTGAAAATCTAACTAACGCAGTGCAGAATTTGGAAAGGAGATGGAAGACTGTATGCGGCCAGTCAGTTGACCGAAAAAAGAAACTAACTTTCTCCTGGAAACTTCTACAGGAAGTGCTGAAGTTGAGCTTTGAGCAAGAGCAGTGGCTCACCGACAAAGAGCAGCGGCTCAAAGACTTCGACATACCTGCTTTCAAATTAGACAGAGCACAAACACAACAAGCCATCTACGAGGTTGAATCAGAGATAAAAGACATTGAATCCCGACTTCCAGCTTTCCAGATATTAGAACAAACCTACTCAAAACTTGTAAGAATAAGCGGTACTGATCCAGAAAACATACAGGAGCTTACCTCCAGGGCTCGAGTGGTAATTGCCAGATGGCAAAACCTACTACCTAAAGCGACAAGTATATTAAAGGGCCTGCAAAACGAACTAGCCCCATTCAAAGAATTTTCACTCGCCCATGAAGACAATATAGTCACATTGAGCAGAATCGATGGAGCTCTCACAGAGATTCAACATTTGGATTCCGCCACTATATCTCCGCAGGATCGACTAAAGAAATTAGAAGCCCTGGAAAGTGAACTGGCAACTCAGACCCCAATCCTAGAATCTGCCGACAATTTGGGATTGCAAATAATGAAGAAGAGCAAACAAGAAGAAATTGTGAAGATCCAAGAGATGATCGACGAGTACCAAATTCTGTGCAAGGAAATTACCCAAAGAATCCAAACTATTAAATCTGATATTCTAAGTGAAGTTAGAAGACAGGGGCTCAGGGAGGTTGATGAAAGTGTCCAAGTGGAGACTCTGAAGTTCGAACAAGACACTGCGGTTCAAGTAAACACCCTTCCAGAACAACTCCAACGCATGACCTCAATAAGCGCCAAAGATGCTTATGCAGTAGAACTAGAAGCTGCTATCGGGGAATGCAGGACTAATCTCTCAGAGCTGGAAACCTTCGTCAACAAGGCAATTCCCAAACAAGGCTCTCCAGAACTCCCAACCAGCAGCAAGAAAATCGCTAAAATGTCGGCTAAATGCCAAGCTAGTACCGAATTAATTAACCATCTTCATGACCTCCTGGTCAACGAATGTAATGCTACCAACGCTGAGGCCAATAGTGACGAGATCCAAAGCCTCATCGAAGGCTTTGAAGTTTTGCTGATCAAGGCGAAGGAGAAGGAGCAAAAATTGAGGGAATTGAGGTGAGTAGGGTTTTTGAGTGGTGGTTGGAGAGGTGTGGTTCCCAAGTAATAGTACTAACTGGCGTTTTCTTTTCGTCTTTTCCCTTAGAACTACTGTGCCCGATGCTTATAACTTGTTATGCCAACAGTAAGTAGTCTCTTCCTAATCCAATCGTATAACTGTAGCATGCAATCAGGGGTTTTGTGGTGGAGAAAGTGCGGTGAGGGTTTAGAGATTTAGCTATTGTTCTTTGGTGATTATTTTAGGTAGTACCTAGAGCCTTTTAAAATTTATTTGAGGCCGGTTTTCAATTATTTACGGGTGTACGTAGAATTAGGTTCACCAACCGGAGCTCGTTCGGAACTCAGAAGCGAGAGTCACATTTGCTCTGATTACGGTAAGGTACTACTCAAGGTAAATTAAAAACGATTACGAGATTATTATAACTCCGTTTCATATAGGCAATAAAGTAATCGTCAAAACGTTATAATCAACTGCGATTTAGAATAAATTTCGAAAAAAACTGTAAAATAATAGCCCCATTCCTCAACACCCTGCTTGAAGTGTTCCAAAACGATCGTTTTTAAATTTAGCATCGATTTTGTCAAATTTAATTAAACCTTCTTATATAGGCCTGACAAACATTAATCCAGCACCTTGCTCTCTGGCTGCCTCCGCACATTTTCCTCCTAATTATAGACCACAACTTATTTTTACCTGCACTATTTTTAAACCCCATAACTTTTCTCGGCCGACCAACGACCCTCAATGTCTTTTCGTTGTTTGCCTTTAGCGAGGCCGGTCGCCTTCTGTGTCCACTCTGTACTAAACGGAATTGGGCACAACTGGATAACGACTTGTGGCGACTGGAGAAGTGGCTCCAAGTGGCCGAAGGCACCCAGAAGTCCAGAAGAATACCCCCTTCCAACATAGAGCAGTTAGAGGACATTATTCAGGATCATCACGAATTCCTATTGGACTTGGACAGTCACAAAAGCATCGTGAGGTCGCTGAATATTGTCGGGACTCATTTGGCTGACCATACTGAAGACACGACGAGAGCTGAGGAGCTAAGAGCTCGGTTGGAGATGGATAACAAGCGCTGGGAGAGCATTTGTACGATTGCTGCCGCATGGCAAGTGCAGCTGCAGAAAGCTCTTATGGATGTAAGTACAGTAATTTAAGTTAAAATTAATCGAGCTTTGTTCAGGTTCGTCGGTTGGAAGTATCACGATTTCAAATAAGCTAAGTTTAACCTTATTTCTAATTTACCTTACTTACATTATTGCCTCTTCAACATATAGTAGTATATGGTGTCAGATCGATGGTAACATTCCAAACCAATAATTTCAGAACCAACAGTTCCACTCCATCCTCTCTGAGCTCTGTACGTGGCTTGAAAAGAACGAGCGCAAGATCAAGTCCTCAGAACCCGTCGATTTGACCGCACCCAAACAAACCATCGAGCACAAATTCCACAATTTCCTAGAACTGAGAGCTGAGCTAGAGCGTTGCGAGCCTCGAGTGCTCAGTTTGCAGGAGGCTGCGAATCAGCTGCTACGCGCTGAAGACGCCCCCGAAGGTTCAAGCACCGTCCATCGAAGGCTTACGGAATTAAGGCTCAAGCTGCAATCCTTGATAAGACTGACCGTTGTATATACATTGAAATTAGGAGCTGTCTTAGGGCGTGACCCTAACGAAATAGGCATGGCTATAGCGGCTAGCCATAGTTCGCCGTTGCAAGCGCTCAGCTATGACGTAAGTTTGCCCAGACGTTGTGCTATTTTGTAAAAAGAGAGAGTTTGATTAGACCTGTTTAGTTATGTTCAAGTTTGTAACTTTAGATTCTAGGCTTTTGATGTAGCTAAAAGTGTGATAATTTCGTGCCAAGATGTTCTAAATCCTGTTGATTTTCGAGGTTTACTATTCGTTCGTTTATGATGGTTAATGACTTAAACTGTCGAAGATTCTAACTATGTGGATTGCCCTTTATGTAGATTTTTTTGTTTTGGTTTATTGGAGCACTGACTTAGTTTTATTACAAAATAGTCTAGTAAGTTTATCGAAGAGCACTGTTTTACATTTCTTTGCATTTGGACAGCTTTTGGACCAGCCTGATGGGGACCAGCCATTGACCACAGCACTCGATGAAACCGCTTACAAGTAAATATCTTTTTTTTTTTGTTTTATTAATAGAGGTAATTTTTCATTTATCAGTTAACACAAATACCAATAACCTTTTAACATGGTTTTGGAAATATCGCTTCTTTATTTCATCATAGACAGTCATGCATGACATCAACTCACATAATACTAATACTACGTGCTTATTTTAGGTTTAAGTTTTAGTATCTACCATGGGTTGAACATTAGGAAAGGGTTGGGATGTAAGTGATAGTGAGTACATTATTACTTCGAGGCCTGGCAGGGTTTTTTTTTATCTACTATACCTACCTATTTAGATAGAATAACATCGCAAAACCCCCTTATAGGAATGTCACTATAATTTTATGTAGATCATGTTTATTATCAATCAATGTTTCCCAACATATTTCCTAAATATATAGTCTAATACCAGTAATACTGGCATCTGCCTTTAAAATGTCAAAATTTTCAACATTAAAAAGTCAATACTTCCGTCACCACATTCTCGTTATGTTTAATAATTTAAAAACTAAGATTTTCAAATTTTCACCCCAATTGAAATGAGAAGAAAATGCATCCTGGAACCTCTCACCACTTTCGAGATAAACGTAGCCAAAATATCCCTGATTCATTTCTTCCGATCTATCAAGTCGGAGTGTACCATTGGCGGCCTGCCTTCACGTGTTATCTATTGTAATAGTGGCTACGTTTATAGCGTTGATCTTTACAGAATAAAGAAAAATTTTGGAAAATAATAATCCTTAAATACTTTAAGTATGCTCGCTTAAACTTAGTCTCCAAGAGTTTTATGGAATGAGGAATTCGAATACATATATTCGAAATTTTGAGGAAGGGAACGCTCTCAGCGGCACTTTCCCTAGATGTAGAAGCTCAGAATTTTTTAGTCTATTTGTCTTTAAGCCTGGTTGTTCAAACTCCCGGTAACCTTACCAGCAAGACTTTCATAGAAATGTTTTGCCATGATTTTCTCGATTTTAAATGAAAGTATTCTATCGCTCTAAGCATAACCTAAACTGGCCTTAATGATTTTTTTCTTTATTTTTAACATAAGAGTACTGTTTCAGTAGAATTATCTATGTTAGATATTCTCTGTAATTAAATGATATGTGGTAATCTAAATTAACTGTAAGGGAAATTCTATGGATTTTTCGGTAAAAGCTTCAGTATTCTGGAATAATGAACTGGAACCAGAATACAACTTAATAAGGGAAATGGCTGTATTTTTTAATTAACTAGTTCAAAAAGCATTTCTACTGTGATCCTAATGCATGCCTTATCAAACCATTTTGATTTGTTCACATTTTATATATATTTTTTTATTTTTAGCTATAGAAATGCGTAAGTATTTACTTCTTTATGCTCAAGTCAATCGTTTATTACGCGTTCGCCTTGTCTATCAACGGAATCACGTATCGACTTACCAATTAATATGTAACAACGAAATCAAAACCCAACACACACTAACTCATATCATCAAATTTATCATCAATTATCATCATTTCCTTAAAAATAATGCCTGCCCTAATGAATGCCTTTCTTTTGCAGTGGTACTACCGATGACTCAGAAATCAATACATCTGTTCTGAGGCGCGGTTACCGTTTTTTGGGTAGGGTGGTTCGGGCTTCGGTGCCCATCCAAGCTCTCATGCTCCTGATGCTGGGCGCCGCCTCGTTGGTACCCCATTCCGAAGATGATTACGCATGTTCTCTAGTCAATTCAATCACGAATAGTCTCACCCCTACTTTAAGATATAACGAGGGAAATCCACCAATTTAAAAAAAATCCTGGTCCCTAGTTTAAGTTTTGAAATCCATTCCATTTGATACTTACGTTTTTGTAATGAAACGAAACAAGAATTGAGATTGTTTTTGTATTTAGGCTGTTAAAGTTTTTTGATAATTTTATTACTTGAGCTCCTTTTCTACGAATTGTAAATATAATGACTTGGCAGCTTTAAAATGAGATACTGTGTTTTGCCTTAGAAGTGTGTTTTAGCTATAGGAGGCGCGTAGCTTTTGGTCTTCTTTTTATAGAATATTCTGAGTAAGCTAATTATAAATTTCGTATGTATATTGGGAAGTACGCACACACGAATATATTACTGACTTAATATATATTTTATACTGTTGATTTATATTGATGGTTGTGTATGAGAATAGACGCTGTTGAAATACAGCCCGTAATTTCCGGGGGATGCTGCAACTGACTCGAACTCTCCACGCGAATTTGCAGTTTCTTCTGGAGAACTAGTACATGAAACAAGTCACTCTCCAGATTTGTTTTTAGATACTCTGTTGACTTGCAGGCCAATTGTCCACATTACAATGCGACAAAGCTTATCTCTCCAAAGCTTTCTCGCACTATAAATACAACTACCTCTAAAAGTTGTCACGTGTGTGTCAATAATTGGCCCGTAAATTCAATATTATTTTATTGTTCTATTGTTGCTTCTTTAATATATTTTATATTTCCTAAATAGCTTCAGTTTCAAGTTAAAAATTTACCTTTTAAGTACGCGAAATCGCCGATAGATACTAACCTCCACTACTTATACCCAACAGCTTGAAATTTGTTATTTTTATTTACTTTTAAGTACTTAAAGCTGGATTGTTTTTGTAAGAGCATCATTGTATCCAATTAGTTGTATCTTTATTTATAATACATATCTCCAAAAATTATTTTTGCGTCTTTTATATACTTACGCGTTTCTCTTACCCATCCCGTACAATTCATTCGGGAATCACTCTACATTAAGTTGAATATTTTGGAAAAATTGAATTCGATTTGCTTTAAAACACCGTCATGCCCACCTAAATCCGTTCAAACCTGTTGAAATTACGAGGCTCTAAAAACTACCCAAAAAGTACCTTGCCCCAGTCGTTTAGCAGGATAAGCAGTTTATATATATATATATGTTTATTCACACTCTGATCATCATATACCAATTCATCTTAAGGTAATTATACTTGTAAACAAACCTACTAAATATACTCTTTACCATGGCCAAGTTCACTTAAATATTAAGCACTCAACCCATTTAAAGTCTAAGCTATGCTACACACGGCGTTCCTGCGATAGCATCATCCACCTTCACCTTAAAGATCCTGTAGTTCACTTCATTGGAATTCAGTCCGTAATAATTGTACTGGGGCATTTTGTTGGAAATCATCCACAAATATCTATCTTCGTCAATCTGAAATCCAACAATTCAGTCAGCGCCTTCAAGCATATCCACCAATCATACCCTTATGTCGTTGGTGAAAATTAGCTTTTCGGGATCATGGATCACTAAAGCCACATTTTCAGGCTTCAGATCTTTTTTCGTATTCCAACAAGCCACTCCGTCTTTGCTCAATTGCGTAAGGAACAGCACGTCGGTGGGGTTGTCGTAAATCGAAGAGGAGGTTTGGGATTTTTCACCCTTATTTCCTAGCAGCTGCAAAATATCGTTTGCTATGTAGAAGAACTGAAATATTGAGTGTAACCTACTCTAAATTCATAGTAGATATGAGGGTCGTTGGCCAGAGTCTTGTTCTTGAGAATGGAAGAATTGACTGCGAACTCGTTTAAGCTCACCAAAGGGTGGAAATATACTGTTCGATACCTGCAACACAAATTAAATTTCACTGTATTAATGCAAAAATGTAGTTGTTTGATGCTATACCCATTTTGATCTTCAGGACCCAAAGCCAAACCAAACACACCATCCTTCCATTGGAAATTAACGCCTCCAACATTAAAATCTCCTTGTAGAGGATCGAAATGGAAAAAGTTGTGTTTGAACCTCCACGAATCGTTTTCCTTCAAAGAATAAACAACAATACCAAATCCTCCCAAGTCTGGCACGTATCCGTAAGCATCTTCGCATTTGTTTTTATTGGTATCGATAATCTGAAATAAGAAAAAATATATATTTACTCAATGAGAGATTTATATAATATATATTGTTGAAAGTTAGATTGGGTGAAATAACTGCTTCTATAGTTGCTAAGTCATGATGTTAATACTTTTGTGTAGGAAAAAACTTGTTCTAATAAGGATATTTACATGCATCATATTACATATGCAGATTACAAGACAATAGAAAGATAAATCGATCTAAACAGAGAACGAATGTATATAATGTTGAATGAATTAGCAGAGATACGTGTTCTAATTGAAATTCAAAAAGGTGATGAAGAATTTTATTAGAATGAAATTATTGGAATTGTGAAAAACTTAGCAAAAGCATCTGTCCTAAGACCAGACAATATCCCCTACACAAGTACCAACAAGGAGGAACTGAGTTTGGTAATGTTCTAGAATTGCAGAAAAAAAAATGTTCGACGAGAAAATTTTATTTTTCCTACGACCATATACCGGGTGATTCACGGTCGATGGTAGGTTAGACGTTTCTGGAAGACTGATATCGCGATCTTTCTGAAAATTTGCATAAATTGATAAATGAACTTGCTCTAGCGACGTAAAATATTTTCAGCGATGCAGTGTTGCCGGTTCTATCAGAAAGTACTAACATATATAGGTATAATAAAAACGGTAATTAAGTTATTCAACAATTGAATTATTCTAAAATCGCCAACTGCATTCCCATGCACTGTGCTTTGACAGCGCACGATTTTATTATGAAATTATACTATATTCAGGAAAATCGATATAAAAAAATTATCATTAACGCTTAAGGTGGTTAGTTCAGGTTAGTACTAAATACCTCCTGGGTTTAGGCAACTCACCACACACATATACAAACTAATAATGTTATCGATTTACCGCTTTCGGGTAATTCGAAATCACGCAATGCAAGATTCACGTGTTTGACTTTAAAAGGTCAATCGCTCGCATTTCGAGTTGCATTATCGATTTTTTTAAGAACTGCTCAGAAAATTAATTTCGAGCGCTCTCGGCTGATCGAAAAGTTTTTACAAAATTATGTGTTGTGACTCCAATCATTCAGTCTGCACTTTTCATGGAGCTTTTCATGCTCCAAATTTTGCTAATTTTTCAGTTAAAATTGGACCGCTATTTAATTTCCAAGTCATGGATAATTTATGGAGCAACCATAGATAGAATTAGAAGTAGCAAGCCCAAAGCGCTATCAGTTAGCGCATCGTTCCTTGTGTTTACCTCGGAGATGTTCAATACTACTTCTGTTTTTACTGGCTACAAATGCTTGTTGTATGTGACTGTACAATACGTCTTTGACAGACTATAATGTTTATTTAAAGATTTATATAATGCATGTTAATATTAACTTTACATGTAGCTCAAGTATTCTCATTTATCTTTCAATAACGCTTGAGGATTG
Source organism: Euwallacea fornicatus (assembly GCF_040115645.1). Taxonomy (NCBI): domain Eukaryota; kingdom Metazoa; phylum Arthropoda; class Insecta; order Coleoptera; family Curculionidae; genus Euwallacea; species Euwallacea fornicatus. The sequence continues at coordinate 6,930,782 of NC_089541.1, read as the reverse complement.
AACTCGTCAAAGCGTATCATTATGCAGCAGGGTCTCTTAAGATTTCCCGGAAGTCAGGGAACAAGTACAATGAAAAATTTTCTATATGAACTTTAGTCTTGATCTTTTGGTACTTAAACCCCAGAAAGTGATACTTACAATGTTCGCAAGGAACGAGTCTTGTTTAACATCGTCATCTTTGAAGGTATATCTTCTGATAAGTTTATCGGTGTTAAGGTCGTATATTAATATGGCCGGTTGAGAAATTACAGTCGGATCGCCCAAAATATCTGCCAAACCTGTATCCACAACCCATAAACGATCGCAGGCATCCACAGTAACCCTGTATAAACCGTATAAATATTACAATTGTTCAATGTTGTGAACTTATGACTTACCTAAAGATCGAAGTGATATGTCCATCTCCAGGTTTTTCCCCGGCTTTAGGTAAAATCTGCGATTTTAAGTCTGGATAAGGGATAACAGCTGCGGTTTTGTTGATGGGTTGGTCTAAGGGCACATACCCTAAAGTTGCTGCTACTCCTTTCTTCCACCTGAAAAATGATTAAATGCTTGAAAAGCTACGAATTCGCATTTAAATTAAAATAATTATCTGAGCAATTACGCAAATTGCGTAAAAAACGATTATTTACGCGTTGTGGCAATGAGAAATGAGAAAATGTATTCTTACGCAGCAATATTTATATTTTCAACTAAATGGTAACTAGGTCATGCCCACATTATTAATGGGTTGTCCTTACAGATAACTGCCAACATTTCAAGGTTGCTATACAAGAGATATGAGATTGGTTGCTTGAAATACTGCGTCGACTTCATCATCAGAATTTCTGTTACACACTTTTTATGACTTACCTAGGGACGGTAATGAACAACTTATTCTTCCATTTCTCAATCCCTAATGGAAGATTGTTTTCAGGTACATAATCTCCACTTTTAATGGCATTGGCGCGGAACTCATCGCTGGGCCAAACGAAGGACAATTCCTTCCAAGCAAAAACTTCCTCAAGGTTGGCCAATGCCGACACCTGATACACCAACACTGCAGCTAGAAAAACTTGTTTCAGAGGTACCATGTTGGTGGTAAAGGCCTGTACCAAAGACTGGTCATGCCTGGCCGAAGAGAGTGGTTTTATAAGAAGCGGTGATGGAGCGAATTGTTGATTTTTGAGATATTATAAAATTATGTCTTAAGGTCATTGATGACAATTAGATAATTTTTGGAAATTGAATCAAAGTTTTTTTCTTTTTTTAAATAAATTTGGACATAACATGTTCAGTTTTTTCCTATGAGTATAAAACCTATTTAAATAAATTTGAATATGCAGAATTTAGTGGTTGCTCAAGAGCAAACTAGATAAAAAGAATGTCTTTGTCATTTTTCCCATTCTTCTGTTGGGACCGTTTTAATTTTAAATTTTAATGATCTTCGCAAGGATTTATTCCTAAAAATAATTGCTAATTAAGTCGAAGCCCAAACTTTGTACGTCATTTCACAGTCCGCAATTGGAAATCCCAGGCACCACACTTTATGCATAAACGTATAATTTATTATTTTCACGCTTTGAAATATTTTTTCCTCTTTTCAAACTAAACGGAACTAGAAAATCATTATTTAATTATGCAAAGGTATCAAAAGCCAGCCATTTTTAGGCATTCCTTCAATAGTTAGTTGCATCGGTGGTTTGGAAGCAACCTAAAACGTCCTTGATACGATTTTCAAGAGAATGCAATAACAGGTCGGGCTTCTTTAATTTTGCCTTTATATTGGAATATATTCTTCAGCTAAACAAAAAATTTAGTATTTTCAAATTTAACTAGAAAAAGGCAGGCGCACTTACACCTCGGCAGAAAGTAATTTTATATTAGGTTTATCTAGAAAATGTTTACCAATTTTTTTCATATGTTGACTTTGCTTTAATTGCAACCAATGGAATAACCGGAAAATGCATTTGCTTACAAACTTCTGTTTAGTAATGTTATTGTTTACTTCATATTCATTGTACCTACTTCTGCGTAAGCGCTAAAAATTCACAACTTAATCTTCTTCGTTGTCATCACAAAGTCAGATCAAACTAAGAGGTAAGTACTGTTAACGATTGCATTAAGCAATTCCTTAATCATTAGTGTTAATTAACAGATCTCAATAAAACATCTATAATATGAATGAGCCGGCTTTATTTTAGACCTTGAAACTATTTTCGGTTCTTTTCTTTAAAGTAAATTTAAATTGCAGTAATCCACTGCAGATTTCGCTATAATTTAGGAAGCAATTCGAATTATTTGTTTCCTACCCAAAAGATAGGTTAACATATTAATTCATCAAAAAATTTATTAGAATGCAAATTCTGTTAAGAAACATACGAAATAGGTGCGTTATTTAAATCAGGGAATAATTGTTATCTTGCAACCATACAGATGTCTGTATCTGCAGGCAAGATCGCAGTTGAACTTTGCTTTGCAGCTGTAACTATTGATTGGGCTTAAAAGTGCAAGCAATTTAATTGCGTTGGATAAATTTCTGTTTCAGTCTAAATCATTACCTGAGAGAGAATAATTTCGTCTCGAACATTTATTTTTTAATTTTTTCTTTTTTAATTTTTAGCCTTCTCTTTTGCTTTGCTATGCCAGTGGTATAACGGTAAAATCCCTAATTAGCGTTACCATATACATCCAGATCCTGTGAACGAAAACAAATATTACTCAAATTCTGTCTTCCCACCTTGTGGAAAGCATTACGGATTATATGAAAATGTTTTTCTGCTCTTAAGGACACTAATAGGTGACTTGGATACGTCAAGGGATTCAGTGCCGCTACATTCTGTAATTATTAATTTAAAATTAAAATTTACAAAATTTAATGAACATTTCTTGACAATGGTGAATGAACTCATATGGATCTTATTGTTCTTTGAGGTAGGTATTCAATGGCCGCAGAGAAAACCTAGACTTCCGACGCCATCTGGCGGAACGCGTCTCTAACTAATTCTCCCTTGTCTTTGTTTTAATGCTATAATATAATAATTAATAATATTTTGATTGATTTTCGAGTTTTACATAGAATTTCTGATGTTAAATCTAAAGGAAAATCTCTAATTGAACTTTAAATAGCTAACCAAGGGAGTATAAGCTACGGGTGGTAAACTTTATTAGCTAAATGGCTTCTAAGTCAAAGGATAAAGAAGTATGGACCTTTGGGTGTAATTATTTTTAATCGAAAAGAGTATAAAATACATTTAATTTGTGCTGATATTGTATAGAGTGATTGTTGTACATAGTCATGAGAACAAAACCAGTGTGTGTGCAATTTCCATTTACAAATACCTACATACGTACTTTATTTTGCTATTGGAACCATATAATTCATAATTATTATGTTGTGATGACTTGCAATAAACTAGATTTGGATGTGAAGTAATTCAGAAGGCAATTATTACGTAAATCAACGTTGTTCTGCGTAAATCAATTTTTAAGCTAATGAGCGTTATGTTAAAATGATTTTTCAATTCCAATAGCAATGCGTCACTAGATTAATATGGCTTATAACCTTTTAAATAAAGAATGACTTGAGAAGTGAACTCTTCAAGCAATAAATCTTAAAAATTTTACGTAATTCCCCCATGTTTCTATAGATGTTTCGACAAATAATGTAGATTGGTATAGGCACACCCTTTGTAGCTTTAAAGAAAAAATCTGCTATCTCATTTTTGTATCATTATATCCTCAACCTACTTCAGTTGAATGGGCTCATTGTCAAAATTTATATAATGGTATTTTTACATAACGTTATTAGGAATATGTATGTCCTAGAACAAATATGTAATATTTACTCGCATTTTTTCACAATTCCACTACATTTAACCTTCAATGACCCTATTGTAATTTGGCAATGAGTGTCTATTAAGTAAAGAACAATTAATTAAAACGTCGGATATAAGCAATAATAGATGAGGTGTTGTGATTAAGTTAATTGACAAGATTTAAGGTGTTTTGTGTGTGTAATTTCGGATAAGTGAAGGAACTCGTCCAACATAAAATTACCAAATTAGATATGCATATAGTTTGAAATCCATAAACACATCCTTTTACAATAATACATCACGAATTTTTAAAATTACAAGTGTTAACGTACAGTTAAGAGATTTCCAATTCAAGAAACCTGCACTTAGACGTGAAATAAAGTTGGAAAGGATAAGGTATTTCCATGAAAACAATGAAACTCATGGTTTATATTGTCCTAAGTGGATTGACATTTTATACGGTTTTGGCAATAGTTAATAAAATTGATATTCTTGGAGACTATTTAGCCAAGGGCGATGGAAATCGTTTTGTTGAAACACATTTATGTTGGAATCGAGGTAAATAAGAGTGTAATTTGTTAGTTCAAGGCTCATACTCAGAAAGCAGCAAAACCACATATAAATGACGATGTCTAGAATTCCAATTCACACATGAGAGCTGGGGTAAAAATCTGATCACATTCCTCTTTTCTCCGTAATTTTCACTCTCTAGCATATCTCACATCATAAAATTAATCTTTCGATCCAGGAACTAAGATTTTGAAATTTCAAATGCAGTCATTCTATTATTTCTCTGACGTCAAAATGGCACACATTTGGGCAGTTGCTAATAAGCATACTCTAATACACGTGTCATATTGATATCATTTCGTAATGGTATGTTCGACGTTTCATTTTTTTTACATAAGAACTTCTCCTTATTTTGATGTATAAACTTCTTCTTTTGAAATATAATTATATTGAAATTAAGGTTAAGCAGACTCTAAATACGCACCATCAACCTTTTCTTCAAATTGTTATAAAATGAGTATTCGAAAATTCTGTAAATAAAACTGCAATTCATAAATCAATGTACATCTTTAATTCCGTCGTCTGATTATTAAACAATATTGACCTGGGTATCTAAATTAATTTACGTTAGATCTCGAATTCATTTGCGGGTTATGAATCCTTAATAGTTATAAGAGCGATTATATAATACATCATGGAAACGTCGACTGTACCCCTGGTTTAGTTTAATATGCAAATGTACTGAATCTTCTTTTGACACAAAAAATTAGAGAAAATGGAAAATTACATGCAATTATATAAATGGATGTAAAGTAGCACATGTGCTTATAGTTCTTGTAAATATTTGTTTTATATTTGTAGACGGCCTCATTGATCTTCATAGATTATTGGTAAATTTGGAAATCAGTTACTCACACTCGCATGGGCATTTTCCCATCATTACCAACTTTTCTCGAATTTTTATCACAGACATGTTATGCAAATGGTTCAACCAACTTTTACAGGATGTACGTTCAATCCCTGATACTAATGAACGTCAAATGAAGACCAATGTTGTTATTTCAGGCTATATTCGACAAAAAGTTGCTCATACACCCAAATAAATGGATTATATTTGGAAAAATTGAAGACCTAAAAAGCCACAGTTTCTACCTACCAATTAATAGCAATATCGTAGTCATCGACACGGAAACGACCACAGAAAATAATACAATTTACATTTATACAATTTATCAACTGAAAAAGTCTTATGGGTATTTTCAAGACATCATTGCAGAATGGTCCCCAATAGGAAAATTCAACTTTTTTAATCAGATAAACCCCATTAAAAACAGGACCAACTTCTTTGGGATGCCGCTCAGAGTCTCTTATGTTATCACAGATAATCGCAGCCTACAGTATGATACATTGATAAATAACAGGTAATGCTAAAATCTAGTTTCAATTAAATATTGACTTCAAACTAACCGGCCTTAACAAGCCTAGCGCCTTGGGGGAAATTGTTAGTCACCACCCCTCTAATCCCAAAAAAACACCGCCTAAGAAAGTTTGTCACCTTTCCTGATCTGCTGCCCTAGACCGTCACCACCAACATTTGGCGCATATTGCTTTAGACAATAATAATTAGAGCCTCAATAGAGTTGCTAAAAGCTTTTTTCTTCCAGACATAAACACATCGACAAACCCACAAAAATCAATTACTACATGTACGACCATTTGGTCGATATCTGGAACATGACCCACCAGATAGTAATTCGCAAGGAATGGGGCATGGAATTCCATCCAACCAAGTTGTACTACAAGGGGATGTTAGGGGATTTGTGCCATGATAGGGCTGATGCAGCTGGAACAACTCAATTCACTCCAAAAGAACGATTCAACTATTTCAAATTCTTAGTGAGCACCACCAAGCAAATGAGTGTTTCTTTTATGTTCAGGGCCCCTCCGCTGCCCTATTCCAGTAACCTATTTGCCATGCCTTTCAATATTAAAGCATGGATTGGCTGTGGAGTTGTTCTTCTTACTTGTTCTTTTGTGATTTGTGTAATAATAAGATGGGAGAATGGCAATTCGGATTTTATCAGGGTTCGAGAAGAAAATGAGGAAAACTCTATTAATTATTTGGATGTGTTAATGGGGCATGTAAGAGGTAAAATAGCGGTTAAAACTCTTCTAATAGTAAAGTTATTAGGTTGCTGCAGTGGCACAAATGAGTTGTTCGCTTCAGCTAAGAAGCTCCTCAGCTAAAATTGCAACTTTCAGCTTGTTGCTCGGATTTTGTTACATTTACAACGCATTTTGTGCTCGTATAGTGCTGCTGCTGCAATCCACGGCAACTGACCTACAAGACTATAAGGCACTATACGAAGCGAAGATGGATATGGGGGTTGAACGTACTCCTTATAATATATACTATTTCAGTGTAAGTCAAAACGATTTGTGTGTTTTCACCCTTTTTCGGTTATACATATTACATTATTTCCCCTATCTAGACGCCAAATAGTAGAACCAACGAAGAATGGCGCAAACTAATCTATAACCATAAAATCGCCCCTAATGGCAGACAAGCAACATTTTACTCAGCCTCTGAAGGGGTGAAACTGATTCAACGCTCATTCTTTGCGTTTCACGTTGAGTATACCACAGCCTCAGACTTCATATTATCCTCATTCACAAGCGAAGAAGTGTGTTCAATAAGACAAGTGGACAGCATTTACAAAGGAGATATTCCCTATTTGTCATGCCCTATAAACTCGACCTTCGCCGAATATCTTCTGATCGGGTATTAGTTTTTAAAACTAAATGAACGAACGGAAATATTTCAAAATGTTTTTAGGCTGGAGAGACTATTTGAAACTGGTCTTCATTCGCGCGAGGCTAGAAGAACATTTTCCAAGCTACCCAAATGCATTGGAAGAAGTAAAAATTTCGTAAGCGTCGGTTTAATTGAATGCTATTTTGCTTTTGAAGTGTTCCTCATTGGGGTTTTGTTGAGCTTGATTATAATTTCGTTCGAACTTATGACAAATTTTTACGTAAAGCGACGAAAAAGTAATGATATTCAAATTATTTTACGTAATTAATAAAATATTTCCCAATCTATAGTAAAAGCACATGAAAAAATCATATCTTGTTTAATCGAAATTCATTCCCCTATAATAACCAGCATCCATATAATATTATCATTTAATAGGACACGCTGTGTCATGGAATCTGAAATAAAGAGCATAGCACCATAGGTACGTCCTTTCCTACCTCAACACACCGTAACTAGCCATGTAAATCTGTCAAAATTTGATGTATTGTCTCTAAAAGCGTCAATAAAACTAATGATAAGAAATAATCCAAAGCAAACCCATCAAATTCCCTCCCCAGAAGAAAAGTTTGGATGGAAAAAATCCTAAAAGGCCCCAGCAACTTAGTCAGGTACTCAAACGTAACCTAATAAACTTACAAGAAAAAATTGATTAAAATTTAATTCTGCAGAAGAGTATTGTCAAAATCATCCAACCTTTCGCAGTCTTCATCGTCACATGAGAATAACCCAAAAATGGAGAACGAGCGATTCATGTCTGAGGAGCAACAACTGGCAAACGAAATTAAAAGTTTAAAAGACCAAATCGATCGTCTTAAGGCTGTAATTAGCAACCTGCAAGAAGACGCGGAAAAGAAAGAAGTGGGTGCTGTAGCATAATTTTGTTACGCATCATTAAAAATATCCGATTTCAGGTGGCAATAGCAAAGATTGCAAGAGATAAGGAAAAAATTACTGTAGAACTTCTCAAGCAGCAAAGGTCTAACAAAAACCTGCTGCAACAGCTAGAAGAAGAACGCACATATTATTACAAAGAAAAGGAGATATATTGCCAGGAAATGAACCAATTTAAGAAGTTGAAACGAGCTTTGAGCAATAGCACTACCAGCATCTCAAAAAATGAGCTTCCTGTAGAGTTTTACAAACACGAGATAGAAAAAATTAAGCAAACACTGCGTCAGACATTGGGAGCTAACTATAATTTAAGCATAAAATTTTTGAGAATGAAAAACACTAAGACGTGTCTAAAGACCGAGCTGAAAACTGTGCAATTGGAACATGAAAAGGTGTTTTTTGACCCACGAATTTCTCTTCTTAATTTTATGATTTTAGCTGGTCGCCGATTATAAAACTAAAATCCAAAATATTTCAGAAGAACTAAACAACTTAATCCAGGAGAGACTAAGTGCACCGATTTCCTTCAGCAGCAAGAAGTATTTACACGTAAGTTACTTCTCATTATCGCCAATCGACTTTAACTTAAACATTTTCAGCTGGTAAAACAAAACAGTTGCCTAGTGTACGAAAATCTTTGTCTTCAGCTTGAGATAGACAATTTGCACCTTCATTTCGATAAGTTGAAGCTTAAAAAATCGAGGAGTGAAGCGAACTGCAGACTGAAGTACATCAAAAATGAATATACAAAGCCCAAACATCTTAAAAGACCTCTAAAAAAAGAACACAAAATAGGGAGAATGAAGGAAGAGCGTATTGAAGGAGATATGGCCTTTGACCATTCAAGACATTTACTTTCAATCAGTCACCAACATAATAAAGAAATATATAAAATATTTGAACGTTGTCAGATGCCTGGAATTCCAGATATTAAAGTACTGAACGACTTTGAGAATTCAAAACAAGAAGGTCACATTCCAAAAAGTCAAGACAGTAACATTCAGGTGAACGCGAAGAGGGTGCCGAAAAAATCAAGTTCTAAATTGGCCCTTTTTCAAGTATCCAACGCTTCTTCAAGTGTGTCCACAGAGACCTGGGGGAGATTGGTCAAAGTGCAATCATCTCCACAAATTGCGCGGAGAGTAAAGGATTATTAATAAGTGTATGTTTTCAGGTGCATGTTAAGATTCAATAAATTAAGATGCAAGTTTTGTAAGTATAATTATAGGGTTCAATTTAAAAAATTGTACCAAAAAATAATTTAATTGCAGCTGAAATTTATGAGTGAATATAAAATTTTTAAAGCAATACTTTTGAGGATATAAAGGGCGAAAAGATTTTTAACCTATATTCAATAACTGTTTTCATGGAATAAAATAGTTCTCGTGACGCACATACCGACTATCCTCCCATATCAAATATTAATAAAAGTAAATACTAAATCGATAAAATATTACGATAGAAAAACATTAAAAATAATATAGACTTATTAAGGGTGAGAGGTATAATATGAAATATTCAATTAGTTTTCTTATAAAATGCAGCACATGCGCATTGCAAAACAAAGATGGTCAAACCTACATACAGGAAAGGTTACTGGCCATCGACCTTTCTCAGAGTGGAGTTCATTGATTGGGCTTCACTCTGAGGCCAATCCCAATTAAAAACATATTCCTACACGTGGCGCCGGGCTGAACTTCTTAAAAAGAGACTTTCATTGTGTGACTGTGTGTGACTTTTTAGAACCTTGTGGGAAATTTTGTATAAGAAAATTTAAATATCTATTAAAATTAAACAAATATATGCAAGAAAATCATTTATTTACGAATAAAAACTTTTATCTACACAACATAAGCAGGTGCTTTTTGATCAATAACGGTACGACAAATAGGACACAGACTGCTTATATCATCTGAGCAGTCTTCGCATAAACATACATGCCCACAAGGCAGTAAAATTACCTAAAATATTGCTTATACTATAAACATGTTCATTGACAGTGAAAAATCTTACTTCTATTGGATTGGATCTGCAAACCACACATAACTGAGTGTCTGATAACTGATCCATATTGCGAGTCGATCTCCTATTTTTCTTCCTTGCCTCCTCTCTAAGATTTCTCCTCTCCTCTTCGTCTTTCAATAATTTTTGTTGTTTCAAGTATTTCCTTATAACTATTCCTACGATCACTGCCCCGATTGCTGTACAAATTAAAGCCAATATCCCGTAATTCCTCTTTGATGCTACTAATTTCTTTTGCAATTTTGCTACAGGTAAACTAGTCAAACAATATAGGCCTCCATTCGAAGGAGATTGTAATTTAAAAGAGCCATCTTGCTCATAAACCAGTTCACCTATGCCTGTCATCATAGTCCCTGTTCTCAACATCTTCTCCGTTGATTGAACCCCCCTTTGTCTGAAACCAGAAAAGAAGCCCCAAATGTGGTCCATCATACTGGGAACTGTGGGTGTGAAAGTGTCTGATATTACCTCCATATCTAAAACTCGTTTCAATGTAGGTCAAAACGCTTCTTGGCAATAAATCCCAAACCTAAATATTCAGCAATTAATGGATCAACAACCTCTACAACAATTCCTTTTGACTCAAGGCCAAAAGGTATTACATTATGGACTTCTTGGATGGTTCTTTCTGAGTCAGACCAAAAACCTGAAGAGCTCCTTTGAACGACATGTTCCTTGATTTTTAAACATTGAATTACACCTGACACTTTAGGATTATTGCCACTGATAATGGGAACTCCTATAGACTTCACAGCACCCCGAATTGCAATATAAGGTAATTTGGAATCTTGTTGGGTTTTGATTGTTTGTTTCAGTTTTTTGTCTACTGTTACGGTGGGTGCAGACTGTAAGAAATGGGGCGTTTAAAAAGATTTTTAAATGAATTTAAATTTGTCACATTCCAATGATTCTTGTTACAAGAACTTGTCATATTATTAAGCATATTCCTTACCGATATCATGAATAATGAATTTGATTTTTTACAATATTGTCTCAAGCTCGTAATAAAAACCATAGAGTCAATTCCCAAGGCAATCAATTCAATAATGTAATCCATTGATACCAAATTGCAGTTTCTGTTTTAAAACCTCAGTTTTGGCTCAAAGTTAAACCAATGATATAAACTTCTCTTTCAAAGAAAAGATTCCTAGACAATTAAAATTCGTATGATGGCTTCGCACTATTGTACAACTTGTTAATGATTTTCCTTTTAAAACAAGGTAAAAGTTTATTATTATTATATCACCCAGGTAGCCGTGATTTTTTTATCTGCACAACCCTTGATGACCTTGAGATGTCAAAAACTGAAAATGTGAGGTTAATTTCAAGTGTCATTAGTTGTCACTGTTTGTTATGGTCTCGAGGATAAATGCGATATTGCTATAATTTATATCACGTCCCTGTAGGTATATAATGAAGACAGTTTGGAGAAGTTAATTATCAGGTTTAAAAATCGATTTCATTAAACAATACTTGTATGTGAATATAAATCACAATTTAATTAGCATTATCTTTTATCTTTTTAACTCATAGGATATGTTATATTAAATATCTTAAAATTTGAAGTTATGTCAGGTAAGCTTATTGCTTATTACTTGAAAAGGCAAAATAAGTTAAATCTCCTTTCTTTACTATCGATTAGCCGCTTTATTTATAACTTTAAGTATGAATGCTAATCTTCCTGAAACAAGGTACTCTCCTATTCCTATTTTGTTAATAGAAATGAATTTATTTTTAGAATTTCAACGTTTATTATTTGACGTAATTAATACAGCGCGGGAGGGCCACGTGAACGACACCCGTGAAATCATCGTAATATTTTTCTTTCTATTTTTTATCTGGTTAGTTTACGTTTTACAAAGGACTTTGCAGGAGGTCTTTTAAGCTTGGCATCTTTAGTATGACACGTGATTATTAACATGCAGTGTCCTCGCCAACCGAAAATATGCACAATTTGGCAAACCGTATTCACCTCCCTTGACGTTAAATCATTAATTTGACCGAACAGCGAACATTACTATGCGTCCTTTTCTAGCGTGTGAAGTATGTAGACAAAAGAAATCTTTGCCAGCAGTTAATGACTATACCGAATAAGTTAATTGTCACATGTGCAGTGACGCAAGTGTCCAAAGTTGTCGCAAAAAAAAGAAAATTTTTGTCTCCTGTGATCCTTAGTTTCCCCGAAAAAAATTAATTAGGAACCATTAAAACTGTGGAATTTAGTAGTGTTTAGGGTAAACTTTACAGTGTTGTGTGTGTTAACAATTGTTATGCCACTGAAGCCGCTTAATTCCATGTAAATTACTGGGAGACTTTAAGGCAGGCAAGTAAATTATCTAAATTATAATTAGTTTGCCTCTTAATACCAAAATATTTTTGTTATTTGTATATTTTAATCCTTGTGCATCATTTATCATTACTGTCCATATGGAGGTTTAAACTGCCTCCTCACTTGCTCTCTAAGTTTTATCCACCTTTAGCTACCAAGAATCTAGGGCTATACCTCTGGTCATACTTGATCCTCAAATGAAGATGTACAGTGGAGGCAGTAGTAAAAACAAAATCATGCCATGTTATCCCCCTGTAGACTACATTTCTTCGTCTAAACTTTCATGATGTGAGTAATATTATAACAGATTTGCTGTAGTGTTGAATTCTCTACTTTTGAAAACAATCACACCACTATCTAAGGCACTGGACCATCCCTTTTTGAGTTCTAAAAACTATGCAGGGAAAGAAACATTTTTGAACTTCCAAGTACCTTCAAAAATTTGAACTCTGAATATATAATTGTAATGAAATTTTTCATACAACATATTTTTTAATATTTATTTAACCTATTTGGCATCAGAATTTAATATTAAGGGCTCTATCAAAGAGCTCCTCAACAAAGCAACTAACAAATGCTAGTATCTGGTGGGGAAAATGTTCAACCTGGAGACCAGAGCAGACACAAATGGAGTGGTGAAGAGACCAATGGCAGACACCTAAGTTTTGCACACTTGCAGTCTGGCACAACAAAATATTAATAGTCACTGCTGTTTATTGTAGCCTTACAAAGCATATCAAAAACAGACACTGCTATCTGCTATGGTACTCAATGTGTTAGTAGTTAATGGTAAATAGACTGTAGGCTCCCCTTGGATACAGATATGAAAAGTCAGTTAAATTACGGAGTTAGGTAACTAAAGTTATTAGGTAATTAGCTGTAAATCAAAATTCTAAATTTCGATTTCTTTTATATTATTTGAAATTCAAGAGCCATTTTTCGAAGTTAGTTGAGACTATTCCATTATTACCTAAATTGGACAACTTTTCCCTATATGTCACCTTTGGTAGGTACTTTACATTTGTCTTGGATGCATTGTGTAAGCAGTGATGTAATCCTATATTTACTTTTTTAATTATGACTAATGTTAAAAAAAGCACTATACTCATCCCTCCATATATGATAATCTAATATTTTTGCTTTTAGCGTGAAACAAAATGGTCATCAAATCACAATTAAAACGCACAGTAAGAATCCTACTACTTGGAGACAAGGGTGTGGGAAAAACATCACTTATACTCTCTTTGGTAAGTGAGGAATTTCCAGAGAGTGTCCCACCTAAAGCTGAAGAAATTACAATACCCGCCGACGTGACTCCTGAACAAGTTCCTACCAATATTGTCGACTATTCAACTTCAGAGCAAAATGAGGCCGAATTGAATGAACAAATAAGAAGGGCAAGTGTAGTTTGTATTGTTTATGCTGTGGATGATGATGAATCAATTGAAAGGTAAGAATGCTGAATAGAAATTGGCTTCCCGTTATTATTTGTTCAATTTCTTTCAGAATATCATCTTATTGGATGCCTTTAATCCGACAAAATCATCCAGACTCTCAGTGCCCTGTGGTGCTTGTAGGCAATAAAATTGATGTTGTTGAATATTCAACTATTGATGTAAGTGATCATTTGGCAAAAAACTATTTTTGGGAGTTTTAAAAGTTGTGACTTTTAGGGAATTTATGAAATAATGGAGGATTTTTCGGAAATTGAAACATGCATTGAATGTTCAGCTAAAACTTTGAGAAACATCTCAGAAATGTTTTATTATGCCCAAAAGGCTGTTCTGCATCCCACATCTCCAATATATTCAGTTGAAAAAGCAGATGTAAGATTTTTCCCCAAACCAAGACATAAAAACCATCCTCATACTTTTTAGTTAACTGAGCCCTGTAAAAAAGCTTTAATAAGAATATTTAAAATCTGCGACATTGACTGTGATGGTTTACTGAACGATGTAGAACTGAATAACTTCCAATCGCGTTGTTTTAACGCACCTCTACAACCGCAAGTACTGGACGACGTAAAAGCGGTTTTGAGAAAAAACTTAGATGATGGAGTGTGCCAAAATAGTGTAACATTAAAAGGATTTCTATACCTGCACAGCTTGTTCATACAGCGGGGTAGGAACGAGACAACCTGGACTGTGCTTAGGAAATTTGGATATAACGATAATTTAAATATTTCCAAAGAATATTTACATCCTAGGTAAGACTAAGAATACAAAGATTTATAGGTATATTAAAAAAAATTATATTCTTTGCAGTATCAAAGTTCCTTCGGGTAGCACGACAGAACTTTCATACCGAGGGCAACAGTTTTTAACGCATATTTTCGAAAGATTTGACAAAGATAGAGATAAAGCATTGTCGCCGACTGAATATGAAGAGCTTTTTGCCACTTGTCCTTCACCAGCTTGGCCTCCAGATGTTAGTTCAATGGTGCAGACAAATGACAGAGGTTGGTTTTGTTTCCTACAGGTATTTTTGTCCATGCATTTTAATTTGTTATTATTACACTTGCTATATTATACAGGAATAAAATTGGTTTAAAAGTTGGTTTAAAATTTGAACTATTCTTTCATTATTTGTGTTGCTAGCTAAATATAAAATATTTGGGTATTTTCAACTTTCTAACACATTATTTTCTTTTAGGTTGGATAACATATCAGGGATATATGTGTCAATGGGCCCTCATGACTCTGATTGACTTGCCCAGAACATTTGAATATTTAGCTTATTTAGGATATAACGTTTATGAAAACGAAAGTCAGCTCTCAGCCATAACTGGTATATTTTTTTCAATAATACCGGGTTTATATTAACAAAACAAATGTTTTAGTGACTAGAGAAAAGAAATTGGATTTAGCAAAGAAACAATCCAGTCGAAACGTGTATCAATGCCACGTAATTGGTCCGTCGAATTCGGGAAAATCGACATTTTGTAGAAGTTTTCTCAAAAATGTGGTGGATGTAGGTTAACAAACTTTTTATGTATATATATATTTGTTTATTGGTGAGTTTTTTAGTCAAAAACCATAGAGTCAGACAAATCTGGAACTCCAAATTGTTTAGTTAGCACAGTCCAGGTTTACGGTCAAGAGAAAATAATGGTGTTACGAGACATCAACGTAAAAAATGTGTCTGACCCATTATTACCTCACGAGGTCCAGTGTGATGTGGCCTGTTTGGTATATGACATCAACAATCCTAAAAGTTTCGAGTATATCGCTCGTATTTACATAGTACATTATAAAGCTGTTGCCTAGCCCTTTTTCTATAAAAACCATTTTTAGAAATATTTCGCTGACAGCAAAATTCCAGTGTTAATAGTCGCTTGCAAGGATGATTTAGAAGAGGTGAGGCAGGAATACCTATTGCAGCCAGCAACTTTTTGCCAAAAATACAAAATCCTACCACCTCAAAGGTTTAGCGTCAGAGGCCACTTTAGAAAGGATGTTTTTATTAAATTGGCAACAATGGCTGCTTTTCCGTAAGTATTTATTTCCGAAAACAGATTTCTTTATATTCAAATCATTTTAGTCGGTTTCAAGCAGCCTGGATTTTATTCTATAAAACAAGGTTTGTCGTATATAATTGCGAATAATTTTACCTTATTTTCTTGTTTTGTTTTGAAGTCGGGAAAGTTTGTGACAACGTAATTTTATTTTCCAGTCCTTTGCGGCGCATGGTTCATATGTTGTTAGTGCGTCCACAACCTACCGAGTGGTTATACGAATTTTGCAGGTTTTTGATTTTAATTTATTACGATTGCCATTGTCGCCCTTTTTGTTTGTGACTGTTTTACAACCTCTAACATCGAGAGTAGATGCTTAATTGGCAGTCCCTCATTATTAACAATATTTCATTGATTAACTACCTACTAATAAAAATTTCGTGGAAAGAATCGAAATTCGGAGTTGTATGTGTCAGCATGACTTACATCTACAATTATCGCATGTTTGGAATTTTATATTAAGCTCATGGATGTTTCAAAATCATTAGTTAAGTTGTATTTTTATTAGCTAAATTTGATTTGTCATTTTTTTTTCTATTTCCAATTCGTCGCATGATTCTAAAATAAAGTGTTGCAGCTTCTACAAAGTTTGGTATCATCGAGCGAGTTCTTTAATCTAGCAATCAAACAATCCAAAGTAATAAATAGTGCAAAAAAACATATAATTTACATTTTACAGAAACTTCAGAGAATTCGGAGTTTTGACTAATGACCCTACAGTTTGGTGGAAAGCGGGCCTGAGTTTGGCTGCCGTAACAGCTTTGGGACTGATAGTAGCAAAGGTGCTGCACACCAGTGATAAAGTTAGATAAAAATTTAAAAATTCATGTTTAACCTGTAGTTTGCAAATATACATATTGTAACATAAAGAAATAATATCGGAGCGATTGAATGGTAGTTTTATTTCCTCACATTAGATTGAAACTGTCTTTCCACGGGAACTTAGATTCACTTTGGATGTATCGAAATTTTTGATGCAGGTTACATTTGTTATTTTTGCTAGACCAATCTTGTACATGTGGTGGTGCCGCACTCGATAATGTCTAATATAAATCTAAAAATGGTTCTAAAATGAACGTCCTCAAGCACACAAGGCTTGGCTAATGATTTGAGTAACTTGGAGCTACTCTTTGGAAGATAGCTTCTGGATATTTCGAGAACTGTCCATAATATGGTAAAAACTTTGACCTTCGCCTCTTTAGCAGAAAATCGTTGTTTTATTACCCTCCAAATCTAGCAAATTGTTAAATTAGCAGCAATCCACTTTTAATAAAAAGATCACCTTGTATATTGGATGATAATTTGTCATTAAGACTATATTTTAAAAGACATAACCGTTAAATTCGGCTTGAAGCCGGTTTGCTTCAGGAATACCCCCTTGATTTGTGTTTTGGGGTTTGTACATCTTTACCTAGCGTTCTAATATATGTGAAACGGAACCGAACCAAAAAGCCGTGATCCTAAAAACAACACTTATAGGGAGACAGACATACCTTTGCAATATGCTTAATTAGTTCTATTAGTCTCTAAAAAGCAAAAATATATTACATACTCAGATGGAAAATGTTTCATTACTATCTAGATGATAGCTTACATCAAAACGTGCAGCGCCGATATTATCCAGTATCAAAAAGGAGGGAAAATCAATCAAACCACTGAGATATATGTATATTGTAAAAATAATTTAAAAAATCATAGTTTAATGTAAAGGGTTGGCAACTACCTACTAAATATTAAAGTAACAAACAAAGGAATTTTTCCTATTAATAAAATATCGCCTAAAGCTTTAATTTCTTCTTTTTTGGCTTCACAGCAAGGGGACCAGGAATTTTGAATACAGTACTGAAAAAAAATCAATCAAAGAAAATTCTCTAACCTTATTGAAATAGGGCATGTTAAATAAAGATTTTTTAAAGTTACTTACTGGCATGTAGTGCAAATGGGACTGAATTTGCAGAATACTAAAAAAGATTACAACAAATTAATTATGTCAATGTTAAAAACATTTAATTAAACTTACTGGATAGGCATACTGAACAAACATATCCAATATCAATAAGTTCTCTATGGCAAAAGCAAGCAGCTCTGTAATCTACTTTGACTGGTGGTGGAAGAACCAATTTTTCCCTAATTGGAGGTTCTGGTAGGAACACCCACTAACAAATCACAACACACACATTTTTTAAAATAATATACAACTTGGATTGATGTAAAAAAATTACCAATAAAAATTGCAATAGTGCAGACACTTGAGGCACTTTCAAGTAAAGTCCACCAGTAATATCACAGCCCTGCTGCAACAAGCTTAAATGCTGGTCAAGTGCACAAACATCCAGCAATACATTTTGTTTTTGTGCAGTAAAAAATACATTCATGTAGTTCATGTATTGAGAGGCAGAATCCCCACTTCCAGATACTACTAATGCCCTTGCATTCAGCTTTAAGACAATTTCATTATTAACGAAATATGTGAAAATGCAAAGCATGCCTGCACCTTAACTCCACTTGGTTTAGTCCTTTGTATTCTTGCAATGTAACATAAAGCCATAGCAATTGCACCTGCTAATAACGATTCAGTGGCAACAGTAGCTGAATTCTCTGACGCCAATAGTTGAGCAATATTTTGTTTCACAGTTTTCTCAACTTGTAAAAAGATCTCATATTGACCATCTACTTGTCTGACATCTAAAGTTTTTCTTGGAGCAGGGTAAACAAATTGGCTAGAATTTTCAGGTTTTCAAACAAGAGCTAGTTCAATAATGATTTTGTGATAAATAAATGAACCAATTTGTTGTTTAAATACTGGCATGAATTTTATATTGCAGTGACAAAAAACCCTATCCTAAATTAAGAATAATTTTAATGATATAATAATTATTTCTA
This sequence comes from Euwallacea fornicatus, assembly GCF_040115645.1. Taxonomy (NCBI): domain Eukaryota; kingdom Metazoa; phylum Arthropoda; class Insecta; order Coleoptera; family Curculionidae; genus Euwallacea; species Euwallacea fornicatus. The sequence goes on along the minus strand of NC_089541.1, from coordinate 6,912,018 downwards.
GAAGAAATAAAGTTTTAGAAGCTTTTTTATTCATGGAAATTTACAGATATTTCTAAAATATGTGTTCTGAAAAATATGCAGTTTCAACTATTTTTGTGAGGAATTCATTTCAACAAAAACAAATGCATCTACCTTGTCTTTGAATGGCACACCATAACAGCTAACTTATTTTGAGCTTTCTGCATTAAATGGGAATTAGCAAAAGCAATTACGGAATCTACGATATTAGTGAGCTGATTTGGTCTGTCTCTAAGCAATTTCTGAGCGGGATTTGTATCCAAAACAATGACCAGTAAGCTCACTTCATCGGCCAATATTTTTTCTGGTTCTTTATCTTGAGGTAATTCAATATTATTCATGATTTATTTTGAATTGATTAGTATAAACTAAATAATAAACTAACAGGTATAATAAACCGCAGAGAACTTCAAATATTGTTAGGTTAGATTTAATAGTTTAATATAATCCTGAGATATATCAAAAAGCCCCAATTTTTTTGTTAAACGAGTATGTTGTAATCACTTTTTCAATATAAGATAAAAAGAAGAAGATATAACACGTCAATATAGCGCCCATTGGACAAATGAATCCTTCAATTTGGTATTGAGTGACCTTTGACTTTGACATTTGAATTATTAATGATAAAAAAATCATAAAAAATGGTTAAGTTATAATTTGTGTTTTTCCAAATTTTCTTGAAATTTTGTTGATTCTTACTGTTTTTTCTTTAAACGTTATTGTAAAATGTCCCGGACAAAATCTCGACAAAATGTCGAAGTGTGTGGTGATTGTGGTGCTCCAGGTAAAAGGGCGAGATTAGTCATTTTGTCTTTAAGCTCTCTTTAATTTCTATTTTTTATTAGATGCTACATGGGCGTCAGTTAATAAAGGCATATTATTGTGTACGGAATGTTGCAGTATTCATCGGAGTTTAGGGCGACACATCAGTCAAGTGAAATCATTACTTAAGAGTACATGGAATTCTAATCAGCTTAATGTGAGTATTAAACCAGGAGTAATCTAAGAAGCGTTCTAATAAACTAAACCCAGTGGCTCACATAATCTAAAACCTCATTAGCCCTTATCAAATTTCATTTTAGATGGTGTGCACTTTGAACAATAATGGGGCCAATAATATTTGGGAACATGCCTTACTTGAAAATGGGTCAAAATTATTGAAAAAGAAACCTAGTCCAAAAGATCCTATTAGGTAGGTAACTACTTTGTAAAATATGTATCATAAAGAATATTGTAGCCTGTCATGTACACTATATAATGTGTAACAACAATGAAATTAGGCTACTTTTTACTAAATGATATGTTCAAATTTTGCTGTAACATTGAGAATTCTCAAAAGAAAGCAGATATTTGAACAAACTGTGTCTTGTATCCATAGAACCTTATTAGTACCCATTGCATAGTGGTTCGATTTTTTAACCCAGTATCACATCAATGTCCTTTCTCTAATTCCTTTTCCAGATAATATTGCAATAAACCTTGATAAATAATGACTGTTGATAAATTTTGCCGTTGTTTTAAGTTAATCTTAACTAAGTAGCATAGAGTGCTTTATTTTAACTACACTGCACTGTATGATATAACTATTATATTCTTTCTTCAGTGCTAAACAAGAATATATAAAAGCCAAACACCAACAATGTATCTATGCCTTTCGGGAAAATTACGAGGATGGGTTGCTCAGTGTGGAAAATGAACTAGGCAAACAACTGCATGCTAGTGTTAGAACTCCAAATTTGGAGACTTCATTTAGGTTATTGGCTCTAGGAGCAGATTCAAATTATTTTCATGATGTGTGTATTTACCTCTAGATATAGGTTTTTTGGCAATAAATAAGTTTGTGCTTCAGGAAAAGGGTTCAACACCTCTGCATGTAGCAGTAAAATCTGACCAAAGGTTACAGGTTGAATTACTGTTAGTGTATGGTGGAGATCCCACCTGTCCAGATAATCAAGGAAGAACACCTTTAGACTATGCAAGGTGAGTATTATAACATGTTGAAGTTAACTAATTTTAAACAGTGAAGTTATCACAATCATAATTAGTGATTATTTTTTGCCAAGTTTGTCTCAGGGATGAATTTTATGTACGATTTTATGCTGTGGTAATAATGACTACCTAGTATACTTGAAAATGTTTAGAGCAGGGAGGTGCACAATAGATTGTTGGTGTAAAATGGTGTGATATATTTTTTTGAACATTTTTGCCTGGTTTGGCATATATAATTAGGTATAGAAGACTTTTCTCAGAATGAGATACAAATTCATTTCTGATACACTTTAAAATATAAGAAACTTAAATTTACATATTGCTTATACATTTGCTTAAATAATACATTTTCTCCGCATTTCTAGGCAAGCCAATAACAAAGACATGATGAGTCGATTAATTGAGAGTCTGTATGAAGTAACAGACATGTTTAGCTACTATTTGTCTCTTCGCAAACCTGATCATTCCACAGGCGTCCATTTCCTTATGCCCTCTGCAGGATTTAAGTCAAATCCAGCCTCTCTCGCCAAACTACAAAAGGTAGAACTAAGCACATGTTAAAAAACCAATAAAATTCACTTTTTCTTTCCCTTATTAGCTTCAAAATAGTGTGTTTGAAGAACTGGTAATGGACGTATATGATGAAGTAGACCGAAGGGAAACTGAAAGCAGTAAGTGGACAAATCTTTAAAGACTGGTTCTAAATTCGCATTTTATTACCGGCGGTCATTAGGAAGTTATTAGTGAAATATCTGTAGTTGTGGGGGCGGGTTATTAGCATTGAGGTAATAAAAGTTACTACGTCCATCTCTGTTTAACGCATTTTGTTTCCGGTCTGTCACATCTCAGGGAATCTGCCGTAAGTATTTAAAATGCATAATGTTTACGTGTTGTGTAGTATTTACTTAGAATTCATCGGACCGTCAACCGGTTTAAGCGTTTTCTTGCAAAAATTCAAGCACAGATAGATGAAGGCATTTAAAAGAATTAGCGGTGTGTATCATGCAGTAATGATTCATTGAGGATGATTCATGTTCCATTAAATTGATTTTATCGCTATGATTAGGCCTGTAATAATCTTGGTTGATAATAATTGTTTTCTTTTCAGTTTGGTTGAGTTGCGCGGACACCACAGATTTAAATGATGTGCCATTCTTGCCGTCAGACAACACACTATCTACGACGAGAAATCAAGGTCGGCAAAAGTTGGCCAGGTTCTCGACTCCGGAGCTCAAAAGCCTGGTTTACGATATTCTGGTTGATACACAACGACGGCAAAGTGCAGATAAAGGTAAGAAGAGATGTCGTGGTAACAAAAAATTTGGTATATAAAAATTAATTCCATTCGCGTAATGTGGTTTCTACTATCATTATTTTTTCCTAAATTAAATGAACTTGTTTAGTCTTACAATTGATATACATTTATTGCAGCAAGTATGATTCAGTTAAGACAACAATCTGAAATTGAAGACAGCGACGATCCATTATATGACTCCGTTGCCGAAGATGAAGATTACGCTGTACCTTTATGTAAAGACGAGGAAGTAGGACTTGCCGATCAGTTTATTATAGTTATTATCAATTCATACATATCTTAGGTAACCTCCACAAACAATGTTGACAGTATCACGAGCATATCCACCGATAGCATTAACAAAACCAATCAAATGCTGGAACAGCTGACGAAACAGTTGAGGAATTCAGACAATACCATTACGGACTTGCGTTCGGAAGTGACTAAATTGAGGCAATGCGTTAAGGATTTACAAACTGAGAATTTCGAGTTGAAGAATCGCATGACACAAAAGCCATTTATGAACGGGGACAGTGGATTTGATTCTCTGGAGTATATTGGTGAGGTGAGATGTATTTATCATCTTTTTAAATATTAAGTTTTTGGACCGGATTTGCCATTTAAAAAGGTTGGTAAACAATTTTTCTTTACTTACATTACTTCCATTTTACAAGTTCAAAAATCTCCATATTCCATGAAAAATTCATGTTTGTAGAACCAAGTCCTGGAGCCATCACACGGAATCTCCAACGGCAAAACCAACATCGAATACGGTCTGAGACTTAGACGACCAATTAATCAGAGACCAACTAGTATGTACGAGACGCGGGAGGGTCTTAGTAAAACATCAAATTGGCATGCAATTAAATCACAAGTATCTATCCAATATGATACGTCTTTGGCTACTTAAACACAAGCCGATTTCAGATGAAGCAAAACGAAAACGTCAGGAATACTTCACCGGGGGTATATTCGTCGCCGCGCGAGAGGGAAAATGTTTTGCAATGTACAGAACAAATTACGCGAACTATTCAACAGTTGTGTAAATGCATTCAAGAACCTGAAAAAGAGGAGTGCGTAAGCAGCGGAGAAAAAGTTAAAGTGGCGATAATGAAGTTAGCAGGGACATTGTCAAAAGTATGTATTTTTCAATTGAATCGTTGTGTGTGAAAAAGAGCAGCTCCAGGTTTTTAATTAATGTTTATATTTTAGCTGATTTTTGAATTCTCCTATACGTTTACTTTTCATTTAGGCCATTTTTTTCCAAATCAGCAATATTATCGTCACGTTAGTTTTTACTTTTATGTTTTTTAGGAAATGTAGAGTTCTTTCCGGATTCATTTGTTGAATAACGCTGTATTCGACAATTGAAGCCTGAACGGTAATGTTCTAATATTTGCATGAACTTCAGTTTGTGTTTCTACACTCTCTTCTAGAAAATTAATAAAATTGTCATTTTAGATACTGCTTATTTTGGCAAATGATATAAATGTATTTCACTTATTTTTCGCAGGAATCAGAGGGTGATAAAATCAAATCAATGTTGGAAATCGTCAATAGACTGCACCCAGAATGTTCAAATTTACAACTGGCAAAAATTAAAAACGACAATAAGGCGGTTGACGTTCACTTTACTAGCATCAGGGATATTGCTTTCCACCTGGCCAAATTAACGAAGGAAATCGTGACGAAATATTCGTCGAACTCGTGAACTTGTAGTTTGTAGCGTAGAAATGCTTCAAGAAAATAATGATTATCTGTGTGTTGTTATTGTTGCTGATTGAGATATTTTCTTTAATATTGATAATTGTTTTAATGATTCGGCTACCACTTTTTTAACGGAACTTTAATTAATAGTTCCTCTCAGAGACATAAATCATGCTACTAGCAACTTTAGCTCGATCTTATTAAAGTTGCCAGGGCATTGATCTATTCGCCTTGAGCGTTATCAGATTATTATATTCTCGGGCATGAATTTTTGCTGGCAAGATAATTGTTATAGATTCGCCGAAATGAATACAGGAATATTAGGAAATTTCTCAATCTCTACACAATGTCTTGCCTATAAAGCTACCAGGAGTTTGAAAAACTGGGCCTAAATCTATTGTATTATTCATCTGCCACATTATAGAGTTAATTACGGGGGGAGTTAAACTTTTAATATACCGGATTGAAAACTTGCATGCACTAGAAACGACAAAAACTATAAATACACGAACGTGTGTTGAATTGTGACTGACTTAACAATGAAAATTTTAATTCCAATTTATAAGTTTCCAACAATGTTTCTTACTTTCTAAAAGCAATATGGAAGACAATCAAATCTCCACATTTGCGTAAAAATTACCGATATTTTGAAGTTTATTTTATCTCTGTATCAAAGTCATCTACAGCAAATGGTGGAAGTCCATTTTGATAGATAGGATTGCTAACGAAAACATCTTAAATTTTGGGTAAGTGAGAAGATTTGACTTTACCCTTCTCCTTATATTGCGTTTTGAGATGATATGTATACCTAACGGAGCCTATACGGTCCGATTAGTTCTTGATATTTCATATGTTTTTATAGCTTTAATATTGTTAATAACCGTTCTCCTGGGTATTATCATCTCTTTGAACATTCTTAATGCCATTCATACTCTTCCGATCTCGTCGACAATAATAATAATAATTAATACAAAATAGTTTTTCATTTTTTTATCTCACTATAAAGTACCCTAGGATTTAAGTCTTAACTGCTTACATATCTTGTTTTTTATATAGTATTAACAATAAAGCAACGTTTATATTAAATTTATTACGAAGTGTTTATACAATAGTTATAGATTTTAAGCGACTGACTTAATTTTAATCTTTACATATTAGTGGTAAGAGTTAAATGTACTAAATTAAAATAGTTATTGTTAATAGTTTTATTATTGGCGTTTTATTTATTATTATTATTATTATAAGGCACACAGACCGTTTCCACTTATAAATTGATGCTTTAACATTTCCATATAACTATAGCCAAATTTCCTCCAAAGTACATGTATAGTAAGTTTGTGCACTCATAGGAAATCTCGAAACCGAAATCTTCGCCCACAACAACGTGAAAAGGAGATCCCAGCTTTTTGTCCATTTCATCTTTTATCATTCGAGCTGCTGCCTAAAATTACGTAAAAAGCCTGGCGGATTTTAAATAAATTTCGCAATTTATTTTTACCTCGTTGTTAGAGGAAAACTTCTCACAAGCCGTAACAACCAGTTCCATCGTTTCAGCTTTGGTTTCCTCGGGCATATCCGAATGCTGAAAATCGGTCTAAGCAGGAAAGTTTGCATCGGATCGATATGGAAACTATTTTTGCTTACCCTTATTAATGGATATGTATGAACTATTTTCTTGGGTTCTTCTTTTTGTTCTTTAATTTCGATGTCCCCCATTAATAAAGGTATAAATAACAAAGTTAATTATGGTTTTAGCTGATTTGGTGAAGGAAAAGTTGTGACTCCGTCACTGTCAAACAAAATGTTACCAGTCCATGACAACTGTTTCTAGAGGCGCAATCGTTAGGTATTGCTCCAACACCAAACTGTTTCATTTCAAACCGTGCTAGATTTTAGGGGGAGAATTATCCTGTATTAGTACAACTCGCCAAATTATTTTTGTGGAAAAATTACAAATTTAAGAACATGTTGTTCAATCACTATATTTTTCTGTTTCGACTTAACGTTTTTTTTTTTTTTTTTGTTACTTAAAAGACGTAGGAAGCACAAAAGCTGCCTTTTCTATGTATAAATGGGACTGTCACATGCGACCTTAGCCTAGTTAGTACAGGAATAACAAGGCTAAAATGGAAAAGAGGTATAAGTAATACCACACAGCTAGAAAAATCGGTCTTTATTATAAGAAATTAAAGCACACTTGGTACAGAAATTTCCATACCTGTTTTCCCAACATGTTGGCTGCTGAAAGTGAAGACATGATCGAATTAGAAACAATTCTATTTCAATATCAATGCTTGTGATTGTATGCCAAAACTACTACCGGAAAGAAACTAAGTAGATTAAAAAAAAACAAAAATGGCACTCACGGATTAAACCCATGATCAGAAAAATTTCACTTTTTCGATATGAAGAAACGCAGTAATAAATGCTTTTATAATGGTAATAATAATGATGTTAAAAAAGAACAATACTCTGATTTGTAAGTAACCTATAAACTTATGGATATTCTTTGCATTCATTCGGTACTCCAGTCATTCGTCTGCCCATTCATTCACTGCGAGTTCCTTAACTGTTGTTTAATCAACTCGCCCTCCATGTTACAACAACCCTGAGTGTTGGAAGGTGTTAAATGTCAAACTGGCAGTATCTACTGGGGTACTATAAACAGCGTTCACAACGCACACTCGCAAAGAATTACTATTTGGTTTTTGAACACGTTTTTTTTTTAAACTGGCCAATTACAAACCAGCTTATTGCTTCACAAATATCACACAATAGTAATCAGTTGTTACTCGTTCTGTTATTCCATGGTTTACACACCAGGTCGAAATTCCGGAACGTAATACTATCCTGCCAGTTTGTCATTTCTTTAAGCCCCAGTTTGGATATATTCCCGCGTTCCGATGGATATACAAACCAGGATAGTATAAGTAGTAATCTACGTATTGAGCCACGTTACAAAAATCTCTTTTAAAAAAATATCCAAACATGCTTAGGACTCGTAAAAATATAAATGGACTGTCAGTACGTGATCTCTTTAAAGTTCCGTATCTCTTCTCACTGAACTGAAAGCAGGTACGGCGGTCTACAGTCTATCACGTGCGTAAATCGCACTGTCAGATGCTTACTTATTATCACAAAATGTAGACTGGATACATCCATCTACCTCAACACATACAAAAGTATTAAAAAATCAAGCGCAGTATCTAAACACTAGGCCTGGGCAACGAGGAAATGCGAAACGGTCAAAATATGCGAAGTTCTTAGTTTTTTTCGCCAGCTGCAGATCTTTCTCAGAGCCTCAATTCTCGGCTACAATAACCATATTTCGACTTTTCCGCATTCCCAACCCTAACATATAAAAAAAGTATAAAAAAAAAACAAAGTTCTGACGAGATGCGCTTGCGAAGGAAAGCGACAACCCAAATTTAATAATATATAAGTAAACCCATGGCTTTGTGGAAACCTAACCAGTTACATCGAGATTTGGGTGATGCGATTGTTTGACAATCATGGAAACTATAAAAATATCGACGCATGTAAAAAATAAATTATTAACATTTTATATAGAAAATTTCATTTTTTCACTTTCAATATTACAATAATTCTGCAAACATTAGATCTACTCGTATATCAACAGAAGGAAATATGCCAGATATTCTAGCGGTTTAATAGGATCTAATTAAGGAAACGTTTCAGCAGATTTAACTCTGCCCCCCTTAGCCTTTACAAAGACTTTGAATGTCGCACAATAGAAGGAACCCACACAATAGTTAACCTAACCACTAAAATCCTAACGAGTGAGAAGCTCAAGATGATACACTAAAGAACCGGATTGGTTAGCTGAAGCAGAAGGTAACAAACCCAGCGCACAGTTCCGTCACTCATTAAAATTCCAGATAATCACGTTCGCCTACTTTAAACATATTTCTAAAACCACCATCACCCAAACCAAGCCGGAACTAAGCACATTTGATGCGTTTCCGGTAGTCCTTCACTGCCAGCAGCGTCTGCCTCCTCCTGGATTTTATCCGCACATTTATACGTCGCTATGTAATCGTTTAGTTGTCAAATGAACTGCGACATACCGTGTGGGGCCGGAGAGGTTAACAGCTGGGACTGGAGATGGCATTCGAGGCCGGATGTGGCTGCAAATAAAGAGAGCGGCCTTTGATACGACGCTGCATCAGTTTGCTCTCGCTGGGTGGACTAAGACCGAACATGATGGCAGACGAGCACGTGGTTTTGTGGAGTGGTCTGGTGGTGCTGCCCTCCTGAAAAGAGGTAAATGGTTTGATGTAATAGGTTCTTTTCCATTCGAATTTCTCGGAACAATCGATATAGATACAAATATATACATTTGTTTAAATTTTAAGTATGAATAATAAGTTTCTGAGATCTTGCCATTCGTAGGAGATCCCGATCGCCTGACAACTCGAGGTTGAATGGAGAAATTATTAACATTTTTTATAATAAAATGAATAAATAATCCTACTTTTGGATAAATATTAGGCCTCTCCATGTAGTCCAGATTCATGCTGAAATGTTGCTGGACCACCCTGTTGACGGCCATGGCCGACTCTGCGAACTGAGACAATTCCCGCGCCGAGTTGTTTTTCTTGATCACGGATGGAGTGACCAATGAGGCCGCGTCGCTGGCACATTTCAACCACGGATGTTCCAGCACCTAAACCCAAATCATCAAGTTTCGACTGGAACCAACAAGAGAACAGTTATATTACCTGTTGGGCGCTGAGCCGCTTGCGCGCATCCTTGATCAGTAAATTCGCGATCAAGTCCTTCGCCTCAGGCGAGATATTGGCCCACTCGGGTTCCGGGAAGTCGTAGCGGCCCTCCTGAATACTGTGGAAAAGGAGCTCTTGGCAAGCATCGCAGTTTTCCCCCCGTTCCCAACCGCAATCCTCACCGCACTTCCCGTAGAACGGCGGGTAACCCGATAGCAAGATATACGCTATCACTCCAAGAGACCAAAGGTCACATCTCTTGTCGTAGGCCTGGGTGTCTGAATCGCCTATAAAAGCTTCCACGACCTATAAATATAAATAATGTGTTGAACCATTCATTACTTTTTTTTCAATACATCAAATTTTAGCTCTTTTCCATGAGCATTCTAGTTTAAAATAAGTATTTCCGGAATCTATCAAATATTCGACCACATGTAGAAAAGTAACTCTGCCCGACCCAGTTTGGTAAAAACTTTTACGTACCTCCGGGGCCATAAACTCTGCACTCCCTACGGGTGTCAACAACTGGGGCGTGGCCAAAGGACTGCAAACGCTGGCTTGGAACCGTATTCCGGAACCCAAGTCAAAATCGCAGATCTTTATGGGACATAGCCGGTCTTTAAACACGCACAAGATGTTCTCGGGTTTGAGATCTCGATGAGCGATTCCTTTAGCGTGCATGAACGCCAATGCTGAAGCCACTTCCCGTATTATCTCCGCTGCTGCTGCCTCGCTGAAATACTTATTCTCCTGGATTCTCCTTAAAAGCTGTCCTCCATTAATCTTAAAATACAGGATTATTTTATTTAGTATTTGAGCAAATTGTATAATGATGAAACATACCTTCTCAAAAACCAAGTAAAATTTTTCTTCGTCTTCAAAGAACTCAGTTAACTGTATGATGTTGGGGTGGCCCTGGCAATAATGAAAGGTTTCCACTTCTCTGAATACTCTGGCGCGTGCATGTCCAGGCACCTTTTCGATGATCTTTACTGCATACTCCTGATCAGTGTACAGACTGACGCACGTCTGCACACTGGCATAAGCTCCCTCCCCTAGTACTTCCCCCGTCATCTTGTAAAGATCTGAAAAGGCAATTTACTATTGGTTACTTCTTTTCAAATAAATTTTAAATGAAAATTCTTGTTATTATAAGTATTCGATTTCAATAGAAAAGAAATAGAAGATACACATTTCATAAGGTCATGGGTCATTCTCACACTGATCTATTGTCAACTCGTCGCTTCGCTCCTCTTTGGATTCATCGCATTACCACTTTAACGTGATATCGTCTAATGAAACTTCTATCGTAATGTACCATCACAATTTGATTTAAGAAACTTGTCACAGATTACACAGACAGCAAAATTACTTGGGATTGGAATTTGTTCAACTAATAAACACATATCCGTAGGGAATTCAACGCGCAACTTCGTGGAAATTTTGAAATTACTAAAAATACTTATTACACATAATTTTAATAATACATAGGCCTTTAGAGAATGCCAGTTCGTCCTGTAATTAAATCGCGACTTAATGTAACGCATAATTCTGCAAGTTCCTGATTCTCCATATACAGAATTAACCACTCACTAGAATTAATCGCTAACCTACACTCTTTGCAGTTTACATCTCTATTTATAAAAATAAAGCAATTACCCAAGCTGAGCAGAATAAATGTCCCATTACCGAGGGAAGTTAAGACAATTATGTAACATGCGCACGTTTCCTAGAATAAGCTAGTATCGACATCCATGCACTATATCGAAACGTGTGTTTACAGCAACAAAATAATGGAATTGAATAAATAACACTTCCGAAGGCGCCGGAGACATATTGTGAACACAACAGGAAGCCTTTGGCATCATAATAGCAGCTATTCCTTTAAGTTCAATATAATCATCAAGGAATTCTTATCTCGTTGAACTGGGAATGCAAAAGACACACAATAGGCGTGCAGACAATAACAGGAAACCGAAGTCAATGCATATGAATGCATTTGTAGAGCAAGAATAATTTTACATGAGCATTCCTTGCGTAATTTCTGTATTTGTTTACAAAAACAAATTATTATTTATGTCTTTGTTACTTAATCCTTCTTTTTTCCTAAAACGTAACTAACAGCGATCTTGAAAGCCAAGGTCCTTCTTTTGGACCAAAGTGATCTTAAGACTATTTAAAACTCAAAAATATATTTTCAGCTGTAAACAAGGCTTAGAATTATTATTTCGATAACCTCGTAACGATCTGCTACAGCAGTTCCTGGTTTCTGTCTTTGAAACCACTGCCAGGTACAATAATAGACTATAGAGAGAAAGAATATTTACAATCAATGTCACAATTTTCCATTTTGCTGTTGGAAAAGATATAACTGTAAGCTATGTTGACACCAACGTGGATCCCCTGTAGCTGTTTACCTTTATTTATTTGCAATTACTAGTACCGTTAATGACAATACCGCAGGAAAACCTCTTTAACACCTATTCAGCGTAAACATAACGATTCTTATCAGTTGTTATGTCTGAAAGGCGGAATTTAGAATTTGCAAGCAAGCAGATGCTTTATCATTTGAATCTCTAAACAAAAAAGAGACTGAAGTACCGCTATTATGTGGTTTATTAATTTTGCTTAAACACACCTTATTATCATTGTTATTATTACTTTACTAACCGTAATATGCATCGCTGACTGTTAATATCTTTTGTGATAATGAATAATACGATATCCAAAGGAAAAATGTGAACAATTGCTGTTAGTGGGAACAAGTATACATAAATATTCGATAAACTTAAAAAACCATATTATTGCGACGCATAATTACACACCTACATACCTTGTCCAGATAAAATAAAGGAAACACGCATTGTTGTCTTAAATCTTGGTTTATCTTGGATAGGGATATGACCGGCTGTACCAAATGCGCAATTTATAGGTAAAAATATCCCAAAACGAAAACACGAATCAGCCGAGAGCTTGTTTTTATCGGTATAAGTATAAAATCTATTTATAGAGTGCCTGATGTTTAACAAATTCATTATTTATAATTAACAATAAATTTAAATGGGTTCAGGACCGCTGTTTACCACCAAGCTATTGTTTAATGTTAGCGCATACATATCTTCATAAGCGCGTTTATCAATTAATTATGTGTAAGAAGTCATACATGGCTGCAATGACGCATGTTTGTTCTGGATATAACGTGTATATGGTAAATGAATAGCTTGCCAACAACGTAAGAGGCTTTAATCTGTACGAGAAGGAAAATGTTTGCTTCCGATTTATTTATTGGATATTGTGGCTTATCTGGTTGCAAAAACCAGCTATGTAATTATTGTTAGTATAGAGAGATACAACTGGCCTTGCCTTTTTCGTCGGAATGAACTAACGATTCATTTAATTTGTCGCGAACCGTCAACATACAGGGCGACTTTTTGAAGTTTTATATAAGCGACACCTTGCAAAGCAATAGCGAGATAGGGGGGCATCATTTAGATATATTTTTATTACATATTTATCCATTATTGTATATTTTAAGGAACGACTATGACGACTTTGAAATTTTAAATCGACTGATATACCATTGTTGCCAAAGTTCAAATCTACGTAAAAAAAACTATGTGCTATACTAAGTTAGAAGATGAGAAGTCCAACGCATCTCGCTGAACTCGTGAGTTTAACAAAACTGAATAAAACGAAAATTCGCAATTTTATCAGTTATGAGACGGTAACGTGAATAAAGAAGAGTAAACTTGAAACAAATTTATGAATTTATGTACCAAATTATCCCACACATACGGTGCCCTGAATTGCAATAGCGAAATTTTAATCACATCAGAAAGTAATACGCATACATATGTACAACTTGGTTAGATAAACTATGCTCCAAATTGCTTCGTTATCGATACAACGAGTGTGAAAGTTCAAGATTTCTTTTGAATTTTAATTAATAGCTATTTAAATTTTTGGCACATTAGCGAGGATATTAAGTTGAAATTTTTAGTGAATAAAATTTTTCGAACAGCAGATATAAAAAAAAAAGTTTCATTCTCACTCTTGCATGTGCCCGCAAATCGTGGCACTGAGCGTTTTCTTTTCGGTAATGGTTGTGGTTGCAGTTGACACATGGCTAATTCAAGAACCCGCTCCAGGGCGCATTCAGTGCGGTAATACTGCCGATTTTTCAACTGTGTTTGTTTTATCATGACGTTTGAGCACATGTTAAACATAGATAGCTCTCGTAGTGGCATTCAACTCGTAATTATGATGTCATAAGTAGAAGTCTGTTCTGAATATTCAGAACTAGCACTTGCATCGAAATCTTCGTTAAAAAATGTGATTTTTCTTTGTTTTTTAGAAGCAAACGAGGTGATTTTACAGTTTGATTAGTATTAGTAAATCATCATTGTTTTTCATCGTCCATATTATCAATAAATCGTGATATCACGTCTTTAGAGTACCGACAACAGTATTCAGTGTTTTGGTTTGAGTACAAGAGAACTCAAACCGAAACACGGTTGCAAATTTTTTACGTAGGGAAATTGAATTTTGTGCGATTAACGCACGTTCGAGATAACAACAAAGAAACTATTGCAATTATTTAACACTGCCCAGGCTAAAAAATACAAAAGGACTCTCTTCAACCCTCATCTTACCGGCTTCGTTTATTGTGTTCATGTTCACCACTAGGTTTGTGTTCAGACCTACGAAAAATCCTTCTATTTGTTCCGTGTTTACTAGCATTTAATTTTATTTCGAGGACATATTCAATTGCTTTAAGTGTGCCTACGTCGCAAAAAGCACATAGAATAGTTGTGTTATTATCGAGTTTAAATTCGAATCCTTCTAAGCCCTATTTTATGAGGGCTCCATAAAACATCATGCGTGGAATATAATAGTTATTATAACCCAGGAGTAAGTTATGTAACTGCACACTTGCTATGGATAGAAATAAAAATGTACAATAAAAAGCGAATGAGGAAGAAGCATTGACGCTATAATTATTGTCGTATTGTGAATATGACCAGTTAACAAAAAAAAAGGAGAATTGGTGGTATCTAGACGAAACACCAAAATTTACAACGACAAAAATGCTCTGAAATTTTTAATTCATAATTTTTAGTCCGATCGCATACCAGGTGACGAGAGATAGCATGCAGAGAGATATGTAGTTACATTGCCTGGAGAAATATCCCCGAGATGAGATTCTATTACATTCAATCGATTTGCGCTATATCTTTAAGCACTATATTAAGTATTACTATTGTAAAATGTCGTGTTGCATGTCCTGTCCCATGGATGTTTGCTATACGATCCGGTTAGTTCAGGTTATCAAGCTGTCAAAGCCATATCCCCTACAACCTTGAACTAGTAATCTTGCTTTGACTTTAAGAACTAGGCCCGTCCAGATTGAAAGCCGGAACATATTTTGTTTTTAAGTAAGTAGTATATACTTTTTTTTTATCAGTATACAAATATTATATTTAGGCCCTCGAAATATATCAAAATACGAGTATACCATACGGGACCGGCATAGCATCTCATGTGACTAAGCTGTGTTGCTAATTGGAACGATAAATTATTACATCATTAACGTTTAGCTAGTTTGTTTACAATAAACGCGAATACTTTTCTTAATGTCCTGTGGACTTGGGCCGGTAAATAGTCGGTAAAAAACCATTGCAAAGGAAATTGACGATACGCTCTGATAGAATCTTTCAGAAAAAAGTTTACTTATAACATCCTCTTGTATATACAACAGTGTAGTATAAAAGAATTAATTAGGTACGTGAGACTTTTATGAGCGAACTGAAATAAGACTTAATAATGGCCATGTATTACGGATCGTTTACACTTTTTATTTTATCCCGCCTTATTAAATTTTTTTCACATTTTAAATTACATATATATTTTTCTGCGTTATTTCTATTTCCGCTATTAATCCGAGATTTCATTAGATATTTTCCTATATACATTGATATCGTTGAAATGTCTGTGGTGCCTTGGGGTATCTGAAAACTATTGTTTTCTAATCTACGACGCAATTTTTCATATTCTAAAATCAAATTAACAATTTAAATTTTCCAACAAAGTTTGGTCAATAATAACAATGATGGGGATATAAAATTTGTTCGCAACCACAAAAACTTAAATAGCCTGGTGTTAAGCATCTGAAACCTAACCATAGCAACATTGTTTTATGGGCAAACAACAATAATCATCATTACTGATGCATGACCTACTTACTGCGCATATATTTTTCTATCGTTCAGATGATTGAAAACCCTGGAAAACGCACGTAAACTTATTTACCAGAATTAGGCTGTTTTTGTATCTTGCAAGAGTGTACATACATATAACCTATACATCCCATATATCTATATTTACTCTTTGTTTTATCCTTATTGATCTTGTTTTTATATTTGTCTTTTTTCGTTTGTTTTCCTGGAAAAAATCTTATCAAGGAACATACAAACGTTGATCATGAAGAACTGCTCCATTTTTAAAGATATGAAGAAACAAAAATCTCCAAAAAGTCACCATACGGAACCTCACATCGTATATATAAATTATCAGACAGTATTGAGTAATCAGGTGATGAGATAACAGATTTTGTAACAATAATTTCTGCATTATTAATTCCGTTAGCAATAAAACTATTGTGGATAAATCATTTAACACTTATTTAAGCTTATCTATAAGTCATTCATTATCTTTGGTCAGGTAATGTACGTTTACTCTAACTAATCAAAAAACATTCACTTTCGGCATTAACGGTATGCGGAATCGGTGAAAGCCGAAACGGAAAAGTGCTAGAAAAATGGTGGAAAAATATGATGATACAAAGTTTGTTGTAATTCCAGCCATTAGCAATAGAAACACAAAAAAAAAATCTGGATCTTCCGTTACTACAGAAGTTAAGAGGTAAATTGCATAACTAGAAACTTTTCAACTAATTATGTAGCCCTGATTATTTTTGGGATTTCATGGATTTTCGACACATTCCGAATTGAATATGAGATCTTGCCTTCATGAAGTTTTCCTCCGCTTGAACTAAGCTCTACTACTGTATGATCTTTAAAATTTATGCTCCTGGCAAAGGCAAAGGTGTAGTCTCAGCTATCTACATGACCCGAAACTGTAAAAATATGCAAAACGCATAAAAATGCTTGAAAATCCACAAAAAAATTAAATAGTTTTTTTCTTAGATCCACGATTCCTACAAATTAAACATGATTTGCAGGTATCCACGAAATCGTTAAGGCCTCGAAATCCTGTTTTTAGCAACCAAAACTTGTCTTGGTAAATTTCAATTAGAAACAGAAAATAATTGGGTGCGACACACAATCTTCATTGGTCTTTCACATAATTATCAAAGGTTTAATAACGGATGATGCACGATTTGAATCGGCCAAAGTTAGCTAATTTATTAACGATAAAGGTTACTCTATCTATGCCGACGAAGACAATGCGATAAATAGTTAATTAATTCCTGAGGTATTAAAAGAAAATCCAAGGTTGTATTGTTTGCGAGTTAGATTGCTAATAAAATGTCTACTTTCTGATGGACATGTGGGTTCCGAATTGATATTTGAGTGTAGTTAATGTCTCCGGTTATCAGTATTATTGATGATGATTTATTACTAGTTACGAAAAAGAAGAGATTTGTACGGAAAGAAAATATTACAGACATGAACGGGGACGGCAATTCGACCCAGCTGAAGTCCTCCTACAAGATGTTATCCCGCAGATATACATGTCAGGACTAACACCCGATATATTAAAGGCTCATTCCAACTTTAACCCGAAAAACTTACTTAGATTGGTGGCCTCTCGGGTGGGGCCGGGCCATGCAGCGTTCTAACGAATATCACTAACCTTGGAAACAAGACGAAACGAGAGATGAGCCGGTGCGTTTTTTCTTGCGGCGCTTCCTCTTGGCCTCTTCCTTGTGGCGAGCAATCTCCCTGGCCCGGGTTTGTGGATCAAGGGGTTCCCCCTGGTCACCGCTGTCCGAGGCACTGCCATTGCCACCGCTACTGCCGCTGCAAGCCCCGTTGCGTCCTACGATGCTGCTTTTTGGGGTGTTAGTCAGTTGTAAGCCGGCGTCTAAAAAAGGAAAAAAATCTAACATTACTTCCCTTTCTTGATGGAAAAAAACTCCTTACCGATCGAAATCGCCATTCCCTCAAGTACATTTAAATAAATTAAAATCTTAAAAATAAAAAGGATTTCCTTATAAAAAGACTGCTTAAATATATAAGTTACGGCATATTTGTATTTTTCTGACAAACACATCTAGATTTCCAATTTTGACGTTGAGAGAAATGGATTCTAATGCAAAGGTTGACAAAGGCAAAGAGCACGTTTATGTATTCACAGTATATCCAAAAATCAGTCAATGCTCAACAGACACTGAAATGCCTTAGAGCCAAAAGGTTAAAGTACGGTTAATTGCACTTGGAAGATATTTCCTATGGAAATCAAGAAATTTCATTGCTCGGTTTTTCTTTCGTAGTTTCTATGAAAATTATCCTCCGGGCAAAGTTATTTGGATTGAATTTTTCGGCACGTAATGAGCAATGACAAATACTTATGTGCATACATGGAGGAGAAACAGATGGTTATCAACTAATCCTTACAGCTTTATTTCATATACCTACGTAAGAAATTCTTATTTGTATCATGACCAAGTGGGCGAGTTTATGAGAAAACCTGTTATTATAATTTGACCAGGTACTGTACGACAGGCATTTTAGGCTCTTGTCGAAAAAATGGTTAACGCGATTCAATATTTATTTATATTAATCGTTCCGGAAACATGGGTGAGGTTGAATATGGGTCAGTATATCGAAATAAAGTGTAAAAAATTATGCAATGTATAGATTTCCCATGTAGATGCATGATTGGTCTAAGCCTGACCTGTTCGTTATCAGCAGCTTTTGATTGACGAGATCAAATTACCAATTGACATGAGTCAAAATACAATTAATCAACATAAATCCTCTTTCGATTAAGATTCAGAGTGATCTTTTTCTTTTGAAATTAGGGTTGGATTAGTAAAGCATAAGTTTCATCGGCAAAGTCAAGGGTCAATCGAGAAGTTACTTACGAGTTGTTAGTTAATTTATTTTATTTTTTCGGTTAAGTTTGTTGTAACCTTCAATTTCTTAATTAAATAGAGAACATCAAGATCTCATTGATGACCCAAATTTGTTCAAATTTTCTATGCAACATACTAATGGTTTCTGCTTGAAGAAATTTTCAGATAAAATCTTTTTTTAATATGATGATAACCCTGAACATAAATTACCTATGACAAAAAGTTCAAAACACATTGAATTTAGTATAGAGATCATGACAATTTCTGACCCAAAACCGCTGCTAAATTGACCGCTAACCGACTTCTAGGTACGAAAATTGGAGAAATCATCATTAATGAACGGTTCGTCTAGGCGTATACGTAGACACATGGCGCGGATCTCGTAAACAACAACATACTACTGGACCAAAACGGATACTAAATCTATTTAAAAAATTCGTAGAGAATCAATTATTTAATTGGCCAATAACCGATGCACGAGCTCTACAAACCAACAAAATATAAATAACAAAGCCGAGAGAGTGATTTAACAGTTTCTAGAACGTATGACACAACATCAGACCCGGTGTTCGAGGCTGGTCGTTAGCCTGCGCCGGGTATACAGGGTGTCAACAAAATATTACGTCGTTTGTTCTGAAGGTGACTTAGCACGTATCACTCTCGTATTTACAACAAGCTAATAATCGTTCGGTTAAAATTCAGATTGATATCGTTTTAACTAAGTGTTTTGGTTCTTCAAGTTCAGATACAGGGTCAAATGAATTTAATTTGAAGAAAATCGAAAGCTACACCCAAACATCACGATGGAACGTATGAGCCTGGAACGACACAATATGTCATTATTAGACTCTCAAGAGAAACCCCTACTAAATGTAATGAATATGTGATTAGAAAACACAAGTAGAACCATTCTGCGTCGCTACATACGCAATAATTCCTTTGCTTCAACGTGTCTGTAAATGAACTGACTGAAATGAGAATAAATGTTCATTTCGAAACAACCTCTACAAGAACAACTCTCTTGCTGTGAATTCTGATGGAGCATAAATGAATTATTTAAGCCTTAATGGTTAAATTTCAAATCAGCAATAACACCAGACACTCAGCAGGGAAAATAAATCGAACCATAATACATCATGCATTTAGACTTGTTTATTCGTAGTTAATGGCATGTTCTATGGGGGAGAAAATATCGAGGAAAAGTAACACAAGGTTGAGTTTTGGAACCAAAAAAATAAACAAGTATTTGGCACCGGTTGAACTGCTACAGCAAAGTCTGGTGGAAATAAAGTGTCGCTTCCTTGTTTCCCCTGGTCACTAGTCGTTTAATTATAAATCTTTCGCGTTCACTTTGTCTTTATATTTATACCAGAAACGCTCAACACAACTGAAGTTTTGGCACCACTTTGGAACGATACAACGCAGCAAAATTTCAAGATGATGCTCATCACGTTGTTTACAAAAAAACCCTAACATCTGCAACAGATCTAAACTAAGGGTACAGCTCCCAAAAATACATACTTCCTACTCCCTCAGAATCTTGTGAACCTAACCATATGAGGAGGGGATAGGATAGCGTTTTGTGTTCTATGGAATCAATTTCTCAGAAAAATAACTATATAGAAACGATGAATATTGGCCAATAAACGTAACAGCCAGAAAGGCTTAAATATGCAGGTAGTATTGATTTTTTTAACTGGAGCAAGATGTGAAAAAGTTTATCTACGTTACTAGGTGAACAATGACCCAGATAAAAATAAAATTTGCTAAAAATAACCAAATAACCACATGTCTCCACAACGCGGTAGGTTAGGTTTACCTAGTTTATGCGAAACAAATCTATTTTCAAATTTAGAACATCCGCGATTTATGATAAAAGAAGGGTAAAAATCGTAAATTTCAAGCAGATTAGATTAAATTATTTAGGTTAATAATAAAAAATGTACGAAAGCACTTCAATTCGCGTGTTTCTTTGCGCTGCTGATAAGCAATGAAAATGGTATTGGTGAAGGTTAATAGAATGTTGACCCCACATCATGAGAACACTTTACAAAGACTTCAAAACGCAAAAATTAGAAATATGTAATAACATTTTTATTTCAATATTGCGTCACCGATTAAAATCAAGGAAAAACTTATAATTGAACAGAAATTTCAAATTCCTCATCATGATCCACTGGCAACACTTAAACCACTTAATTAAAATAGTCAAACTTCACAGAGTCAGGACACGGGAGTACGTGGAATCATGACTCAGCCCTAAGGTCGGAGGTTTAAAAACTAATTTAAAAATTGCTGAAATAATGAAGAAAATCAAGAATCAATATTTTATACGCGTTTTGTGACTGTAGTGAGGCGGATTGTTCGTTTTTATCTTTAACTTTTTTTTTACAATTACACTTTCTTGATAACGATGCAACGGCCGTACATTGAGGGCTTAAAACATTACGGCCAGGGAATAGGTATAGGTGGGCATGCAACTCATCTGCATTTAAAAGTCGAGACAAAACAGAAACAACAAAACTTTGAAACCCGTTTTCAAATCATAAAATCAAATATTGCAAGAAAGGCAAAAATGTGCCTGTCTGCGGAAACTCCAATGAATTTTAATTAGTGTCGCATGACACAACAAAAGCTTATAACACTCAAAATATTTTAATTTTACTGCAACTGAATTTGCTAAACTTATGACACAAAAAACAAGAATCGAAACTGAAACCATTTTGCTAAGGACCATGTTAGACAGTAAAATCATTTTTCAATCGTATAATTATGTAACATGAAACATACGTTACGCAAAGAAGCAAAATTAATTAATAATCGGCAACTTTGCCTGTAACTACTAAGGATCAAATGGCATAGTTAGGTAAACAAACATAAAAAAACAACGCATCATAAAATTATGGGTTATAGTTATCGAAGTTGTGATGATTAGACAAAATTAGACTAATTCAAAAAGCCACATCATACCAAAATGGTGTCATCATGACTACCACTTCGTTATCGACCTTTAATTGAATTAACTAGACTTACAACAGATATCCATTTTTTAACTTAATTTTCCATTAATATTAGAGGGCAATAAACATAAACTATAGTCCTATGGGGTTAATGTTAATACAATTAACAGAGTAGCCAAAGGGTTATGTTATTTATGGTGGATGTTTACCTCCCCCCTCTTTATTTACTTAAAAAATATAGTAGTGCACTGGAAGACCCATTGAACTTTTAAAAACAGGTACGACGTTCGGAAAGAAAATAGCAATTTCTATGGGAAATACTTTTGAATAAATATTTAGATTTTTATTCACTTCATTTATCTAATCGAATTGAAATTTCTAAAGAAAAGCATGAGAATCTTCGGTCAATTTAAAAAATTGAGTAAGGTATTTAAAGTGATTTAATTGAAATTGGTTCAGCGATCGACTAATAGGAAGTGTACTTTAAAATTTTATACCAATAGTGAAGTGTTTACCTACCTTCTAAATTTTCTGAAAATAATTAATGTATTATTAATCTTAGGCCACCTTTACTAAGAATCCCAAAAGAGAAAAATAACAACTATCATCAAACGTATTATAAATGATAAAATTAACACAACATCAATGCTTATCTAAAGAGATTGCACAATACCAATCTACTTTACACTATTCTAATTTTTATTATTAGCGCATTAGTCAGTACGTAACAGCAAAGGATTAGTCAACATTGGAATAATTAAATTACTAATGATAAGAAGCTTTAAAGGTGAGAAAATATTTTACAACTTAAAAATACCATTATCCTAACAAGCAGACATTGGCTTTCATTCAAGGCCATGTAGAAACCATTTAGGACTAGCAAAACCACAGGCAGTTCTTTTCAAAAATAGTAAAACATTTATTGAGTAGCTATTTCTTACAATTCAATACCGATTGCATCAACTAAACGATGAAAGGGGTTTGTTTTGAAGTTGTCCGAAAGGTCTGCAATGAAGTCATTGATTCTCAGTGGTTTATTATTGCTTTGCGATTAGTTAATGGTGCACTGATTTCAATAGCCAATACTAAGATGTTTTGAGGTACACGTGGCACAATTCAACGTATTTAAATACCTCTATATATATATATCTGTAATTAGATAATTCCACGGACACAATATACGTTACATTCCCTTAATCACCAAAAATTATAACGTTGGTGCAAAAAAAATGTTTACATGTACGAGCGTAAAATACAGTTTTATGCCCCATTTGCATATGGCGATTTGCACAATTAGAAGGGAAAGCGCTACTCTTAATTCCCATGGATAATTTGAGGCCCAATGCGAAATGGTCGGCATCATCCGATCCAGAGGTGTGAATCTAATTTTTCCTATAGGACTGTTATGTAAACGAAGAGAACGCAACTAGCTTTGTATAATTATTTTAATGATCTAAATTGCACTTTGGGCCATAAATCATAAAAATTACAAAAATCACAAGAATGAAAAAACACGTGCAAACAAGGTTAATATGTAGGGTCAACGAGAATGATACACAATTGGGTGGAAAATATACAATAAAGGAATATTCCATATGCTTTGTCACTACATTTGACTTCCAGAGTAAAGCGATGATGTTTACAAGGTTATCTCATTTTATGGTGTAGCTATTATGGAAGAACAACTCCAGAAGCAACTTAAATTTATTTTTTCTGTGTCACAAATCATTAGTCCGTCGTTAATCAAAGAAAATTTCCATCCGTTTGCCTATTATAATTGAAAACATGCCAAAATCTCTATAGATTTTTGTCGATTTAATGAAGTTTTCCACTGGTGGCTTTATTAATAGTAAATATTAATAAGTGGGTACTTAACATGTGTGAATTATTAAGAACCAGGTTATAGAATATAGTTTACTGTTAGAAAGAAATGTCATTATCATTTGGTAAATAATGTCTACATACTTGATAAAAATGATGTAATAATGAGGTTTCTTTATCTACATTTCGAATTTGATTTTATACACGTGTCTTTCTCTAATAAGTGTAAAAGGAAAAGCCTCGGGAAAAGTTAAAAATAGTATTCCGAGATTAGGATTGGCGCTACTCCAATTTCCGAAAAAAAAATCCATCTAGGTATTTAGTGAACCTTTTACGTAAAAAAAATATAATGCGTTAATAAAAGCAATTTAAGCATTTAAATAAGAGTGGATTAACTGCAGGATATTCATGCTCAACTTGGAAATTGTGAAAAGTAATAAACAAATCTTTTAGGTAGACATAAAGTTCGGCGAAGTTGGAGTAAGCAAGGCATACAGGTACAAGTTTGGAGATTACCTATGTGAAAGTTGTTTTATAAAAGTTAAACTTAACAATTTAAATTTTTCCCATTCCCTATTTATCCAATTGATGACCGAATTGTGAATCTCAGTTTTTTCCAGGCAGGTTCCTCAACAAAACAAGAAATTTATTTTCTTTAAATTAATTGAAACAGCAAACGGGAAAAATTTGTACTGAATAACGTTTCAAATATAAAATGCCAAGCAGAAAACTAACACATTTCTAATCAAAGATTTCCCACAGGCACAAACTATCACAAGTTTTCAGCACAATGCAACATGAGCAGATGACCTTGATGTTTTTTTTTTTTAATTAAACTAACTACTACGATAAAGGAAAAACATGGATACACCTGGAACTAACCCTTCTACCTTTGTAAATAAAGAACATACGATTTACAGTTTTTCACTCATCTCCCCTCATATTCATCTAACCTGAACTAACTAATGTTACCAATCTGTATAGGTCTAATTCAAACAGGATTTATTTATCTGAATACTTCTTTATTTTCCTTCAATAGCTAAAGTTTCAAAACCCTGAATTACTAAAATTTTAGAATCAGAATCCCTATTGGATTATTCCCAATTACGCAATAGATTTTAGAGTGCCGGTGCACGCCACTGAAATGAGCTGTACATGGGGAAGAAACAAAGAAGGGACTTTATACACATTGAATTCTTTAATTTAACTGAAATATTAATCGTTTTAATTCTTCGACACCTGCCTTTAAGATAACTCACGAAAGAGACACGTCATCAGATCGTCCAATTTGTTGGTAAACACACACACACGCACACGGACATCTTTGACAGCGAAATATAAACATGGCATTACCGGAAAAACAAAGGAATAATAAGCCATTTTTAAAATGGCTTCTTTGGTCGAAAATTATTCTAAAAAAGCAAAGAAATAAATTCCGATTTAAAAAAATACACACCTGTCTCGTAGTTCTCCGTTTCTTCTATTATTTTCTCGACCATGATGAAATTTTGTGGTGGGAAATATCGGCGAAATAAAACCTAGTGAACTGTAGAAGGCGGGATAGGAACGAAAAAATAAACCTCTCCTATGGCAAACTGATGTAAACGGCCGGTACACTAAAATTTGTTAGGCACAAAGAAAAATTCGTTGGTTTAGACACTCATCTTAACTACTTCTTCCATTGATGTTAAAATTCCGACTGAAGCCGAAACGATTGTTTTACTCGAGTCACGTAGACATGGGCTACAGCGCAGAAGCCGTGCCTCGATGTTTTTACGTTGTTGGATCGTATGATTTTGTTTTTTATTGGCCCCGTGTTACGAGGGAGATAGGATGCCTAGAGGAAATTAGTCGGTGTATTGCAACGACAAGGCCCAGGATGCCCAGATAGAGATCCTTCGAGTCTGATAAGTCTATAATTAAGTTATAGAATAGGTAAATTTTATTAGTTTTTGAGACACACACCTATATACCCAACTCGAATTGAATATTTTTTCATTTTAGTTTGCGATATTTGGCTCTATAGCTTCAATATTTCAAATAAGAGTTCAAATTTTTTTGTCGCATTTTGGAACAATTTTTTATCTTCGATCCGATGATTTATCGCAAGTTTTTGAAAAAAAACATCTCAGCAACAGCTTGTTTTTAACAAAACATGTATGACCAGAAGAAAAATTTTGAGATTTTGATGGTACCCTAAAAATTTATGTTTGGAGTACCTTTTATTTCTTTTTTAATTTTTTGAGTTAATTGAAGCAAAGTTGAGCATTTTCAAAGTTACGTTACGACGTCACATTATTGCCTATTTTTTTACAATTTTAAAGATCAATAACGGATCCACGTCATAGACGTACATAAAAAATGGCAAATTGTGAACATTTCATATTTATATATAGATAAATAAGTGGCTAAACATTTGGGGGAAACCACTTTGCAGAAACACCTGGTATAATGCCCTATCGAACACGCATTTTGAGCATAATTCCAAAGCGTTTCTCATGGTTGGGCGCATGCCGGCTCGAGACTTAAAAAAAGGAGACAATTTTTCCGATTATTTCAATTTTACATGCCTTCAGTTACCCTTTCAAATTTTGCACACGAATTTCGAGCAAAATTTCAGTGCATAAGTATTAATGCGTAAGTAACCCATAAAGCGAGATATTAAATTTTCCAGATATTTAAAATATTGTGGGCCTGGATAATAACGGCTTTTCCACTTGTTTCCATATGCTGCGAGCATTTCAACCGTGTTTCCAAAGCGTACCCAAACAATGAGCAAATGCCGGCACAACCACTTAGGAAACATGTACGCAATTTTGTAATTATCTCGTGTCTCCAATCGTTTTTGCGCCACTTTCTTATATAACATCGGATAGTTATCACGCATTGAATGTTTGCACACACACTTCGGTCATACTTCCAAATAAACTTATTCCAATGGGCACATCAAAGCACAACTTTATAATTGAAATACCATTAAAATTTTCCCATATTGCGGACCAGGAATAAATTATTTTTCTAAGAAGCACAGAGATTTATTTTTCCGCATGCAACTCTCGTTGTATGAAGAACTTGAAGCGAAGAGCGAACAGGTTGCCAAGTACGGTAGAAGATGCTTTTCGAAAGAGCCGGGAATAGTTTTTCTACAAGTGTATTGTGAATTCGGCTATTTTGACGAATAGGCTAGTAACCAGCACGGAAAAATAACTCCGTGCAAAATTAATTGTACAAAGTAATATCTGCAAAATAGCAGCTAACCCTCTTCCTCGCCCTAGAGAACGGAAAAGAAGATCGGGATGATGTGGGAAAGTATAACTGGACACTTATTTTACGTCAGCAACGCACCTTTTCCCGCATGCAGTAACGGACCTACATATGTGCATGACCAAATTTCACAACACGTTATAAAAAGCCATGCATCACCATAACTTTATAAAAGTATCTCTCTCATATCATATTTTTAACTAATACTCATTATACTGATGAGACAAAGGTTTACCTGTGAAAGTGATGCCAGTCGTTAACGGAATTCACCGAATCCAAAACCCATTTTGCTCAATATTCTGGCAAGTATTCAATGATTTCGTGTCATGGACGCATCCAGCCACACAGTGTAAATTTCGCAAAAATCTGAATGGTCCAAAAATAAAAACCATTTAAAAAAAACCGGATATCATTTAACAATAATGTGCGGAAACAGAATAAAATTGATTTGGAGAAATATTTGACTATACACTCTATTTCCATGTATTTTTTTTTAATCCTATATAAAGTGATTCTCCGGGAACCGCTTTAAGCGATTATAAAACAATAATATAATAATAATAGTATACCTTAAGAATGTTCCCAATTCAGTGACTCTAATATTGTGCCAAAGTCTTATTTTTAGTTCTTCCATAATCGATGTAGATCCTGTATAGAATCAAAGATCGCAGATACATATCTTGCGACATCGGATTTTATCAATATAAGGTAAGGACGTAAATTATTTGTGTTTTATGAATTATATGAAAAGTTATTGAAATAATTATCAGTTCCAAAATTTTCATTTTGTGTAAATAACATCATAGAATAAAAATTTTATAAATACTTTTTATATAGGTATTTACAAAATTAAAACACCCATTTCCCTAATTACTTTTCCTTTTCTTGTCATTTTCCTCTAGCACCGTAAAGTCCAAATCTTCAAGCGTTGCATCTAAATCTTTCCTTTTACGTTTCTTGCTTTTATGCTCAATATTAAAATTATTATGTCTCTTGAGATTGCTTTTAGAATTATATAAACTTTCAGCCTCCGAATTAGCCAATACAGTACTGTTCTTAAAAGCTGTGTCTATTGAATTAAAAATATTCAAGACATTTTCCTCAACTCCTCTAGATGAATGATTTTTCTTGACTTTACATCTCTTTCTTTCCTTTTTCTCCACCTTACTTTTCCGTTCCACAGCTTCCTGGAGCTGCCTACAGACTTCTTCAGACAATTTCATTTTATTTTTGTAATTACCACCAAATAGAGGATGTCGTTGGTTTTTTATTTGAGTCGGTAACGCTACGCCTTCTGGCTCAGGCGATTTCAATTCACTTAAAGGCGTCAGTGGCGGAAGGCACTCTCTGAGACAATATGTACTCTGAGGCTCAATAAGCTTAGGGGCCGTAAAAGCAACTATCACTGGGTCTGGTTTCACAGGTAAGACTTCACAAATGAACTCCTTATTGTTTACTTTCACAGTTTTTCCTTTTGTGAAATGCTTCGTTTTCAAGTTAGACAAATTTTGAAAATCGATATGTTTTGGAACCAATAATATCGAGTATTTTACATCGGTACCGGGGAAACTAATATTAGTGTGTGACTGTTCTTGAAGTGCTGGATATTTATGCTTTAATTTATCCAGCCAGGACATCTAAAAAAGGGTGAAATCTTGATAATAACTACATATAGTCTATTATATTCAACTGGACTTACCTTTTTAAAATTCGGAGTTTCATCATGAAATAATGCATTGGGACTGTTATTTTGCGAAACATTTCCTGAATTACTGTCTTTAAAACTTCGGTCGTCCAGTGTAATGTTTTTTGCTAGCGGCGGTTTAGTATCACAACTACTTTCACAGTCTTCTGATTCAGTTACCATCTAATCCAAAATATATATGGTGAGTTTTAAATGGCAGATAAGCTCTGCAATGCATTGCAGGACGACTGCCGGAGAGTATGGCAACAATAATAGAAAAATTCAGTTTGAAAAATTGACAGAGTTATTAAGGTGTTAAATTGAAGAGTTAACTTTTTTATTTTTGAATTTTCTTTATGCTATTAATTATTATAATGTAAGTTTCGATAGAGGTGTTCAAAAATTGAACTTGACAACGATGTTTTTACAATTTAACCATAATTACAACAGTACCTTTCCAATATTTTGAAAACCTCTCATAAATTTGAATAAAATATTGTCAAATGTATTGTTTCTATTTTCCGTAATATCTCTATAAATTTTTCTATTCTTTTTTCCATACTCCCTGACGATCACTATGCAACAAACAGCAAAGTTGATTTGATATTTAATACTAAACCTGCATGTGTGTATAAGCATATAATAAAATTGCAAAGCATAAAATATCAGAACCTACCATGGGAAAGTCGTAAATAGTATTTAACATGGATGTGGTTAAACAGGTGTGGCGGAGCAGGTAGCGGAGCAACTGTCACCTGTCAGGCTAGACGTGCCCTAGGGTGGCCCTTCAGTTCCCTAGGTACTCCAGAACCTGGTGAAAAAAAAGAGCCTGGGTTAACCCGCACCTGCACGGCCCCCCTTTTTTCTGGATTTTTTAGCAGGGGATCTGGGAAGACTATAAAAAGGAAACGTTGTAATTCTCAAGGGCAGACACGGCGAGATAGGTTTTAAGTATCGTGCGAGATTTATTGTCTTCTTTCTTGACAATCATATTTGCGAGCTAATTTGTACAATATTTACATATTTACACAAGTGCTTAGTCTATTCCTACAACCTCCGTAAACGCAAGTCGGGTAGTGAAAGTGCCTAACTAGCAAACCTCCGACACAGGAAAGAGTTGTCGGTGATTAGTGCGCGTGGGGTTTTCGAGAGAGGCGCTTTCAATAACCGACTTGAGTTTGTGGAGGTTGTAGAAAAGGCTGGGCACTTATGTAAATAAACAAAATGTATATATTGTAAAAATTAGTTAACACAAATTATTGTAAAGGGAAAAGAAAATGAAAACAATATATGTAGCGCGATGCTTAGAGATCTAACCGTCCGTGTCGAGAACCAGGAGGGAGTCCTTGTCTTTTTCTTTGTTCCCAGATGGCCCTTGTTAGAACAAAGAAAAGAGATCCGCGCAGGTGCGGATTAACCCAGGCTCTTTACTACCCTTCCGGCGGAATGTTCTAGAATGACCTGCCGGAAGTGCTAGGGGAAGATTTTACACCGGGTTCTGGAGTACCTAGGGAACCGAAAGGTCACCCTAGTGTACGTCACATTGACAAGCCTGACAGATGACAGTTTCTCCGCTGTCAGCTCCGCCACAGAGTTGTTTAATTTAGAAAATAATGAAAGAAAAGAAACAAATTTCATAAATTTATTTTTTTGACTTAAATTTAATCATTTTGACCTTTCTTTGTTCATATTATTATCAAAAATGGAAAGAAACCACAATTGCTTTTTCATAATACTTTTTTTATAAACTTTAGATTTTTTTGGTAACTGTAATCAACTTTATGTATTGAAACACAACCCTGGATAAATTTTTTCCTAGTTCCAATAAGAGTGAAATGTTTACAATCAAAGTGCATAAGACTGTTATATTCATCTGCACTTACCTCTTTAATACTGCGAGATTTTTCCCAAGATGATAAGTCTGAACTTTCAAATTGGGCAGCATCTATTGAATCGCTTTCTGCAGGATTTGGTGCTTCTAGTTTAATTTTTTTAGGCCGCGGCATTTCAATAGTAGAACTGCTTTTGGAGTCATCTGTCTCGGATGTCAACTAATAAAAAAAAATACAATAATGTAAAAAATAGAATTGAGATAAATTAAGACCCAAAATCAGTGTTGTGAAGTTTCTTTGGGTTTATGAAATATTAAAAAAAAACTGAAACTTGATAAAACACTCAGTACCATAGACAACTCATGATTTTTTAAAGCTGCTATCATCCCTTCAGGGTCTCTGTCCTTTCTCCTTGATTTGAAGTCATTAAATAATTTTCCCGAATCTGATTTTTTCTTAGATTTCTTTGCTTTAACAGTATTTCCAACCATATTTGATATTTTACTTTCCTAAAAAATTATAAGTTTTATTCTTTTATTGTATTTGATGATGATGGTCAATATACAACAAGAACTAAAAACTAAGAACTAACTTTTTATAAACGATCTAATATATATGTATCCTCAATATTCCGATCACTATTCTAAAAAACCATTTTTAAAAATAATGAATGGTGGTCTGATTCGAAAACTATAGAAACAAAAAACTAATTATAATAATCAATCCACCAGTCAACATTAATACTAAAAATGAAATAATTCAGGTACTAAAAAGTAACACCTGAATTATTTACATACGCCACAATTCTTTATTTCTTTTTAAAGTCTAAGAGGTGTCTCTAAAACGATTTTACCTGATGTTCTGTGATAGAAAATTTATTTCCTATATTTTTTAAAGTAGAATCACTGTCTTCCTTTGGATTAGACCACGCATTTGTGGCGGAACCAGCAGTACTGTCGAGATTCCAGGGGCTTGCGTATACCGATCGGATCGGGGGTAACGCAACGAGCAGTTGGTGTCGACAAAGGAAAATGATTTTCGGAACAGAACACAAGACGATACTTTTTACAGATTTATTTAAATGATTGTTACGTGGTTGCACAGACTGTTCTGGTTTCCCGCGAGCCGCCAACCTCCTTTTATCCAGAACCCCAGTCGTGAATCTCTTGGGGTTCCCCTTTTTCTCTCTAAGCTAACGGCTTTTTTGATCTTCCCGCCCCGTCAATTGCCACACGTGTGTCACTTGTCGGTGCGGGTTCTCGGAGTGGACGGCTCTCGAGCGGATAGTGCACCACAGTACGATAAACTGTCATCTGTCAGGCTTTGACAGTGCGACGTTCTCTAGGGCGATCTTCCGGTTCTCTAGGTTGTTCGAATAGCCGGCGGAAAAACTTTCCTCCAGAACTTCCGACAGGACATTCCAGAATATTCAGTCGGAGGAATATAAAAGGCTATGATCAATCACCAAAGCAACTCACTCTCTTCTCTCGTCACGGTGGAACCTAGTTTCCAACTACTTCACTATCATCTCATATTTAGTCATAAGTTTTCTTAGTTTATTGTATACTGTTTAAATATACATATTTACAAGTACCTAAAAACTACCCGACATCCTGAAGATAATCTAAAGTCGGACAGCGAAAACACTACAACGGTATACCACGACACATTACTTATCTTTAAATTAGACTTATGACATAACATCCTTCTCATTGGCACCATTTGAATTTGTCGGGTATGTGGTGATAGTGTTTTCATTATCCGACCTTAGATTATCTTTAGGATGTAGAGTAGTTTTTAGGTACTTGTAAATATGTATATTTAAACAGTACACAATAAACTAAGAAAACTTATGACTAAATATGAGATGATTGAGTATATCCACCAAGTGATTGTGAGAGCTTAGTAGTTGGAAACTAGGTTTCACCGTGACAAGAGAAGAGAGAGTGAGTTGCCTTGGTGATTGACCATGGCCTTTTAGATTCCTCCGGCTGTTCGAACAACCTAGAGAACCGGAAGATCGCCCCTAGGGAACGTCGCACTGTCAAAGCCTAACAGATGACTGCTTATCGCGCTACTGGTTCCGCCACAAATTGACACTATTTTTTGAAATCAAGTTTTACAGCTGGTCACTCTTTTGTGAATCTGGGCCATAACAAATAGGTTTTCCATCTTCACTGAAATTTTTATTAAAAGCCCTGCTTTTCTTTTTCTTTTTTGAAAGCGATTCTTCATCATACTCTAATTTTTCAGCTTTAACTTTCTTACTAATAGAGAAATCAAAAATTTGATTGACACAGAGTGTTCCGTCTTGGCTTTTTGGACAATTCTTTTTCTTCATTGCCAATACTTCTCCGTGATTTTACTTTATCTTTTGCTTTATGACTTTATGTTCATTTTTTCACCTTAATGTAGTTTAGAGTTTAACTTATTATACTGTCAATTAAGGCCTGTTTGTTCAAATTGCTCTAAAAAATGTAGACAAATTAGAATTACAACAAAAGCTGTTATAAACTATAAGAGCACTCCTTTTATTCAGAAGCTTTTTTGATTGATTATTTGAAGACTCCATTTGTATCATGTATATATGTACATATATTAATATTGAAATATAGTATCTTTATGAAACTGTATATGGTTCTATCTAAGTAGATAAAGGTAAAATCTCCTAAAAATCTACGGAAATCTGGATGTAAAGGAAATTTTGCAGTTGCAAACAATAAAATCAATTAAAAGCGAGAGAAAAAACGAGAACACTACATTAAAAATTAAAACCCCTGGAAAAAATTAGGTTATCTCAAGTAATAAATAGTGACGTATGTGAAAAGTGAAGTTGATGGTTGGCTTTAAGAAACATTATGTTTCATTATTACACAGAGGTATTTTCAAATTGCTCCCCGTCAACTATATTAAGAACAATTTAGCAGTTTTATTTGATTACTCAAGGGCGAATGTGTTGATGTTATAGTGAAGTACAATAATAATTTTAACTAGCCAAAAAACTCCTGCGCTTCTACCAAAAAATCCCTAGAAAGGTATCAATAGTAAACAATGTTAATTTAGCTAAACTTGGCAGTAATTCAAGTGGGCGAACCGTACGTAACTTCATCAGATTAAATTGAGAAAGTGACTTACTTGACACATAAGTTAACAAATTTTTAAGCAGCAAGAAAAAAACATATATAAAGAAACAAGGCGATGCGAAAAATAAAGACCTCTGTCGGTCAGCCAGAATCAATTAAAATCTCATTTGCTCTTTAAGATCCGTTTTAGTCATCTTCGGTAGATAACATGGTAAAACCTAGGATATTTGAAAAGTAGAACCAATATTAGGTAGCATCCATTATGCCCCCTGACATGAGGGTGTAATCATTCTAGATTTATATATATATTACAAAGGTAATATTTGCAATGGTAGCACCGACTTTCATGTACTACGTGATAATTGTTACCATTGATTCTGGATTTTTGTAGAAAATATTTGTGTCTGGTTTGGTAGTGACAGTCTAATTGGTCGTCGGCAATTTAAGTATTTTATTGCATTTCTTTAAAGTTTGAAAAATAGTTTGACTTTCTGATCTTTAAGAAAACTCTAAAAAATATATCGCAAGAACAAGAATTAATGGAAATCGAAATAAAACGTCCTGTATCATTATAGCTAATAAATAACTATAGTATTGACATATTAATGTGCTCACTGGTATTCATATCAACCTCAATAATGTGTAGTTTTTCAAAATCTATTGTCAAAGCTGCACGGGCACAGTTCTGTCCTTGTTGCACTGATGTAGCGAAATAGAGAGGAGTTGATTATGCTTAACAGAATGACGGAGAGGTCACAAAAGGAAATAGAACGCCTACTCAATTTTTAATAAGACTTTTCGGAAACAATGACGCGAATCGGATTAATCTTTATTAGTTTATTTCAATCATTTGGATTGGCTGGCTATCAGCGGGAATAAATCCGATTGGGTGGAATTTAGTTGACAACGAGCAATTTGAACCATTTCGCGATTTCCGAAAAAGCCTAACGAGTATCAATTTTTAATTAAAAAAGAACACATTTACTATTTATTTATTTATAAATAAGGTAGCCCAATTAAGGGTTTAATCCCCACTACAAAATCATTCAATTAATTACAGCTTTTTCCAAACTATAGCTTCTACAAGCTTGGTTACAACAATCTTCGATTAACCAGGTAAACAAAATTCTCAAATAATAGGCACTTGTATTCCTAATTATAAATATCTATAAAAAGATAAAACATATAAATACCATTTTAGTAAATTATCAATGTATTAAGGAATAAGTGTTCATCTAAATAACGCTTATCTGCAAAATTAGAGATTATTACATAATTGGAATTAAGTATTTGTGATCTACTGTTATTTTTATGTACTTTTGTATGTATGTGCTACAACTGGAATAAATTTGTGTTAAAATAAGTGTTATGGATTATATTCATTTAAAATTTTTAGGTAAATAAGTAGAGAATATCCTGCTATATATTCTCATGTAAGGAGATTCTTATTGGACTTCTGGAGAAACAGGTAAGGCATATTGAGATTGTAACACCAAATAAAACATGAGATATATTCATACAAAAAATAAGTAAGAGTGTAGTAAATATAATTCACAGTATTGCTAAGAAATTCCTTAAGAAATCCAGTTCTCAATATATATTCATACATTACAAGTCTCAATACTTACTTGAAGTTTATTAGTGCCCTTAGGCATTCTATATGTAAACCTTATATAAAGACTACACTATATTAATAATGAATTAATAAATTACTACTGAAAGGTTTATGTCCCATCACTTGCTATAAGCTTAATATATGTTATAAGGTACTAAATCAATAAATGAGATAAAAAGTATTGCCTATCTACCTATCTATAAGTTAGATAAACAATATTACTAAGTAAATTCCATATAGGAAGTATAGGAAGTGTTTATATTGTAGTTTGTTTAGAGAAACCTCAGGGGGAGTCAAAACAGATAGCTAGTAAGTAGTGTGCTTTCATTTAATTAATATACTCATATCAGACATTGTGTGTGGGTCCTTCATATGCAGCAGTCAGTTTATGTTTGGTTTAGGTTGGGAGAAGATGTTAAAGCACCAAATGTAAGTTGTCAGAAGTATAATAGGTGTTATTAATAGTAGTTTAAATAAGTGTTAAACTTAAGTGTGGAGCTGTATTTTTTCCAAAATTAATTTTCTTTGTTTGGAACTCATGATTGAGTCCTGTTACTAGTTAAGTTTTTTGTGTTATTATTGCTTAGACACCTCCAGTATTTTAAATCAAAATTATTTACACTAGTTCCTTATTGGTTTATTATTATTACTAAATTTTGGTCTTAATATCTGCTGTTAAAATATATGATATTTTTTTCAGTATCAAAAATGCTTGAAAAAAGGCATTACAATGGTTGAGTCAATATAAATTTTAAGATTTTAAGACATTATGGCTAAATGGCCAAAATTGGGTAGAAAAAACTAACTGCTGTGCTATGTTGCACAGGTTTTACTAATAGCTAACAAAAGTTATATCTTGCAATGTAAAGATCACCAAAACTGATGCACTTATATTTACAAAGTATTCACCAACACCCTCTCTTACACAGCCAAGTTTTACATTATATACATATTAATATTAATTTGAATTTGCACAATGTTTAAACACTTGGGGTTAGTTCAGGTTAGATAACATATTTAAGGGCAATAGATACTGAATTATATAGTAGTAATATACAGGATCCTTATTTCAGTAGGTACTTGTCAGCATTGTTAATAAGAAACTAGAATAACTAGTAGTATTGAAATAATAAATAATCAGTTGAGTATTGTAATGTTCACAAAGAAAAAGGCTCTCTATTAAAAATGATATTAATTAGTACTTGTAAAAATTACACTTTAATGCAGTAATTAAATTTCAAATGTTGCCAAATTTTTGTAAAAACATTTTATAAAATCAAGATCTTTATTGAGTTGAATATTTTGTCATTTTCTTTTTATCATTCATTACAGTTATACAAAAATGAACCAATATTTTCTGGGCATAGATGTGGGTACCACATCTGTAAAAGTATGCATTATAAACACAAAAGATCATTCCTTGGAAGCTCACCATGGAAAAGATACTCGTTCAAATGTGCCCAGTGATATTGGTCCTGGAGGAAACAAGCAGGATGTTTCTACCATTATTTCTGCAGTTAATTTATGTGTTTCGAAGTTGCCAAAGCAATTGGTGCAAAAAGTAGGTAAAGTACCCTTCTTTTTTTGTTTCTTGTCATACTTGCTTTTTTACTAACGTTTGTAGAAAATTTTCCATTCTAAATTAATCTGTTAATACTGCCAGCATGAAACAATTTACAGGACGTTTGTATACTCGCGCCAATAGTTTACAAAGCAATTAATTGCAATCCGTTCGGCAGATTCATAAACTATTATTCCATTATAAAATTAGTTACATTATAAATTAGTGATGTTTATTAACTGACAACATAAATTTCGCTCAGGTAAGCCGAATTGGAATTTGCGGGCAAATGCATGGAGTAATGCTATGGATGAACGATCCTGAGGAAAAGGCTTGGGATATCGTAGGCAGAGAAAAGAGCGTCCGGTTTGATGTAAAAAAAGACCGCGTTTCCGCCCTTTATACCTGGCAAGATAATAGGTGTGATCCCTCATTTCTTTCTACTCTTCCTGAGGCGCAAAGTCATCTGAAGGTCGCTACAGGTTTTGGGTGTGCCACCCTGTTTTGGATGGTTAGGCACAAGTTAGTTTCTGGTAATATCTTTGAAGTATTGTCTATGAATAATGGTTTTAGACCTGAAAAGTTAAAAAAGTTCAACTGTGCAGCCACCATAACAGACTTCCTAATTGCCATGTTATGTGACTTGGAAAAGCCCGTTATGTGCAACCAAAACGCAGCATCTTGGGGATATTTCGATTGCAAATCCAATTCATGGAACGTGGATATTTTAGAAAAGGCAGGATTTCCCATTCATATTTTGCCGGAAATTCGAGATTCTAGTCAAATCGCTGGCCACTTGGTCGACAGCTGGCATGGCATTCCTAAAGGAACCCCTATAGGTTTGTTGTAATGGCATGTACTTTAGCAGTAAAACACATTTTCATTAGCAAGAAAATTGTTTTGTCGTTGTAAATGGTTTAATAATGCTTCCATTATTCAATTATGTAATTGTTGACGTTTACGGACTGTAATTTTGAAACTACCAATAACTGCTTGGAATGTGTTTTGTTTATTCCCTGATTTACCTAACAAGA
The DNA here is from genome assembly GCF_040115645.1 of Euwallacea fornicatus. Classification (NCBI taxonomy): domain Eukaryota; kingdom Metazoa; phylum Arthropoda; class Insecta; order Coleoptera; family Curculionidae; genus Euwallacea; species Euwallacea fornicatus. Next base: position 6,874,311 of record NC_089541.1, on the reverse strand, counting down.
AAAATTAAGTTTATTGATAGCACTTACTTACGCAACTATCCGTTTTGTTATTATTATTGTTTTTCGTGATTTGAATAACTGTTTCTAAGTGAAGTCGAAGTCTATAGAGTGTCCTCTATTTAATGATAGAACTTTCTATACAAAAAAGTGCAACTCGTTGATATTACTCCAACTATCCCTTTTCGAGTTATTTATATTTTGATTATTAGTAGAAGAATGTCCCCAACTGTGGAATTACTATAAAATTATTATGAGAAAATTCCGTAGGTCTAGGTTACGGAGATATACAGTGCTCAGTTCTCTCAACTCTAGAAACTCCTTCAGATGCAGTCATAAATATTTCAACATCAGCCCAAATTACTTTCGTGGCTGAAAATTATCACCCTCCGGATCGGCCGGTGAATTCTTCAGTCGAATATTTCCCATACTTTAAGCATCAATACATCGCCATTGCTGCTTCACTAAATGGTGGAAATAGTCTGGCTACTTTTGTCAAAATGTTACAACAGTGGACATTAGAGTTGGGTTTTAGTGTTCCCCAATGTAAGTTTTAATATGGTCTGGGATTCTTGTACATTGAATTGCCCTTTCTAGCGAAAGTGTGGGAGAAAATTTTAGCTCTCAGTGAAGATGATAATTCATTGTCCGATCTCGTCATCGTGCCTACTTGTTTAGGAGAAAGACATGCGCCTGATGCCAGTGCCTCTGTGCGGAATATTCATGTAGGAAATTTAGGTTTAGGAAACGTTTTTCGTGCCCTTTGCCGAGGCCTATTGGATAACTTACACAGGTAAAAAGAATGTATATTTTCTTAAGTTTTCGTTTCATGGATGTTGACCGAATACATAATTTGAAACAAACCGGAGATCCAGAACGATTAAGTTCTGTTAATTGTCTCATCACATACCACATTGTTATGTGTCGGAAATCCTGAAAGTAGCCATACACAATAATCATTAAAGACTAATTTCGCAATAAATCATGAAACGTAATCGTAGGACTGGGATTAAACCAGTCGCTAATTACCATCAAGCATTTAACTGGCAACAGATAACAGACGAATATATTCAAGACCTACAGTAGTGGTCATAATTATAGCAACTTTTAAAAATTTTAAATGAAATGTATCTATTCGGCTAAATCCAATATACGTTTTTATATTATTTATCTTCCACAACCGTTGATGTTTAAAATGCATCAAAATAAAATATCAACAATTCCTATAAGAAACTATCAAAACATATTTTTTCAATACCGGACAAAAATATAGCAACTCTTGGAATTTTAAAGATTCACTTGATTTACAGCCTTGTGTGTTTAAAGACGTTTTATATTCTAAATTAAATCGACGATTTTCATTGTGGGTCGAGGTAAAACAATCTTATTAGAGATCAGGAAAATTATCATTGAGCGGTATAAAAGTGGCGAACGGCAAAGCGAAATTGTAAAGAGTTTGGGTGTACATAAGTCAATTGTATCTCGAATTATTTATAAATTCAGACAAACAGGAAGTGAAGCAGCTGTAAAAAATTCAGGACGCACAAAGAAAACTACAAAAAGAACTGATAAATGGATAATTCGAATGTGTCAAAAAAATCAATTTTTATCATCCAGTCATATAGAATCACATGTAGAGGAAACGGGCCTAGCCCATATCATTTCCAAGATCATAAGATTAGTGGAAAATGGATTATTTGGTAGGCGACCAGCGAAAAAACCATTGCTGTCTAAGAAGAACGTCAAAGCCCGACTTCAGTTTGCGCAGAATTATCAACACTGGACATCTGAACAGTAGAAATTGGTAGTTTTCAGCGATGAGTCCAAATTTAACTTATTTAAAAGTGATGGCCCATTATACGTTAGACGACCCAAAGGCGCAAGGTTGCAAAAAAAGTTTGTTTTACCAACCGTAAAACATGGAGGAGGTTCGATTACGGTTTGGGGTTGTTCCTCTAGTTTTGGTATGGGTACGCTTCACAAAATAGAAGGTCGCATGAATCGATTCATATACCGAGATATCCTCAGGAATCATTTACAACCATATCTTGAAGAAACCATGCCACTAAGAAGCATTTTCAAACAACATAATGACCCCAAACATAAATTGAAACTTGTTTCAGAATGGTTTAGAGAGGAAAGGATAGAAATTCTTACTTGGCCATCGCAATCTCCCGATCTCAATCCCATAGAAAATTTGTGGGAATATGTGGATAATAAAAATCAGAATAATACATATTCCAATTTACAGGATTTATTTCAGGCATTTCAAGAAGCCTGGAAGAGTATTGATAACAATTACATCAACAATTTAATAAAGTCAATGCCACGAAGATATGCAGAAGTTTTTCAGCAGCGAGGGTATTATACAAAATATTAATTATTGAACAATTAATTTGTAATTTGTTGAAGTTTTTTACTCTTTATAATTATTTTGAAAAAGTTGCTATATTTTTGTCCAGGTCGAAACGAATATATTTTTTTATTTTTGTATACAAATTATTATTGTTTTATTATTATATACTTTATCATCAACAGTCATTGTAGAATCATATTTTCAAAACCTATTTTGAATTTAGGTCGTTAAGTCTAAATTATTTGAAATTTTAAAAAATTGCTATAATTTTGACCACTATTGTACGTTCGATATTTTAGTTTCTTCGAGTTTTTTTTAATGATGATCCTTTGATTTGGGAGTTATTTCTGATGGTATGATTTATGATTTGGTTGTAGTATGATGCCAAAGGAAGTTCTGCAAGAGGCTAAAATAACAAGAATTGTAGGAAATGGATCGGGTTTGTCACGAAATGTCGTTTTACAAAAGGAGGTTCAACACCTTTACCAGCTTCCTTTGGTGTTTACAAAAGGGGGCGATGCAGCTAAAGGAGCCGCCATGGCGGTAGCTTTAATTAGTGAATAGTTTTTTTTTCGAATTAATAGTGTCAGTAGTGCGTGGTTTCTTTAAAAATAAATTTTTTGCAGATAAATTACTGTAGCTGCCACACAAATCCTTACGTTATAAGCAAGATAATTTGACGATGTTAGGATGCAATCCTCAATTCTGTTTTGACTCTGAATGGCAAAAATAGAATAGAGTGATATTTCATATAAACGTACGGCAATCGGTGTGCTATTCTGAGATGACACTGATATTTCGGGAAGTTCCATATTTGTCGTATGGGTGTTTTGCGCGTTTGTTGCATTTGAAATTACCCTACCGAAATAAAAGGGGTAGATCGCATATTAATTTTCATTTGTTCTATTCCAATTTACCGTTTAGGAATGTAATATTGAAACACTTTCGGTCTATGGACTTCAATCTGTAATTTAATTCTAGCTTGTGGTCGAAAAACGAATTTATTTCTCGGTATTTGAATATTTCTTTTTATTTTTTATGAAAATCTTCTGATTAATTTATATTATCTAAAAAAGCACACAATTTAGTCTATCTTGCATTTTGTTCTATCTCTGCTGAAAAAAATGCGCTTTTACTATATATAAAAATAACATTACGTAATCTATGCGAACACATTTGGACAATTAAAAATGGGTTATTTTTCTTTAATGTAGTATCAACTAGATGGTCAATGTTAATCTAAATTATTAAAGCGTTTCCCAATTATTCTTCCATTATCACCCCTACTTGCTTTAATTTGAAATACGACAAAAAATACAATATCTATTTGGAACATCGAATTTATTCTGAGATAAAACATGTAGTTTTTACTAATGGGGATGTTAATTATTGTTCCAATTGCATACACTTGTATATAATATATTATAGGATTTTTAACGTTCCTGAATCCCCAACTCCAGCATAAAAGCTAATGCTTATTGTGATGTATTAGGTAATTGTTAATAGTTTACTAAATATGGCTTGTTTGTTATTCTATTAGGTTTAAAATTCATGTTAATAAAAAGGCATCATCAATATGTTCAAAGTAGTATTTCTTAATATTCCTGCAAGTCTATTTTTCTGGCTTAAATTGGTCAAATGAATGATACTTAAAAGCAGTAGATTCCTAAATAACAAATTTATATTTGGTCGCAGTCTCTGCAGATCACAAATCCTCATAATTAACTTTTCATCAATTAATTTCATTTTCTCGACCTTATATAGAATTATGAAAAACTCGTTAACCCTGCGGTCGTAATTAAACCGATGAGTAAAAAAAGGAATAAATGAATTGAGTGCGGCGGAGGTAGCAAGACTCCCGTTTAAATGCACCACAGGTTTACATCGGGACTTGTACCTCTATTTTACCGTCCATGGTAAAATAGAGGTCCATCCCGAAGGCGCGTCTTGCGCACCACCTTTTCGTCCCGCAACATTCAGCGAAACGTGACGAAAAGGAGTAAAGGAGCCAGTTGTTGCTTTCCCGCTGAAATGGATGCGTCCGCTATGAATATAACAGACAGTCGACATAACAGTCGAAACGTCGCGAGATCGTAAATTACTCAGTTCGATTAGGGTTGAATCGCGGGGCGGCGCGGTACCATTAAATTATGGAATGGATCACCTCCATTGATAAAAGGTAAGCAAACTATATTACCTGCACATTTATCTTTATAGTGTACCAAAGGAATTTAATTTTTTTTAAACTAGTATCACTTTGTTTTACGGTGACACAAAGTTTTCCAAGAAATAATTTTTCCTACTCGCGGGAAGAAACCGCACTGATTTTGCTGTGGAAAAGTGTACTCCTAAGCACCAAGTGCGGTAGAGTTATTTTTCCGCATTGGTAAAGTAAGTTTGGCTTTTAGCAAATGCATTAGAGGGATTGTTAAATATAGCATGGTGAAAGCTTTCATAATTTTATCTTCAAGAATGCCTTTGAAAAGTTAGCGTCAAATTTTATACGGTAAGAAGGTAAATGTCTGATTGGTAAATCATTGTACAGACATTTTATCAAGGCGTACAAGTCAAATAGAGTTTGTTTGAATATTTTCGTTTTGACCGTCAACTTCAGTAAGAGACAATATTAACATAATATTAGGCAATGTACCCTGAATGTCAGTGACACATGACACTTTTGACATATGAATTGAAATTAATTAATATTTAACCAATAAGTGTTTTAATGACGGCGCTTAATAATCCAAACACTTTAACATATGAGTGAAGCGAACACGCAACTGGCATTGACAGTATTAATGGCCCATTAATACACGAGTTAATTGCAATATTTTTTTTATTTACAGCAAGTATTGGCTATGTTCTTTGATTTTGTGTATATTTGGCTACCTATTATAAAATTGTGCATTAGAGCAAAATGTATTTTCTTAACTGGACATTTTATAACACTAGTGCCAGATACGTATACAAGCGGTATCTTTAAAAAAATTGTTATGTGTCAAATTTTGATAAGTGTCAAATTTAAGTAAAAAGTAAAAATCCGTCAAATACTTTGATATCTGCTACACAATTACATGTGTTAAGACATAAAGAAAAGTTTTTGCATCTGTAACTTAAGACGATTTTGAAAAATGATTAACTATTTTAGTCTTCATGTCTTCAAATGTTTCCTGTACTTATTTTAATATGAGATAGTGACAGTCTGAATAACTACTTCCAACTAAAGCTATAGTATACATATCTTTAAAAATAAAATCAGTGTCAAGGTTTATTTTTTCCACAATCACGATTAGTTGGCAGTTACCACACGCAATTGCGTGAGGAAACTAAGATTCTTCCTAAATAACTGTGGGATTTTTTTCCACTCCCTGTTACTGTGTTTTTTTTGTAAGTGTAATTTTTAACTTCTTTTATTTTTCACAATTATCAGCCTTTCATGTTTACCGTATAGGAGCATGGACAGGTAAACTATTTAGAACATTCGCTAGTTATAATTTTTACATGAAAACCAATATGGAAATAAAAGCGGTGTTTTATCCAGTTTAATTGATGATTAATACATTCAGTTTTTAGAATAAACACGTAGTGCAATTGAGGCGAACTATCCTCGATTAATTATTCAGAACAAAAAAATACTAAGTGTTCATTGGAAACTCCCTCTTAAAGTTAATGTCATTTTCTTAATCAATTTATTTCTGCATCTCATAATTGAAAATTGTAAAGCAAGGTTTATACACGTGCGATTAATGGGCGCCATTTGACTAGCACCGGTGGTTTTACTTATGTAAATACGAAAATTTTTAAGTGTCTGTAAAAAATTGAAGTTTCTAGTGACAGTGATTTCACGGTCACTGGCGCCAGTAACTATGTTTGTGTAAAATTTGTTAAAGAGCCGCATCACTACAGCTCAGGTAAATTTATCAAGGAGGCCCCTCATATAGATAATGCAATATGGTTGTGTATAGCTCCCTTCCTTTAGTCACCGTGAAAATTATCCTTTTACCAAAATGATCGTCCTTTAATAGTTATTTAAGCCTTAGTAAATTAGGTAAACATGTTCCTTCTATAAGTCTCAAACAAAGCTTCCAGAGTTGTCCAATAACACGCGCTCCGAGCCATTCGACCTAGAACCAACCACAAAACGTCTATTGGGAGTTTACTTCCAAACTTTTGCGCAACTAGGACAAATATTGGTTTTAACTTTCAAATAGCATGCAAACCATGGCTCTTTTATTTGGAAATTGTTTACAAACTCAAAACAACTTCACACTACCAATTTCATCCAATTGACACCCGCGAAACAAATATTTAAAGGGAGGAAATGGATATTATGTATCTAAGTTTTTTTAACCTAGTTCAGAAATAACTCCCTCCTCGATTAATAATTTAACGTTCCCATTAGATTAAATAAGCAGAATGTTCGTTAAAAGCTTAACGAGGGACACGAATAAAAACATCCAAATGAAAACATCAATGGAGGCCCTAGTGCGGACATTGTAAATTAGCCGAAACGGAAATATAAACAATTTGCAGGAACATCGTTAACACTACTGGCAAAAATGTCGATTTTTTAAATTTTAATGCTGATTCTATTTTAGTTGTGTGACAGAAGAGTTTGAGCCAGATGTTATTTGCAAGGATTCAAGGTTCTGGAACATGATGTGATACTGCTATCACATTCCAGACCCTCGATTCCTTGGAAATATAAATGAAAATTGAGTCGAAGTTACAATTAAATTACATACCTAATTCTATAATCACAAGATTACTAATTTTTTGTTATTAGGAGAGCATTCGAGTGCAAACTTTACTTCAATGTAGTGCTAGTTTCACGAATTTGTATTAGACGATTTTTTTGTTTTTTCTTATACAGCTCTCATTTACCACCACTGTGCCCATTAGCCATGTGAACTAATTCAAATAATTCAGCGCCATTTACCCCGCATAATGTAGCCGTCTTTGTTAATTAAATAAAGTTAGAAGAACACTAATGTTATGTAATTGATCCTTGTACCCTAAGTAGTAAAGCATGCTCAGGATGCATTTCCTATATACAGTGTATCTTCTTTCTCATGCAAAAATACGTATACCAGGAAAAGATGGATATATGATACGTAGTAATTAATTAAGCTTTGGGTTATGGATCGATGCGACTAGTGGAGGTAAATGAGAGCTTAAACAGACAAAAGTGGAGGTCTTTAATTTTCGACAAACTTCCACAGAGCAACATAGATAGGAACTATATTGGTACCTATTTGGTTTTTAAAATAGGTACATTATTTGTTCACCAATCATTTTAATCAAATTGGCAATATGAAACTTGCAAATTATATCGTTCAAAAGACCTTACAATCCAGAAGCTACCGGGAGCTTTAAAGAGTTATCGATTCTACTATTAAACCACTCACTTGTTTCTAAGTGCTCTTCGTTGTCACATAATTTACTTAGTTTCTTGTTGACTAAGGCCTTCTAAAAGCCATCCGTGATTGACCGAAATTAACAAATAATCCAATCTAATAGTAGTATGGCCCAAAACCAATTTTTTCTCTCCTGTATTTCTCTTCTTTTCAATTTTTTTTTCTACATTGTTCTACGATTATTTCAATAAAACTTTTCCATACGAATGGTGTGTTTCGTTTTTTACTATTTTAGCTTATTGCCAAACCCATAGAAACGCGCCCTCGTTTTGCCCAGAGTTCATAAAGCACCATTTGGCTCTCACACAAAGCCCCAATGTGGACATTCTAATGAAGTTTCAGTCCTGCCACACGAAACATGTGCTGAAAGCATTTTATTACCTTCGTAGGGCTGTCGGTAATAACTTTCCGCTATTACAGAACTTGTATTTGTTACTATAATAATTGTCTTGAAATCTTGGACAAGGAACAAAGATGGATCACGTTAAGTTCTCTATTATAGAATTCGCGTTGAAACTCCTAAGGGCCGTTTCACTCGAAGGGAACAATTAAATTCGTAATTAACCAGAAGTTTTTGAAGTTTGAAGACGCTTGTTATCCTGCTGGGAAAGTGTAGAGAAATATTGCAGCTGTGAAGGCTGTAGTTTCAAACAAAGCTTATGTTTATCTTTGAAGAATATCAAAGCAGTAATGCTAAATCCCCATATCCAGACTTCTTGGGATTCGATTTCTTACTATTGGAAAGGCGATGGATATAAATTCGGCCGTACCCTTAAACCAGGAATCGACTTCAAATTTCGCTTAGTTCAAAAGGGGCTTAGAATTAATCTTCTACGGGAACGTAAAAGGAGATTCGAACCACGAAAGAAAGAACATCAGATATACGGGGAGATCTGAGAATGGTGATGTTTAAATACGCATCCATCAGTTAAAGGGGGCTATATTTCTTAAATCGATCTGCATTATTCGGAAATTGATAGGGAATGAGGAGCTTTGGGGTGAGAAGACGGAAAATAAAAAATATTTTAATATTCCGTAACTCAGGCAGGGTAAAATTACGCAGAAAAGCTTTCAGAGAAGTCTAGTTTTTGCAATGTCTATCCAGCATAAAGTTGGATGTAACTTTCAAGGCATGGGATCAGAAGTAACTTTACGACAGATCAAGTTATCGCCTCGAAATTTTTTAGTTTCATTCCTATAAGGGCATGATGACGAAAATCGATAGAAAGTAGTCATGATACGTTTGAAGCAGAACTCATTCTCATTTCATTACACTTCTGTTAGTCTAGATAAAAGGGGTTGTAAAGTCTCCTTTGCTTCTCAAGAGAAGGTCCCGAAGTCTAAGCATCCAGGATAGATCTAGGAATAAGGTTAGTCGATTTAAGGGTTCTAACTCGACTTTTCGTTTCTCTTAAATCGGAGTCACCGAAAATTTCCAACTCCAAAGAGGAGATGTAAATTGAATAAAAGATTTATTTTCTGCAAGAAATTCAGTTTGGAATTTTTAGCGTTTACTCCGAAGAAGCTACAAAGAATATAATTTAAATAATACAATTTAAAATGGTAATTTGCAAACAAATTTGCATTGTGGTTGTTCCATTGATTGTAATTGATTATTACCGTAGATAGAGAATTATGTAAAAACAAATAATACATTTTTTTAAAGTCCATATTGTCACTCACGGTCACCATGTGTAGCCTTTTTACAGGAATGGCACCTTTAATACTTTGTAGGAATACGACTCTTATTGCCACATGATGTGGATTTTTGAAGCAAAAGGTAGCTAAGATGAAATCACCATTTTGTTATGCATTGAAGCTGTTGTAATCAGATCGAGTGAAATCTATGTATGTATATGTCGAATCAATTCTATGAAAACAAGACTGTGGTAGGTATCTGACGAAAGAGCGGGTAAGAATATTTCAAAAACTGTTGAAGCTTTAGGCAAAACTTGAAAGATTAAGTAAATTTTTTCGAAAAAAATACCAGCCGACAATAGAAAGTAACCACACCTGAACTTTTTTGCTTTTTTTTATGGAAAATTTCTAAATTTGGGCTTGATATCCGAGGCAGCATTATAATTGATTTTTTAAACGGAATATGATGTATTTACTGATATTTTTGAATTCAGCAGCATCATTTTTTCTACATAGATAGAATGATAATTTGAACATTTTGTTTATTTCCTTTTAATTTTAATGGAATTAAACATTTTTTTATCTAATTTATAAACAAAGAATTGATGAGCAGTTATTTTCATAAATCGCGATTGTGCTGAGTTCTAATTATAAAAAAATACTAACCCTGAAATTTGAATATATTTTTTTTATTTTGCCATCCCTGGCCTACCAAACCAGCCACGTTGGCATAATACATATTCAGCATTTTAACTGCACTTCCATGAGCCCCAAAACCACCCAAAAATATTCATGCCGTGTCTTCGCAACAAAAAATGGAGCCATTGAAATAGCAGAAGGGCGTACACAATATACCTCTTGCTAAATGGGTAAAATGAAATAAGGGACCCCGAATGTTGCCCTTAAGGCTCAAATGCATCATGTCTGAATATTTATAATGTAAGAGGAACACCGGAGAGAGCAGATTATGAGTTGTTGGGAACTGATTTATTGTTTGCTGTACGGCTAAGAGTGTCTAGTCTCATATAAACTGACATATTGTTTCGGCTTTTAACAATGAAAATAGATAACTTTAATGAAACAGAAATCGTTTTTCTTCATCTTTTTGTGGTGCTTGGAAAGTTTTGTTCGTCATTTCTCATCGTGTTCAAGAAATTTCAAGTTACGGAATAATATTAATTCATTTGCTCGCGGAGATATAGACCACTTTTTTCGGTTTTATTATTAATTAGTTAATAATATGCTTTTAAATGTACGTTCTGAAATATTTCCATAAAGCCTAAAATTTCATGGAAGCGGGATATAAATAAGACAATGCAATAGCACGACACATTATTGAACCATTTCATTTGCTTTGCGTGCAGTACGAAAAAGTTGCCGGGGGAATTACTTCGGAGGGCAATAATTTTCAAGTAATATTATCTTGGGAAGTTCCTACTCGTATTTTCATATTTTTGCTCAAAAGTTGGGGCAACTTATAATTATTGATTTTATCTTTTATTCAGTATATACGTTCGGTAGGAACTCAACAAAAAAAATTTTTAATTAGCCACTTTTTAACAGAGAAGAATAACCACTACATTCGCATAATCCTCCTTTAGCTAGGAATAGCGAAATGCCAGAAATAGCAGAAAAAACTAGAAAATTGGAAGTTTACGGATTAGGTAAATAAATTATGATAAATCCGCAGAAAATGTGTGTTTTTTTTTTAGGTAAATCCGGCGAGTTCTCAAGAAATCTCAAACTTCTGGAAATGAAAGGGTATTTGTAGCTTAATTTAGGTTTCAGCCAGGATAATAACACCTAAAGTTTCTACAAATTTGTGGAAAGGAAGCCTTACGGAACCTGAAAATGTATGAAAGTTTATAAACTAAGGAAAATTTACCCAAACAGTTCGGTTTTTGATTTCCGCTAAAGATTGATTAAGACTTATTAGCCAGATTCCCCGGTTGGACGTTTTTTTCTGATTGCGAAAACCTCCGCGGTCACATAATTTAATTACTAAATGATAAATCTCGTAAGTACTAATTGGAAGATTAATTATATCACAAATTGAGAATTAATCGGTTATAATTTAATTACAATTGTCGAGTAATTGCGGCAGTCCTAGTTTGATGACATTGATGAGGCAGCTGTAAATCTGGTTTACTTCGATATTCTGTCCCAGACACTATTATTAAACACTACTTGGCCAATCATTATACTTCGACATACGTTCACAGTTTTAATGTTCTTACCTCGATATTTTGTTTTCATTTTCTCAATTTCCTCTATTAGTACCAGCTTCAAGGACTAAAGAGTATTCTCGTCATATCAACTCCAGTTATGTCGCATACTTTACTCAACCACACAATGGCAAGTAATCCTGTAGCCACTAAATAATATCTGTTGTAAGGAACTTTTTCATTTAAACTAATGTTCTTAATCATTGGTTAAATTTATGCAACCTAGTTCACCAACACCCAGTATATTTCGGAGTGTTAGCCTTCCTAAAAGACCATCTCTGCTTGTTTCCGATGTTAATTTAAATTATCCAAAGTATCTGATAGCGAAACATTGCAGTTATTGAAGTTAATATTGTCTGTTATATAATGCTTAAGCGTTATAATGAGGTTTATTGGTTGGAGGTTTGAGGGAAATCTTGTTATACCTTCCTTTTCGAAATAATACTATAGTTTCATGTTAGGTAAGAAGAAATTGCGGAGTGTTTTGAAACTAGGAGAGAATTCCATGCAATTTGTTTGTTTTATAACCCGCCGGGGCCTTCATTTTAATTCATACAATTAAAATGTTGTTTACACGTGGCTGCAATATTAACTTGGTTAATGGTTTGTTTTATGCAAAAAATATTGTCCTTGAGCCCCAATAGAAGTTAAAATGTAATAGTTTTTGAGCAAAGTTGCCATATAAACGAATAAACATTGCCTACCACTTTTGACTAAGAATTATTTAGTAAGGGACTTTTCAGATTACCAAAGTTTTCAAACTAATTCTCCTAATGGAGGCTTTATTATTTGAACAGTGAACTCAGTTAATCAAAAATGCATGTCCGAAATAGTTCATGACAAGGCTATAAATAGAATTAAACTAGATGTACCTACATCGATATCCAATTAAGTATCTCATTTATATCACAACTTTCTTGTTGACTATTTAAAAAATTGAAAGACCCTCTCTGCAGTAATACATATATAGTTTTGAGGCCGAATCCGTAGTTGAACTTGTTTGGGCAATTTTCAAAAATATGTGCTGTTGTACCTTAGTAAAAATCTCAACTTGCCATTGTTTGCAGATTTGACCCCTGTGTAGATAAGCAACAGTATCAGAGGCCAAATTTGACGAATGGGTATAGTGAGGGGGTGTGTCAAAATTTTTAACATCACTCATATAATCGAACGGTCAAAAACTTGGTATATTCGCAATCGAAAACATCTGTATTTTATGGGAAACCAAGATTTTTATTAAATTGGAAGAGTCTGTGTTGTTCAAAACTGATCGAGGGTCTGTCCACCGGTGGATAAATATTTATGGAAGAAATAAAGAAATTCAAGATCATGTCGCATTTGTCACATTTGACAGCTACGGCTAGCAATGGATCCGGCTAAAAGAGAAAAATTGCATTAGGCAGCTTTTTAGATTTTTTAGAGTTGGTGAGAGATACTTGATTTGATATCTCTGCACATAATCAAAATTTGAGCGGTGTTAATGCGGTAAAAAAGGAACAAAATTTTAATGCCATAACTTCATTTTGCAGGAAAACTAGATGTCTTGTGCAAATCCACAACTAATTTGCACAAATCAACAAAATTTAAATGAAACCATTATTTTAATAAAATATTCCTGGCAATATTCACGGAACTGCGAATTTTAACAAACGAATTTGTAATTCACAGCCATTGTTCGCTTCTTAGAAAACTTCAATTTTCAGATGGTTTCCACATTAGAACTTTCTAGCCCTGTTAGAGATATCTGCATTTTGTCAGCTTAAACCAATTTCTGTCATCTAAAGCGGAGGGATTGTGTATCCTGGGAACCCAATTATGCAGGCTAACCACAATATTAACTCAATGATGGGAATTTCCGTGGCTGGCGTCTAAGATATTCCGGTAATTTAGATTTGAGGATGAACGGAGCCGGAGGGGTCCCCTATCGGAATTAAATTTTGGTATTCTATGCGGCAATATTATAAAGCGAATGACAAATATGATAAGTCAGCAACATAATATTTTGAATTATCCTCTGACATTTGGCCTTTTGTGGGGATGTGAAAGACCAATAGGTGCATCATTAGTTTAACAATATTGAAATTTCTGTAATTTCCAGACACGGGTGGATATTCGATTCCTTAAACGATGCGACGTTTCCTAGCTCTTTTCAATTTTTATTTCTAAAGGTATATATTTATTTTGTATAGCTGTGAATCCGACTAAGTCCAAATTAGTAGATAATTGTACACAACAATTTTGGTGAATTCGGGAATATTAAAATGTACTATGCTAGTTGATTAATAACCGAAAATCATAGCCGTTTTCTTTGTCAAAATTGCTTCGGACCAATCCCGTGACCGCATCATCGGACGAACGTTAGTCAATTAGCCTTGAGAAAATACCAACAAATTCCGAGACCTACTTTTTACTTAGAAATATTGAAAATGATTTAAAATGCATTTCTAAGAATTCTACACTTAATTGATTCGCTCAAGGCTTATAACGAAACAAAATCAACCGATTTCAGCGATATACATAATTGAGCCTCAAAAATAAACCCATATTTACCTGATATTCCTATTAAAATTGTTATTGATGTGTTTCGATGTGATAAACTAATATATTCAATATCAGGATGAAACTTAATCACAAACAACAAATGACATTTGATTGTTATCATCTCTTCTTCAAAGTAAAGCAAGTAAAAACGCTCAACTGAAAAGCTCCTCGTGCCTGGTTTCCTTCAACTTTCACTCCAAATTAACTTATCTCTTTACGCTTTGCTGTTTTTGGCTCTTTCAAGATATAACTATATAATAAAATCTGCACTGAGGTCGAACTGAAAGGAAAAAGTCGTGGGAGCCTAAGAATCAAATTTCCATGTGAAACTCTATTGATAGAAAAACAGAGGCAACTGCAGCAGATACATTAGGCGTTTGGGGTGGAGTTATAATGCCTTTTGAAAATCTTAGATACTATGATGAATAAACACAATTTAAGTTCAAGCACCACTTGAAGTTTAAGACCAATTAGCAGTTTCGAACTTAGTTTAAAACTTCCGGCATGACTGGTATATAAGAGTTAGAGATAGATTAATTGATGATGTAGATATCTATATTGAATGTTCTTTAAAAAATTAAATAAATATTGTCTTTTTTATTTTCTTCTTTTACGTGATCAAACGGAACATTTTATATTTGGAATCATTTCACTGAAACCTCTCCGGTGCTGAAGACACATTTGGCAACTCGCATATTTAAACATTCCAGATTTAGACCCAAACCACAATCATTTTCCACTCCCTAAACAAATAAATATTTGATTTGAATTTGTAATTTAAAGACGGCAGATTGTCGCAAAATAATGTTCTCTTTCCGCAAATTTATAAAGGTTGACAAGGGAGATCACTGCCAAGGAAAACAATAATCGCAAACTAAATAGGACAGTCAAATAGATAAGAGCGAAGCCCTTGAGAACTATATGGGGCCAGTAACGATCCCTAAGCAAAATTGGAGTAGGGCTATTTCCTAAACGGCCCGACCTAATTAGATCCTGACAAACGGGGTGGAAAGTATTTATTTAATTAATTTATTAAATATTTCCAGTAATATTTGCTTTGGAACATCCAGAAATATTTTGTCAACATAACAGTTTAAGGAATAAGTCCCAATGGAATCGTTAAAGAGGAGAATCTGTTTTATGTTCCAAGCTTTTACTTGGGACTTTTAGAAGTGAAATTTGATTGAGTGTGAATGACATTAAAACCCAAGTTAAAAAGAGGGAATTCCCATCCTATTTTGGTGTTTTTCATGAACTTTCGAGTGGCAAATGAAAAGGTAATTAATTGATTTGATAAGATTGCTACTAGAAACGTGTGCTTTGACCGACAATTTTTCGGAAATTCCATATAAATATCTCCGAGAATTTATAAAAATCTTATGCTCAGGAATAATTTGGAGTTATCGATTTTTTAAGGAAATAAAGCAAATTTTGTCTAAAATTTGCAAATGCTTCTAAAAACTCTAGTGCGGATCATATTTTTAATTCTTATAGAATAGATAGATATGGAATATCATTTTCACAGATAATTCAAATTTTCTTCTGTAAACGTTCAAATTTCTATTAGCAATCATACCAGATTTATTAACGAATTTTTCGTTTGAGACATTAAATTTCAAGAAAATCTCCACAAGAGGAGATACTCCTCTCGTTAACTTTAATTTTAATGCCATAAATTTCACATCTAAAAGTTCCATGTAACAGCCTGGAGCAAGAAACAGGTGCAGGAGACAGATAAAGAATATTTCCTCAGTGGTGTGTGTACTATTTTATTTACAACCACATACTAGTGCAAATAAAAAGAAAAATATGGAACTATTTTAACAAGCCCCACTGTATACAAACGGAATCATATTTGCATTTTAGTCAAAACGAATTTTAGGAAAACATGTCGGAGATTAAATATGGCGTAGAGTCTTTTTATTGTATCATTCCAGAAGATATGCGTAAATTTGTACATAAGGCCGAAAAAATGTTTATATCTTTGAAATATCACTTGACATTCTTAACCCGGGTGGAAAATACTCTTTGAGGAAATCCAGACTCACACAAAATTTTTATATTTTACAATGAACTTTTCTCTTCAATAATTTTTGTATATTTCAAAATAGAGTTACAAAATTGATTAAGATGGGAAAAAACGGAGTTCGTACATTTTGCTTTCGAATGTGAAAAAATCGAAAAGTGGCTTGATTCCCTACCTTGTCTTTTTAACAGTTCCGGACGTGGTAACTTTGTGAATATTTAATGTTTTCCTTGAGATTATTAGCTTTGTTCAGTTTTGAATTTTTTCGAACGTTATACATTTAACAGAAATCCTTAATTGTTACTACTTTGAAATAACGTTATCTCCCCTATACGTTCAAAAGTAGTAACGTGCGTCAGCCATATTTTCAGACCATTGACCAAATTACAAAATCCATAATGCCCTTGGTGTTGGGTGTATAGGCCAACCTTGGACAAATTTAATCGCCGACTAAGCGTCGAGAAAGAGCCATTCATCTGGAACATGGAAAGCCGATATCCAGGGGAGACTTTCCCTTTGGTATCAAACGGATTATTTTTGTATTTTTTATACTAAAATTGCGTCTAATGTTTTTAGGCCAAAAAGGTTAACTCTGAAAAGTAGGCTGATATAATCCGACTGCTCAAATTAATTCCAGTAGAAACTAATTACGAGCTTCCTAGATTAAAGGTAATAGTTTTTCATTTAAACAGTTCTGTATTATACACAGTTAACAGATCCAATTCTTTATGGAGCAGTTGTAATTTCACTTGAAAGTGTTAAAACATTAAGATGAATAGGGTCAATTTAAATTCAAGCATCACTTAAAGTTTTAAAGCTAAAGGGCAGATTCAAACTTTCGTTTGAAGCTTTTGTCACCACTAGTGCTCAAGAATCACTGGATATTAATTGCTGAGACTGGCTAAATGTTCCTCAAAACAGGGTATAGATCCATCTATAAAAGAAAATGTTAATGTTCCATGCTTTAATCAGTATGATTCATCAAAAATTTGCTTTATTCATTACTTATTCAGCTTCACCAACAAAGTTTTGACAATTTACTCGTTTATGCAGATGCCCTAAAGATGGTTAATTTAAGCAAAGGAAGTTCACGCTGAGTTTTAAAACTAATTTGATTTCCACTTCAAAAGCTTACGGTTTTATCAAATTTTTGAATCAACGGGTACACTGTATTTTGGTGAAAAATGTTAATACTTGAAATTATGTAAAACATCGCGTAGATGGTATTCTACGATTTGCTAAACTAATCAGGTTTCTTCTCGAAAACCTTATGATTTCAGCATTTTACTCATGACAGAACTTTACTGAGTTTTGTACATCGGGTGTTTAGTTTCGTCTCGAAAAAATTGTTAATCTAGGCGATTTCTAGAAAAGATTTACTTTTGGACATTGAATCTCATTGTTTTTAGCAGTTTTTTGAATTCACGCCCAACCGACGTAAACTTGAATTAGTGCGACAATTAGCTACCTTATGAATTAACGGTACAATTTATGAGATTCCTTGCTTTGTGTGAGAGACAAAGTGCTCCAATCATTCAAAGTCTCTAATAAATATTGAAAAAAAGCAGAATCCCATTTGAATTCAAACTTATGTTTAAATATTAATGTAATGTAACATCTATTTCACTTGTCTAGAACTACGAAAGTTTGCCGCCTTTTCCAAATTTTCTAATAAATGTAAAACTGATATCTTTTCCAATTCAATTGCAAACATCTTGGCAGAGTACCCATCTTTGGTCTTTAATTGAAGAAACTCTTTTTTGTACAAACTCATTAGGACCTTGTCATTGCCACTAGCCGCAGCCCTATGGAAGGGTAGTTCACCTGAAAAAGTTAACCAGTCCCTTTTAGCACCGAGCTTCAAAAGTACTTCTACAGAGTCTGCACTATGTATATTGCTGGCAGCTACATGCAGAGGAGTGTAACCATCTAAATCTTGCTGATTGATCTTCGCCCCATTTTTCACTAATAGTTTTATGAGATTCACGTAATTCATCTCGGCCGCAACATGCAGGGGTGATCTACCCTCATTGTCCAACTCATTAACACTTACGTTTTTCATTATTAGTATTTGGCAGATATGTAAATGATTACCATAAACAGCCAAGTGTATTAAATTGCGTTTATTGTGGTCTTTGATTGAATGATCTACGTTGTAGTCCAGAAGCATATCAACGATAGAAGGGATACCATATTTAACAGCCATCATTAAAGGCGTCTCATCGCAACTATTTCTGGAATCTACCCCTAATTTCCCTCTTCTTATAAATAATTCTACCAACTTTTCATTTCTGCTTGCTACCGCTATGTGTAATAAGGACTCATAGACGTTATTCGTCGCAGTTATGTCCGCTCCCTTCTTTATTAAATATCGCACTAAAGCCTCATCTCCACAACGAACAGCGAGGGAAAGTGGGGTGTATCCGAAGTAATTTTTGATGTCAATTTTTGCAGCATGGTCTAGCAAAATCCTGACCACTGCTATGTGCTTTTTGATACAGGCCAAATGTAGAGGGGTACTGCCCTTTTCGTCCAAAATATCCGGAGAGGCACTAAGGGCCAGTAGCTTTTGAGTCGCTTCAATGTTTCCTGAAAATAAAAATATCTCATAAATTTCACATGAGGCAGCTGTTATTGATCAGTATATAGAATGTTAAAAGGGATGAGCTGCCAAGTTATCCTGATATATCAACCAAAATATGCAATTTAAAGGCAAGCTATCAGACACGAGGCATTGTCACATTTATTGCTCCCTTGCTTTGGTGGCAGTTTTTAAGCACACTGTAGGTTTTTCACAAATTATGTTCTGTGACACCTGGAACTATTTTTACCCGTAGTGGAATGTAACATGTTTCAGCACTCACTGAGATATGGACGGAAGGATGGAAGGGAATTTTTAAATCTGTCTATACAGACTTTTCAATTAACTCAATCTCGCAAGTGACTCTAAAGATTTTTTTTAGGATTATTGATTCGCCCTGACACAATTTAATTAAAAATTTACGCGTTCTTGGGTAATTTCATTACTCGAATTGAGCAATTATAGGCGTATTTGGGAGACAGCAGCGCTTTATACCAGTGGTCGCATTTCACTGTAGCGCTAATTTCAATCGTTAAATTGTATTGCGCGTAAAAGCTGAAATCAGACTGAAATTTCGGATTAGAAACCTTGAAATTAACAGTTACTGGTCGAAAATGAAATTTTTAGATAAACATTAGGTATCGAATTAAAGCTTTCAGTATTTCGCGCATGGTCCTCGTAAATTCCCTGAATGCGCCCAATTCACATCCAGGGAATGTACTTTTAATGTCACCACCCCCAGTCACGTCATCAAACATGACCGAAATTTTTAGTCCTCATCAAAGATCCTCTGAATTAAGCTTCAGCCAGCTTGAAGAACTTATCGACCTCTATTCAGCCCTGCTTATCCAAGAAGAAACGATATTCCAGATGCAAACGAAGGAGTTAAACTACCATTTTCAGAGAATCCGAAAGCTTCACAATTGCCTTAAACCCATCGAAGAAAAGCTACTGTCCTTAAAGAGGCTTCAGGACGGTTTAAATCGTGAACTCGAATGTATCAAGTACCAGCTCTCTTCTACGGAACAATCGATCTGCAGGTTAGAGGAAACCGTTCCTGTAGATTGTAAATGCTCTATAGACAATCATGGCTTTCGCAATTCATATGAACTAGCTGAGCAAGTGTTTCGATTGTTGAGAAACTTGGAAACGCAGATGAACGAGCTGTTAGTACATTTGCCCAAGAAAAGTGAGCTATCGCTCTTGGAGCAGGTTGCAGGAATTCTGCAAGCTCAGTTGCAGCAACTGGAGTACGTGGAGATGATGACAGAAAAAGTGAGAGGTCAGTTGACTCAATCTGCATACAGTCAGATGATGTGGCTCAGAAATTGTGGGATTCGACCTCAATCTGCCTAAATAAAGATGGTATGGTGCAGTAAATTTGGCTGTGTTTCTATTTGAAGATGATATAGTGGAATTGGTTTCATTATCGGTTTCCTTTTTCAGAATTGTCATTTGCATTCTCTGAACAGATTGTTTTCGAATACTGAGTTTCTAATTTCTTCTTTTATGGGGCAGAACTGTACAAAATTGTAGAGGCAAAGCGGCTCCTTTCATATATTTCCCACGTCAATGATTTCTTTCTCCTTGTTCATATAAAGAATTTTTTGAGTAAAAAAAATAATCAGCTTTATCTTTCTCAAGCAGTTCAGCTTTGTTAGACCCTAATCATGTTTGAATTTTCTCCAGAACTCAATTCACTTCTTTTATTATTACATTAATTACACTTCAAATGAGGAACTTAAAAAAGAAATTGATTCCCTCGTCTAAGTAGATTCAAATCTACTTCCATCGCTACTCTTAATTTGTTTATATTAATTATTCCTCATTTTTCCCAATATTTAATGTGGTTTTTGGAGCTGCAAATCGGGAATGAATGGAATATAGAGTTTAAATTTGACACACCTCAATCTACAGTTATCATTTCTCTTAAAAGGTGAAAGTAAATTTCTCGCCTTTTCTTGATCCTCTCGAATGGAAAATCTTCAGAGGGTTTCTCATGATAGATTTTAAAACAAGCAAATTCTAAGGCCACGGAGTTTGTCTTCTTCAGACACTTCCGAAAGATTTCGGTACCACAAGATTGAGATATCTCGTGAGGACTACGAGATCATCTTCTTTCAGATGAGCATCACAGAGATACAGGGAAAAATTGAATATCTGATCTTAGTGGGGGTAACTCAAAAGTTACATGCTTCATGTCTCCTAAGAGAGGAAAGAAAGAATTTTTTCGTGCTGATTTTCTTAGTTAAGTCTTCGTTTGTTATTTTCTAAATTCACTGGAGGTTTTGAAAAAAAATCCAAAGAAAAATTCCGATTCTTGGACCAACGCATAACTTTTCCCAACCACGAACAAATATTTTAAAACATGCATTTTTCTTGATTTTCATCAAATTCCTATATGAACTGAGTTATTGATGCTGTCGCTTGCAGGCGAAATAACAATTGTTGAGATTTCAATTTAAATAAGGTTTGATAGAAGATTTACTTTCTGCGAGGAATAATTTAAGTATGGATTTTTAGTGTTTACGCACAAGTAAATATGATTGTGGAGTAAGTAATAAAATTGCAAAATGGCAATTTGCAAGCAGATCTGCTTTGCGGCTACTCCAGTGGTTGTAACGGATTATCATAAATTGCTAGAAAATAAAATTGATTACAAGTTGTTAGAAAATAAAGCAGATAATTGAAGATATTACTTAAAAATTGAGTTATGTATATAAGAAGGATATTAATACTCTTCATAATATCGAAGTTTGTTTCAACATAACATTTCCCATTTACAAGTTTGCGTTGTATTATCGTTTCGCAGAAAATTGACGTCATTTATCTACGTTTTAATATACAGTTTAGCATATCGTGCATTACCGGGATTAGATACTAATTATTTCTATATAACAATAAATCTATAAATTAATGTTAAAAAAATATATATTACCCGTATTCCTATGAATAATGCATTATATCCACAGGGTGATACATTTCTGAATAATAGCCGAGTCGGTATTAATAAATCCTTCAGAAACTTATTTGTATAGAAACTGAGTTTACCAGGTTTTCGTCATTAATATTCTCGAATTTATTCTTGTTTATTTGCTGATGTTTTATATTAAAGATAAATAAACAAGGAGGAAAATTTTAAATTAGGGAGATGGGGGTCAAATAAGAGGAAGGAGAAAGTTGCATCTAAGCGAGAAGAGAAAATGAACAATACAACAATAGAATGAAATGCATTTTGGTTTCGTTGCATGTGGGAGTTTTTCATAACACTTTCTATTCTAAATTTTAGTTCCTTTTAATCTACTAGGTTAATTACTAAGTCCTTGGATATCATATGCTACGTCCCAAAACACTTCCCAGGCATACCATGCCTGGCAATTTAAACTTTACGGGTGGAAACAAGACACATTCCCTGCGGCTTAAGTTAAATAACGCGAAGGATCTGCTTATTCGCCAGCACAGTTCTTTTTGACTTATCCCTCCTCTTTTGATAGAATATTACCTCTTGAAAACTAATTTAAACTATTTTTACTTTAAAATTTCATATTCTTCAACGCGAGATTGCAGTCAAGATTTCCATTTTTCTGCAGCAAATCTCAAAGTAATATTTAGAGATTATTGTTATGCCGAAGGTAGAATACATGCATTATAATTGAAAATGGCGCATAATTAACAAACATTTTTACATTTTTTAACATACCTTTTCTCGCTGCATAATGCAACAAGCTGTTTCCCAGGTGATCCTTGGAATTGACTTGGAAATTGTATATATCCAAATGGTCTAGAGCTAGATTGAGCACCGAGAAGCAACCGTTGTAAGCTATTTCAAACAAGTCGAGATCCATAAATGAAAACTGATCTTCCATGTTTTTGTTTATCGTTATTTATATTCCAACAAAGAGATTAGACATGGTCGGAGATACTTAAAAGATAAAATATATCTACAACGACACTTGTCTGATAAGAAAGTAGCAGAAAAATTGTTTGTTTTATGTGTGTGATTTTTCCTATCAAATGTTTATTTGTTTTGTCTCAGGAACAATCAGGTTTTTTACAGAATTATTAGATGAAGAATTAATATTTAGCGTTTCTTGGAGTTGAGAAAAAATGATAAACAAAGGTTTTAAAAGTGCTCAAAATAATTTGTGTAGAAAACTGAATTTTTGATTAGGTTTGGAATCTATAGCTTTAACTGGAAATATCTCGAAGGTGATAATAGCTATAGAGTTGTATCCACAATCAATCACAAAAGAAAGAAGAGCTACATATGAGAGCTTAATTTACTGCTAATTCTAAATTAATAATCAGAAATCGTGTTGCTAAGTAACAATAGATAGCACCCTGTGCAGGGTGGTTGGAAAAGGTGGTGCAAAATTTAAAGAGGCGAAACTCGAATCAAAAATAGTAAAAATGGTTCCTATAAACATTGGTCCGACGGGGCACCGTTACTGAGATATGGCCTTTCAAAGGGGTCCAATTATGAGGATATTTTTCAATATAACTTTTGTTCCGATTAAGATAATGGAATTAAAGTTGTAGGTAATAATCATCTCATAAGGGTCTTTAAGTGTCATAAGTTTCATCAAAATCGATTACAAGTGAGGATAGTTTAACGACTACTTTTCACAGAAATATTGAGAATATCTAGTATTCATTTAAATTATCAATAAAATAGTTTTTTTAATGAATTGATCTTTTTTGACGAAAAAATGTATCCACTTTTATTTCGAATTCTGGGTACTTCAGTCAGAAAGAATTATTTTTTAAATAATGTGTGACTCAGATCAGTAACATTTTTTCGAATTTTCGCATAGTAGACATTTTTCATGCTGACGGTTCCATTCTAACGATTATCATTCTTAGAGTAAGTGTCGGACCAACTTTTTCAAATACCCCGTATTTGGCAAGTGGTGAAATAGCAACGTTGGATTACATGACGATTTGGTCACTGATGCGCTTCGGGCTATTTGCTAGAATGATCACTCCGACAGCTTGTTCCAAAAACGCGACAGGTACAAAGAAAATATCTTTGAACAAAAAGTGGGACCCATAGCTTTTATGAACAATTTTAATGACAGTAATAGATATCGTTAGAAATTTTACCGATGTAAAATGTTTGTTGGTTTGAAAATTTTATCGGGATGAAATTTCTGTGCGACGAAATGAAAAATCCAAATAATCCGAATATCGAGAGACTTTCAGAATACTCATGGGAGGTTAAAGTATTCTTTTAAACGTTTCGCTTTTTTAATATTCGGAATTTAATATTTTTTTATACATTTTAAAATCATTAATTCAATTTTTTTTCAGGCCTTGCGATCGCAATGTGAAGGACGTGGAGTTAATCTGTGCCAGATTACGACGTGTGGACCAACTTTGTCGATTGTCGAACTCCGTTTTGCAGCAACTGGCATTATGTGGCTATTACGAGGATCTAGAGAGCGAAGTAACACGTAAGTTTCCCCCTTTCTCATCCCTTTCGCTTAATGACTTTAGTTGGATTTAATCGACATTCGTTTATTATTTATCACGTCTAGAATAATGAAATAATGATCCCAGACCCGAAAAAGCTAATTTATAGCCCGATCCTTCTCAGGTTTCGCTTAGAACATGCTTTTCGTCGCATTTATTTTTCGGTAAGAGGAGGAATTACCTGTTTTCACGCAGAGCTATTTATTACCTGGATTTTAGTGCTTCAACAACATAATCGGGGCTTGCCATTTGTTTTCCTGTATGCGAACCCTTGAAAATGTACATTTTCTCACAATCTAAAGACCCTTGTTACATGTTAAAGCTGAAGCAGTTACTTGGTTTACAAGGCGAAAAAGTTGCAAACGTACTGCCGAAGTGATATTCATAAGAGAATCGCATACAACGAGGTAAATTGGCGTTTCGATCTAACAAAATATATGTTTTTTCCAATCGGTATCGATCGAGTGGTTGTCCTCCTATTCACAAAAAAGTAATACAGTGGAAAACTGACTCACTACTCTAAATATGCTGCAAGGTGGTACTTTTAATGGCTAGGCAGCAAAAGCGATACTTTACAACCTAGGCGTTAAAATTTGCACTTTATAACTCGTTTTGTGTCATTGAAAAAAAAACTTTTTTGTCCATCGCAGAAAACATGTTTCCATTAAGAAAACATATCAGTATTATTTGATAAATTTTATGGTAGGATTTTAACCTAGAAACTATACATCAAAATCGCCTTTCGGCTGTTTGGGTTATACAATTGGATCCCATTTATAATAAAATGATACATTGTTTAGATTATTGGAGCGCCCACATTGGCTGAATACGAAATTATTGCTTTCAGCATATTTCGACAAACTGATATAAAATGGCTTTAATTTAGTGAGTTTAATATTTATTTTATTGCAAATTGTGGTGAATCCAAAGTCTATGGCTCGGAACCAAATCATTATTAAAATTGTGTCGACGTACTACTTGGTAAACGTCCTCTTATCATGTAATACTCTAATTCGAATTCTGTCTGGTGATGATGCCCAAAACGTCCATGAAAGGCGGCAAAATTTCCTTAAAAAATTAAAATTTTAGGCTCATTTGGCACCTGACTATCGATTAATATTTAGTGTAGATATTAAGTTGCTAAAAATTTCCAATTTGTCAATTTCTTCTTGACATATTGGGGGCTCCGAATAAGGTTGAAATTGAACTATTAATCAATTTTCCGTCATTTTTCAAGTGCACCGAGAGCTTTAAAGTTTTGAAAAAGAGAGTCAATAGTGCTGTAAAATTCGCCGATTGAAATTTCAATTTGTGTTGTCATAGAAAAAAGATTAGAAAAGAGGGGAAAAATAAGTACGAAGAAAGTAAAAATTACAACATAGAAGTTTTCAAGCGAATCTGTTTTGCGGCCATTTCGTGGATCGTAATGGAAGATAGCACCGAAAAGGATGTAAGAAGGAGACAAATAGAAACAATTCTCTCGAGGGCTCATACCTCTATCCTGTCTCTACCGACATTGAAGTACGCTGTTTACGTCAATGAGAAAATAATTTACAAAAATTACCTGTCAGGTGCTATATCTAGAGCTTAATTGGATAGAAGATTTATTTTCTGTGAGCAGCAGTATTTTAAGTTTGAAATTTTTAACGCTTACGGAGAAATTGGTAGAAACATTGTGAAGAAATTAATAAGGTTTCAAAATGGAAATTTGCGAACGAATTTACTTTCGGCTCATTCAAATACTGTAAAAAACTTGCAAATTCCCATTTTTAAATATTATTAGTGATTTTATATTCATTGTATCTACTTCTGCGTAAACCCTAAAAATTCCAAACTGAAATTATTTCTCGCTATGCCAACCAACCAAAACTTTATTCGGTCGAGGGCGCATTCCTTTTGGCCCTTGGTTCATACAGCGTTATACGCCCAAATGATATTATATTATTTTAATTCTTCTGTATACAAGTAGAATAATGTTACGCCTTTATTATGGAATAATAACGGCGGTTAAAAATTAAATATCTCTTAATTTTACTTAATGGCCCATCGCTCTTGGCAACGAGTTATAATCCTTCGCGGAAAGTTTACGACTGTAGAAATTTAGATACCGATTTTCAATGTTATTTGTTTTTTTGCAAAGGAGCTTCTTTTTGTATTTGTCCTGATTACTTGGAGACCCTGCCTCTTATGCCTTTGAATATTTCCAGATAAAGCTAAAAGCTTCAGAACAATTTGCAGGGAAACTTTTAAGCCCGCTTCGTACTTTAGGTCAAGCGACACTCACGCTTACACTCAAATGAGCGCGGCGCACATTTGAATGCACAGAAGCGGAGCGCTCACATTAGTGTAAACACTGATTACTTCTCGATGTATTAAGTTTTCAGCTTTGCTTGAGGGAAGCATGAATATCGCTATAGTATGAAACGGCTTTTAGGGCTTTTAAACATATATAACACGTCGGAGTATCTCGATTATTTTAGCTGTGGCAGTTTCCCAAAAATTGACGTGCTCGTTGAAAGTTCACTTAGATTATTTTGAGACCTCTCACGTCTCTGAAATCTTGCAGACATAGTTGAAATATTCAGAAGAATTTTGACTAAAAGAGGCACTTTGGCGTGTCTGAATTTTATCTTGTCGCTACAATTTCCAACACTTCTATCAGCAATGTATTGGCTCTTACTATGGATTTATATGACAAATTTGCGATCTGATTTTGGGCCCTAATCGCTCGTCATAATAGACTTGCATTACAGAAAAGTTTGGGGAATGCTTCACAACTGTCCCATGCGTTTTAAATGGAAAGGCATAGTGTGGTTTCTGAACCTGAGCCTTGACTTGAGTTTGATAACATCCCCACCACAATCACTTAATCTCTTTTTCGTGTTTTTAGTAGATCGACAATTTCAAGATCTCTTTTATATACAGAGTGTCCGGAAAGGTCATATCATAGATTCTAGAGGTTATAGAGAGGGTTAAAATAATACTAGTACTTCATATTAAAAAATCCTATTGGCTTTTGTTGCCGAGTTATTTGCTCTCAAAGTAACGAGTTGAAAAAAAGTATTTTTGCTGTAACTTTCGAACAATTATCATGGCAATAATGGAAATTGGTCGGTTTCAATAACTCATATTTGTGCTTATTTCCATAGGCAAACACATGTTTCATAAGTCTTCTCCATACAGGGGAGGTCAATATTTCTCATTTCATCTCATTCATGTTTCAGTGAGTTAAGGATTTTTTTCCATAGTTTATGATCTTCCTACAAAAAAGGCGCACCTTTCTTAAATCGGTATCTTGTAGCGTTTTTGGGAAAATATCATTTTATTATCAATATGCACAATACATGCCAACAATTCAACAATTTGAAATAAAAAACGAAAAACTTAATATTAAAATAAAAAAATGTGTTCCTTCCACGCGGAATAATTTTATTGACCATCATAGATTAACAGAAACTTTTCACTTTTCATATTTTCCGCTATCGTAATATCATTGTCTAATATGCAGCAATGATTGTTATCGTTAATTCGTCCACATTACTCTAATTTTGGACAGTTAATTTCGGAATTTTCCAAACTTTTATAAATGAATTGAAAAGTTTCGCTTCGCCTACAGAATTAGAGTGACATCGTTTAAAACTTTAAATTGTCCCTGGAAAATGATAAATGTTGGATTTTTGTACCAGCTCGAGCATTACCTCCTGTAAATACCATTGCGGAGAGTAATATGGCAGGGAGCGGATTTGTCTGGGATTAACTTAATTACTCCATCTAGTACCGCTATAATATAGATACTATTAGATTTGTCGATGTAATAGTAATCCTAACAGCTTTACGATGTCTTAACTCATAGTTAGTAACGGGTTAAATTGTTCTCCATACACCTGCGTACAGAACGTAGCGATATTGGATTATTGGCAGAGTGGCGCAGCTTTTTAGTGAACCCCGGTTCTTTCTTTTTGTAATTAAGAACCACTGTTCCCTACCGCCCTTTTGAAATTAAAACAACACATTTTACTATACTACTGCATAGGGCCCTGAACTTATCAAAAAAACTGTTTTATGATATACTCTACTCTAAAACATGTACGTCTTACAGAAATGTAACTTGGTTAAACGACTGAATGAATCCTTGATCACTCGACTGCGTCTTCCTCCTGCCTCGCCCACCCGCCAGGTGCAGTGAAAGCAACAACTGTATTTACTCTTACAGGCGACAAAATTGTGAATGCCAGTGTAGGATTCACTTAGTGATCTAACCAGATCAAAGCTCTTAAGTCGACGCAAGTTTCTATGACAAATATTTGTTCGGTATATCGGTTTAACTATGTTGATTTGAGTTAGTCTCAATAGGAATATTACAGATTATTCCCTGGCGATGGGACAGGCTAGAGTTAATCGTTTTGGATTGGCTCTGATTTGGATTGCAATTACTACATACATAACGAAAACATTTGTTTGCTTTCGGACAATCACAGAATACAAAATTTGTTTCTGACATGTCTGCATTCCTATGAGCGAAGGGTTAGAATTATGGGGCAAAAATTAACCACTAAGCACATGAATTATTCCTGTAAAAACTGTAAATTAACGTGAATTGATAGTTATTTACCTATCAGAAATTCCGCGGTTACAGGGAAAATTATATTTTTGTTTTTCTAATTACTAATTTCAATTTACCTCTAATGGCGAGGAAAGCTGTGGGCGTGAAAATAAAATTGATAGGATACAACTTTAATTTTATTTGTAAATTTACACCGCGCCTTCATATACTCATGAATCCTCACCAAGATTACACCCCAGCTAATATAAACTTTGCAAGAGTCTAATTTCCTCGTGAAAATAGCAATTTACCACCGATCAATAAGGCAAATTTTGAAGCACGCTAAATCATGGCTTATCTAACAAATTCAATAAATATTACCCCAGTTTCGGAGGACGCATTGTTTTATTAAAAGAAGCAAAAAAGAGATTTAATCATATTTTTCTAAAAAGTCATTCCAGATGTCTTCGTTTCGAGTTTGCCCTGGAAAACCTTCATTTCATCCAGACCTTTTCGCTGCAAATTGAACTTGGAGAATTCTATAAAGTTATTTAAGAAGGGCTTTCATTTTAATTTCGGCGAAGTTGATTTGTGAATTGAAAGTTAGAAAGAATTCACACAGAATCGTGGATTTTTCAAAAATTGCTGTTAGTCATACAAATCTGATTGTAATATATTTAGTACTGGCCACGTTCCGGATGTTTCGTTTTTAAACACTGTTTTAAAAAAGCACATTATTCTCTAACGGATAACGCAATTTTGTTGTGCTTTCCAACGCCCGTTAAACGTTTAAACGCTTAAGCTCAGTAAGCAATATACATAGATCGAAATGAGACTGATGAAAATTTGGTAACCATTCTCATTTTATAAGAGCAGCTAACTATACCATTATTTTTAATTGTATTTGTTAATTAATAACCGCATTTGCAATGTATATAAATGTGGTTGCTTGAGAGGACAATCCCGCAGACTAATGCGAAAAACGTTGGTTATTGCGAAACCCATCTGTGGAATAATCGAGTATTCATCGAGATCGTTCTGGTTTGCTTCAGCACCTTCGACGAAAAATTTTTATCTGATTTACATCAATATTTTCGAAAATTCCTTATCGAATCCACCTGAAGCCCTTCGAACCTTTCAAATGAAGATCCAGCTGGGTTACGTGAAAATTCTCGAAGATTTCCTATTAGCTCAGTGCAAGTCATTTTAAATATCCCTAAAGTGTTTAACTAGCTAGATTCGGTTGTTTAAAAAAAACTCTAAAATTCCGCATGATATCGGTGGGGTCCGATTTACTAGAAAATTCCCGAATATTTCTTATTAGCTGGATCCAGTTACTTCAAAATTCTCAATGAAAAATTTGAGTGTACCGAGTCTATTAGGCGACTCTATATTACATCAACGAAAGTTCCTTAATGAGGAATAACTGAAAATTCTCGAATTTTCCTCATGAGGACCTCGCAGACCATCCAGGAACTTCAAAAATTCTCGAAAATTTCCTTCCATGTCCCGAATCATTCGAAGTATATTGGAAATTTCTAACCAGCAAGTCCAGGTGAGAGAGGGGGCTGCAAATTTATTTATTGTAATTTAAACTGTTATAGTTCTTCAAGATGGTGTCTTTGGTTAAAAGTCAAGCTCTCACTCGGAAAGGACGAGACATCACTTGGGCCGTTGACTAATCGTCTTTGATAATGTCGATCGCAGACGTGGCCGAGACGTCAGGAACTTGGAAACTGTTTGAGAAGAAACTGCATAATTCTCAAATGTTCCTGTTAAGTTCGGGATCTTATTTCGCAACAAGTTCAGAAGTATTTGTTTAGGAGGTGCCTCCGTGGTTACGTCAGAGCTTTTTTTCATTTAACTATAGAAGACCTCACTCTGGATCTTTTAAAAGAATATTAAAAAATAACATTTATTACATTGTTTTGCTGCTGGTTTTTAGATTCAATTTTGTTTAGAACTGAAGAATTTTTGTTTTTAATTCCTTTTAAAGGATTGCGAAATTCTTATAGGTTCGTGTACTAACACCTAAGTCAACTTATTAACTAAACTGCGTATCGGAGGTTCCTAATTTTTATAATAATATTCTGCTCATTCGGCGTCTGGACTGATATTTGTTGTTGTCGCTAATAATAATATGCGCAGTTGATCTTTTAATGCGTTATAAGGGTAAACAGTCATATAACTATTCCCATTGTTCGCCCCTCTAGCAAAATAAATAAAATACATGTCAAAAGCGTAATAGAAACTAAGATTAGTTTTGTTGAAATAGTTTAACTAGGTGTAAATACGCATATACAAAATATTAATTTGTTGCCTCGCGGAGTTCAGTAATATAATTATTATTCAACCCTTTGACGTTTTGTAAATTGCTGCCTAATAAATTAAAATCGATGAAACGCACAAAGTGAAATGCTGAAACCAATTATTGCTTGGACACGCAACGTTAATGAAAGTGACTTATATTTTATAGTTAAATGCGTACCCTTTAATGGACATTTTAGTTTCGTATTATTTCGCTGGAGTACACGTACGTATTTGTTTACAAACATTAATTCACATTTAGTGATTATGCCAGGAAGAGCTTATATTTCAAAAATATTGCCGTCAAACAGGCAGGCAGGGGAATTTTCTATACATTTATCGTAGAGCTTTATCGTCCAATTATAATAGTTCTCATGGTGTAACGAATGATGTCCAAACCCAATTTGCTCTAGCCTTTAATTATACCATTTAATATTCACATTCACAGGTCTTCCAACTCATCAAATAATGTGGCTAAATTGTGGCCCCAACGGTTTGCCCTAGATGCACGCTAATTGGGCTTATATGCCGTGTTTCGATCGAAATTTCCTAATATAAATCTACAGCGTGTCCTAAATTCGGTGGGTTTATCAATTATTTTTGAAGCGAGATCCGTGCGGTGTTCGCAGTTCTGCATTCGATTTTTTTTTTTAATGAAAGATGATAGTGGCTGAAATGTCATCGCCGTCGTGGTTTCGTAGATACAGGGTGTTTTTAAAAACATTTCGCATTTTGGGATCCCATCCGTGTTTCATTTATTCGATGAGATATCGAAAAAGAAAAAAATACATTTCGATTGAGTTTTTGCCACAGAATTCGGAGGCATATTCTGCTATTCCGCGCCATATGGCTAAGTCGTAATTAATAACCATTATACAGGGTGTCCGGCAAGTCGATACAATAATTTTAGGTGGTGATAAAAACGATTGTTTTACCTGAATACTTGATAATGTCATCAAATACAAATTCTTTCAAAATGATGGCTATCCAGCACATTTGCGTTTTTAGCAAATATCTTCATTTTTAATATCATTTTTAGTAGATAACGTTTTGGTGAATGCGCTGCTCGGGTACATAAAAAGTTAATTTCTCTCATTTTTAAAGTGATTTTTAAGAATCTTTTCACCATGACCGAAAGACTGTTGCCTGAGGAAGTTTTTAAGAAATTTGAATAAACCTACACCTAAGCGTTTAAATTAAATCCACGTTTGAATTTGACTTTTCGCTTTATTACAAGGTCGGAAGATCATGTTTATGTAGTTCTAAGTAGGTAACAAAGCCATTTTGGATTTTACCCTTTAAATAATTTAAACAATTATCTATAGGTAAAAAAAAAGTTTAGTACATTTTTGTGATTAAAAGGCTTGGTGTTCTTCTCACCCTCCAACAATTGTGAAAGAGCACGGTTAAATTAAAAAATATTAAAAACTGGATTATCAGGAAAACTGTAACACTTGGTATATAGGTATGTTTGGTTAAATCGATTCAGAATCACGTAATCTATCACCCCCTAAAATTATTGTATCGACTTGCCGGACACCCTGTATATATTTTTTATTTTTTTACTGGGACATCCAGCGTATTTTAAGCAAATTTGCTTCGGAAAGGATAATAAAAACCTTTCGTGGGGTTCTCGATATCTTGCTTGATAAATGAAGTAGAAAGGGAGTCCCAAAATGCTGAGCTTTTAAAAATACCCCGTATTTACGAAACCAAGACTGCTGCCATTTCTCTGAGATCGTCAATTTTCCTTTCATTAAAAAAAAATGAGGATCTTTCACAGGAATGAGAAAACGGTTCCTAACTTTAATAATTGAATTGCCCCGTAAAACCATTGAATTTGAGACGCTCTATACAACTGAAAACATGCAATTTTCTGAACAAATGTGTAATACAAAAGGGTGAAATTCCGGCCCCGAAACAACCCTATACTTATTTCAGGAATCTCTAATTTCCATGAAATTTGAAAGAAGTTCAGGTGAGGCCGAGCCTACATAATCGGCACGGAAGGCGAATTTTCCCCAGGTCAGAAGCTGCATTCTGTTTTGTTTTGGGTATGGAAAAGCACATGCGGTACGGATATAAAAAATGATTGTAGGTCAAGTTATAAATTCCCTACACCCAAATTATCAACCTGGTCCCTTTGAGCCTCAGTCATTAGAATAATTAGGGTTTTAACCCAATTTGGTTTTTATTTAGGTTTCTTTACACAGGAAACTTCTTATCATAAACTTATCTTTGATGCTGAGACAATAAAAGTAAATTTTATCCTCGCAAGGTACTCAAGGGGCCACAAAAGATAGCCCCACATAATCATTATTTTCCTTTTATGGGACACAAAAGCGATAGAATCTAAAGAAAATGATTAAAGCATTTTGATGGTAAACTTCCACCTCGACTTTTGTTGAAGTTCTATTTTCGCATCACCCTGAATAAAACTTTTGCTCTGGCCTTTCGTTGTAAGAAGATGTTCCAGGGATGGTTAATTTGGGCAATCTCAGTATTGGAGTGCCTTCAGACTGATTTACGAGGGAAGTCTGAATGAATTATGATAATTTTTGTTTAAAGTCGTTATTCAGTTGCTGCGCGTTAAAAGTTGAATAATAAGCAGGGAAATATCCGCTAACAGAATGAGAAATTCCTTTATGGGATTTTTTTACGCCGTGGTAGCGATTGAAGTCGTAACGAATGAAGGTTGATTAATTTATATTTATGTAGTTTATTCAACAAGGGCGGAAAATGGCACTCGTTCGCGGATAGACGTATTCAAGCAAATTGAAGGAACCACCGGGCAATTTGCTTCTGCCTCAGTTTTGATTCAACGATCTCTCAGAAGAACGTAAATGAAACTATGCATATTCTAAGTTATGTTCTAAGTAGGATCAACCCCTAATTGGAACAGTCGTTCGAGCAGAAAGACGAATAATTAAACCAAACAGCATCATCCATCAAAATCCGGCTTAACTTGAACCGACCGCATAAATTGCATTAAACTGTTTCCCTCCACATCTGAATTTTGTAAACTTCGCAAGGATGAACTTAAGGTTTTTGTTGGCCCTTAGGTTTTAATTTGCTCCACAGTTGAATAGACCTCAAGCGATTTGCGTTCCTGTTTTGGGTTGTTAATAAGATTACACGGAATTACACCAGCGTCTAGAATATATTTCAACAATGACGTTTCAGCTATGTGAGCACGCAAGCTATGTGGCAGGGTGGTGATATATGAGTGGCAAACCTCATTAGAAAATTAAGTAGAATTTTAGTTGAAGGTGGTGGCATTTCTCCACGTGTGCTTGTTCGGGAGGTGCCCTTTAAAGGAAATGTGCAACGGGATGTAGCCAACATAATAGAATCATCCATACCTTATCCAAACACCCAATTTCCGAAAGTATTCCGGGAATATATTCCCTATACTGGATGACATCATTGTGAATTCACAAGGGAATGAAGTCGCTTTCAATTGGCCGTTTAGAAAATTGAAGGTTTTGATTACATTCTCGAGATTACGGTTTTCGGGATATTTATTAGTATTTTATGTGCAAACAGCGATATGTAGTATATGTAGGGGGACCAAACGCAACTTTTGACATTTTTATATACGCGGATATCGAAAATATGTAGGACTTTGTAATGGAATTTGTTGGATATGGGATTTAGAAATAATCGCCACAAAATAGTTTTGATTCTGCTTTTATTTATTGCAGTCAGGAGGCACGCCCGCGTTGTCGCTAACAAAGTTCCATTAGAACTGACTATACAAAAGATTAGTAAGATTTCCACCACACTGCAATTAGGGACCAATACTGCAGGCGTCCTTTCATTTACCACCTCGGCCATGTGGTTTTCATAAAAGAAAAGGTCTACTTTCAAGTAGATAAAAGGAACTAAATTATCCTATTTTACGCTTCTTTCTGTACAATGCAGAAATAGTCATAAATCTAATAAACTTGTCTCTTCCAGTTAGTATATTAGAAGAAAACGTAAAGACTGTTGAATTTTGGACGTGATTGATTTTTACCAGAAATCCAACAGAATTTAATACGTGCCTATCATACTGAATGAAGTTGTGAGTGAGAAAGATTTTTTAGGATATCTTATGCTGATAGCCAAAAAAAGCGAATGCCAAAGAGTTCTTCTTTCCCCAATTGGTAATATTTTTTGAATTTTCATAATGTCAAATACATGCAAAGCATTTTCGTCCATTTTCCGAGAGAACGGGCACCATCTACGCGTTATTATTGTCTCCTCTACGTTTTTATGAATAAAAAAACACGTATCGGATAGTTTTGTGGGCTTAAAATTTATTCACTGAACACTTCACTGAGATTGTTTTGAGTTACTTCTAAATTCTCGAGTATCTCTGATTAAATTCATCCGAACTATTAAAAATGATTTAAAGTTCCCGATCTGGCCAGCTTGAGCGACATTTCAATTCTCAATAGTTTCAAATGAAATTGTTCTTCGAAGAATTGTACAATTTCATCAGTCGTCTTGCGTTACTTTGAAGATTTCCAAAAACGCTGACCAGATCTTTCTGAATTTATTCAAAATTTCCTCGCCTCGTTGTATTATTATATTGTATAGTAATTTTTTTTTTATTCAGAACGGTTTTGGTTATATGACCGCACCGCCGATAGTTTGTTAATGAGCTTTAAAACCGTACTGTAATAGTTTTTTTTTCGTTGTGTTTTGCTACAGTTTGTAAACAAGTCAAACAGAAAATTTTAAAAAATGATTCTCAGTTACTAAACATTTTAATTTATAATTATTTTCGAGATTTGTTTTAATTCCTCGACCTCAACTGGAAAAATAATATAAGCTACATGTTTCGAAAGGGCATTAATGCACTCGTATATTGCCAACTAATCGCTTTGCTTATCGGTTTGCAAGCTAGAATTGTGAGCCAATGTGCTCTTTTTTAAAATTTGATGTTCTAGTATTAATATATTAATATTTAGTTATTTAGTTGAAAATAAAATTGCTTTTTTTTTAATGAGTGCAAAGTTCAACTTTACAAACTCATAATTAAACACGTTCCAGAGGCAACTCCCGTGCTTATGAAATAAATACAAATTTTGACATTGCTTCTCATAAACTTATGATACATTTCACCATCTTAATTCCCTATTATCTCCTTGAAAGCTTCTTATTAAGAACTCTTATCGCAGTTCTTATCATCTCAGAGGTAACTGCCTTTTAACTTTCTTTTGTTCTTCCATCAGACTGGTTTTATCTATCCAATTTGATTCCTGGAGACGATATTGTTTCTGCTCGGATAAGTCTTTCTTCCCTGCAATGCAGACTTTACATGTGGTTTTTTCTTCCAGTTTTCCGGCAAGGGGATTCCGGAAAATGCTGGTACGCAGTGATGTCTGGAACACTTGATGTCCGGGTAGCTCAACCAGAAACTGACGGCAAGGTAGGTTTATTCAACTTTAACTTCATATTGGTTTTCAGGAGAAAGAAGCAGGTGAGCTTGCGAATAAAAGTCCGGGCTTAAGGATGATTCTCCATTATCTCTGGCTGATATAGATCCCCAGATAAATTCCTGAGATTAATTTTTTTTATAAGGGTAAATACCTGAGTTGCTGAAAATATATTTATTTTCTGGTGATTACTATTGGTTATCCTGATTGATAAGCAATAAATGTCGTTAAGGGAATCGTATATTAAATATCCATTAGTTCACAAATTTGTTCTTGGAATTGTACCAAATAACCACGTAATGGGGCCAAAGGTAAAAGTCTGCTCTAGAAAGATAACGCCATTGAATGAAAATTTTGTAAGAACATAATTACATTGTTTCGAGGAGAAATACGGCATCAGAAAACAAACACATAAACAAACCTGGAGTGCCCAAAAGCCCAGGGCAATAAATTTAAAGTGTGTATACAAGTTCCTACTTTCGGTCTTTCGGGACGATCGGTTTTGCAAAAAAGTCCAAATTTAATACAAATTGGAATCGGTCATAGCTGCGGATCTGGGACTTACACTCCAGGATTGTATTTGGATATTTTAATAATGAAGAGCTAAAAAGGAAATATAAGCCTTTTTATGTCGCTTTATTCAGGTCCGGTCCTTATGGGATTTTCGGAGTTTCAAAAGAAAAAAGGTGGTTATTTCTTGTTTAAGCGAAAACCCCAAAAGGGACCGAGGTAATGTTATGCCCAGAGATCCATTTTCTCTGTTGTTATAAGAATGTTATATGATATACAGTGTGTTCCAAGATAGATATAACAAAAGGCAAATAAATTAAAAATTTTTGAATTTTTCAATGACATTTGTAGATTGAGTTCGACTTATTGTAAAACTGTGGTATACAAAAAATGAATTGCTTCTGTGTTATATAGGGTGTTTTATAAACATATTTATAAAAAATTGCAACAAGAAAGTGTCTGCATTTTTCAGGATACGAAAAAATTCTACCAAAAAAAACTCTTCAGAATTCAATCTTACATCTCCGCACCAAATTTTAGGAATATAAAAGTATTTTTCGAAAAAAAAATTATTTTCGAGAAAATTGGATTGTTTGAATTGGACCAATCAAGTGGTTGCCGAGATCCCAGACCTTCCAATATCGGACTTCTTTTTATGGAGTGGACTTAAACAATTAATTTATGCTGAACCACTCCCTAATGACGCAGCACTATTGCAGTAAAATATTATGAAAGCTGTGAACTCTTTAACGATGGAAAATATTCAAAACAGTTTTAAGGAATTAAGACAACGGATCGAAAAGTGCGCAGATACGTAGTGGTGGCCTTAAGTATGGAATATTATTTTAATTTGATAAAATATTTATTAAAAAGTATTAAAAAAAATTATTTAATTTCCTATAATTATAACATAAAATCAAGATTTCTAATTGAAAAACTTTTTAGAAAAATGAAAATGAAAAATTACACTTGGACAAAAGTATGGAATATTGTTTATATCATAGTATGGAGCCTGCCATCTTAAGTAAACTTAACATTTTGTGGCATACCCCTTAGCATTTAGGGTTGCCTGACGTCGACGCTGCATTGAATCCATTAGATTCTGGCACGTTGAGGAAGAAATGTTTTTCCATTCTTCTTGTATGATCCTCTACAATTCTTCAGTATTTGAGACGTGGCTTTGTCTAATTTTTCGTTTCAAATGTTCCCACAGATGTTCGATGGGATTTAAATCAGGAGATTGTGAAGGCCATTTTATAACACCTATCTGCATTTCAATAAACCAATTTTTAGTCAACCGCGAAGAATGTTTAGGATCATTGTCCTGTTGGAACCGCCATACCAGTGGCATTTCTTCCTCGGCAAATGGACGCATTTGCTGCTCTAGGATATTTTTGTATAAAAACCGATCCATTATTCCATCAATTTTGACTAATAGGCCAACTTCAGATCTCGAAAAAGATCCCCACACCATAACACTCTGACCGCCATGTTTAACAGTGGGCTTTTGGTACTTGGGATCAAATCTCTTCCCTATTGGTCGCCGAACATAAGTTTTTCCATCCGAATGAAACAGTTTGATTCTGATTTCGTCACTGAAAAGGATGGTATTCCATTTTTCGGGTGTCCAAAACAGATGTGAGCGTGCAAATTTAATTCTGGCCTTCCGGTATTTTTTGGAAATTAATGGTTTCTTCACTGCCAATCGTCCAAACAATCCAGTATCACATAGACGACGCCTCACAGTACGATCACTAATTTCAATACCACTATTAGTTGTAATTTCTTCCTTTATTAAGCGCGATGGTTTTTCGGGATCTTTGGAGGATATAATTTTAATACGTTGGTCTGTATGGGCTGTTGTTTTTCTGGGACGTCCTGTTTTCGGATGGTTTTTTACGTCGGTGAATACCCTAAACTTTCTCAAAATTTTCGATACACACCCCTGGCTCACATTAAATGTCTTTGGGATGTCCTTCTGATTGGCTCCTTTATTTGACTTCTCCACTATTCGTGATCGAAGATCTTCCGAAAGATATATTTTTTTAACCATTTCGGCTTTAAATTTTATCGAACTGTAACACTCAATACTGAATACTAAATGCCAAATAAATTTACATCTATGATATTCCATACTTTTGTCCATCTAAAAAAATTTGTTTATCGGTGAAATTTTGGATAGCAACATTCTATAAATACTGCATGGTTTAAAATGTAGAATTGACCTATCCCAATTTAAATATACCAAAATGGAAGAAAAAAAGTAAAGGCCCTTTAGCTAAAATAAAGTTTAAAAAAATATTCCATACTTATGCCCACCACTGTAGGTGGTTACATCGAATAAATATTATAATTATTACAATATGGTAAACCTATTATGAATTATTTAGTTTATAAATCTGTTGTGTTAAATTTAATGTTTATTATCTGTTGTAACGTTTAAGCAGTATATGTTCTGCGATTCAAAATAAATCGAAATTCGTACTAAATTCTGTAATTTAGTACGAAGATGTAAGATCGAATTCTAAACAACGGTTTTTTGCTGAATTTTTTCGTATCTCGTAAAGTAAAGACACTTCAGGGCTGACGATTTTTGCAAATTTGTTTATAAAACACCTTACATGACACGGAATCAATTAATTTTTTGTACGCCATAGCTTTACAACGAAGGGGACTCAACCCTCTCAATGTCGATCAAAAATTCAAAAGTTTTGTTCCATTTGTTCTTTTGTTACATTTATCTTCGAATACACTGTATATGCAAAAATGTTAGTGACGATTTTTTAACGTTTATTCCTGTTTTTATTACTTTTGACATTCTGTACAAAACTAGGCGGAAACGCATTTACACAGACCGCACAGTTTTTAGCTGTAAATATTCCAAACAAAACGTGCATTTCCGTTCTTCGTTTTCATTTCAAAGCTTCTTCCATAGATTTTCAATCGTTCGATTTTATTGTGTGTAAATCGTCATGGAACGTCAAAGTCTTCATGGAACATCAAATTTTTCTGGCTGCGATATATTAGGTCGTGTAGTATGAAACGAGTAGATTCTCGAAATGCCACATTCAACTGCGAATAACTTCACTCTAAATCTATATTTGGACTTGACTTTTTTTTATGGGGAAAAGGCACATTCTTCCTCTTTCGATCAGAGTTTAAAGTGTTAAAAATTATTGAAAACTTTTATTTTTATAAAAATGTTTGTGCAGCCATGCAAAATAGTGAAATTCGTGTGTTAATGAAATATGAGTTCCACCGTGGAACCACAACAGCTCAGACGGCTCGCAATATTAATGATGTGTTTGGTACTGAAGTCACTTCACAGCAAACAGTATCTCGTTGGTTCATGAAATTTCGTTCTGGTAATTTTGACCTAACAAATGAACCACGTGGACGACCTGCAACTCAAGTGGATAACGATCATCTGAAAGCCGTGGTGGAAGCGAATCCACGTCAAAGTGCGTTCGAATTTTCGTTAATATTCAGTGTAACCAAAAAAACAATATTGACTCATTTGGCTGAAATTGGTGAGGTGAAGAAGCTGGACAAGTGGGTACCACATGAGTTGACCGACATTTAGAAAGAACGAAGTCTCGAAGCTTGTGTTTCTTTGTTGTGCCGGTATAATAACGATCCATTTTTGAATCGGATTGTTACTTGTGATGAGAAAGGGATCCTATATGACAATACCAGACGTTCATCGCAGTGGTTGGATCAAGATGAACCACCAAAATATTGTGCGAAAAAAAATCTTCATCAAAAGAAGCTTATGGTGTCCGTTTGGTGGTCCAACGCAAGTGTCGTCTATCACAGCTTCATGAAACCTGGCGAATCGATTACGGCTGATGTCTACTGCCTACAAGTGACCGAAATGATGAGGCAATTGACGGTTAAGCAGCCAAGATTAGTCAATCGAAGCGCACCGCTATTGTTGCACGACAACTCTCGGCCACACACCGCACAAGTCACCTTGGCCAAGCTACAGGAGTTGGAATTGAAAACTCTTCGTCATCCACCGTATTCGCCCGACTTAGCACCCACTGATTACCACTTCTTTCAAAATTTGGATAACTTCTTGGTAGGGAAATCATTCAACTCCGACGAGGCTGTCAAAGCTGCCTTCCACGAGTTTATCGACTCCCGGCCTGCAGGCTTTTACAACAGGGGAATTAACGAACTTCCCGTTAAATGGCAGAAGTGTATTGATAATGGTGGTGCATATTTCGATTGACAATAAAAACATTTCATATGAAAAAAAAATGACTAAAGTTTCAATTCAATTCTACTCATTTCATACTACACGACCTAATAGGAAGTACTGTGCTTTGCTATGAAAAAAAATTCCAGAAATCTCCCAGTGTCGGTTCCGCAAAGAGGACAAAAAAAGGACAACTTAAAACAATTGTATGTCTTATATTAATTCGGTGTTAATGAAAGACAATATACACTTTTCGACACAGTATTATTGACATCACTTCTCGTAAATAATGAGTAAAAGTGAGAGATTGAAACCCTATTAAATTAGATACCTAACTCATGAATACGGGTTAGCATTAAATGCATTAGTGGTGTACCATGTGTTTTGTGTACTATTGAAATGTGGTTTCTGCAGTTAACAGTAAATTATTATAATATGCCGTGCATATACATATAATGCGAATTTAAATGGTAAATAGGCGTTGTTTAAGGCGGCATTGCGGCTAGGAATGGCAGATTAAACGTGCGATAATTTAAGGGATTTTTCCATTGCTAAGGAGCTTACATCAGAATGAAAACAAGTTGAAAATAAAAATTGTAAAATAAGCAAAATAATCAAATATGTACTATTAGGTGTGTACCTATGACTCCCCGTTTTTTTACGCATTTTCAACTGCTTGAAACTGTATAAATTTATTAACAATGTTTATTAAAAATAATTTCCATCGTTAATGACAATATTTTCCCAGAGATTAGGCAGTTTATGGATTCCATCGTAAAAAAAATTCGTCGGTTTCGAAGCGATCCATTCATCAAGCCATTCTTGGACTTCTTGGCGATTCTGGAAGCGCTGCTCTGCCAAATCGTGAGCCATTGAACGGAAAAGGTGATAATCCGACGGGGCGATATCTGGCGAGTACGGCGGGTGCGGTAAGATTTCCCATTTGAAATCCTTCAAGGTGTTCTTGACTGGTTGAGCGACATGAGGCCTTGCGTTGTCATGAAGCAGTATGTCATTGTCGTGTCGATCCGCCCATTCTGGCCTCTTTACTGCGAGTTGATTACGCAACTGCACTAGTTGTTGGACGTAACGGTTGGCAGTGACTGTTCCGCCAGGTTGGAGAAGCTCGTAATACAGTATGCTGCGCTGGTCCCACCCAATGCAGAGCACCTTCTTTCCGTGGATATTTGGCTTTGCGGTCGAAGTTGTTGGCTCACCTGGGCTCACCCATGATTTTTTCCTCTTTGGATTGTTGAAGTAAAGCCATTTTTCATCTCCGGTCACGATACGATGTAGAAAAGACTTTCTTTGAAAACGTTCAAGCGAGATCTCACACGTCGTTTTTCGTTGCTCTTTGTTCCTTTCCGTCAATTCATACGGCATCCATTTTCCTTCCTTTCGAATTTTTCCCATAGCGTGAAGACGAACCGAAAGCGTTTTCTGCGTGACGTTAAGGGAAGATGCGAGCTGTTCTTGCGTTTGCGCGGCGTCTTCGTCCAACAAAGCCTGCAGTTCTTCGTCTTCAAATTTTTTCGATGGCTTACCATGCTCCTTGCCGTTGAGGTCGAAATCACCTGATTTGAAGCGCTGAAACCATTGTTGGCAAGTTCTTATAGATGCAGCATCATTGCCATAAGCCTCAACGAGCATTTGGTGAGCGGCAGTGGCGTTTTTCTTAAGATGGAAAAGGAAGAGCAAAGCTTCCCGCAAATGATGTTTATTCGGCACAAAATTGGACATATTTAAACCTTAATTGAAAAGTTTTGAAAGGTCACATAGCAATTATCATATATAAATAGAAAGCTAGTAGTACGGAGCAAAAAATGAAATAAAATTCCTTAAATAAAAAAATATTTTTTCAAAGAAAATAGAACTAGGAATAAAAACGCGGAGTCATAGGTATACACCTAATAAATGCTATGGTGCAGAAAAGAGTTCAGGCTTGTCCTGGTTAGTGGCCATGTCGGGGATTTTTTTCGTTTGGTTGAAACTTTCACCCGTCTAACAAATCTAATATATCAACAATGCAATGCTGGTTTCTCATTGCGTACACGATCATGTGGATTCTTATCCAGCCTGCATCTTCGATCCCATTCCCAATAATCCCCAAAATGGATCTGCCATTCTCAAATCGCTTCTCGCAAAAGCAATTAATAACGTCTCAGCATCTGATATTCATTAAATCCGGTTCGCTGAAATTCCGTTCCATTTTCGAGACCATAAATCAATTGTAGCTAATTAATTTTAATAGACTATCAGGAGATTCAATCCTCGGATTTCCGGAGTGAAAGCACATACCTTGTAATTATTATCTCTTCGCCGTTGTTGAAACGAAATCTTTTGTGCCAGCCGGATTCAACTCGAAAAGATCAAAGGGACAGTAATACCAATCCAGAAGATCTTGCATTGTCTGTTTTCTGTTTAGAATGTTATTACTTTCAGATGTATTAGAAAGTTGTTAAATTCTCCCATGCGAACTTATTAAATGAGAACTTGCAGCAGCCTTGAAATGTGAAAAGTGACTTTTATGCCCTTCCAGGAAAAGTTCTTTAAAGTTTTACGTGCCTCTAGGAACATTTAAAGCCAATTCAACCAGTGATTTTACTGGAGGTTTAAAATTTAAGCTTCGATAAGACCAAAATTTATAGTTCGAAGTGGTTTTCTGATAAAGGAAAAACCGTGTTTTGCCTGTATTAATCGACTTCTGTATGGCTGATGTTCATTGCGTTATCTTCTCATGATACTAGGATGATAATCTTTCAATAACCTGATAAACGGAACTCATTCTGCTAAATCTCCATGCCAGTATTTTTTTCCTCATTGTGCTAAAATGTTCCCTTTAAACTGGTCTTAAAAGCTAGTGAAGTGTATAGCGGAAATTGATCGATGAGGTGTATTAGGAGATGGTGCAAACGTGGAAAATACGAAGTCAAAGTTTTAGTTGAAGATGTAAGTAGTTTCAGATTTTTCATTGAGAATATCATTAGGTATCATTTAAATTTACATTTTCGATATCGGGAGAATTTGTTGAGGGGTCGTGAAAGTATATCAAATTGCAGTATTTACCATTTTTCATAATATCGTTATGGCTATCTTGAAAAGTTATGGGTCAAATTCTAAAAGGTTTAGCAGACTCCTGGTTTTTGTACTTTTTTGCCATTTACTGTCAATGCGGGGAAATTTA
Source organism: Euwallacea fornicatus (assembly GCF_040115645.1). Lineage (NCBI taxonomy): Eukaryota > Metazoa > Arthropoda > Insecta > Coleoptera > Curculionidae > Euwallacea > Euwallacea fornicatus. The sequence continues at coordinate 6,829,887 of NC_089541.1, read as the reverse complement.
AGAGCATCAAGCGGCATTTAAAGTAGCCAAGTAGCTGATCTTCAATAAAAATTAATTTTTTTTTGTTTTTAGTCGCTCCATCTTAATATTTCACGAGTTTCCTTTTTTCGATGTCTTCGGACGCCCCCGATTCTTTAGTTATTCATTAAAAATTTACGATCAAAAGATGTCTAAGGACGGTAAACTGAACTTATAAATTCTTCCATTTTTCTCCATTCTAAAGCCAGGAACAATTGATTTTATTATATTTCGATAATTTGCGGTAAAAATGAAAAAACTTCAGTCATGAAACTGGCTCCATGTATTTCAATCCACAAAGTATCTATCACATTCGAAAATAGGTCGGCTTCACCAATTTGGCCACGTTAAAAAGGGCAGGATCGTATGAAGCGGAGGATGACGCAAAATTTATTAACTCATATTTCAGTGATACTTTTCAATAATTGGTATTTTATAAAAGAACTGCCTCCCTGATATCAAGTATTGAACAGTTACCTCAAATACAGGATACATAATTTCCACTTTAAACCTCTACATCATGCAGCCTCCGAATATACATAGAGGACGAAAAGCCGCAATTCAAATTCCTTAAGATTTTTTTTCATTTGAGGAGGTAATTATTGAACTTCTTGCGTAATTTTATTTCTTGATTCTTCTATGTTCTTGACTTTATTTAATTACAACCCGTATTTCAAAAAACCCCCTAAAAAAGTCCATAGGGGTGAGATCAGGCGATCTAGCAGGCAACTCTAATTGCCATTTTGCGGAAATATCTCAACAACTGTTGAATTTGGGTATGTTACACGAAATATGTTCAGAGTATCTCGAAGAATTCGAAAACGTCATAATATACATGGAGTTCCGTAAGAAAAAAAATGATAAAGTACATATATCTGTTACATGGGTAATCCTGTATATAAATCTGTTACGTTAAAAAATGTACAACAAAAACCAATATTCGACGTATTCCAATATTTTCATAAAAAATATATTTTTTTGTGATTTTAACAAATTTATACGACACTTTCGGTCTTCTATGTATAATATACAAAGACACCAAATCGGGACTTGATGCTAAGCAACAGTTAAATTTGCAAAAATACATTCAGTTAATTTGCCTTTCGTAAAGCATTATCTATAATTATGAGAAACGTGCACTAACATTAACCCCCATGTTTACATAGAATCCATTAACTGACTGAGTCACATAACTTTACGTTTTTAAAGATACCTAAAAATTAATAGTTTCGTTGAAGCCAGCTTGCATGGCTAAAGATAAAAAATTATTTTCAACGACGTCATTAAATGAGGAATCGCTAGCTGCAGCAAATGATAGCTGATACTATTTAATTGTGGTAGCTTTGAAGAAACGTGACAGTGAATAATCAACATGCAGTGTCGCCGGAATAAAAATCTCTTGATGGTTGCGGGATTAGTGCTGCTGAGTTTACAGGTAAAAAGAAAATATTGTTCGAAAAACCAAAAAGCAATGAAATTTCCCTCGTGAAGAATTCTGCGAGTGCAGACGCAAACGTGGAGCAATGCAAACAGAAATTCTTGGAACATGCCAAAGCCTTCGATTTCAACCACGTACCCCAATGTTTGGATCAGAACAAGGTCAATGAAGCTCGAGAAAGTACCAAAATTTTCGGGGAGCTGTTTGGCAGTTTTCCAGTGGGCTGCAAACCTGGGGATGTTAAAAGGATTGAGGACGTTAAAAAGTGTTTCCAACAAGCAGTTTCGCGATTCATGGCCCATACAGATGAAGTGAGTACTCAAAGTCTGAGAGAAAAAGACGAAATCGCCAGGGAGTTGATTTTAGATTGAAGCTGGCATAACCAACGGTCTCAAGGCTTTGGTGGACGGTTCTCAAACTTGTATCGACAATGCAGTGGCACAATTTTCAGGGTTGGAGGATTACATTGCCAAAGGTTGTCCTGATACCGAACTGTAAATTAAATAATACGAATTGTACTTCTTCGTTTACTTTTACGATAAAAAATACAAAAATTACTCACCTTTGTCATCACCTTCCACTCTTCGGAGTTCGAAATTATTATGGAAAACAATGTAGTTGGTGCTCAACAGCTCGAAATCAACAATATTGTTCCGGAGTCTCTGATTTATGGCATTACGACGGCAATATAAATCGTAACTAGAATTGCTGTAACTACCTACTCAGGGAGTCCAATTTTTATTTGCCCCAAGTTACGAGCTTTATCGTGAGTAATAAAGAAGCCGTAATGAACTCATGCTTGCTCCATTTTATTTCAACTAATATTTGCACCAAGAAGCGAGATATGTTCCAAAGAGAGAAATTGAATTATAAATATTCGAGGCTTAAAGTTCGATATTTTCCGGAAATACGAGCGCAAAAACTCTGGAAGGGAGATTTATTCCGGAACGGGTGTTGCTCTATTCGCATATGTAAAATGAATTTTTCATTTGGGCAACAGAAAGAAAGAGGAGGAATACTCAAGTGGGAATACGAATTGCAGAACGATTTGCTCGCCCTTTGTCTTCGTGAGAAGGTTTAAAATGGATTTGATTCGGTCGAGAATTCAGTTTTTTAAAGCGGAGAAATCACATCTGATGAGAGAAAAGATGGCGCTTTATTCTATTCAGTATCGTGAGGCCCCTAATAATGATATCCTTCTACTGGATTAAGGAATAAACTTTGACAACGGTACGTCTTATCAGACCTAAAAATGAAAGGAGCAAATGAAAGCATTGTTCTACGGCCTAAAACTACGGCTAAATCTAGAATTTTTCAATATTGATTCCGCGATATACCAGGACTGTAAATATGAAACCGGAATCTTTTAATAAAAAGTATAACTGAGCTGCGCAAAAATTATAAAAAATATTTTATTCGAAATATTTCCCATCGTCACATATACATTTTCCCCATCTCTCTGGCAATTTGTGGATGCCACGCCAAAAGAACTGTTGTTCTTTTGAGGCAAACCATTCATCGAGCCATTTTTGAACTGTTTCGTAAGAGGTGAAGTGCTGTTCTGCAAGAGCGTGTCCCGTTGTTGGGAAAAAACCCAACATAAATCAGCGTTATTGCTGGGCACCAATTAGACCCTAAAGATGTTAGAACAATCCCTAATACATCTGCTGCATTGCACCCCGCGATGAAGCACTTACCCTCACGTGTGTAAACCCGGCCACCGTGATGGCACTGGTTCCTTGAATTATCGCTGTCCCGATTTATGGGGGGCACCAGATAAATCTGTCAAGGGAACCTGAGAGCCACATATGGGCTTTGACCGTTGAGATTCCTAGGAAAAAAAAAACTTTCTACAGAACTAGGGGGCGATGTCAGTTGGGATTGGTCAAGATCTTTTCATGGTAATCTCCCTCCAGCCCCACCATCCCTGGGACGCAAATAATCTAGGACTCCCAAAAAACATTCTCTCAAAGACAGTACTCGCGAAAGCTCTTCTTCCCGTTTGTGGACACTCTCGATCCCTGAACGCGGACTCTATAAAAAATCTCTCTCATATAACTTAACTCTAAACCAGTGCTCGCGAACTCTCTCTCTCTCTCTCTCCCGTTTCTTGGACACTGCTCGATCCCTGAAGCGGAACACCATCAAACCTCTCTCACAACTTTACCTCAATCTCTACTCCATAACTCTTTTACAAGTCACCCTTCAACCTTTATACGTATCATTCTCAGATCTCGGGCGACCCAATACCGACTCTGTAAATATATGTATAAAAAGTGTATATAAAGTTGTAAATCGTAGTGTAACTTAGAGTGATATCTGTAGTGTAAAGTAAATTACTTAATTCGTGCTACGGAGTTTGTCTTCCCCGAACCCTTGAACCCCGTTTACAATCAATTGACGCATCAGCGTCTGGTCCTTAGAATCAATAACTCACACCAGCAAAATAGGAGATACCTCTTCGGGTGCCTTGTGAGGCAGTCGGTTCTGTTAGGTAGTGACTAAAAGCTCCTGGCCTAAACATCCGCCGATGCAAATAAGTGATAATCGGATGGTGCTAAGTCGGGTGAATAAGCCGCATGCGATAGTACTTCCCAATGAAACGTCCCAATCGTTTCCTTCACCAGTTTTGCAGTGTGTGATGGTGCATTATCATGAAGCAATATCACCTTGTGCTGCCGTTCTTGGTATTCTGGTCGTCTTTCACGCAAAGCTCGATGCAAGTCCATCATTTGTTGTCGGTAACGTTCAGTATTAACTGTTTCTCCAGGTTTTAGCAGCTCATAACAAATTACACCTTTTTGATTCCACCAAACACAGAGCATTGTTTTCCGTCCATATCGATTTGGTCTTACTGACGATGCTGATGGTTCGCCTGGAGTTACCCATGATTTTTTACGTTTGGGATTCTCAAAATAGATCCATTTTTCGTCACCAGTCACAATTCGATGAAGAAATGACTTTCTGTTATACCTGGTAAGCAACAATTGGCAAGTGGTTTTTCGATTTTCTTGCTGTCTTTCATTGAGTTCATGTGGAACCCATTTTCCTATCTTCTGAATTTTTCCCATAGCTTTCAAACGAATGGAAATGGCTTCTCGTGTTACATTTAATTGTATTTTGTATTGGTTGGTATTGGTTCGGTAATTGTTGTTGCGTGCGAGTATCGTCTTCATCTAACAAAGCTTGCAACTCGTCGACTTCAAACTTTTTCGGTGGTTTTCCACGCTCTTCGTTGTTGACGTCAAAATTGCCACTTTTGAATTTTTTAAACCACTCACAGCACTGTGATTTTCCAAGGGCATGTTCACCGTAAGCTTCAACAAGCATGCGATGTGAATCTGCAGCCGTTTTTTTCAAGTGGTAACAGAAAATCAATGCTGTCCGCAAATCGTAATTTGTAGGCACAAAATTCGACATACTCAAAGCTATTGCAAACTGTACTGCAGTATTGAACCAGTATTGTTATGATTTGAAAATCATTCTTAGATGTAAATAAGAGATATAGTACCCTAATAACATGATAAGATAGTACCTATATTGACTACTAGGGATATTTGGAGGCAAATTCCGGTTTCATATTTACAGACCTGGTATTAGTACCCTGTTGGGTACCCCTTTAATTTTATATCTTGTAATAGCCTATTTGGCATTGAACGAACAAGTTTTTTTGTTACTTCAGCGGTTATCTTAGGCCATTCCTCCAAAATAACCCGTTTTAGACATTCTTTATTTTGAATATGGTGCCGAAGAATTTTAGACTCTAAAACACTCCATAAATGTTCAATCGGGTTTAAGTCTGGACTCTAAGGAGGTGTTTCCAACCAATGAGGGGTGTTATGTATGAGCCATTGACGTACATTGTAGGCCTTATGTTTGGGGTCGTTGTCTTGCTGGAAGTAAACATCCTCAGCGAGCCCTAACTTTTGGCCACTTTGCTTTAAATTTGTCTTTCAAATGTTGAGATACACTTTACGATCCATGATTCCCTCTATTATATAAATATTACCCACTCCAGCTGCTGATATACAGCCCCAAACCATGATGTCGCCACCTCCATGTTTCACGGTTTTAATAGTGTTGCTTGGACTCAATGCCGTATTTGACTTTCGCCACACTTTTATGCATCCATCAGATCCAAAAACATTAAATCGACTTTCGTCTGACCAAATCACTTTATCCCAGAAGTCAGGAGAAGAATTTTTGTACTCCTGAGCAAATTTCAATCTCTTCAACCTATTCTGCTTACTAACATATGGCTTCTTGCGAGGAGTACAACTTTTAAAACCACCTCGATGTAATACTCGATGAATTGTGTCTTCGTGCACTATCTTTCCATATTGTTGCTGCAACTCAGCAGCAATTTTTGAAGCACTTTGTTTGGGATTCTTTTTGACTTCCATGAGTATTCATCTTTCCTCTCGTTGCGTTAACTTCCGTGGGCGAACTTTATTTTGAATTCTTCCTTCAGTATTATGTCGATTAATAACTTTTTGAATTTTGGATTTACTTCTTTTCAAAATATTTCCAATTTCAGTATAGCATTTTCCTTCTTTATGCAAATTTATTGCAATTTTGCGTTCACTAATATTTAATTCTGTTCGTGCCATTTTAAAGTGAACAGAAGTAAATTTAAACTGATAACAAATTTGATTTTAATATACTATGTACATATTTAGACCTACCTTGGCTGTTCTTTCTTTTTTTTGCAATATCATCAAAAATAAAAATAAACACACACTACCTAAATACATATTGAGACTAATTAAAAATAAGAGAGACCTTTACCGACTCTACACACAAACCCAAGACAAAAATCTTAAAACAACGTTAAACAACCTCAACAAAGACATAAAGAAGTTGATACACCAATACCGACAGGAAAAATGGATGGAGGCGTGTCAGGAAGTAGAGGAAGATCGAGGGAAATCATTTTGGAAGAAGGTCAAAAAACTCTCATCATATAAAAAAAATATATATACCACCACTCTCACTGAGAACGACATGGAGCTACACACAGACTTGGACAAAGCTAACGCATTCGCAAGACATTATCAAAAAGCTTTTAATATCTCGTACAACCCTAAGTTCGATCAAGATAACTTTGAAAATGTGACGCACTGGTTCAACAACTTCTTTAAGGACGGAGGCGAGTGCAACACAGTACAAATAAATGACAAAGAATACGATGAAGCACTAGCACACATCAAAGACACCGCACCAGGATACGACAACATAAAAGCCAAACTCATAAGAAACCTAACTCCAGAAACCCACGAATTGATTAGGCAATCAATGAACAACTGGTTACTCAGCAAGAACATCCCTGACAATTGGAAGAAGGGTATAATTATACCCATTCCAAAGAACAAACTTGACAACACGCAAACACAGAATTATCGACCAATAACATTACTTCCAGTGCTTAGTAGGGTCTTCGAACGCATTATCCGAAACAGACTTCAAACAGAAATCGGACAACATATTCCAGCCTATCAATTCGGATTTAAACCAAATAATTCTACGATCCATCCCCTTTTTGTTCTGACCAACAACATTCAAACTACCAGACTGAAAAACGAAACATCGGCCTGTCTCTTCATGGACATTAATAAGGCCTTCGACAGCGTCTGGCATAAAGGACTGTTGTATAAACTCCATAAGCTAAAAACTCCAAAATACTTACTCTACACAATAAAGAACTTACTGGAAAACAGACAACTGGAAGTACGCATAAATACCACACTCTCCTTTCCATTCTCCCCTGCTCAAGGTCTGCCACAGGGGTCGCCTCTATCGCCCTTTCTATATAATGTGTACTGCCATGACATTTACAACCACAACTTTCCCAATATGAACCAAATTAACAAAACTGCCTACATATTACAATACGCAGACGATACTGCACTCATTACACACGGCAAAACCACTACGAAAACAGCGGAAAAACTACAGTCTCTGACGGACGCCACGATGAAATGGTTCTACAGATGGAGATTGACACCGAACCCAGCAAAGAATCAACTTCTACTAACAAACCACAGAATTACTCACAATTCACCGACAATAGTCTCAGACGGACACACAACTAAACCTACCAAACACATCAGATACCTAGGACTAACAATCGATTACCAACTCAAATTTGCAAAACACGTACAAAACATGAGGACAGAAATTAAGAAAAGGACTAAATATTTTCGATCACTGACGTACAAAGACAAGGGAATATCCACAAAGACAGCTACAATAATATATAAATCCATCTGTAGACCATTACTGGACTATGGACACATAATAAGGGCTAACTCCACAGAAAAAACTAAACGACATATACAAGCGACGGAACAAATCGCACTAAGACTAATAACCAAAATACGTCATCCAAAGAATCCATTATACAACCCATCCAACGACCTACTGTACCAACGCACTCACATGAAAAGAATAACAGTCAGACTGCGACACTTACAGACGAAATGGAAAAACAACCCCGACAACTGGACAATACTGACACCACTTTGCTTGACTAGACAGACCAAACAAGCACAGTTCCGGTTCCCCAACAAAACCCTCTACGAAGCATATGAAGACATGTAAATAAATTAGTTATAGACACTAACAAACGGTAAAAAGGCTGTAATCACGGGCGGAAAGACCAATAGGGTCGATAGCCCATTTCTTCTTTTTCTTTGTTTTGAAGAATAAAAATAAACATAAACATACTTTTACGCGTACCAAGAATTTTGTGAGGTTGTATTTTGCCCGCCGGACGAAAATGTATTTTTTTCGTAACATGCCGATAATTATATCTTTAATTAGATATATTATTTAATGTAGTAGAAGTGTATGAATTAATATGTAAAGTTAAATATATAATTATTATAATTATATTAATATAATAATAATTATAATAATATTAATAAAAATTATACAAGTTGTTAAAAAGAAATAGGCAATAATATACGTTTGATAGAAGGGTACCAAGACTATTGCGGGCTAGTGTATACTGCGTGACATAAAAAAGAGAACACCCCGTAAATATGGTTTCATTGAAATAATTTTTGGTATGCATGTTTGTTACGCTAAAACAAATACTTCATTGAAAAATTGAATTATTAAAAATAAAAAAAATAAAAAATAATTTGTCGGTTTTCCGCGGTCTTATACATTCGTGTACATGTCTAGGCATATTTCTAATGAAGTGATTGATGTCCCCTTGGGGGATCTCATTCCAGGCTAACTGGACAGCATGACATAGCGTCGCTAGAGTTTGTGGGGGATAGGACAAATTATGCAACATTTTACCTACGATATTCCATACATGTTCAATCGCTGAGAGGTCTGGAGATCGAAGTGGTCAAGGTAGCAGATGGATTGTATTTTGTTGAAAGAAGTCCATAGTCACTCTACCCTCATGTTGTCGTGGATTGTCTTGCTAGGAAACTATTATAGATTAACAAGAGTTTCCAGATAAGGTACGAGATGAGGTTTCGGAACTTCTTGGATGTATCGTTGGGCTGTCATATTGCCCTTAATGAAAAGCAAAGGTGACCCGCTATCATATGCAGTAAGACCCCAAACTATTACCCCAACAGTTTGCTGAACATGCTTTTGTATTGTAAACCGAATATCTGGTATTTCACCACATCTTCTTCTTACTCTTGTCCGACCATCTTGCATATCTAAACACAATCTGGATTCGGTATTAAACATCATATTATCCCATTCCAGATTTCAATGTATCCGTTGTCTGCACCACTGCAATCGATTTTGACGATGATTTAAGGTGAGGGAAAACACAAGATGGAGACGTTAGGAAATCAGTCCAAAACTTCTTATTTGGCCATAAATGGTTCGAATCCCAATGGGCCTTCCATAATCAGCTAATCATTGATCCGCTAACGTCCTCGACAAGACGAACCTATCTCTTAGGGTCATAATTCGAAGGTAGCGATCTTACCGTTCTGTAGTTCTTTGGGATCGTCCTGTACCTCTCCTCATGTCTGTTTGCCCTCTTTGGAATCATGCCATTATAATGTTTACACTACGTTTCAATCTAGTGCAAATTTCCCTAAATGACCGATTAGTCTCTTGTAGGTTCACTAATTCGACCTCTCAAACTCGCTCAGTTGATGAAAATTTCGCTGCATTTTGTGTCTAGGTATATTTGATTAATCTAAAAGCACTTTTTAAGCACATTCTACACCCATAAATGATATTTTGCAGTCATATTGTTGATATTTTATTGCAATTTTTATAGCAAAAAAACCCTAAAATTCCTAATAATTCTTAAATACTTTGATAAATACGGCTGAAAAGTTAATGATTTTTTGTGTTCTCATATACAAACACGCGCATAAAAAATTATTTAAATAAAACAATTTTTACGGGGTGTTCTTTTTTCTATGCCACACAGAATATTATAAACAATTTTTCAAAATCTCAAACATAATTCTTTCAACTGATAAAACAAAGGACCATTCGTGTGGTTCCTACGACATTACTTTCCTTTGTATTACCTAATTGCTACAAATAAACTCGTTTTGCCTTCGAGAGTATTTCAGAAATAAGATAAGCTTCTCATTGGTAAGTATATTCCAAAGAAGGTGAGATCCTGAAGATTTCCAAAAATTGACGTTCCATAGCGTTAAATTTCCTGCGTTTTGCGCTATTTTCGATGTAAGATATAATATATGGAGTGTTGTTCGAGGAAAGCGCGAACTGCGCACCTTCACATTAAACATATTTCTTTTCTTTTTTTTTTTGGATTTCTGCGTCTTATTTGAATTTTAACGTACATTCAATCTCTTCATGCTTACACAAACTTCTGGTTCATTAAGCAAGCATATGTACCAAAAGGACTTATGTCGGGTTTTTCTCCTCGACAAGATGAACACAGTTAATTGTGAAATTAATAGATATATGAATTGCGAAGTTACGTCTATAAAAAATTCTGAGACTATGACGAAAACTACGCCCGCGCAGATGCGCAGACATCTGAGAGGGCGTACTCAGATGTCGTCGACATTGACTCAGAACAAACGGAAATAGAATCAGTCGATTCTCTACCATTTCATTTTGTATTTAAATGGAACTCCCCAGTAATAATGATCTAAATTTTTAAGTAGGTTTCCAAATACCGTCATTTCTCCTTACAATACCAATTGGATTAGTGCAAATTTCTCTATTTCCCAATATTTCAGACGGAGATTAAAGAAATTGTTGTACGAAGTCGCTTTGTACACTGGCAGAGGGCAATTTACATGTTAATTGCTACTTTGAATCGTTTAAGTTTTAATTAAATTTTGACTAACCCTGGGTTAGATTTGTGCATCTATCCTTTCTCAGAGGGGAGGAAGACATTTATGCATTCAACACGATTCAAAAAACGTAGCGGTTTGAAGCTAAACATTATTATTATTGAGTTTTGCTGGCTATAAAGGTACCGCATGATAATGGAAATGGCAGTTTCAAATTTAAGGTTGTAATTATGCGGATGGATGATTACGGGAGAAAAAGCTTTTTAGGGGGAAAAGTAGATTTACTTTACCTCTTTTTTCAGACGAACGTGACATTATGTACATTGGGAGTTGGAGCCACCTTTGGCGAGTCCATTCTTCAGGATTTACCGAGAGACACGACCGTGGTAACTCAAACCACCTGCGAATTGCTTCGGGTCGAACAGCAAGATTTCAAGCTAATTTGGGAGGTAGGAAATTGTCAGATTTAGCGTCTTCTGTCCCTAAGATAAGGGTGTCAAGTAACCGTTTTTCAAGTGGATTAAAAAAACTTAAGAAACCCGATGGGAAAATCATTTTAACTTTCATTCTGGTCGCGGATTTTTTTCCAGAAAACTTATTTAAATTAATGCAAAACTCTTTTGCGCCTCAGAAAAGAAAATGAAATTAAGAATACCACCGTAATATTTCCCTCGAAATTTTAATTGCAGAGCAGCCCTTAAAAACCACGTTTCCACGTTTTAGTTTCAGTAGGCAGGTACTAACTAGTGCGGTTTCTGTTATCTCTAGTAACAGCGATTTTTGGCGGTTTCGAAACATTTTTAATCGAATTTAGAATATTATAATTTCGTTTGTAAATACCTGCAGTTGTAAGATTACCAAAAATGAATGTGGAGTTCAGACCTTTCTCATAATCCCAATTATTAAAACATCTCTGATTTGTTTAATACGCTTTGATTAATTTCCCGATTTTACCAGAAATTTCGCAAACCCTTTTAAATAGGGATTTAATGTACATTAGTTTCTCATTACACAAGCCTTCATCTCACCATTACTTTGTTCACCATTACAAGCTATTTTTTTCTGGAATTAGCCTCATCTTCACTCAAAAACGAACAATTTTAATGATTACCCTACCCGGCAAACTGGGGAAACGAATTAGATGGGTTTAATTGCTCTGTTAAAATTGGGATTTATGGCTGATGGAAGTTAGACGAAGAACATCGGTTTAAGTAATTAAGTAATTGATAAATGAGATTTGGATAAAAATATACTTTTTTGTGGAATATTTAGGCCATCAAGTAGATCATCAGGGGGTGATAAACGTTTCAGGATGACATCATAATTAAGGGTCCTGGCAGAGTCAAATGAAAATCGTAAAAGCGCCCAAAAAATATCACGCGAGGAATTAAACGTTATGAATTGGTGGAAATATTATTATTTACTCATGGAAGATCTAGCAAAAATCGTGACGTAGGAACGAATGAAGTTGTTCACAAAGTCACGATTACACAATGGGGACTTTATTAGAGCATCGCACTAGGGAGGAACATCATTCTGTTATTCGTTTTTTGCGAAGTGAAGGGGTAAAACCCATTGATATTTACCATGGAATGAAGTTATAGTATGGAAATTTACGTCTGTCGCTTCAGCAATTGAGGAACATTCGAGCAACCACATACTGCTCGCACAACGGCGCCAGTCATTCAAAATTCGAAGTTTGCACGTCAACCACATCTTCCATATTCACCTGACCTCGTCCCTAGCGATTATCATATACAGTGTGTCTGGGTTAAGGATTTAACACTTTCGTAAAACCTTTATTTCTTAATCGATTTTGACGTTTTTCTTTTTGTTAATTAGATATTCAAAATGCGCATTCGTCTAATGGATATGATCCCTCTTTACCCATAATCATAACCAATTGCGTGCATTTTTATGGGATCAAATTTCGGAAAATACTATTAGGGCTTTTTTTGGGCTAAAAACGAAAACAGATTCTTAATTAGAATGACCTAAAACTTACCTGTTCCGATTTTCATTTGTCTACTGTACAGGATTTTCGAGAAAATCAATAAAACATGTTTTTTACGTAAACAAATTTTAAAATTGGCAAAAAAATTTATTTTAACAATAATTAACTAAATTTTGCTACTTTTACGACAAATGGTGTAGTATCGACACAAAATTGTAGAATATGGAGTAATCAGAACCCGAAATGGATAATCGAATGTAAACGACAATACTCCTCAAAAGTAAACGTTTTCTGTGGTGTCTTAAATCAAAAGATTATTGGGCCATATTTTTTCAACGAAAATTTGAATGCAGCTCGTTTTCTGAGGTTCTTACAAAATGAGTATAGTGACGCACTTGATGAGCTTCCCCTGAGTTATCACTGCAATTTACATTTACAACTTGATGGAGCGCCCATTCATAATGCGGTTAATGTGAGAAATTGGTTATATGATAATTTTCCCAATCGCTGGATCGGACGAAATAGTCCTCTTATTCGTTGGCCACCACGATCTCCGGATATCACACTCATGGATTTTTTCGTTTGGGGAACAATAAAAAATAAAGTTTATGGCACAAGACCCCGGACCCTAGAAGAGCTTTGTGCGCGTATTAGAGAGACTTGTCAGAGCATAACTCCACAACAACTAAGTAAAGTACCGAGAAACAATCGTCGACGTATTGAAAAATGTATACGAGAATTTGGGGGGGTTGATTGAAAATATCAAAATTTAGTTAATTATTGTTAAAATAAATTTTTTTGCCAATTTTAAAATTTGTTTACGTAAAAAACATGTTTTATTGATTTTCTCGAAAATCCTGTACAGTAGACAAATAAAAATCGGAACAGGTAAGTTTTAGGTCATTCTAATTAAGAATCTGTTTTCGTTTTTATGCCAAAAAAGCCCTAATAGTATTTTCCGAAATTTGATCCTTTAAAAATGCACGCAATTGCTTAAGATTATGGTAAAGAGGGATCGTATCCATTAGACGAATGCGCATTTTGAATATCTAATTAATAAAAAGAAAAATGTCAAAATCGATTAAGAAATAAAGGTTTTACGAAAGTGTTAAATCCTTAACCCGGACACATTGTATATGTTCGTCTTAAAGAGGCTTTAGGTGGGAACAAATTTCAAACTAATGATGAAATGATTTAGACAGTGCGTGGGTGGCTATGCACACTACCAAAAGATTTTTTTCTTCGGGTATTGTCAATCGAGCCCTTGCACCACGTGGAGGAAGTGTATTGAATGTAATAGAAATTGCACTGGGAAATGATATATTCATTTTTGACATCGTTTAAATAAATCAAGTTTAATATCGTCATTAAGATTTCTATTTGACTCTCCCTCGTATATCTCGATCATTACCAAAAACATAAAAAAATCTGGCAGGAGAACGAAGAAGGATAGACAGACATTCACACTTTTTAAATGATGAAATGTGTGTAGATCTTGAGTTAGTGAGACACGCAAAGTTGTGAAGGCAGAGGTGAGGGGTACTTCAAAAGTTCTTATTACTCTAGTTGTTACCACCATCTGAACTTCCATGTTAAAAAAAAATACAGTCATTTTGATGTTCGATTGCGGGAACAACCCTCCTAATTCCTGCACACCTAAAAGTTTCCCATCGGTATAATTTTAGGATAACTGCCTGATATATCGAAATCGAGAGGTCGGTAGAGAGACATCTGTTACGGTGATAATGTGATTCCCGGCCCAAAAGGTCCCAAATATATTTAACATTTCGTTACTCGTGTAACATAAATTCAACGGGCTTTCTCTTAGAGTTTAATTGAGATACAGAATTCCTATATCATTGTCATGTATTGTACCGAAGCTACATAGAATAATCAACAAAACAAACTTTCCGTAAGGACTTCGGCCTTTGACAATCTAACAGCAGTGCTTGCTTAGTAAATTAAAGTCATGCTATTCGAACTTAAGTTAGTTCCCTGGTTATTTACATAAAGTCGACCGTGTTGATTGAATGCGGTTCCTCGGAATAATAATAGATGACATGGTGTCTACTCGCATTAAAAAGTTTAAGTTGTTATTTTTAAGGACTGCTGTGCAATTGAAATTCCGAGAGAAATTTTGGAGAAGATCAATGTCAATTTTCAGTCTGAAGCTTCAGAGTGTTCAGGTATTCATTGAAATAAGTCTTAAAAAGATCTGCAGCTCCATTTGTTACCATCTTGGAGGAACCAAGAATCCTGCAACACAGATGCTACGAACGTCATTTTCATATCTTTTTTATTGGTTTAAATCTTCTTCAAAGGCGGATAGAAAGAAATCTCAGGGCACTGGTACGCATGCGGCGTATCGTGTGACAAAAAACCGCCGAAAGTTCAACGAAGAGTTTTTTTCAAAAAAATAAGAGGTACAAAGGAATGGACAGTTGAAAGAGAAACAGTAGTAGTGTCAGTTAGTCGGGTAGATGACGTTGTCACTTGACAACGCAACACTTGCTGCAATGAAACCAGTCTTTGCCTTAGAACACTATACAACAGTCTTTGAGGGCCGAAGTCGCTACAATACTTTGAAACGATAAGTACGTTAAAAAAAAATTGAAAAATGGTGATTTTTATGCTACTTTTCACAGGAGCCTAAATCTGCGTAGTCATCTCAATTAGACTTGGACAAGTCACTTGCTTCCTCCGCAGAAAATCACATTTCCTCAAACGCCTTCCTATGCGGCAATTAACAAAATAGTTTGCTCAAGATAGGCATCTACCCTTTAAACAAATGTTTTCCTTTAAACAAATCTAAACAACAGTATTCAACAATTCTATCAAACATTCCGAAACAAAGCAACTAGTTTTCAGCCGTTCCTAACAAACGAAATTCGGTAAACTTTGTTTAATTGGAAAACTTAAAGCCGTGCTTTAAATCAAATGTCAGATTAATAAATTTTTGTCTTAAAGTTCGGAACTAGTTGCATGTACTCTTTAATTGAACTTTGAGTTTGAGAAATGCAGCGGTAATGAAACGGTACTTTTGATGTGTTTCAATTGTTTCCATTAATTTCTATTACACATACACACATCGAAAAGTCCAAAGATATTTTTAAAAAATCATAAAACCGATTACAAGTAATTTTACGTGAAGTTTATACTATACTATATATATGTATTAGTGCAAGCCGTCACTCTGTGTACATATTTCAATTGATTGAAAAATTCTGAAAGCAAATAAACCATTTTCTTGTCCACACGAAAAACTTAGAATTTTGTAGTATGGTAAATCTTCAGGTTGATTCAATTTCATTTTTTGAATATTAGCCGGCGCTTAGCAGGTGCCTTGAAATGCTCTTCCAATGTTGCCGGTATTGTGGCAGACTAGTTGATCAACAAACGAACCGTCATATTGCCGTGGCCAACACAATCGCCAGATCTGAACCTATTTGAGCATGCCTGGGACATGTTTCAAAGAAGGGTTTTGCCTCATATGGTCAACATGTACGGTACCTTTCGATTCCATGAGCTACCGTCAGAAGAATGAGGAAAGATGTCACAAGGGGAAATCAACAATATCATTTTAATTATGGGCGACAGTGATCAATAACTGTTGAAACCATACTTTGTATTAGAGTTCATCTTTTTTGGTTGTTGAAAAGGTTTTTTAAGTTCAAAGGAAGGCGTTGTTAGTTATATTTATTACTTATGAATAAATTTACGTAATTAAGAACTGTATCTACAACGCTTAGTTCTGTTGTATACAGGGTGTCTCATTTAAAGCTGTGATTGACTCAAAAACAGTACGATGTATGAAAAAAAGTTTCAAATAAAAGGTGTCCGGAAAATACGGGGACATGTTATGAAGATAGTGACTTATAGCCAAAACGTAATTTCAAGGGAAACTTTTTTTTTAACAATTTTTTTATTAGAGTTTTGTTGCTGAATTGTTCTTGATTACCATCCAATTTTTGAGATAGTCGAAATGAATGCATTTTTTTTTCTAGAAAAGTTTTGCAATACATATTCTGTTTAAAACTCATATCAATTCGTCTATCTAATTAAAAAAAAATTATTTCTATGGAAAATGACTTTTTCTTAAGTTTCCTCTTATTAGAGTCTACCTTTTAACGAGGTCTACAAGAAACCGATATTCCTTTTTCGACAATCAATCTAACTGTTTTGTATGAAATTAGTCAAACATTATTCTTTTCATTTCGCAATTCAATAATTGAAATTGATCGCTACACTTTGGATGGAAAGTTAGAAATAATTGTATTTATATTATATAAGGCCAAAATTTATGCAAAATTACCAACAACTGCAGACGACATAAAAAGGAGAGTTAAAAATGCATGTCAATTGATAAACGGGGAGGTATTACGTAAAGTAAACAATTTTTTTCAAATAAGATTTGAGAGGTGTTTGGAGCAGGAAGGACATTCTGTTGAACATTTGCTTCCATAAATTTCCCAAATGAGGATTTTAAATTAATTTACCAAATTAAAAAAAAAACATTTTTCATAGAAATAAATTTTTTTGATTATATAGAAGGATTTTCAAACAGAATATGCATTCAAAAACTTTTTTCGAAAAAAATGCAATAATTTCGACTATCTCAAAAATTGGACGAAAATCATGGACAACTCTGCAATAAAACGTCCAAGAAAACATTTTTCCAAATTAAAGATATTTATTTTTTGAAGGTCTACAAGGATATTTAAGAAAACACGAGGTTGCCATTTGAAAAAAAGTTGCCCTTGAAATGACCTTGAAATGACATTTCGGTTATAAGTCACCATTTTCATTACATGTTCCCCTGTTTACCGGACAACTTTCATTTAGAACTTGTTTTCAAATGAGGTACTGTTTTTTAGTACTTTTCAATCACAGCTTTAAATGGGACACCCAGTATTAAATACTTTGTAACTCTATAAATGCATAACTTTATTTTATAATTAACTTCTGAAAGACTTCTACCTATTTAAAAAAAAATCTTAAAATTTTTCGATGTGTGTACCAACGTTTGCAATAATTACTATCGAAATTGATATGAATAACTACACCTCGGTGTGAAAGAGTATTTATCATCAAAAACGTTATTTCAACCCCTTTACTGCAACTCACAATCTATTGTAAATACGGGATATAACCCTTAAACAAACCTACGATTAACTATTATCAAGTCTGATAAACGTTTGTCTGCTATCGATATTTCTGACTGTAACAAAACGTTGTGATGGTGCTTTCGTGGATGAGTATCATCGATTAGGCGAATAATACATCAATAATTGGATGATGGTTTTGATAATAACCATAAACAAAACAATAATCGATATTCGTAATGTGGCAAAGGACTTCCAAACAAATTGGGCGAAAGGTCAGAATTAAAGTTGCTAAATTAGTTGTATGAAACCACCTTGTGGACGATTAGTTTATTATGTATGTCAAGCAGTGATATACGAATGTTTCTATTTATAATTGATCAGGAATCGAAAATATGTCCTGCTGATTTGTCAGCCTATTGTTTTGGACCACGTGCATTACTACGCAAGAAGAATGGATTGTTTATTGAAATGTTGCTTTTGTGGTTTGCAGAAAAATAAGGAGCTGATGAACGACTTAGTCTCCAACTGCAAGTTAAAGAACGGTAAGTATTATACCGTAAATTTCTCATAATCCCGTACTTAAAGAATTGCAGAAAAATGTATTAAATTTAGAAAAACAATCTCTTTTGGAATGAAATATTCACAGTTTAGTCTAGCCAGCGAAAAAGCGAGATTTAAATTA